>NC_062283.1:89378717-90003717 GCF_902655055.1 Lutra lutra | reverse complement strand
ATGGCCCAAGTGTCCACTGAATTGAGGCCCTAGCATGAGTGACACCAACTGGATACCCTTTCTTACCTGACCATGGAAAACAAGGGCTCTAAATGTTTCTGAAGTGTGTTGCAAGAAGGAAATGAAATTGGAGACCCCAATCTGTGGTTCTTCTCATTTAGAACTAGATCTAACATACATGCTGTTACAAAATCAAAGTGGGGAGGGAGCCGTGTGAGAAAAGCTATGGTTATTTTAATGTTTGTTTGAGTGGCTACTCTGACCTGCACTGTGCTAGTAAATCTCTTCCCCATACTCCAGCTCCTTCACTTCTCCCATTCACCCTGGCAGTTAGACGACAGAGGAGAAAGGCAGGGTAAAGGAAAGCATCCAACGTCAGACAGGGAATAATTGGTTATTAAGTTTAAAAATTATACTGGATTTTCCCTAAAGAGCGAGTGTAACTTAAATGGATTGTATGACTGCTATGGGTTCATTTGGAAATAAAATTTCTTTTACATGGCTGACCATACAACTGGCTATTGATGAGGAAATCAGCAACTGACACTAGCAGTTCTTTGCTTAGCAAAAATAAAAGGGGGGGGGGCGGCGCAAGGTGGGGAAGAGCTTGTTGTGTGACAACCAAAGCCAGATTAAGGGTTAGGATGGCTGGGCAATTGGCAGCCCGTACAGAGAGCTAAATTGTCACTGGGGTAAAGCAGAATCTTACTGCCATTAACGGTTTCCCTCGGTGATTTCTTACACAGCAGGAGACGTGTAAATTCACCTAGTCCTGCTCCACGGCAGGACTCAAGTGCTCAAGTGATTTGAAGGGAAATTAGAAACAAAACATTGTTCCCTGCCACAGAGGTACCTACATTTGAGTTCTCTTATGATCCACACATGCAAATTGTACCATGATTCATTTATTCTCTACAACTTAATCCCTTGAGCATGTTCTATATTTTCAATATTTCAGAGGCTATGCAAAGTCACCTAAACTTTCCAAAATATATATGTACCTGACATTCCTTCCCTGAGAAACTTTTAGATTCTATGCACTGGAAAAAAAATTCTATAGAAAGTCTTCCTCTTGCATCATGAAGAAGGAATAAACTACTCAGAGTGGGGCAGAAACCCCAATTTAACCCCTTAAATATGCCTCTCAAGAGTTATCTGGGGGGAACCTGGGGGGTTCAGTTGGTGAAGTGACTAACTCTTGATTTCCGCTGGGGTCATGATCTCCCCTGAGTCCTGAGATAGAGCCCTGAGGCTAGAATCTGCTTGAGATTCTCCCTCTCCCTCTGTGCCACTCCCCCACGCCTGCTCAAGCATGTGTTCTCTCTCTTTCTCTCAAACAAATCAATAAAATCTTTATAAAAAGTTTCTGGTTCTAAAGATTGCAAAAAGAACCAGAGTACAAGAAAAATTTGTGTGATTAGTGAAAGACAGAAGTAAAAGACTTCCAGATAAGTTAAATGTATTCAGGGCATGAAGAAACATGACTTATTTTGAACATAAAGTGGTATATAATTTTTATTAAATGCACAAATTAGTAATGGATAATGGAAGTGATGACATGTTTGGAGGAAACCTGCACTATTGGTAGCACAGGAGATGCTAAGAATGCCACGTTTGTGAACCCAGACTGGACACGATCAAATGCTGGATTGGCTCACTGATAAATAAGTTTAAAATTATAAAATTACTCTTCTCCTACCCCCTCAACCCCCCATGTTGCATCTCCTCTCCCTCATATCAGGGAGATCATATGATAGTTGTCTTTCTCCGATTGACTTATTTCGCTAAGCATGATACCCTCTAGTTCCATCCATGTCGTCGCAAGTGGCAAGATTTCATTTCTTTTGATGGCTGCATAGTATTCCATTGTGTATATATACCACATCTTCTTTATCCATTCGTCTGTTGATGGACATCTAGGTTCTTTCCATAGTTTGGCTATTGTAGACATTGCTGCTATAAACATTCGGGTGCATGTGCCCCTTCGGATCACTACGTTTGTATCTTTAGGGTAAATACCCAGCAGTGCAATTGCTGGGTCATAGGGTAGTTCTATTTTCAACATTTTGAGGAATCTCCATGCTGTTTTCCAGAGTGGTTGCACCAGCTTGCATTCCCACCAACAGTGTAGGAGGGTTCCCCTTTCTCCGCATCCTCGCCAGCATCTGTCATTTCCTGACTTGTTAATTTTAGCCATTCTGACTGGTGTGAGGTGATATCTCATGGTGGTTTTGATTTGTATTTCCCTGATGCCTAGTGATATGGAGCACTTTTTCATGTGTCTGTTGGCCATCTGGATGTCTTCTTTGCAGAAATGTCTGTTCATGTCCTCTGCCCATTTCTTGATTGGATTCTTTGTTCTTTGGGTGTTGAGTTTGCTAAGTTCTTTATAGATTTTGGACACTAGCCCTTTATCTGATATGTCATTTGCAAATATCTTCTCCCATTCTGTCAGTTGTCTTTTGGTTTTGTTCACTGTTTCCTTTGCTGTGCAAAAGCTTTTGATCTTGATAAAATCCCAATAGTTCATTTTTGCCCTTGCTTCCCTTGCCTTTGGTGATGTTTCTAGGAAGATGTTGCTGCAGCTGAGGTCGAAGAGGTTGCTGCCTGTGTTCTCCTTGAGGATTTTGATGGATTCCTTTCTCACATTGAGATCCTTCATCCATTTTGAGTCTATTTTCGTGTGTGGTGTAAGGAAATGATCCAATTTCATTTTTCTGCATGTGGCTGTCCAATTTTCCCAACACCATTTATTGAAGAGGCTGTCTTTGTTCCATTGGACATTCTTTCCTGCTTTGTCGAAGATGAGTTGACCATAGAGTTGAGGGTCCATTTCTGGGCTCTCTATTCTGTTCCATTGATCTATGTGTCTGTTTTTGTGCCAGTACCATGCTGTCTTGATGATGACAGCTTTGTAATAGAGCTTGAAGTCCGGAATTGTGATGCCACCAACTTTGGCTTTCTTTTTCAATATTCCTTTGGCTATTCGAGGTCTTTTCTGGTTCCATATAAATTTTAGGATTATTTGTTCCATTTCTTTGAAAAAAATGGATGTTACTTTGATAGGAATTGCATTAAATGTGTAGATTGCTTTAGGTAGCATAGACATTTTCACAATATTTATTCTTGGGAGGGAGACAAACCATAAGTGACTCTTAATCTCACAAAACAAACTGAGGGTTGATGGGGGGAGGGGGTTGGGAGAGGGGGTGGGGTTATGGATATTGGGGAAGGTATGTGTTATGGTGAGTGTTGTGAAGTGTGTAAACCTGGCGATTCGCAGACCTGTACCCCTGGGGATAAAAATATATGTTTATAAAGCTGTAAAAAAAAAAAAAGAAAGAAAGAAAGAAAGAAAGAAAGAAAGAAAGAAAGGATGAATACCCAAGTTTTGTAGCAACATGGGGGTACTGGAAGAGATTATGCTGAGTGAAATAAGTCAAGCAGAGAGAGTCAATATTCATATGGTTTCACTTATTTGTGGAGCATAACAAATAGCATGGAGGACAAGGGGAGATGGAGAGGAGAAGGGAGTTGAGGGAAATTGGAAGGGGAGGTGAACCATGAGAGACTATGGACTCTGAAAAACGATCTGAGAATTTTGAAGGGGTGGGGGGTGGGAGGTTGGGGGCACCAGGTGGTGGGTATTGTAGAGGGCACAGATTGCATGGAGCACTGGGTGTGGTGCAAAAATAATGAATACTGTTATGCTGAAAAAAATAAAAAATTTAAAAAAAAATTATAAAATTAGGGGCGCTTGAGTGGTTCAGTCCTTAAGTGTCTGCCTTGGGCTCGGATCCTGGTCCTAGGGTGCTGGGATCAAGCCTGGGTATCAGGCTCCTTGCTCTGCAGGAAGCCTGCTTCTCCCTCTCCCACTCGCCCTGCTTATGTTGCTTCTCTGGCTGTCTCTCTGTCAAATAAATAAAAATGGAATCTTTTAAAAAAAATAAGTAAAACTATAAAATTAGATCTTCAACAAGCAGCAGCCATACTATTTAAACTCGTTCACGAGAAATGAACAGTTCTGGCTGTTCTCAAACTTTCAAGTCTCTAATCCCTACTTTCTCCTTCTGAAATAAGTTTTAGAGCATGATTTCTGAGGTTCCCAAGGTGCACAACTGTCAAGACGGGCCTGAAAACAGTGGCCTGGGTTGTGCTGAACTTGGACAGGGATGATGTCAGGATATTCTGTTCTGATAGGTATGGCAAGAATGTTTAGTAAGCGCAGCATGAATATTTTTCAAAAAGAAAAATATATATAAGTATCATGTCTTTATTTGTCCTGTTCATCAAATCTTAGCATATTAATTCCTAGAGCTATGCAGTTCTAACCAGGCACCGTATTCACCACAGAGTCTGTATTTCCCTTCTACGCCCACCCCACCACCGGACTCCCCACGCAGCCGGGACGCCAGGGTAGGAGAGTGAGAACTTGAGAACTGGCAGGAAGAGAGGAGTTGGTGTGAGCCAGTCTGGGGTCGAAAGAAAATCAGTGCTTTCCAAAGTGCTCAATAACTTGACTCCATTTCTATCCCAGATGAATGCTCTGGAGGAGGTTCAGTTCCCTTGCCACCCGCCCAACTCAAATCTACTCAGATTTTTGTTTCTCCCCAGAGTCACTGCAGGGTTTTCTGGATAATTGTCCGGCTGCGGAGGTTCTCAAGGTCATGGGGGGAGGGAGGGCAGTGTCCTCCTCAGCGCTGTTTAGGGGCTCCCAGGCGTGGCGAGGGGAAGCCTGTGCCCATGGGATCCCAAGCAGAAGATGCGCGGCCCAGAAGCAAGGGTTTTACCTCCCGGAGGTGGCCGAGGGACCGGGACCGGAGCGACTGCCTCCTCTTTCCACCGCGAAGTGAAAAGCAGGAACTCTAGCTAGCGGCCGCAGCGGGGCGCCGCCTCCATGGAGACCGACAACACCCTCCCCATACTCGCACCCCCGCGCCCCCGCCCCGCGCACCAGGCCGCGGCCTTCCTGCGCCTGCGCGCGGGGACAGCTGGCCCGTGTGCGCCTTCCCCGCCTGCCGCGGGCGGAGCCCTGCCGGGTTCCTTCGTCGTCCCCCGGGGAGCCTAGGGTGGGACCCCTGAAGGCTTGGAGCAGAGGGGCAGAAGCCGTGTAGCGGGACCTCAGCCAAGATGAGATGGGACGCTGAAGCCAGCAATATTAAGGCCCTGGGATGGGAAAGGTGGGGGATTATCTTTGGCAAATCCTCAGACTATTTTAATACTTATTATCAATTTTAGCGTTATACAGGAGGAACCAAAATCAAAGCAAACAAGTTTAAGGGATCTGGAAGTAGCACAGAATATAATAAATGGCTTGCTCTGGCAGTATTTTTTTTTAAGTAATTGGTAATTAAAATTTGTCTACAGAGAATACGCAACACCTATATAATATATAATTTTGTTCTAATACAGTTTTGTTCTAACCCAGGCACCTTTTTTTTTTTTTTCCTGCTGCCTTTAATATGTTTTCGTATGAAAGGGTACAAATTAGGTAAGCTAAAATTTTATTACCTGAGGCCCCCATGGGGCTCCTTGACACAAAGGACAAATAAACCAAATGAATAAACAAGGTCAATTTGATGCTCTGTCGCTAATCCACAGGAAACAGCTTTTGCTTTACTCTGTCTCAGGACCCATCCAAGAAAAACACGTCACGTGGCAAAATTTCCTTTTGCTCTGTCGGGTCCTGAAATGCTATTTGCCCACCCTGGAATCCCTGTTTTTGCAATCCACGTGAAAAGTTTAGAAGATTGTCTTTAACGGTCTGCCAATTTTCTCATTTTTAAAAGGGGTATCAAAAAGACCCACTAGATAAGTCGGTCAAAATTCTTTGAACTCAGAATGCCAAAAATTACTAAAATCAAGATTTGTATCATTCAATGACTTTCAGTCTCCCACCCCCGAATAGGTGCTTGTTTCTCTATCCTGGAAACAAGGAAGAAGCATGGGCCTCTTCTAAAATGTGAAGGCAATTGAGCTATGACTGAATAAACATAATGTGGCATATCTACACAATAGGATATGATCTGGTTATATATATATACACATATATATACACTTGCCATATATATATATAGTGCTGACATGCTACAACACAGATGAACCCTGAAACCCTGAAAATATTGCATTAAAGTGAAAGAAGTCAGTCATAAAAAACCATGCTTGATTCCGTTTCTACACAATGTCCTGAATTGGCGAATCCATAGACAGCAAGTAGATTACTAGTTACAAATGGCTGGGGGGGTTGGGATATGGGGAGTGACTGCCAATGGGCTTCTTTTTGAAAAGATGGAAGTGATGAAAATGCCCTACAATTAGATTATGGTGATGGGTACACAAATGTGAATGCAGTAAAAACCACTGAGCTGTACACTTGAAAAGGTGTATTTTATGGTGTATGAGTTAATTATTTCAAAAAAGCTGTGTAAAATGGGCAATTAAACTGATGATGTTTGCTGTGAATTTGTGGTGTTAGCTGTTGTGATAAGCAACTTATACACACCTTTTTACTTTCTCCTCATAACCAGTACAAATTGGTTATTAATCTCATTTCTAGATGAAAAAAAGTTAAACCCAAAGAAACAAAGTAAAGGTGCATGAATAGAAAGCTAAGGGGCAGAATAGGGATTCAAATCAAGGTCTGACTTTAAAGCCCATGCTCTTTTCATGACTGACATCAATACTGAAATGTGTACAAGGTGCAAAATCTGGAAGAAAATTACATAACCCAAAATTTTATAAACACAGTGTACTCTGGAGGATGGAAATCTTGTATCCCCAGATTGAAAGACTACAGGGCTCTTCAAAATAAAACAATAAAGACCAATGTAAAACAATCACTTTTATTAAAAATAGCAAATTTCACAAATACTCATTTACCATTTTGTTGTCACTGGCCACTGGAAAACACCAGTGTGTGTACTGATTGTCTAACGTAAACTGCAGCAGGGCTGCCACAAAGCCTGTGCATCATCAACTTATAAGCAACATGGGAATAAGTTTGGTGAGCTCAGGAAGGAGAAACCTTCAGCCCTATTATTAACATTCTGCACAATGCATTTCAAGTATAACCCCCATAAGGCAACAATGGAAAGCATAGCAGCACAACCTGATTAAGCCTTCAACAAGGCCGAGGCTCCGGTTAGGATGAATAGCAGCGAGTCAAATTTACTAAAAGCAGGAGTGAAAACAATCATTGCACTGGCACTTTAATCACTTTATTCCTTATTGTGGAAGGTGATTCTGCTACTGGATTCAGCTGGGAAAGTAACGAATGCTGCTCCTCTTCAAGCCACAAGAAAGCAACCACATGTCGTTTTAGCTGGTAGAAGTATTTGGAACATCTTGTGCATCAGCCAAATGTAGCTTTTGTCTGAGTTTATCGTTAAGAAGATTTTCATTCTGTAATGAGGACTTCTTTTAAATTATGGGAAATTACACTCAGGAGCTGAGAAAAAGTTACTAAAATAAAGGAAATATGTTTAAAGGGCAAGTGCCTATGTGGCTGAGAAACCTGAATGTAACAAGACAATTTTTAAACATAGTTAAGTTATATATATATATATATATATATATATATATATATGGTGTATAGTATATAAAGTATATAAATTAGAAATATATATTATGATAATATATATTAACATATTAATTAAATAATTATTTTAATTACATATAATCATAATTATTTATTATAAATATATAATTATAATTATATATAATTACTATAACTGTATATAATTTATAAAATATATTAATTAAATAATATATTAATATAACTAATATAATAATAATGTATATTCTTATATAAAGTATATAAATTATACTATATCCGAAATCTGAAGACTTAAAAATAGTCACTAAATCAAGATTATGTTCCAGGTTCTAGTAGAGCACAGAATTATTTTAATGTGGCAAGAATTATTTTCACAGTAAGGAACTAATAAGAGGTAAATATGAAAACTTCTCAAATGATAAAAAAATCATTTCTCTATCTAATAAACACCATTATTATCTCTATCTAATTAAATTAAATTAAATTATCTCTATCTAATAAACACCAGTTTATTATCCTTGGGAAAACAACTTCTTTGTAAAGGTCAAAAATAAAATTATACCTCTAAATCTTTTCTTATAATCTTCTGAATTATTCTTTAAGAAGATTGGAAACAGGATGGAATTCCTGCAGATATTCCCTTTCCTTATTATCATTGCCTTTCATCTCTCTGTATGATCCACCTGCTACCTATTTTTTCAAGACCCAATTCAAACAATGAAATGAGAACAATTCAATGTTAGCAAGACACACACGGCAGAAATTGCTAAAATACATAGACATGAGTATTGCCAAAGACATTCTTGTCCAGTTGGAAAGCTGAGATTTAACATACACAAAAATCAACAGAGACTGAAATCGGCAAAATGCTAGTCTGAGGTACAAATAAAATGCTTTATGGAAGTGGACAGCTTTGGTGTTATTTGATAAGGGAAAGGGGGAGGCCAGAGCAACTCGAGGTAGGAAGTACAACCTGAAAAAGGCATCACAGTGAGCATGAACATGATGTCTTCTTTGACATCCAGAGAACCAGCTTAGCAGCAATGAAAAATAATGAAAAATATAAGAGGATATGTAGGTTGTGATCATACTACTGAGAGCCTTTAGAAAGTCTGACATGGTAAAAAAATTAGTCTAAAATAAGAATGGCAAGATGACAGTGATGATTTTAGGAAGAATTATTTAGTGGTCTAAAGTCTACAGCAGCACTGTCCAAAAAAAAAAATTATATATATATATATATATATATATATATATACACTGCAAGCCACAGATATAATTTTTAAAATATATTTTACACTAATATATCAAAAAACTATCATTTCAGCATATAATCACTATGAAACATATTGAAATATTTTATATTCTTTTTGTAACACTAAATCTTTGAAATCAGATGTACACATTATAGTTCTAGCACATTTCAATCCATATTAGCTATTTCACCTGCTCAGTAGCTACATGGCTAATGGCTGCCATATTAGACAGTGCAGCTCTAGAGGTGGAACAGAAGAAATTTGAAAGGTTAGGGAATAAAGTGATGAGGGTGAGGAATGAAGAAAGAATAAAAGGCAGAGCTGATGATGCCTGAAAACTAACTATAATTAATAAATGGCAATAATTTTCTGCCCACGTCCAGGTTCAATGGCAGAGAGTGCCATGAGTAGCAATGTCTGGTATAGTCATAGAAGGAATTTAAATAATCTTGGAGACTGAAATAACAGAGGCAACTGATGACAGAGAGGGAAATTAGAAGGGGAAAATCTGAATACAGAGAGAACAATTATTACAAATGAGGAAACTAGGGTTGCCAAACTTTGCTCAAGGCTACACACCTGCTTACCAAGATTTGAAACCAAGCAATTCAAAGCCCATGCTCTTGTAGTCTATCATGTTGCCTTGTTCAACCGTGGTGACTCAATCAAGCCAAGTGGTAAGATAAGTAAATCTAAATGTTAAACAAAAACTCAGAGGATAGGAGATACTGCTGTGTCATATGCATAGAAAGAATATAAAGCATAGAATAGAGAGCTCAGAATGAATATAAGGAAAAGAAAAAAGAACTAGGAACTACTACTAAGAGAAGCCTCATAATTAACTCATATCTAATCCTCAAATTAAATCCTTCTTGGTAATGATATTTTACATTAATGTCTCCACAGTTTATGTGGCTTCTCAAAACCTTATTTTCTTCATCTGTAAAATGGTAAGTATAATACCACGTACTTACAAGGGTAGGACCAAATAAGAAAATGCATGTAAAGTCCTTCATAAAATACTTGGCAAGTAGTAAGTACTTAAGATTAATGATTTTTATTACAGGATTTGTATATACCTCTCTAATTCTTCACTGTTGTTACTGCATAATTTAGCTTTTTTTTAAAAAAAGATTTTATTTATTTGACAGACAGAGATCACAAGTAGGCAGAGAGGCAGGCGGCGGGGGGTGGGGGGGAAGCAGGCTCCCCACTGACCTAAGCCAAAGGCAGAGGCTTTAACCCACTGAGATACCCAGGAGCCCCATAATTTAGCATTTAATAACAGTATATGTTATTAACAATAATGGTTATATATATATATATATATATATATATTTATTTTCTACAGTTTGGAAAATTTCATATACACATCATTATATGTAGCAATTACCCCATATTACAGAGGACACTCTGAGATGTTAAACAACTTACCCAAAATTAGTATCAAAACCAAATTTCAAAAATCAAATCTCTTGACTCCACAACCAGTATCCTTTTTAGTATCTCATTATTTAGTCCAAAGGGACTAAACTCTCAAATTAAATGATTTTATAGGCAGAATCATTTCTTATAGTTTTTATATATCTCACATTGTATCTGCATCTCTGTCCAGAAATACATTTTGTATAGTTCCTGAAATAATTGCTCCAAACTGAAATGTCAAAACCTGAATATTTTACATATGCCTTGGTGCTTTCCTTTAAGCTAATCCTATAATACACTTTATATATGCATCTAAAGTGTTCTATGTAATGATAGTAAATTAAGTATGGCATTTTATGTCCACATATCCAACTGCTCTTTAATTTAAGAATCCAAGATTCAAAATAATTTCTATGGCAATAGCCTAATCCTCAATTCTCCTGATTAATATTTTTAAAATTTGTTTTAGAAATCCAAAAACAACACAAAGCAAAACAGAACAAACCAGAAACAAACAAAATGGCAACATACAAAAGCAACTAAAAATTCCATTTGGAGACCAAAGGGGAAGAGAAATGGCTCCAGTAAATAATAGTAGGTATCCTTGTTCACTTGATTGAGCTATTCACTGGAGTTACAAGGTGTAAACTTTTCACTGTTGATATTAGACAAAAGGATACATGGAAGAATTCAGTTCTTCTAACTGTAACACAAAGAAACAAATTTAATTTTAATTTTTATAAGAAAAATATCTTAGGTAGGTCATGTTTACATATTTTAAAATAAACTATTTTTCATTTAAGCTTTCTTTAAAAGAAAAAGTAAAATATTGAAAAAACTTTCCAAAAATTTTCAGGCTAGGAAATTCACTTATACAAAATAATTATAAAGTACCTTTAGCATTTATTAAACACATATATGAGAAGAGAATGAAACCAGATAATAAAAACTGGAGTTTTGTAAGGATTCTTAAAACCATGAATAATTATAACATCTCTATTAATAGTTTTAAAAAGTTGACATTTTCATGATCAAACTCCTTAAAACCTTTGTAGATTACAAAAAGATTTCACATATCATTCAGTTTTCAGGATGAGGTAGAATTAATCACACCTATTTTACAGAAATGTTACAGAAACAAAGTTATAGAAATGTTAACTAAATTGACCAAGTTACACAGATATATCTGAAATGCAAACCCCAGACTAAACAAAGGCTTTCTGGTTTCAAATTCAGTGTTCTCACCATACCATAGTCACTTTCCTAAATGTACTGCAAAACAAACCTGTATTTATTTATTAAGAGGAACTAGTAGAAGGAAATACTTGTAAGACTGAACATAGTAGATGTAAAATAAACACAAAGGCTTGAAACATTGAAAGTATGGGCATATCATTTCCTGCACATTTCGTTACTCAAAGGATAAAGAGAAGGAACAGAAATTAAACATTTTTGTCATTAGTGAATATGGAAACTATTCTGAAACTAAAGTACCAATTTTTCTTTTATTCAAAATAAATGTTTAAAGAGACCAATTTCATTAATACCTTCTAGTAGAAGAACCATATGTAGTGTTATAGATGGGATTATATCCTCCCCAAACTCATACATTTTAGCCCTAACCCCCAATACCTCAGAATGTGAGTGTATTTGGAGATAGGGTCTTACAAAGATGGAGTAAGTTAAAATGAGGTCATTAGTGTGGGCCCTAATCCAGTATGACTGGTGGCTTTATAAGAAGAGGAAATTGGGACACAGGTACCTACTGATAAAAGGGGACTGCCATCTAAAGATGAAGATGGGTATCTACAAGCCAAGGAGAGAGGCCTCAGAAGAAACCAGTCCTGCTGATACCCTGATCTCCATCTCTGGGGCTCCAGAACTGTGGAAAGAAACTTCTAGGGTAACCAGTCTATGGTGCTTTGTTACAGCAGCTGTAGCAAGCTGATACACATAGCATGTACTAAGTTACCTTAAATAGCAAATACAGTTCTGTATTTAGAAATAAGTGACCACTAGATGAGTGAATAACATAAATGTATACATCACATCAGGATCTTCTATATATTAAGATCTTATCATATACGGACAGAAGTGAATCTTTCACTTTTGGATTTGCCAGCATTCTCAGAATATATGCTTAGATGCAAATATGACAATTTCTTTGAAATATATTTCTTTTTAAAAAAGGGTAGAATACAACATGTGTGAAACTTGAAAATACTACATTAAGTGATAGAACCCAGTCATAAGGAGCCACACATTGTTTGATTCTCTTTATATGACATATCCAGAATAGGCCACATCCACATAGAGAGTAGATGAGTGGCTGCTAAGGGATGAAGAGAAGGGAGAATTGAGAGGGATAGGGTTTCTTTTAGCGGGTGATGAACATGTTCTGGAATTAGACAGTAGTGATGTCTGCAAAACACTGTGAAGGTACTGAAAACCACTAAATAGTATACTTTAAATGATTAAAATTTTTATGAAAATTTTATAATAAAATTTTTACAATATAAATACAATAAAAATTTTACAATAAAAAATTTTTATGAAAGAAAGAATAAAGAAAAAGAATTCCACTCACGTCAGACAGAAGCCTGTCCAGATTGGAGTCACTGGCTGTTTTTCTCTTATCCTCAGGAAGTTCCTCTAACTCCCCATAGAGCTCCAAATTCAAGCGAGCTAATTTCTCCTGCATTCCCCGAACATGTTCCATCTGTTCAATGGAACATTCATTTCCTGGGGGAACATCCCAGAACATTAATAAAGATTAGGACAGTTCAAACTAAAAGCCTTGAGGAAAAACTTCTAAACTCAAGGTGCTCACAGGAAATTAGCTTTCTTTCTGTGGTGAATTACATTGGTAATGACTGCGTATTTTCTGTGCATAATCACAAATCAAATCCTGTTTTGAAAGGAAAACAATGATAATCTAAGAAACAACTGTGGGCACTGAGAAAATCAAATAGGAAAGATTTTCTGCAAAAAACAAAACCATTCTGTAAAAAACAAAACCATGACTCAGTTGGTGCAGGGTTATGAGTACAAGCCCAGTGGCGGGGGTGGACATTGCTTGAAAATAAAATCTTTCAAAAATTAAAAGAAAAACGAAACAACTAATACCCAAAATCATCCCTTAGGTAAAGAAAGTTCTTTTTTTCGATAGTAATATCATTTCTAGAAGCAATAGCGTCATCTAATCATGTTCAATTTGACAACTGCCATTTGAACTGAGTGACCTAATATTTTATAAGAATGAGTAACCTTGAGACTCCTATAAGAACTTCAACCATGAAAAAAAAAAGAACTTCAATCATGAATCATTTTGCCACCAATTATATATGCCTCCTTTAAGAAATAAAAGTGAAAATATTTATGAAGAATATTATGATGCATGAGAAACACAGTGTAATATTCAGTTGTATACTCAGTAATGCAAGATAGCTTAATTGCTGAAGGACAGGTTTTACATTATTTATTGACCAGAGTTCTCTGAGGTGGCATTATCATTCAGGGCAGCTAATATATATATAGTACATGATATATTACATATTTCATACACTTTACATATAGCCTCTACATCCTCTTTTTTTTTTTTTAAAGATTTTATTTTTAAGGAATTTCTACACCCATTGTGGGGCTTGAACCTACAACCCTGAGATCAAGAGTCACATGCTCCACTGACTGAGCCAGTCTGGTGCCCCTAGTCTCTACAACCTCTTGATACTAAAGTTTTTTTCCTAAAAAACCTTGGTTTTCTCAGAGGTATACTATAGCTCAGCTAAAGTTGAAGTATAAAATATAGTATAAAGTATAAAGTTGAAGTATATATCTTGAATCAATAGGAATTCATGTATATTACACTATAATTTCTTCCAGCCAGCTTTATATCATCTTTATATCAACAATATTATGTTGACTACTGATAATTTTTTTTTTTTGACAGAGACAGAGAGATCACAAGTAGGCAGAGAGGCAGGCAGAGAGGCGGCAAGCAGGCTCCCTGCTGAGCAGAGAGCCCGATGCAGGGCTCCCTCCCAGGACCCTGAGATCATGACCTGAGCTGAAGGCAGAGGCTTAACCCACTGAGCCACCCAGGTGCCCCAAAATTATCAAAACTGATAATTTTGAAGCTAGTTACAGCTCTTTAAAAGTCATCCTTTAAAAGTCAGATATTTCTGAGATATTTAAAAGCCTGATATCTCTGAGAAAATATCTTGTATTTCCTTTGTTTTTCAACAATTAGTAGTAATCTGGAAGGTCAAGTGGAAGAAATACCCCAAGAGAGGGGCGTGTGTGTATGTGTGTGTACACATGTATAAACTGGCACACATATAAATGCATCAATTTTTAACATACATAGAGAGAAAAGAGGGGGACAATATGGATTAAAAATATAAAGAAGCAGAAATCATAAGGGATCCAGGTGAGAACCAAGAACCAACATGAGAATAGAAGCTCCAAAAGGATAAAAAGGAACAGATGGAGGTGGAATCAATTAACAGAAAAAATGTTCCTTTAGATGAAAATGAGCTGGTAGATATGAAGGGCTCACTGATCCCCAGGCAGAATTAATGAGAAGAGTTAAAGAAAAAAAATTCCAAACATTGACCCCTCTAGTGTCATCAGCATTTTATGAAAGAACTCTTTTCTCTGAATTCCACCAGCAACAGGTATTACCAGTCTTTTAATTTTGTCAGTCTGCTGGTATGAGGTGGGATTTATTGTATTACTATTGCATTTGTGGTCGTTAAGCAGCTGAATTGCTCTTTGTAGGACCTCTACCCAGTTTTCTATTTGGTTATTTACACTTTTATTGCTGGCTTCAAAAAACCAGCATGGGGCGCCTGGGTGGCTCAGTGGGTTAAAGCCTCTGCCTTCGGCTCAGGTCATGGTCCCAGGGTTCTGGGATCGAGCCCCGCATCGGGCTCTCTGCTCAGCAGGGAGCCTGCTTCCTCCTCTCTCTCTCTGCCTGCCTCTCTGCCTACTTGTGATCTCTATCTGTCAAATAAATAAATAAAATCTTAAAAAAAAAATTAAAAAAAAAACCAAAAAAACAAAAAACCAGCATGTATGCTGATGACATTTATGCATTTGTGTGAGATTCTTCATGTGTGCATCCAATAATTTTCAAACTGCTTTATACAAAATACATGTACATAATTTTATCAGACAAGACTAATAAGGCAAGTTGCAAACTGAATACAAAAACTGACTACATACTTTGAGAACTCATATTCAAAACAACCTACTCAGAGTTCTTTTTTTTTTTTTTAAGATTTTATTTATTTATTTGACAGACAGAGATCACAAGCAGGCAGAGAGGCAGGCAGAGAGAGAGGAGGAAGCAGGCTCCCTGCTGAGCAGAGAGCCCGATGCGGGGCTCGATGCGGGGCTCGATGTGGGGCTCGATCCCAGGACCCTGAGATCATGACCTGAGCCGAAGGCAGAGGCTTAACCCACTGAGCCACCCAGGCGCCCCACCTACTCAGAGTTCTTAATGGGACAATCCGTTAACTGTTCTCTAGATTCATGAAAGAACAAGAAAATCAGATTCTTCAAATTCAAAAGTAAGGAATGGTGGACAAAAATTAAGTTTAGGCTTAAAAGGGTAAATAAAAATGATCCCGAGACTTTCCCAAACCAAAACATTAAGTCTCAACTATTTAGCTGATGAAGAATATTTTTTATTTGTTACTTTCAGGATCATTATTCCATAATAGCAATCCTACATTAACATTTCAACCAACCATCCCTTCTTAAAAAAAACTTTTTCCTGGAGCCTGGGTGGCTTAGTTGGTTAAACATCTGACTCTTGATTTTGGCTCAGGTCCTGATATCAGGGCTGTGAGATGGAGCCCTGCATGGGGCTCGGCACTGGGCATGGAGCCTGCTTAAGATTCTTTCTCTCCCTCTCCCTCTGTCTCTCTCACCTCTCTCTCAAAAATAAATAAATAAATAAATAAATAACCCTTTTTCCTGAAATTTTAGAAGATAAATTATAAACCATTACAAATGAAATCTAGGGTGATTGCATTTTATGCCTCTGGACTCTATTTTTTAAATAAAAGAAAATGATACTTTTAAAAGAATAGGATGCAAACATCTTGAAAAGAAAAACAAAAGGGAAATATCTATGGCTTGCCGAATGCTTGAAGTTTTCCAGAGTGGAAATCATTCAAAAGGCTGAGAAGCCCTCTCTCCATCTCCTGAACGTCTGAGACGTCGGTGAGGAAGGAGTGCTGAATAGGAGTCGGTTGTGCACCTTTTCCTTCTCCACCCTGAGGTCTGGTCTTTTCTTTCATCACTCTGCAAAGATGATGCAATACAAACATTAACTGTATATGAGTATCTTTAAGAAGAGAGAATTATGCATATATAAAGTACACATAAGATACATGTATTATCTTGCTTTCCAAATATCTAATACTACAGAATACTCATATACATACAGCAGTATTATATATCACACTTGAACTTGTTGCTCCTGTTTCCTTTAGAGCCTCAAGACAAATGATGGTCACCAAATATTAATAATGAGTTACTTCTAGGTGGTTTTAAATTTCTTCTTTGAACTGTTCTTGTGTTTGAATTTTTATAATAAATATGAACCATTTCTATGACAGCAATGAAGCCAACCTTTTTAAAAAAATAAAATTACCAAAGCACACTCAGCTTAGTTTAAAAAAAAAAAAAAACAAAATAATACATTATATGTTCATTAAAAAAAATTAAGTACAAAAAAAAAAAAACAACCCTGTATATTTTGTTCCATTTTCTGGCTAGTGCATCAACTTTGTCTATTTTCTTACTCAGTCTATTTTAATAGGAGACTAAGTAAGGGCCTTCAAACCAATCATTCATTCTGCATGTTCTAATCCCTACACATTGTAACCTTTATAATTTTTTTTTCTAGATCACATATAATATGTGCTTCAACTGTTTTGAAAGTTAAGCCAAGAGAAAAAAAGTGTTATAAGAATTACTGGATTTAGTATTTACCTTGATAGCATGTTGCTGTGATATTATGAAAGAAAAAAAAAATCACCTTTTTAACTTTGGTCGCTGTGAAGTTGACTGTGATGCAGGATTTGAAAACCCTGTGCTTTTACTAACCGGAATGGCATTTTTTTTGGCATTAACAACCTGAGTAGAGTGGGCACTAAAAGACTTAGGACTCCTCCTCTTCACTTTACGTTCCTCCATTGTTCTAAGTTCCTTACTGCACCAAGGCCAACTTCTTAAAACCTAAGGAAATACAGCAAAATGATACATACAGGCTAGAATATGCAAAATTGAAAGGGGTTTAAAGACCCACTTCATAGGCTGATACCAATATATCAAGAATTTCAGAGGTCATTAGATAAAGTTAAAATAAGAAGCCCTTAAGTTTAACCTATTGTGCTGTATATACAAAAACCCTAAGCAAAATTGCCAGTTAGAAATTTTTTTCACCATTTTTTTTGTTCATTCATCCCACAAATATTTACTCTCTTTCACCTCCCAGTTACTATTCTGAGTATTGGGAAAACGGTAGTTAACATGACAAAGTCCCTTTCCTCAGAAAGCCTGCATTATAGAAGGGGAACAATACATTTAAAAAAATAAACAAAATAGCCATGTGATATTCTCAGCCTGACTCAAGCTCTAGATGGTCTTTAAATCTCCTGCTAAAATCTGTTCTTGGAAGAACCAACTAGATTTAAACAGATGTGTAAATGAAAGGGGTATCTGCATTTTAACTAATAACTAGAAAACTTATTTCAACCACCAAACAGAAACTGAGTTTCTGCCTAGGGATAATACTGATTCTAGTTCCTTGATCAACTGAAGTTCTGTAAAATTAAACTTGTTCCATGACTATTTTGAATATATTTTCTCCACCTATTCCCAAGGATACATGAAACTGTATTATATATGTTTAGGTTTGCTAGTATCAAAAAAGTTACACTGTGAAGTTCCAGCTGGCCTTACCATAGAGAACACAGATCCAATCTTTTCCCTTTACTTCATGTACTTACCAGCTTTATTTTCCTAACAGCCATCTATCTAAAAATATCCTTCTATATTTTCTTTTTACTTATGCACACTATTAAATTCTTAATTACATTGTTTCATGTATCGTGAGATGAGAAATTTACATGGCTATTTACCTCATCAGGCTGTAAAGTGCCTTAGCAATATTAGCCCTTTTTGTGTACACTGTGTTGAATCTAACTATGCTCTGACCATACCAAAAGATTCAAATCCACTGATTATACTCATAACATAATTGAGAATTTTGATGAAACCAGATTTTTTGCTATTGTCTAAAACTTGGTGCCACTAGCACTGGAATTTAAACCATTTCAGCTCACTTGGCTCAGGCTGACTCTAGACAATTATAACTGGAGATATGATACTTCTAAAGAAGTAAAGGTTTTCAAGGAAAGGCTATAATGACTAGCCTTTAATTCCAGATACCAAGTGAAAATTCATTCAAATCCTGGCTAACAGTTTTTCCTTTAAGAAGCATTTTTAGTAACAGAATAGGCATTTTTGCACTGTTTCAGCATGCAACACAAATTAAATGGAATTTTAATAAGTAACTGAACAGAGACAATGGGTTATTAGTTCTCCAAAGAGGTAAGCATCTGTATAAACACATAAACACACTAACCTTTTATTTAAATGATGCTAAAACATATTTGGTGATACGAGAAAAAGAAAGGGAAAGAACCCTACGAAGTACAGTAATGCAAATAAACCAACAGTGGTTTAAACTACGATGTACCGAAGGGCCAGGGCTTGAAATCTGTTTTTGGAAAGGCAAATCTCTGCCCCAAGAGAACCAAAATCTTTCCTGTACACCACGTAGCAAGGAAGGTTTTAGAGAAGGCCTTCGCAGACTGCTCACAGTTACTCACACACGGGTTTTGATTGCCAGGAACCCACAGCCTCCAAACAGGATTACTAGGAATCCCTCTTGACTTCACCTCATTCCCCTTCCCCAGTCAGCCGCCACGGTGACCCTTCAGCTCCGCGAATTGAGCAGTGGCCAGGGTAGTTGGTGAAAAGGGCCTAACGCGACACTGCCAGAGCGCTTTCGCTTCCACTTCATACCTGAGGAAGGAGAGGATCGGGGTCCTCTTTCTCAAACTGCAAAGACCCCGAAGCCTCCGAGGCCACTGCCGCAGCTGCAGCCTGCGACGCTACTGCTGCAGCTTGAGCCGGGGTCACATCCCGGACCCGGCCGCCCTCACAGTCCCTTTTGTTTACGGAAATGACGTAGGAGGCGGAGCTTCCGTGCCCTGGCGGGAGCCTCGCCTCTTCCTGCCCCACCACTGCGGCTCGCGTCTTCGGCCTTGGAACTTCATTGCTTCCACTGTCCTGCCCTTAGCTGTACTTTAGGTGGACGTGGAAAGGAAGACTTCATAGTTGGGCTTTTATTTTGGGTTCTGTGGCCCAGAAACACAGAGGGCTAAGGGATGGTGGTACAAGGAGGAACGGGAAACTCAGCCCCTTTTCTGGAAGCTGCCCCGCCCCCTGGGTGAGTGTCAGTTCCCACGCACTACAATTCCCAGCATGCTATTCGAGCAAGCCCGGAGGCGGAACCGGAGTGTCGCCATAGCAACTGAATCAACTACCTCGCCGGGACGTCTCAAGGTAAACCAACTTCAACTTGGAAGGCAACGTGAAAAGCCGTGCTTCTGTCTAAGGACCCTAGGCCAAGCCCCCTAAATGAGATTTTATTACTATCAAAAGCTACTTTGTTCAGGCCCGAGATTGTGCTGATTTAGAGACAGTGTGTGAGACAGAGCCACAGAGGTGCAATCTGGAGTGTTCTTTCTTTTAATTTTTATTTTTTTAAATTTTATTTAATTTCAGTTAACATATAATGTATTATTAGTTTCAGAGATAAAAGTTCAGTGATTCATCAGTTATATGTAACACCCAGTGCTCATTATATCCTGTGCCTTCCTTAATGTCCATCACCAAATTACACCATCCCCTCATCCCTACCCTCCAGCAACCCTCCGTTTGTTTCCTTTGATTAAGAGTCTCTTATGGTTTGTCTCCTCTGATTTCATCTTGTTTTATTTTTTTCTCCCTTCCCCTATGCTCCTCTGTTTTGTTTGTTAAATTACATATATGAGCGAAATCGTATAATTGTGTTTCTCTGGTTGACCAATTTCATTTAGCATAATACCCTCTAGTTCCATTCATGTCTTTGTAAATGGTAAGATTTCATTTTTTTTGATGGCTGAGTAGTATGTGTGTCTGTGTGTATATATAAATACATGCCACATCTTCTTTATCCATTCATCTGTTGGTGGACATCTGGGCTCTTTCCATAGTTTGGCTATTGTGGACATCGCTGCTCTAAACATTGGAGTGCAGGTGCCCCTTCAGATCATTATGCTTGTATCCTTTGGGTAAAGATCTAGTAGTGCAATTGCTGGGTCATAGGGTAGCTCTATTTTTAAATTTTTGAGGGACTGCTATACTCTTTTCCAGAGTGTCTGTACTAGCTTGGAGTGTGATTTCTCTTACCTGAAATCTAGAGTTCTTTCCTGAGATAAATTTTGTTCTTTGAGATTTACTAGAATTTCCTTTAAACTGCAGAAATCCCTCCTTTGAATTGACTGTTAAATGGACATCTTGTGTAAATTATGCTAATCGGATGCCTTATTCCTAAGGACAATATTTAAAGTATAAGAGCTTTGATGAACAGCACCCTGTAGCCCCACCACTAATAGACTCTGTAGCATAGGTAGGAAAGGAGGAGTGCTGTTGGGGAATCTCCTGGTAGTGACGGTGATGCCAACATACGGGTTCACAGGCTCTGGACATAATAAGCCAGACTCTCTCTTGGGAACTCAGGAATCTCTCTTCTTTTAAAAAATATTTTTCTTATGGAAAATTTCAAACATATACTAAAGAAGATGGAATAGTACAATGAACCCATTGTACCCATTATTCACCTATTGACTCATGACTAATCTTGTTTCACTTAAATCACTCCCCTACATTTTCTCCTCTTCTCTATTATATTGAAGCAAATCCCAAACATTATTTAATCCATTATATTTCAGTATTGGTCCCTAAAAGGTAGAAAAAAGTAACCGTAATATCACTGTTAGCATTAAACAGTAATAATTGCTTAATATTACTAAATATCCAGTCAGTGTTCCAATTTCCAATAGCATTGTAAATGTCATCAGGTTTTTTTTTTCCACATTTCATTTGAATCAGGAATATTTTTTTGTTAAGTCCTCAGGTGATGAATGGGTTTAGAAGCCAGTTTTTTACATCCTTATTTCTTGACATACAGACTCACATTGCTTCGCCTTGAGAAGGTCACATTCTAAAGGAAAAGGCAGGTATCTCAACCCAAAGCAAATGGCTACTCTACCTCAGTGCCTAGAGAAGAGTCATCGCCTTATTGTTCCTGTGGTTCTTATATGGAAGAGGTTTTGTTTTGTTTTAGTTTGGAAACCTATTCATCATTTGCTTAGTGTTTCTCCGCATACTTTTCCTGCCATACCAGAATGCCTACGCCAGGATAGATCAGGCTCACTGCTTCTTTGCATGCTTGGCTCTGGAAACAGCTAATAAAAAAGCTCTAAAACAAATGAGCTTGCCATATTCACGAAACTGAAAGAATGCTAGGGTATACCGGTCTGCTATAAGATGTACATGTTAGGCATTAGTGAAGGGCTCAAGAATAAATACAGAGATCCTTATAATGTATTTTACTGCCAGCTGCTTTGGAAAAACAAACGGGATAAACAACAGACCTGAAAAATTACGAAGACTTAGACATTTATAGGATTCTTACATATATGGTCTTTGATTTATTTGTCTTCTTCATTAGCCATAAGTTTCTTCAGGCCAGATACCGTGTTTTGACTTTGTATTTTAACTGCATTGCATAGAATGTGACATAAGGTAGATACTTGATAAATGTGTGTATTGTGAATTGATGATGTTCTCTAATTTTATTTCTGAAAGGAAAGTAATTTCCACAATCCCTCTTTAAACTCCAAAGTCCAAAGATCTAGGCCTAGTCTCAGTGCCAATCAGATAACATCACTAATGCCCAGGAAAATGCTCTTTTTTAGGTGGACAATTTGTGTTTTGGTACACCAGTCTTCATACCAAAGAGATCTGATGAAGGAATTAATCTAAAAATTTAGGGAAATTGTTAATTGAGTAATTATTTTTCAACTTAATATTTGGGATAGTTTAGTGTATGATTTTCCAAAACTAAGGTTTTAATGCAATTTCATATTCATACTTCCCTTTTATGGCCAAGAATAGTTAACAGAATTAGGGAATGGTTATCAGCAAGAGGACAGTTCATCTTTCCAATATCTTTTCTCGAGTTCTTGTCCTAGGAGCACTCCAACTTTAGAAGAGGACTTGTGTCATGGACTTAACCAGAAAACAAAGTAAACCATGGACCAGCAAATTATCTGTACTGCCTGACAGCCCTTCCATCCAGCTTTCTCTCTTTTGTTGAATTTTAATTTAAGTGTAGCAGTATTACCAAAGAGTACCACAAGACTAGTAAGAAATCCTTGTAGGGATAGCTTACAGTATAGAAGAGAAAGTAGAAGGTGGGGAGAGGGGGACGGAGGTTAGGAGGGAGGGAAGAGTAGAAGGGGCCCTCATAGCACTTTGTTTATATCTCTATCTAACAAGGAAATTTTAAAATGTTATTTAAAACCTAAATTGCTACCACTCTGTCTTTTAAGAGTTGCCATAATTCCTATTAAGGAGAAATAAGTCTTATATAGGGGGAAAAGAGGGATGAGGTTCTAGGCAGATGGCTCATTGTGTGTCATAATATAGCAATAAGTGTAGGATATGCACAGGTCGACTGGAGGCAGAGTTTAGGGATATGAAACTGAAAAAGCTGAATTGTTCTACATGGTAAAGTGGAAAGAATTGTTCACTGTGGGAGTGGGTAGGGGTTGGGAAATCTTGAGAAAAAAGGCAGTAAAGAAGGGAGCATAGTGAGAAAGGAGGGTCAAAGTGGTGGGAGTGATAGGACTTCAAAAGGATCAATGAAGTCTATTGTCCAATTTGTAATTGTTAGTGTTGCTGTAATTACGCACACACACACACACACACACACATCTTCCATGCTTCCAAACTTCAGGATAAATCCCCTTCAAACCCAAAGCTTTGTATGAATTAATCATTATGAAAATCAAGTAAAAAGAAGTTGTATTCTCCATCTTTGGGGAGTTTACAAAGAACAAGAGCAATATGTGTGTAACAATAAAGTGGTCAATGAACTGCACCATGTCAGGTGAAGCAGGAGCTTAGAGTCCAAGGTGATGGGGAAAATTACAAACCATCGTCTATGTTACAATCTTAGAAAGGAGAGAGAGGAGTTTTCCACCACATAGAGACAAGTATTATATTCAATTTCACTTCACTCCTTAATATTTTATTTATTTATTTATTTTGAGAAAGAGAGAGAGAGAGAATGAGTCGGGGTAAGGGCAAAGGGAGAAGGAGAGAATCTGAAGCAGACTCCATGCTGATCCCCAAGCCTGTCACAGGGCTGGATATCACAACACTCAGATCATGACCTGAGCCAAAACTAGGAGTCGGTTGCCCAACTGATTGAACCACCAGGTACCCCTCAATTTTGCTTCACTCTTAAAGGGCAAGGGGTACATGGGGTGACACCTGATAATATGCTGGTGTCTCTTACTAGGAAGGAACTAGGTTTTATATATTTTTATATTACCAAAGCCTAGGGTAGCATCAGGCATACAAGAGAAGATAAGAAAATATTCATTAAATTAATGAATAAATGAGGAAAAATTAGACCCAAATGATGGCAAGTGGCAGAATGGTAATTATTAAATCAAGTGTTACCATAAGTCCAATTACTTTCAAGAATGAGAATTTAGATTGAGTCTTAGTCATACCTACCTCTGATCTCCAGGTGGCAGTATTATCTCATATAAATTGAGTCCAGATTCCTTTTAACTTTTGAGACCATAAATTGATTAAAATAAAAACCCAGTTCTTAGTTTATTTCCGTAATTGTACAGAGCCAAAGAAATAAAATATAACTACATGAGATTATGGCCTTTTCTCCCAGTTTCAACACAAGTGAGAATTACTGGTAGTTCCTAATTCAAGCGGTTTCCAGAATATTAATGGTAGATACAAACTGGGGTACTTTGTTTACAAAACACATGTATTCCTTCGAAGTATGAAAACATGTGTGTGTGTGTGAGAGAGAGAGAAAGAGAGGGAGTAAGTGAGTGAGGAGTAATATGTCTAGAAATAAATCATCTCCCAACAAATAGGGTGACAAGATTAAATGCAAGATGGTCAGTTAAATGTGAATTTCAGATACACAAAGAATACTTTATTTGTATAAGTCCCATGCAATACTTGGGACATGCTGATACTAAATATTCCTTGTGTATCTGAAAATCACCTTCAACTGGTCATCCTGCATTTTTCTTTGCTAAATCTGGCAATCTTACCAACAAATATTCTGTTGTTTTTAATTCCAAAATAAGCAGAACTTCACCAGGTCTTCAGGACACAGTGGTGTTTCCTTATTTGGAAATAGGAAAGGAAGTAGCTGGTAGGATTGCCTTCCTTGTTGTAAGTCCAACCTTCTGCTCGTGTGTAGATCATAGTTCTTCAGCTGAGTAACTTATTTTCAGGAAACTGACCCCTCAGGCAAATGCCGATGGTATAGTCCAAAGAGGTTATTTTATACAAACACGGTGGGGTTTTTTTTTTTGTTGTTGTTGTTGTTTTGTTTTTAGCATTTGTGAGTTTGATTGTAAAAGCCAAGCTCTGTGCATAAGCAAGGAGATCCTGGATCCTTTCACCTGTGATTTATACTTTTCAGAGGTACCTGAGGTACACCAGCTATATCAACAGAAATAGATGAACAATTTATGGAATAAGCCCTATTTCAAAAAAGCAAACAATTTTCTGGTAAATTAAATTACATGTCATTAGTTCTATGCACATTTGTATTTTTTAAAAGAATTTATTTATTTGAGAGAGAAAGCTCTAAAATTATGTGTGTGTGTGGTACACAAACAGGGGGAGGGGCAGAGGGAGAAAGAAAGAACCTCCAGCAGACTTCCCACTAAGTGTGGAGCCCATTGCTGGCCGGGCTCCAGCTCGGGACTTTGAGGTCATGGCCTGAGCCAAAATCAAGTCAACTGCTTGACTGACTGAGCCACCCCAGGAGCCCCACATGTTTGCATTTTTAATGTAAGCATTCCCTATCTTCCAGATAAAATGTGCTTTAAAATTTCATTTGCAAATATTTCTGAAATCAGAATAAGCTTTCCATAGAAACATTATTGAATTAGTCAGATCTTCAGGTTACCTAGTAAAAGTGTATTTAATTGGTTATATGACTGAAACACTATTTGTAGTTAAATTCTCTTTAAAGGTTAAAGTAATAAAAGTATTTTATTTTATTTTATTTTATTTTAAGATCTTATTCATCCATTTGTCAGAGAGAAAGAGCACAAGCAGGGGGAGCAGCAGGCAGAGGGAGAAGCAAGCTCCCCACTGAGCAAGGAGTCCAATGTAGGACTTCATCCCAGGACCCTGGGATCATGACCTGAGCCGAAGGCAGACGCTTAACCAACTGAGCCACCCAGGTGTCCCATACAAGTATTTTTGAAAGAGCAAGAAATTGAAAATGTTTTTAAAATGTTGAATGTTCATATTTGAGGAAATACCAATGATCCATGCTTGTTTTGCTCTTGCTCTATACCAGAGCCATTTTAAAGACTTTAAATGGATTAATTCATTTAATCCTCATAATAACCCTAGGAGGTAGATTCCATTATGATCCATTTCACAGATGAGGAAACTGGGACAAAGGATAAATAGTTGCCCAAAGTCACACAGCCACTAAATAGAACTGGGATTTGAGGCAGGCTATGGCCACCTTAACCACTGTCACCACAGCTACATTAATTTCAAATAAAGAGGTAAGGGAATTGTCTGAGAAGATTTTGAAGATGACACCTGTCTGATCACTGTCTAGGATAGTACACTGTATCGTTCACCAAGCCTGGGACAGTTCAAAGTGAATGGCAGGTCTTTTCTTCATTTTGATGCAGTATGAATATTACTTAGGTGTTCACCGATCATAATGGAGTTATTTTGGAGTTTATGAATGGAATGAAGGATGTCAGAAAGAGGGAGAAATGTTTACCTAATGAGAAGCAGAAGTGAATTGAAGAGTACATCCTTCTAGGGTATGAGAAAGAGATTTCTGGGGTGGAAATCAGTTACTGAGCCAAGACCTGACAAGAAGAATAAAAAGGAGGAGAATTTGATTTTGCATAATTATCTACATGAATCTGGAAGGAGAGGTGGGAGCAATATTGCCTTGTAGTATTGTTAATTATATCTAATTCACTTAGATTTGTGATTACCTGGGGTGGTCTTTGTGTCCCCCAATTGTGGCAATAGTGGACTTGCCAAAGGACCCCACTCTAGGTGTGGTCTAGGTGGTGGTCTGTCATGTGCTGAAGGCAGAATCAGACTTCACAGTTGGTTGCCTCTAGACACTCTGTCTACCCTTTACCCTTGCCAAAGAGATAAGAGGTAGTGAGGGTGAAGGGGAAGCCCCAAACTTACTCTTTAGGAAGCAGAGCTCTGACCCTCCTACCTAACTAGTTCTCTAACCTTTGGCCTCTGTTTCTTAAGCTGTGAAAACAGTGATGATTTTGCCCACTTTGTGATGTAAGCACCTGGCAAATATTAGCTCTGGTCCCATTTAATCTTCACAACCATATGAGGTATCATTCCAGTTTTCCAGATGTGGAAAAGGAGGCTCAGAGAGGTGAAAGCCCTTGTTTGTGTGCTTTTCATAATGGTGGAGATCGGCACCCTGTTGCTGAGCACTGATGCTGTTGATCTTGTCTTTGCTATGCTGCCTGCAGCAGAAAAGGAAATCACTGGAATGAAATGGTTTACAGTGTTTTTCCGGAGTGAAAGTTTTAAAAACCTTTTGCTACTGCAGTCCTGATAAATAGGGGGAAAAAAAAAAGTAAAGCCTAGAAATGTATTTTCCTAGGATAACAAAAATAGAAAGGTTTTTTTTTTAACAGAAAATATGTTTATACATGTTAAAAAAAGCTTTCAAATTATGACGAAATATACATTTGTGGCATTCATTCATTATAGTGATTTTTATTTGAAAGATTATTCTTTACTGCATGGGTAATGCAAACGTATTCCACATATATTTATTGAGCATCCACTCTATGCCATGTATTTTCTAGGCTAAGTGAACAGTACAGACAAAAATCCCTGTTTTCATGGAGCTTGTATTCAAATGTGAGCATGGCCAATTATGTAGGAATTAACCAAATCATCGTTATAGAATAGAAAGGGTTGAGTGTTAGGGGAAAAGATTGAACTGGGAAAGGGGTTAGGGTTGTGGTTGGGTGGTTGCAGTTTACACGGGGCATTCCAGAAAGGCCTAATTGGGCAGGTGAGTTTTGAGCAAAGACTTGAAGGAAGGGAAGAAATGGATCTTGAGAAAACCTAGGAGCAGAGCAGAGGAAGGACCAACACCATGGCGTAAGATGGAACATGCCCTATGTGTGAAAACCAGTAAAGAGGCCAGGCTGGCTGGAGGGGGATGAGTGAGAGAAAGGGGGAGAAGTGGTGGAGTGAAGATGCAAGACTATGTGGGCGGAGGGTGGGGAGGGCTGGTGGGATTACATGGGACCTTACAGGCTATGGGCTTTTTCTCTTTGAGAAGTAAAAACACCTGGAGAATTTTGAGCAGAAGAGTGACGTGATAAGGTCTATATTTTGATATATCACTACATCATGCTGCTCAAAACTCTCCAGGTTGTAGAAGCTAAAGGGGAGAAGCAGGGAAGCCGATTTGGAGAGCATTGAGGTGATGATGCCTGGACCAGGGTGGCATCTGTGAAAGAGGTGAGAAGTGGTCAAAACTCAGATGCATTTTGAAGGTAAAACTAACAAGGTTTACTGAGAGATTGGGTGGGGACTGTGAGAAATAAGTCAAGAATGACCCCCAAGCCTGAGCAACTGCAAGAAGGATTTTCCATAGACTAAGATGGGAAGACTTGTGTGCTAGAAGTGTGTGGGAGGGGGCAGGAAGTTCACTGTTGGTTGTGTTATGTTTGAAATGATGTTTAGACGTCCAAGAGGAGATGTTGAATAAACATCGTATATTTAAGTCTGGAGCACAGATCTTGCCTGCAAATATAAATTTGTCCAGCATATTATTGGTATTTAAAACCATGAAATTCCATGAGATCACCAAAAAAATGCAGGCAGAGAAAACTACTAAGGACTGAGCTCTGGAAAAAGGAGGAACAGCAAAATTAAAGAATGGAAACCGAAAAGACTAGAAAAAGAGAAAATTTAAAAATATTGACAGAATGTGTGCCATTCACATTTTGGCACGTATCATTCCAGATCTTTTTTCCTTGTGTGTATGTGACTTCCTTTTCTAAAAGTTAGTTTTAGGAATGTATTCTAAATTATCACTTTATAGCTCTCCTTTAAAAAAATTGAGTGGATTATTATATGTATGTGATATTAAAGGAAAGTTATTGAAGGTTTTATAATGAAAAGGACCTCTCCTTTCCAGAGACAACCTGTGTTATCAGTTCCATCTCATGCATGTATAAGTATATGAATGTATGTGTGTGTCTGTGTATACAGATGTGTTTCCCATCCCTCACAGGTAGGCTATACACATTGTTCTGCAACTTTCTTTTTTCACTTACCAATGTATCTTAGGTGGTGCCTGGGTGGCTCAGTGGGTTAAGCCTCTGCTTGCTGCTCAGGTCCTGGGATTGAGCCCCACATCCGGGGCTTAGTGGGGAGCCTGCTCCCCCCGCCCCGCCCGCCCCCAACCTCTCTGCCTACTTGTGATCTCTGTCTGTCAAATAAATAAATAAAATCTTAAAAAAAATGTATCTTATGTTTTGTTCCATATTGACATATACAGAGCTGCCACTTTCTAAGTATTGCAATATATTAAGAGGTGACTTACCCCTGGGGCTAATAATACATTATACGTTAATTTAAAAAAATTTAAAAATTAACAAAAAAAGAGGTGACTAATACGATAGCTGCCCAGATTTTTCTAGTCAAAGCTGTCAAGTGAACATGCCCCGAGGGCCCCCTCCCCCACTCAAGGGTCAGGCTGAGCTTTCGGTCTGTCTCTCCTTTTATCCTGTTTTTCCTTCTCATCATTCAGTTCTTGGTTTCTTCTTTTTCTCCTTATAGAAACATGTCTACCAGGAATTTCATCCTCCCACAGTTTTCCTTGTTTTCTTTTTTGTCCTGAGAAAACGTAGCTGTTCATTCACTGAATATGTAAGCGTTTTCTACCTCTTTGGAATATAACATGAACTAGGGGACAGAGT
This sequence comes from Lutra lutra, assembly GCF_902655055.1. Lineage (NCBI taxonomy): Eukaryota > Metazoa > Chordata > Mammalia > Carnivora > Mustelidae > Lutra > Lutra lutra. The sequence goes on along the minus strand of NC_062283.1, from coordinate 89,974,057 downwards.
CTACAGGAGCTCCTGCCTAACGGGAGACGCAGGCTTGTAAACAAGTGATTACAATGCCACATGATACATGCGGTGACACAAAGAGGAATGCAATGCTTGGGAAGCATGGGGAGTAGAAGGGGGGGAAGGGGAGACTAACCCGGCATAAAAGGTGAAGCTACTGTAAGACAGATAAGCAGAAGTACAGCATGTATGGCCAAATAAAATGGTTTCTGTCCTTGGGCCTAAGATAAGCAACAAATTCCTTGGCCTGGGTGAGCAAGTCCTTTATGACATGGCTCTAAGGTGCCTGCCTTCTTTCCCTCCTATTCTACTTACCTTTCTCTGTCCTTGGAGGCACCTTCTTAACTCTGCTCTCACACATTCTGTTTCCTTAGCCTAGAATACCCTTTCTTTTACCCTTCCAGAGCTCAGTATTCTTAGCATCACCACGAGAATGAGAATAGCCAAATAAGCAATACAAATAATTTTAGTAGCTAAAACCCATTATGTACAAACTTACAGTCTCATCTAATCCTTTTAACAACTGTATGAGGTAGATACTGTGCTAGCTCTATTTTTTAAAATTAGGATATTAAGGGTAAAAGATATTAAGTAGACTATGAAAGTCACACAACTAGTCAGTAGTGCAGCAAGGATTCTTACCTAGCTCTAGCTAATCCTGAGGTCCACCTCTCAACTTCTGTTGCTGCCCAGAATTAACTCTTTAGTAAAATAATTCTGCAACTTAAATATCTTAAACAAAAATTTCTTCATCTATACTCTAGTAGCATTATCTCCTCACTTATTATGCAATTAGCTTTTACTTTTATTTTTCTAAATGGCGAAAGTTATGTCTATTATAGAAAATTTAAATATGCAAATAAGCAAGTTTAGAAGAATAAGGGAATTATTACCCGTGGTCCCACATTCTGGGGGAAAAGACAATTTTAATCAACAGAGTTCATCCTGTATGATTCCATTTATATGGATTCTGGAAAAGGCAGAGGGAAAAAGAACAGTGGTTGCCAGAGGGTGGGCTACAAAATGCATTAGGGCTGGTAGAAATGTCCTGTATCTTGATTATGATGGTGGTTACAAGACTATGTATGTTAAGATCAATAGAAATATACACTGAAAAAAGTACATTTTACTGTATGTAAATTATACCTCAATAAATCTGACTGAAAAAACACCTTGAGGTATATCTTTCCTCACTTTTTCTTATGCATATATAATAAATATATATCTTTAAAACTGATTTATTTTTTATTAATATATTTTTTAGAACATTTTAGATTTATGAAGTTCTCAAATCACCCCTCATATTATTAACACGTGACATTAATATGATACATTTGTTGTAATTAATGAGCCAATACTGATACACTTATTTTACCTAAAGTTCACAGATTGTTCAGATAGCCTTAGTTTTTACCCAGTATTCTTCTTCTGTTGCAGGATCCCATCCAGGATATCCATATTACATTCACTTGTCATGTCACCTGAGACTCCTCTTGGTTCTGACAGTTTCTCAGACTTCCTTGCTTTGATGACTTGACAATTTTGAAGTACTGGTCAGAGATACTATAAGATGTCTCACTGTTGGAATTTGATTTTTAATCATGATTAGACTGGAGTTACAGGTTTTGCAGAGGAAGACCACAAAGGCTAAGTGCCATTTTTATCACATCGGTGTGATGCTTTATCACCCACTTTTCACTCAAAAATATATCAAAAACATACTTTTATTCACTTCATAAATCTGTAGCTGTCTTTTTTTTAAAAAAGATTTTAGAGAAGGGAGTTGAGGGAAATTGGAAGGGGAGGTGAACCATGAGAGACTATGGACTCTGAAAAACGATCTGAGAATTTTGAAGGGGTGGGGGGTGGGAGGTTGGGGGCACCAGGTGGTGGGTATTGTAGAGGGCATGGATTGCATGGAGCACTGGGTGTGGTGCAAAAATAATGAATATTTATATTTATATTTATAATAATGAAAAAATAAAAAAATTAAAAAAAAAAAGATTTTATTTATTTGACAGAGATCACAAGTAGGTAGAGAGAGAGAGAGAGGAGGAGGAGGAAGCAGGCTCCCTGCAGAGAGCCAGATGCAGGGCTTGATCCCAGGACCCTGGGATCACGACCTGACCCAAAGGTAGAGGCTTTAACCCACTGAGCCACCCAGGCACCCCAATCTGAGGCTGTCTTAATGGTGATAATAATATACTATTGTATGGATGTGGCAAAATTCATTTAACCAATCACCTATTACTGGACACTATAATATTTTACTATTACAACAAATGCTTCACTATATGTATTTGTGTAGACATGTTTGCAAACTTGGTGATTTCCTTACGGTGAATTCTGAGCTCTGAGGATCTGCTGAGGTGAGCTATATTCACTTGTTATTGTTGTTGTTACTGTTGTTTAAGGTTTTGGCATGTAGTACTACAGTGTCCTCCAGAAAACTTGTTACCAATTCCAGCTTCTAGCAATGGAATTCTTCTAGCAATGGTGTTTCAGTGCTCTGTGTCCTTCTAGCTAATTCTGGATATTATTCTTTTCAACCTTTGTCAATTGTAGTCGAAAACGTATCATGTTGCATTGTATTTGTTTTCCTGTTGGTGTCTTCTGCCAGACAGGGAGCTCCTAAAGGAAAAAGACTATATCCTATTCTTTTTCCAATACCCACAGTCTTAAGTTTCAACCTGAAAGAAACAGGAACGCAGCTGAAGGTGGGGCAGAGGGCGGGCTGGAGTCCATCCGCGACTGTGTGATCTGACAAGAGAACGCGTGCTAAGAGAGCGTTTTCACCATCAGTGGGTGCAATCGTATACTCTGGGCCAATGCCCTATATGCATTATGTAACCCAAAGGCGTGGCTCTAAGAGTGTGAGCTTCAGACCAGCTAGGAGAGAAATCAACACTAGACTGAAAGAGGGTAAAGAGGATCTTGGTGTTTTCCTCAAACAACAAGCATAATGGTTGGGGATTTATTTCACCATCTCTGAAAAAGAGGATCACTTGATAGTTCTTTTAAATTATAATGTTATTAATATATTCCCATATCATAGCTTTTTGAAAAAAATAAATATATTTTTGAGCTCCAGATCTTTTTCTCTTAGTACCTTATGTGTCAGTGATAACTGCCAAAAATTTTATTATTCTTTTTATCTATACACTTCTCTGATATTTTATCTGCATCCTCTCTTGTAAAACCTTGAATTTCTCCCCTTTTTCATACCCTGCTCTTCCCAAATCTCAGTGTCACTTATAATACTTAATACATTATATAACCATACTGATAAATGCTGTTGTTTCAATTTGTCACTGGAAGAGGACACTATAGAAAAAGAAAAGGAAACAATTTTTTTTCATATTAAATATTTTTAGTTTTGTTTTCTAGTTTTGGTTGACTCACTACTTATTAGCATCTGAGAAAAGAAAAATGTTTTCAAGTCCTGTTTGTAACTCAGCAGACTTTTAAGATTAAAATTTTCAATTTCAGTGGGAGATTTTCTCAAGGTGGTGCTATTTGGAGTATACTTCCCATCTAAGAATTTGCTAATGTTATTTGTGGAGACTTCTCCATCCTTCCCAGTTAACACTTAAACTCTCTCCAGGATGTAGGAGTGCCCTTCCAATCTATGCTACAAACAGTGGGACCAGATTGTGAGATGGGATGAGAGAGAGAGAAAGAGAGATCGTAACATATATTAGGACATAATGAAGAGAAATTCAAAGATCCAGATAAGTTCCTGGAATAAGAAATGACACAGTATTAAAATTAACTTTACACTTTGGATCTTCTTGTGATCTATAATCTCTTAGTAGCTAAATCTATCAGTAGAGGAAAATAATTGATGCTGTTTTTTCTAAGTAATCTTTACATCCAACATGGGGTTTGAACTCAGGACCCCTAGATCAAGAGTCACATGTTCTACTGACCAAATCATCCAGGTGCCTCTAGTTGATACTATTTTCTTACATAAAAGAGAGGAGTTTACAAGATGATGACAAAATGTCTAAAACAAATACTCTATAGTGAAACAAACCTAAGCATTGCTCCTATTAGTTAATTTATCATAAAATCATTTTTCCTTTATATACACATGGAGTTATAGGCATTTAAATCGAATGCTTTAAAAATATGCCTTTAGTTTTATCTCTTGTCCTTAGTAATTGCCACATTAATTGTCTTGATTGGATGACTTAGAAAAATTCAATAATTCCTTTCATGAAAACATCAATAATTACGGTATTTGAAAGGGTCATTGTCTCTAAGTTAAATTGGTTGATATTTTAATAGCATATTTTTGTTGCTATGAATAAATTATATTTATTATTCAACTAACAATGCTTAAACAAACTTACTCTTAACTCCTGTAATCTAGAATTTAGAATTGAGTTAAGATAAATAAAAGTCAGAAGAATAGAAGGTGGGAAACATTTAAATTATCAAGATTTGTTTACCTGAGACTGTCACTGAGGGAGAAGGAAGAGGATCAGAATTGAGTTACAAGAAGTAGCTTCATACCATTCCTATCTTTAAAGGATCAAAGTTGATAAGGATTCTAGAATGTTTCCTTGACAATCCGAGGAAAGGAAATGTAGACTCTAATTCTCCTCTGTCACATTAGAATTTAGGTATTTAATGATCAGCTGGTAATCATCAGACATTTAGGGAAACTAAAATGAACATATCTGACTGAATCCCATGACTTTAATTCCAGAATGTTAAATCTTTTAGAATAGATAGAATATTACAGCTGCATTAAACCTTTCATAAATGAAGTTAGACATAGAGATTTCCCAATGAAGTATTTCAGAAGTTTCCTAGACCCTATTAAGGTCTTTGGCAGAGAAGTCTGCAGAATGATGTCACCTAGTCAAATATTTTGATAAAACAAGATCTTCAGACGGAATGATAAATTTAGCCATTTTATAAATCAGTCAAGATTTTTTGAACAACTTTGCAAACTGAAGATGGCAGAGGCAGCTTTGCCCATACTAACAATAAGAAAACAATAAGTAGTGTTCTCTGTTGCCATTAGGTTTCTGCCCTGCTCTAAAGCCACCTGTCTGTCCCTACTTCTTAGGCATCTCCCCAAATCTGTGCCATGGAACACTGGTATTCTGTGTATTACTGGTAAGACAGTAATAGAGCTTACTGAAAAATAGATGCCTGCGTAAAATTTTTTTTCTAAAATGTATTTTAAATTCTGTATATGTAAGAAAACTTCTAAACACCTTTAAGAAATTATTAACATGGGATAATCTTTGTTGAAGAAAAGGAGTGCGAACTTCTGTGCAACAGAAGTCACTTTTAAAAAGTTAAAAAAAAAACAACAGAGACTGAAGAAGTTACATGCCACACATGTAACAGATAAAAGATCAGACCCAGAATATATAAAACATGTGGACAAAAGGTACGAATAGGTAATTCACAAAGGGAAAATCCAAATGATCAATAAGCATGTAATGTTCAAATCACCAGTAATCAGGTGAATGAAAATGAAAATGAAAATAAATACCATTGAATACTGAGATTTGCAAAAACTGAAAAGTCTGACAATTTTTTTTTAATTTTATTTTTTATAAACATAAATATATTTTTATCCCCAGGGGTACAGGTCTGTAAATCACCGGGTTTACACACTTCACAGACTCACCATAGCACATACCCTCCCCAGTGTCCATAATCCCACCCCCCTCCCAACCCCCCTTCCCCCATCAACCCTCAGTTTGTTTTGTGAGATTAAGAGTCACTTATGGTTTGTCTCCCTCCCAATCCCATCTTGTTTCATTTACTCTTCTCCTACCCCCTCAACCCCCCATGTTGCATCTCCTCTCCCTCATATCAGGGAGATCATATGATAGTTGTCTTTCTCCGATTGACTTATTTTGCTAAGCATGATACCCTCTAGTTCCATCCACGTCGTCGCAAATGGCAAGATTTCATTTCTTTTGATGGCTGCATAGTATTCCATTGTGTATATATATACCACATCTTCTTGATCCATTCGTCTGTTGATGGACATCTAGGTTCTTTCCATAGTTTGGCTATTGTAGACATTGCTGCTATAAACATTCGGGTGCACGTGCCCCTTCGGATCACTACGTTTGTATCTTTAGGGTAAATACCCAGCAGTGCAATTGCTGGGTCATAGGGTAGTTCTATTTTCAACATTTTGAGGAACCTCCATGCTGTTTTCCAGAGTGGTTGCACCAGCTTGCATTCCCACCAACAGTGTAGGAGGGTCCCCTTTCTCCGCATCCTCGCCAGCGTCTGTCATTTCCTGACTTGTTAATTTTAGCCATTCTGACTGATGTGAGGTGATATCTCATTGTGGTTTTGATTTGTATTTCCCTGATGCCGAGTGATGTGGAGCACTTTTTCATGTGTCTGTTGGCCATCTGGATGTCTTCTTTGCAGAAATGTCTGTTCATGTCCTCTGCCCATTTCTTGATTGGATTCTTTGTTCTTTGGGTGTTGAGTTTGCTAAGTTCTTTATAGATTTTGGACACTAGCCCTTTATCTGATATGTCATTTGCAAATATCTTCTCCCATTCTGTCAGTTGTCTTTTGGTTTTGTTAACTGTTTCCTTTGCTGTGCAAAGGATAAAAGGATAAAATCCCAATAGTTCATTTTTCCCCTTGCTTCCTTTGCTTTTGGCGATGTTCCTAGGAAGATGTTGCTGTGGCTGAGGTCGAAGAGGTTGTTGCCTGTGTTCTCCTCAAGGATTTTGATGGATTCCTTTCTCACATTGAGATCCTTCATCCACTTTGAGTCTATTTTCGTGTGTGGTGTAAGGAAATGATCCAATTTCATTTTTCTGCATGTGGCTGTCCAATTTTCCCAACACCATTTATTGAAGAGGCTGTCTTTTTTCCATTGGACATTCTTTCCTGCTTTGTCGAAGATTAGTTGATCATAGAGTTGAGGGTCTATTTCTGGGCTCTCTATTCTGTTCCATTGATCGATGTGTCTGTTTTTGTGCCAGTACCATGCTGTCTTGATGATGACAGCTTTGTAATAGAGCTTGAAGTCCGGAATTGTGATGCCACCAACTTTGGCTTTCTTTTTCAATATTCCTTTGGCTACTCGAGGTCTTTTCTGGTTCCATTTAAATTTTAGGATTATTTGTTCCATTTCTTTGAAAAAAATGGATGGTACTTTGATAGGAATTGCATTAAATGTGTAAATTGCTTTAGGTAGCATAGACATTTTCACAATATTTATTCTTCCAATCCAGGGGCATGGAACATTTTTCCATTTCTTTGTGTCTTCCTCAATTTCTTTCATGAGTACTTTATAGTTTTCTGAGTATAGATTCTTAGTCTCTTTGGTTAGGTTTATTCCTAGGTATCTTATAGTTTTGGGTGCAATTGTAAATGGGATGGACTCCTTAATTTCTCTTTCTTCTGTCTTGTTGTTGGTGTAGAGAAATGCAACTGATTTCTGTGCATTGATTTTATATCCTGACACTTTACTGAATTCCTGTACAAGTTCTAGCAGTTTTGGAGTGGAGTCTTTTGGGTTTTCCACATATAGTATCATATCATCTGTGAAGAGTGATAGTTTGACTTCTTCTTTGCCAATTTGGATGCCTTTAATTTCCTTTTGTTGTCTGATTGCTGAGGCTAGGACTTCTAGTACTATGTTGAATAGCAGTGGTGATAACGGACATCCCTGCTGTGTTCCTGACCTTAGCGGAAAAGCTTTCAGTTTTTCTCCATGGAGAATGATATTTGCGGTGGGTTTTTCATGGATGGCTTTGATAATATTGAGGTATGTGCCGTCTATCCCTACACTTTGAAGAGTTTTGATCAGGAAGGGATGCTGTACTTTGTCAAATGCTTTTTCAGCATCTATGGAGAGTATCATATGGTTCTTGTTCTTTCTTTTATTAATGTGTTGTATCACATTGATTGATTTGCGGATGTTGAACCAACCTTGCAGCCCTGGAATAAATCCCACTTGGTCGTGGTGAATAATCCTTTTAATGTACTGTTGTGAATCCTATTGGCTAGTATTTTGGTGAGAATTTTTGCATCTGTGTTCATCAAGGATATTGGTCTGTAGTTCTCTTTTTTGATGGGATCCTTGTCTGGTTTTGGGATCAAGGTGATGCTGGCCTCATAAAATGAGTTTGGAAGTTTTCCTTCCATTTCTATTTTTTGGAACAGTTTCAGGAGAATAGGAATTAGTTCTTCTTTAAATGTTTGGTAGAATTCCCCCGGGAAGCCATCTGGCCCTGGGCTTTTGTTTGTTTGGAGATTTTTGATGACTGTTTCAATCTCCTTACTGCTTATGGGTCTGTTGAGGCTTTCTCTTTCTTCCTGGTTCAGTTGTGGTAGTTTATATGTCTCTAGGAATGCATCCATTTCTTCCAGATTGTCAAATTTGTTGGCGTAGAGTTGCTCATAGTATGTTCTTATAATTGTCTGTATTTCTTTGGTGTTCGTTGTGATCTCTCCTCTTTCATTCATGATTTTATTTATTTGGGTCCTCTCTCTTTTCTTTTTGATAAGTCTGGCCAGGGGTTTATCAATCTTATTAATTCTTTCAAAGAACCAGCTCCTAGTTTCGTTGATTTGTTCTATTGTTTTTTTGGTTTCTATTTCATTGATTTCTGCTCGATCTTTATGATTTCTCTTCTCCTGCTGTGTTTAGGGTTTCTTTCTTGTTCTTTCTCCAGCTCCTTTAGGTGTAGGGTTAGGTTGTGTACCTGAGACCTTTCTTGTTTCTTGAGAAAGGCTTGTACCGCTATATATTTTCCTCTCAGGACTGCCTTTGTTGTGTCCCACAGATTTTGAACCATTGTGTTTTCATTATCATTTGTTTCCATGAATTTTTTCAATTCTTCTTTAATTTCCTGGTTGACCCATTCATTCTTTAGAAGGATGCTGTTTAGTCTCCATGTATTTGGGTTCTTTCCAAATTTCCTCTTGTGATTGAGTTCTAGCTTCAGAGCATTGTGGTCTGAAAATATGCAGGGAATGATTCCAATCTTTTGATAATGGTTGAGACCTGATTTAGGACCAAGAATGTGATCTATTCTGGAGAATGTTCCATGTGCCCTAGAGAAGAATGTGTATTCTGTTGCTTTGGGATGAAATGTTCTGAATATATCTGTGATGTCCATCCGGTCCAGTGTGTCATTTAAGACCTTTATTTCCTTGTTGATCTTTTGCTTGGATGATCTGTCCATTTCAGTGAGGGGAGTGTTAAAGTCCCCTACTATTATTGTATTATTGTCGATGTGTTTCTTTGATTTTGCTATTAATTGGTTTATATAGTTGGCTGCTCCCACGTTAGGGGCATAGATATTTAAAATTGTTAGATCTTCTTGTTGGACAGTTCCTTTGAGTATGATATAGTGTCCTTCCTCATCTCTTATTATAGTTTTTGTCTTAAAATCTAATTGATCTGATATAAGGATTGCCACTCCTGCTTTCTTCTGATGTCCATTAGCATGGTAAATTCTTTTCCACCCCCTCACTTTAAATCTGAAGGTGTCTTCAGGTTTAAGATGAGTTTCTTGTAGGCAACATATAGATGGGTTTTGTTTTTTTATCCATTCTGATACCCTGTGTCTTTTGATTGGGGCATTTAGCCCATTAACATTCAGGGTAAGTATTGAGAGATATGAATTTAGTGCCATTGTATTGCCTGTAAGGTGACTGTTATTGTATATTGTCTCTGTTTCTTTCTGATCTACTTCTTTGAGGGTCTCTCTTTGCTTAGAGGACCCCTTTCAATATTTCCTGTAGAGCTGGTTTGGTATTTGCAAATTCTTTCAGTTTTTGTTTGTCCTGGAAGCTTTTAATCTCTCCTTCTATTTTCAATGATAGCCTAGCTGGATATAGTATTCTTGGCTGCATGTTTTTCTCGTTTAGTACTCTGAATATATCATGCCAGCTCTTTCTGGCCTGCCAGGTCTCTGTGGATAAGTCTGCTGCCAATCTAATATTTTTACCATTGTACGTTACAGACTTCTTTTCCCTGGCTGCTTTCAGGATCTTCTCTTTGTCACTAAGACTTGTCAGTTTTACTATTAGGTGACGGGGTATGGACCTATTCTTATTGATCTTGAGGGGGGGTTCTCTGAACCTCCTGGATTTTGATGCTTGTTCCCTTTGCCATATTGGGGAAATTCTCTCCAATAATTCTCTCCAATATACCTTCTGCTCCCCTCTCTGTTTCCTCTTCTTCTGGAATCCCAATTATTCTAATGTTGTTTCGTCTTATGGTGTCACTTATCTCTCGAATTCTCCCCTCGTGATCCAGTAGCTGTTTGTCCCTCTTTTGCTCAGCTTCTTTATTCTCTGTCATTTGGTCTTCTATATCGCTAATTCTTTCTTCTGCCTCATTTATCCTAGCCGTCAGAGCCTCCATTTTTGTTTGCACCTCATTAATAGCTTTTTTGATTTCAACTTGGTTAGATTTTAGTTCTTTTATTTCTCCAGAAAGGGCTTTTATATCTCCCGAGAGGGTTTCTCTAATATCTTTCATGCCTTTTTCGAGCCCGGCTAGAACCTTGAGAATCGTCATTCTGAACTCTGGATCTGACATGTTACCAATGTCTCTATTGATTAGGTCCCTAGCCTTTGGTACTGCCTCTTGTTCTTTTTTTTGTGGTGAATTTTTCCGCCTTGTCATTTTGTCCAGATAAGAGTATATGAAGGAGCAAGTAAAATACTAAAAGGTTGGCAACAACCCCAGGAAAATATGCTTTAGCCAAATCAGAAGAGATCCCAAATTGTGGGGGGGGGGGGAGAAAGGGGATAAAAAGAGGTTCAGAAAGAAAGAAAAAAAAATTAAAAAAAGAAAACCAATAAAGAAAAAGTATAAAAAGAAAAAAATATATATATATATAAGATAAACTAGTTAAAAAATGTTAAAAAGGAAAAGGGTAAAAGTTAAAAAAAATTTAGCCGAAGAAGAAAAAAAAATTGAAAAAGAAAAGAAAAAAAAATTAATTTAACTGCAAGGCTAAAGAATCATGGGGAAAAAGCCATGAGTTCCGTGCTTTGCTTTCTTCTCCTCTGGAATTCCGCCGCTCTCCTTGGTATTGAAACTACACTCCTTGGTAGGTGAACTTGGTCCTGGCTGGGTTTCTTGCTGATCTTCTGGGGGAGGGGCCTGTTGTAGTGATTCTCAAGTGTCTTTGCCCCAGGCGGAGTTGCACCGCCTTTACCCGGGGCGGGCTGAGTAATCCGCTCGGGTTTGCTTTCGGGAGCTTTTGTTCCCTGAGCGCTTTCCGTAGAGTTCCGGAGGGCGGGAATGAAGATGGCGGCCTCCCAGTCTCCGGCCGGGAGGAGCCGAGAGCCCGGGGCCCCACTCCTCAGTGCGCCCTCAGAGAACAGCGCCCAATGACTCCCGTCACCCTGGCCTCTGGCCGCGCTCCGAGCTGACCGAGCCTGCGACCGGTTCAAGGCAACCCCGAGCTGAGAGTCACTCCTCGGCTCTGTCTCTGTAGCCGGCTTCCCCGTTCTAATACCTGTGAGTTCTGCGACACTCAGATACCCCCGATCCTTCTGTGACCCTGTGGGACCTGAGGCCACGCTGACCCCGCGTGGGCTTCACCCCGGTTAAGCCTCTGGAGCGATGTCCCTCAGCGGAACAGACTTTTAAAAGTCCTGATTTTGTGCTCCGTTGCTCCGCTGCTTGTCGGGAGCCGGCCCCTCCCCCCGCGGTCTATCTTCCCGTCGCTTTGGATTCACTTCTCCGCCAGTCCTACCTTTCAGATAGTGGTTGATTTTCTGTTTCTGGAGTTGCTGTTCTTCTTCTCTTCGATCTCCCGTTGGATTTGTAGGTGTTTGTAATCTTTAGATAAGCTATCTAGCTGATCTCCCGCTACCTGAAGTAGTCTCAGCCTGCTACTTCTCCGCCATCTTGACTCCTCAAAGTCTGACAATATTGAGTGCTGTCAAGAACGTGAAACAGGAGTCTCACACTGCACATGGGAATATAGTAAGTACCATTCTGGAGAGGTGATTGGCAATATATCTGGTAAATTAATGATGTGCTTAAGGCATGGTCCAGCAGTTCTACTTTTTTGTTCCCAGTAGTTTTCCTTCTAGGTACACTCAGAGACATATTACTTCTAGGTATAGTCACACAGGTGTTCATTGCAACATTGTAACAACAAGACTTAGAAGCAATATATGTGTATAAAATGTGCCTAAATTGGAGAATGAATATACCAGGAAATATTCATTCATTGACTCAAGGAACATTTATTGAGCGCCTCTGGTATGCTGGTGCTGTTCTGGGTATCAAGGATACATCACTAACCAAACCAAAAATATCTGCTCTCACAGAACTTACAATTCATTGAGGGGGATGGTGTGGGTTGGGGAGAAGAGATAGGAAAAATATGATGTATAAGAGATAGTGAGACGTGTTGTGGAGAAAAGTAAAGCAAAGAAGGGGAGTGGGGGGAGTTCTTGGGTCGTCAGGAGGATCCTACAGTGCAGGTGCCATCTGAGTAAGTCCTGGACAGGTAGGGAGTGAGCCGTCGGAGGAGTGTCATGGGCACAGGAGGCTACAAATGTGAACACTTCGATACAGGTGGATTCCTGGAGAGTTTGGGAGACAGCATTGGTGGGACAGAGGTGGGTGAGGAGGGGGCCAGTGCCTAGAGCCAGGTAGGACTAAGATCACTTTGAAGATTTTATTTATTTGAGAGAGAGAGAGAGAGAGAGAGAAAGAGAGTACATGTGAGCACAAGTGGGGGAAGGGAGAGGGGCAAGCAGACTCCCTGGTGAGCTCAGAGCCTGATGCAGGGCTCGATCTCATGACCCTGAGATCATGACCTAAACTGAAATCAAGAGGCAGAGGCTTAACTGCCTCAGCCTCCCAGGCGCCCCGGGCCTGAGATCACTTTGAAAACTACTGCTCTCTTCACTGGGGCACAGGTTTTGAGCACTCACAATATGCCCAGCACCACTCCAAGTTTTTTAACATGTATTTTGTTACTTAACTCTCATACTTGCCTTAAGTCTGTTTTAGATATCCAGTCCCATTTCATAGATGAGGAAACTGAGTCATGAAGAGGCCAACTTGATTTGGATCAGTAAATTGTGGCATGCTGACTCAAACCAAAGCCGACTAGCTGACTCTCAGCTGCTAGGATGGCTGCTTCTTGCCTTTGCTCTGTCTGGTGCCACATGTCCTTGCACCATCCTCAGGGAGCCCCCCAGCCTTGTTCACTGTCACTACCTTGAATTTTAGTCCCATGTCTTCTGGAATGTGGGAAGAAACAGGATAGGACAATGAACTTTTCCCTGGCCTCTTGATCCTTTCCATCTCCCCAGTACCAGCATAGCAGGCTGTACCAGTCTGCAAGAACTTCCTAAGGAAGGGCTGGGGCAATTCCACAAGGGAGTTTCACAAATTGGACTTTCACTTAATTCTCAAAAGGGAAGGCAAATTAGGATGTAGGCCCTTACAGGAACATCCCCCTTCCCACTTATCCCTGTTCTAACCTGGTTTCTCTCTATTCCATTTAGGCACCTCCTCCTATGTGGAATCTTGCATAGCCTCTTTATTATCTGGGCAAGAGCTTCAGACCTCATTACCTCCTCATCACTAGTTTTCTTCTGATTTGTTAGTGGTAGTAGTGGTGGTTTCCTCTTCCGTCTGCCACACGTATTTATGATGTTATTCTATTTCCACTATAAATTAAATTTTTCTGGGGCGCCTGGGTGGCTCAGTGGGTTAAGCCTCTGCCTTCGGCTCAGGTCATGGTCTCAGGGTCCTGGGATCGAGCCCCGCATCGGGCTCTCTGCTCAGCAGTGAACCTGCTTCCCCCTCTCTCTGCCTACCTCTCTGCCTACTTGTGATTTCTCTCTCTCTCTCTCTCTGTCAAATAAATTTTAAAAAAAAATTAAATTTTTCTAACTACACTCATTTTCCACAAATTTGAAGCTGGAAGAGGCCAATTAAAAAAAAAAAAAACATATTGGGTGTCTCACACTTTCTGAATGCAAAAGCAAATCTCTAAATACTTCAAAGTGAAGCTGAACAATGGCTCCAGCAGCTTTTAAAAAACTGGGAAGTGAGGGGCACATGGCTCAGTCAGTTAAGTGTCTGCCTTCGGCTCAGGTGATAATCCCTGGGTCCTGGGATTGAGTCCTGCATTGGGCTCCCCACTCAATGGGGAGTCTACCACTCCCCCTTCTTTCTCTATCTCTTTGTGTCAAATAAATAATAAAATCTTTAAAAAAAAATTTTTTTTAAAGCTGGGAAGTGAATGACAAAAGCAAGGTCAAGGGAATGTTTTTGGAATATGCTACCATTTGGGGTATAAAGATATTTTCAGCAAGGACACTTGAGACTCTGAGAGCAGCAGCTGTCTCTGGGGAGATACAGTATTATGGCTCAAGGGTAGGAGGCAGAGAAACTGGCTTTTCAGTCTTGACCTTTTGTACAATTAGAAATTTGTTTTTTACCAATATGCATAATACATTTTTTTTAAATAAAAAATTAAAAGTTTGGAAGTGAGCTCTTGAAAATATACAGTGATTTTTTGTAACAGCCTCTTTCAAAAGTATTTGGATATCGCAACCTATGCAACATTTGTTTTGCTCTGATGCATCTTGTGAAATGCAGCTTCATTTTGTGAGGACGAAATGAAGTAGACTTGATGCAGCCCCTGATATGAGGACCTGACCTACAGCATGACTCTCAACATCAGGTGTCCACATTATGGGGGGAAAGAACCCTTTCTCATTTAATATTTATGCATTTACTAGGTATATTAAAAATATGAGAGATGGGGCACCTGGGTGGCTCAGTGGGTTAAAGCCTCTGCCTTCAGCTCAGGTCATGATCTCAGGGTCCTGGGATCGAGCCCCACATCGGGCTTTCTCTGCTCAGCAGGGAGCCTGCTTCCCTTTCTCTCTCTCTCTGCCTCTCCTGCCTACCTATGATCTCTCTCTCTGTCAAATAAATAAATAAAATCTTTAAAAAAATATGAGAGATATTTAATGGTCGACATCATTTATTCTTAATAAACAGTTTTGATTTTTAAGATGGGGACACAGCCAAATTTGATCATTTCTTGCAGTTCGCCTGAGGGACAGATTTGGCTGCCTACAGGCAGGCACTGTATCCACTGGTTTTCTGATGGTGTTTTATCAAGATGTTATTACAGTTAAAGGCATTTTACTTTGATGGTCATCCATGAATACATCATAATTATAAAAAGTACTCTGGGGTCAGTTAGCTTTGGGAAAGGGTGGAATATGAAACTCCTCAGTACTTCTTTCTTTCTGGTTCCCATTCACTCTCTCCTTTTGTGAACCTTTGCTTTAGCCTAAATATTCTACCCCTTGTCTCCTGGTTCCACTTCGTTTCTTACATTTTCCAGACCTTGTGTATAATCCTTCTCTCATCTGGACCTCCTCCCTCCACATTTATTTATTTATTTATATTTATTATTATTATTATTATTATTATTGATTTTATTTATATGTGTGTGAGGGAGGGAGCCCACAAACAGGAAGAGGAGGGACAAGCCGACTCTGCACTGAGCACCATGCCGAGCTCGATGAGGGCTCAGCGCAGGGCCCGGTCTTGACCTTGAGATCATGACCTAAGCTAAAATCAAGAGTAGGATGCTTAACTAACTGAGCTGCTCAGGCAGCCCCCTTCCCCTCCACTTTTAAACCTATGCTTTTGGGACCAGAAGAAATCTACCTCTTCCTTTAAGATTTCTCTGACCATCCCCAGCTGCAGTGATGTGAGACTCCACCAAACTCCTACCAAGTACCATTTCTTTACCTCACTTCATCGTTATCATTTACTAGGAGCAGTAGACAGAGTATGCTCCCCCACCCCCCAAGATGTCCATGTCCTGATCCTTGAAACCTATGAATATGTTAGATTCCTCATGGTAAAGAGGAATTAAGATTGCAGGTGGAATTTAACTTGCTAATCAGTTGATTTTAAGATAGGGAGATTTTTCTGGGTTATCCAGGTATGCGCAATGGGATTTTAAGAATCCCTGGGGCGCCTGGGTGCCTCAGTGGGTTGAAGCCTCTGAGCTCAGGTCATGGTCCCGGGGTCCTGGGATCAAGCCCCTCGTCTGGCTCTCTGCTCGGCGGGGAGCCTGCTTCCTCCTCTCTCTCTGCCTGCCTCTCTGCCTACTTGTGATCTCTCTCACTCTCTGTCAAATAAATAAATAAAATCTTAAAAAAAAAAAAAAGAATCCTTAAAAGTGGAAGAGGGAGGCAGTAGAGAGAACCAGAAAGATGCAGCTTGGACTCAGCTCGACATTGCTGGTTTTGAAGGGTGCCTTGAACAAGGAATGTGGATGGTCTTAGAAGCTGGAAAAGACAAGGAAACGGATACTCTGATGTGAGCCTCCAGGAGGAATGAAGCCCTGCTGACACCTTGATTTTAGCCCAGTAAGATTCATTTCAGATTTCTGATCTCCCAAGCTGTAGAGATAATAAATTTGTATTGTTTAAGCCACTAAATTTGTGGTAATTTGTTACAGCAACAGTAGAAAGTTGGGGCACCTGGGTGGCTTAGTTGGTTAAGTGTCTGACTCTTGGTTTCAGCTCAGGTCTTCATCTCAGGGTTATGAGTTCAGGCCCTGCATTAGGCTCCACACTGGGCGTGGAGTCGACTTAAAAAAAAAAAGAATATTAATATACTAGGATGGCTTATTTTTTAGGTGTCTTGACATCATCCTTTTAAGTGATTTTTAAGTTCTGAGTAGAACTTAAGGTTATCAAGCCTTAAATATCTTTATAGGTTAACATCAAAATGTATATTGAGCACAGAAAGTGTCATCATGGGGTGCCTGAGTGGCTCAGTGGGTTAAAGCCTCTGCCTTCCGCTCAAGTCATGATCCCAGGGTCCTGGGATCGAGCCCCTCATCGGGCTCTCTGCTCAGCAGGGAGCCTGCTTCCCTCCTACCCCCCCGCCTGCCTCTCTGCCTACTTGTGATCTCTGTCAAATAAATAAGTAAATAAATAATAAATTTTTTAAAAGATTTTATTTATTTATTTGACAGACAGAGATCACAACTAGGCAGAGAAGTAGGCAGAGAGAGAGAGAGAGAGGAAGAAGCAAGCTCCCTGCTAAGCAGAGAGCCCGATGCAGGGCTCAATCCCAGGACCCCAGGATCATGACCTGAGCGGAAGGCAGAGGCTTTAACCCACTGAGCCACCCAGGCGCCCCCTAAATAAATCTTAAAAAAAAAAAAAAAGAAAGAAAGAAAGTGTCATCATCCCAATTCTAAGAATCCAGGAAGGAGGGGGGAGAGTTAATCCACTGAGAGACTGTCTGTATACTGACTTTGAAATGCCATATACACATGCACAGCCTCCATCCAGCAGGGCAGTCATTCCCTGCTTTAATAAAATTCTGATAGTGGCCATGAGTATTTATACTGGTATTAAAAAGCTCTCCTGAGCAGACTAGAAGGACAGAAATGTAATGTGTGCAGCTTCATACTGAGTCATTTATTCAATACACATGATGTGAAGGCTTTCAGATAGCTATTTTATTTTTATTTATTTTTCAAGAAAGAGAACAGAGCAGGTGCACAGTGAGGGGGCGGGGGGAAGGGGAAGAAGGAGAGGAAGAGAGAAAATCTTAAGCAGGTTCCATGCCCCGCACAAAGCCTGACTCAGGGCTTAGTCTCATGACCCTGAGATCATGACCTGAGCTGAAATCAAGAGTCGGAGGCTCCATGACTGAGCCACCCAGGTGCCCCTCAGATAGCTATTTGAGAAGGTGGTTCCATTGCTTGACTGATGTTTGCAAAGCCAGTAGTTAGCATTTATGGTGTGCTCATTAAAAACCAGGAACAATTCTAAATGCTTTACACCTATTATCTCATTGCACCTTACAACCCCCCAAATAGGGTCTATTATCATCCCCATTCTGAGGAAACCGAGAGACAGAGACATTATGTTGCCCAGTGACCTAGAGCTTGTAAGTAGTGGAACAGTGATTCAGCCCTAAGCAGCGAGTTTCCAGAGCCCAAGTTCTGAATTTTAATTTGTACCTTCTTATTGGTTTATTACCCATTTTTTTCCCACTTGACGGCCTGTGGTGGTTAGGTAAAAGTTTAAAAATCAATGTTAACTGAAGGTGGCTCTTATTTCATTCATTTTTTTCCTACATCTTCTCTTATCTTTTTTTTTTTAAGGATTTTATTTATTTATTTGACAGAGAGAGAGAGATCACATTAGGCAGAGAGGCAGGCAGAGAGAGAAGGGGAACCAGGCTCCGCCCTGAGCAGAGAGCCCGATATGGGGCTCAATCCCAGGACCCTGAGATCATGACTGGAGCCGAAGGCAGAGGCTTAACCCACTGAGCCACCCAGGTGCCCCCCTACATCTTTTCAATCTGATTTATTTTCTAATCTGTATTTGGAAATTTTTACCTCATTTGAATCTCAGCTTTTCTGCATTATTAGCTTTGTCAAAGTTCAGGTGGGTGCAGGCAGTAATCCACCATAAACGGTCAATAGTATATACTAGGGTTTACTCATTTGTGAATATTTGGATTAGAAATTAAATTTGACATTTGCATTCGCAAAGAACATGTTTTTGTTCCATTTATTTACATTAGATTCTCCTCCATATAACCAACATTATAGCATAAACAGTGAATATATGTTTGGTGAAATTTCGGGTGATATCTATGTTCTTTGACCTTTGTTTTCCAAATCCTTTTAATGAATGTAAAACTTTTATGATGCAAAATGCTATATATAGATGTTAAATCACAAAATTACTCCTACTATACTGATTTTATGTTTTTCCACTTCACTGTATTTTTTTTTTAAGATTTTATTTATTTATTTGACAGAGAGAGATCACAAGTAGATGGAGAGGCAGGCAGAGAGAGAGAGGGAAGCAGGATCTCTGCTGAGCAGAGAACCCAATGCGGGACTCGATCCCAGGACCCTGAGATCATGACCTGAGCTGAAGGCAGCGGCTTAACCCACTGAGCCACCCAGGCTCCCAAACTTCACTGTATTTTTAAACCCATTCCCATCTTATTGTGACTACTTCAATGACATCATCTTATTCTGTAATATGAATATATTACAGTTCACTTTGCGAAGATTTAATCACATTTTCTCATTTCAGTTGTGAGAAACAATGCTACAGTAAATACTTTGTAACTAAATTTTGTAGACTTTCATTATTTCCTTAAGATATATTTCTAAATGTAAAAATGCTGTGCCCACAATTTGTGGGCTTTTAAAGCAGATTTTCATGGCATTTTAAATATAGGCCAAATTTCCTACCAGATCCCTCCAGAACATTCATACTATTTTCCCTCCCCCTCTAGCATTGCTTGAGAGGTTAGATTTCCCCCTTCCTTGACAACACTGGAGACTTTACCTTGTATTATCTGTGAGCTTAAACACTTCCTTGTAACATGCATGTGTCTTCTTTTATTAATTGCCTGCTTTAATTTGTCTATTTAAAAAATCTTATTTTCCTTTTGATCAATAAAGCCTTCTTCTGAATTAAAGAAATTAACTCTTTGCCCTATTTCTTTTACATAATTATTTTCCCATTTTCCCTAGCTTTTCATTTGCCTTTGCATTTTGTTCATGGTGGGGTCTTTTGGTTTATTTGTTTGAACTTGAATCAGCCAGATGAATACTTCTCAGTTCTTGGCCTACCTTTTTTACTGCTTCATTCAAGGTCCCTTTCACATGGTAGCTAATTTTTTCTATTTTCCATCCTCCTTCTCCAGCCCTCTTGTCCTACACCTACCCCTGGCCCTGGGGTCCTACTCTAAAGAGTGACATCTGTAGTACAGGTTCTTTTTTTTTTTTTTTTTAAAGAGCAGTTTTCTTTTTTTTTTTTTTTTAAAGATTTTTATTTATTTATTTGACAGAGAGAAATCACAAGTAGGCAGAGAGGCAGGCAGAGAGAGAGGAGGAAGCAGGCTCCCTGCTGAGCAGAAAGCCCGATGTGGGGCTTGAACCCAGGACCTGGGATCATGACCTGAGCCGAAGGCAGCGGCTTAACCCACTGAGCCACCCAGGCGCCCCTGTAGTACAGGTTCTTGAATGCATATGTGTTCTTTCAATATATAGATATGGAAATGTATACAGTGTTGTTTAATGTGTGCAACTCTTTTAAATTTTTCTGAATTACACTGTGCTGTGTAGACCGCATAGATTTTGCTGTGTCCCTTTTCTTTCTCACTCAATGCTATGATTTGAAGATGAATTCTTGTTTTAGTATGTGTATCTATAGTATTCCATAGTACAAAACCACAGCATTTAAAACTTGTTCATTCTAACAATGGATACCAAACTTCCCTGAGTGATAGACAATTTTGGCGTGACTATCCCTACATAGGCCTGTAACACTGCTGGGTGAGTTTTTTTTCTGGACCTGGTTCTCAGTTACTTTTGTGCTATAACCTCTGTAGCAATGTGATGAAGCCAGTGAATTCCTCAAAATAGTGTTTTTAAATGCCTAAGATAAAATGCATAGGATTATAAAAGCAATTATATTAATATACAGTAAATGTGTGCTTCTTTATTGATGAATTAAATATGTAATAATAAATAACTGACAATTTCAAAGTAGTGATAGCCAGAAATAATGTAACATGGAAATATTTATTATCTTTATTTATCCCAGTGTCACAGATATTGTCAGTCTTAATGTGGTTTGTTGTCTACATATGTAATCAAAGAAAATGCTAGATCTTATTGGCCCATAGAGCTCTGTCTCTGGGAGGACGTACCCCCAACTGTTTGTGTGGAGTTGTGTGTACCAGCAGTGCACTTTTGGCTCTCACTCCACGTAGTGAGTGAACCTGTTTGACAACCAAGCCTGAGTTTTATCTTCCCCCATCCGTTGGTCAGAGGTTTACACCTCTGTAAGGCATTAGTGTACTAGGAATAGGACATAGGGGAGCTTGGGCCACCTGTTTATGTCACTTACCTGAATGCTGGGGCCATGTGGACCTTATCCTGTGTGTACCATTTACCTTTTATGACAGATGACCGTTAACACCTATCTGAACTTACTGTTTGATGGGTCTTATCATCTCGAATTCATGATGGCTTGCCCTGGTTGCATAGTCATCTGGACCCCCATTGTCAGGAGTTCAGTCTCTACTGGGGCCTACTGGTGTACTAGACTCCACTTTTCTAATGACAGCTAGTTCTCTGCCACCAAGGCACCCCTTTTCACCAAAACCCCAAGGTCTGAGTTGCAACTCTTCTATTAAGGTTTGCTTGATTTTTAATATCTTTAAATCCTTGAATATCAAGGATCTTGATATTGAATATCAAGGTATCTTGGTTCTTCCTTAGCATATGACTGGAGTGACCTAAAATTGTTAATATAGTTTCTCTTTCCCTAGAAATTGCTTAATAAATAGGTTGAATTTGTTTTGCTTAATAAATTGCTGAATTGCTTAATAAATAGGTTGGAGCAGTATTCCTAAATTCAGTAAATGCTGTCTCTAAAATTGAAAGAGGCCCCCCAAGCCCTGTGCCTCCTAGTGCTAGTGGTGCAAGGTACAATGCTTTGTCCTATTCCGTAAGTGGTCTGTCTGTGACATCTTGGACTGCTGGACCTCTAAAAGTCTCACACAAATAGCAGGACTGTGAATCTTTGCAGTATTTATCTCCCACCCCCTGGCATGCAGGGGTCTTACTAGCATCCTGAATATTTGTCACTTTCTCTTTACCAAGTCTATTTCTGATGACATGGTAGACCAGCTTGATTTTCTGGGGAATGTCAAGATGATCAGGAATTTCACAGACAATCTTGTGAAGAAAGCAGAAGACTTTATATAGGCCTGAGTAGAGATGTACTGCCATCCTTTTCATGTAAAGGTAAACTTTTTTGACCCTCTTTACTCTTAGATATTGAAAAGAACATGTTTGTAAGTTCAAGAGCTATATGTATACCATATACCAGAGCTTATATTGATCCTTTATTTTAAAGATACTATGTCCAGCCCATCAGCTGCGGTTGGAGCTACCAAGTGGTTAAGTTTAATGTATCACCATTAACCACCATAATCTGTCTGGTTTTTGCAAAGGTCATACAGGTAAATTAAACAGGGATGTGATGGAAACCAACACCTCAGCATCCTTTAAATATCTGGAAGTTGTGTAAATTCCTGAAATTCTTCTCGGGATATGTTTGCTTTACTATTTTGGCAATTTGATTCTAGTGGAGATGGAGAGGGTCATTTTCAAGGATTTCTTCATAGCCTTTCTTGCCATGGTGACTTTCACACAGCTGTTCAAGGAGTGTGAAAATTCTACCAAATGGTAAGTACATCCATTCCAATTTCACAGTGGGGACTGGGAAAATAACCACAAAATAAGTTATTTTGTGTCTTCTTCAAGACTCGATTCTGCAGCATTTTGGGGGATCACAGTAGCATGGAATTCTGTCTTTATCACTTGACAACCATAAGTCCTTTCACTGCGCAGCGGTCTAAATGGCAATTTGGGTTTGGTCGTTTCGGTGGCAGTTCAGACTCTATTCTGTGACAGCCCTCAAAAAGTCTGGGAAGACTCCTTCTGCAGTGTTCAGTTTCTATAGGAAAGGGCTGCAAGATTGGGGGGAATGTTTAAGGTGTATACTCGAGAAGGTATTCTAAAGTCCTTCCTCAAAGAGACCCATGCTCCCCTTTTATCATAGGCTAGGGTCTATGAGCTAGTTTAAAGACGGATGAGAGGCCACAATATTTTTCCATTTTGTAACTGTTGTCCATCTTCTCAGCAGTTGTTCGTTGTTGTTGTTGTGTTTGTTGTTGCTGTTTTACAAGGCAAGTAAGTCAAGTAACAAGTTGATTGGATAGCTGTCTTGCTCCTAGGAATATCATAATCTATTAACCATCAGCATGGTTTCTGTAGGCAAAGATACTTTGATTGCCATTCTAGTCTTGCTGCCTATTACAGTAGTTATGTCCATATTGACACTGCTGGTAGGTGCCATTGCTTGGCCTCTGCCGTTCTAGAATTCTATCATCTCTTTTAAGGCTGGTTTCAAGACTGCATTTCTTCAACTTATAGAGGAAATGTGTCATTGAGTTTCTCAGATGACCCAGTGCAAACTTTTTGGTGCAATTCTCATTCCCTTAGTGAAGTCTTCCTGGAGAATATAGCCAGATGGTGGGTGCTCTGATCATATGCGGTAAGTGCAATAAATCTATTTTAACATTTTTATCTCCCTGAGCCTCAAGACCCCTTCCTCACTATCTCCAAAGTAGTTCTGGCATCTCAACCTCATTTACAGCAAGAAGTCTGTCTGGTCAACCTTCAGGAGTCTATCTCAGCAGCAAGAAGGATGACTTGAGATTTCCTTTCCAGGAGGCATAACATCAAGTCACAGGAGAGTGCTTCGATGTCAACAAGCTCCCCACTATGCAGATTTATTTTCTTTCCCTTTACCACCACCCTGATTGAACATTCTCGAAATACGCTCCCACACATGTTCTAGTTCTTGCCAGTACCTATTATTCTGGTCCTATAATTGTTTTGATTGTATAAGCTATTTCCTCCCGGAGTAGGAAATGTATTTTCCCGGTAGACACTTGTTATTCCTGAGGCAATGGAGGATGTGGTGGCAGATCTTAGAAAAAAAAGCATTGTCTTGCAAGATGCCTTACTCAGGTGAGGTTTTTCCAAAGCTTCCAGTCATTGTGAAGTTTTTCTCTCTAGCAAGGGGGAAAGGACTGCTTCTCCTGATGAAAGATTGATGGGAATCTGGGGACTCACATTTTCTCATTTACCCACCCAGATGTCAGGGTACCACGGTTCCTCCCAGGGCCTTGATGAAGGCACGGAAGACTGAGGCCATGCACTCCCTCTCCTTGGCAGTTTTGCTGCCCTTCAGTTAAATCTTGGGCCTGATTTCTTTTTTTCTTTTTTTAAAAAATTTTCAGCATATATTGCCCTACAGCCACAAGAAATGAAGGACATTTTATTTATTTTTTTATTTTTACCCCTTTTTCTTTTTCTTTACTTTTTATCAAGGTGTAATGGACATAGAGCAAAGTATATGCATACCAAGCATGGTGCTTAATATATATTGACCTTTGTGTACACCCTTTTGACCATTACCCAGTCAAGACACAGACCATTTCCAGCACTCCAAAAAGGCTTGCTTCTTCATGGCCCCCTCCCAGTCAACATTTTCCCCTCGAGGATATCACTGTTTGGCCTCATTCATCATAAATGTGTTTTTCCTGTTCCTTAACTTCACATAAAATAATTTGTGGTTTGTCTGCTCGTTCATCATTGTATCTGTGAGATGCATTCATGTGTTGTGTGAAGCAGTAGTTTGTGTTCATTGCTGTTCAGCATTCCATAGCATACCACAATTCATTTATCCACTCTCCCGTTGATGGACATTTGGGTGATTTCCAGTTTGTGCTATTATGATGCAACTGCAGTGCACATTCTTACATAGGACTTCTGGTGGATGTAAACACTTATTTCTTTTAGGATTAGAATTTCCCAGCAGTAGTAGAGTTGCTTACTTATTGGCCATATGTACATAAAACTTTAATACTACCAATCAGTTTTCCAAAGAGGTCGTGCTGATTTAAATGCCCCACCAGCAACGCATAAGTTTCCATATCCTCACCAGTTACTTACTTCTCATTGGCGGCCCTTTTCATTTAAGTCATTCTGGTGGGGTGGTGGCAGTATCAAATTACAGTTTTAATGTATATTTCCTTGATGAATCATGACATTAATCATCTTTTCATATGCATTTTGCCATTTGTTTATCTTCTGTGTGAAAGAGTTTTGGACATGGTTTTTAAAAATCCAACCATATAGGTTTCCTTTTCTCTTTTTGATATGTAAGAATTCTTTACATATTCTGAATCTAAAATCTGAGTACTTTGTTGAATAGATGCTCCAAGTCTTGGCTTATCTTTTAACTCTTTTTTTTTTTTAAGATTTTTATTTATTTATTTGACAGAGAGAGAGAGAGAGAGAGATCACAAGTAGGCAGAGCAGCAGGCAGAGAGAGAGGGAGAAGCAGGATCCCCTCTGAGCAGGGAGCCCGATGCGGAACTTGATCCCAGGACCTGGTATCATGACCTGAGCTGAAGGCAACCAGCTAGTCAACTGAGCCACCCAGGTGTCCCTTAACTCTTTTTTTTTTTTTTTTTAAGTAATCTGTATACCCAACATGGGGCTCAAACTCATGACCCTGAGATGGAGAGTGGCATATGTACTGACTGAGCCAGGCAGGCTCCTTGCCTTTTCACTCTCTTAATGGTGTTTTTCAATGACTAGAAGTTCTTAATTTTAATGAAGTCCATTTATCAATATTTTCTTATAGTTAATGCTCTTTATGTTCTGTTTAACCTCAAGGTCATGAATATGTTCTCCTGTGTTTTTTTCCTAGAAGCCTCATTGTTTTACTATTTATATTTAGGTCCATGATTCATCAGAATTAATTTTAGAGTATGGTATGAACTAAAGGTCTAAATTCATTTTTCCCATATGGATATCTAGTGGATCCAGCACCCATTATCGAAAAGATGCTGCCATGGAGAACTTTTGATTTTTATAGTGGGCTTTGAGTTGGTAGTTGGAGGACGAGTATTTTGTTTTCTTTTATCAAGACTTGAAAAACAGCTAACAAATGCCAAACCATTCTGTAATTCTTATAATTACTATTGCCATCTATACTACTGCCAAATTACCACATAACCCATGTTTTGCCTTCTACTTTCATCATCTTCCAATCCAACATAGATTATTGCAATTCGTGAAACCATTGTTATCAGAGATTATAGCTATCTTACATGCTACCAACGATGGGGTTCTTTTTGCTGCATGACCAGTGGGCTATCCAGGCTTAGAATCCTGTCTTGAGGGTTTTCTCTCCATGGCCACTTCTGATATCAACTTGCTTATTCTGGGTTTCCCCAAAAGCACAACCCTGTCTAGGGTTACATGGTGGTGGTTTTTTGGGGACGTGATTCCAGGAAGTAGAAATGAGAAACCAAGGAAAGTGAACTAGGGAAGGAGGGAAATGTAACACGAGACTGCGTTATGAAGAGATTAGTGCTTGTTCCTACTGAGAACTTCTGCAGACCTCTGTGGAAGGGACAGGATGAGAAGCATTTCCTCCCACTGCTGGTGTGTACTTCTGCATGCGTTGTGTCGGTCCCCGTGGGCTCCTGTGTTGTCCTGCACACAATGTCAGAGAAGCTCTGGGTGGGAAACAAGAATGTGAGACCCACTTTTGGGGTGAGATGCTGAGACAGAGAAAGAGTGAAAGCCTATGTGGAAGCATTTGTAACACAATCAGATGTAAGAAAGGGAAATGTACACAAAAAATTTCTAATAGCTATTTTTTAATTGAAGTATAGTTGACACACAATGTTACATTAGTCTCAGATGTACAGCATAGCAGTTCAACAAGTCTATACATTATTTTGTGCTCATCACAAGTGTAGCTACTGTCACCATAAAACCCAATTATAATACCTTTGACTATATTCCCTATGCTGTACCTTAAAAAAATTTTTTTTTTATTTTTAAGTAATCTCTACACCCATTGTGGGGCTCCACCTCACAACCTGGAGATCAAGAGTCGCATGCTGTACCCACTGAGTGAACCAGATGCCCCCCATGCTGTACCCTTGTCCCCATGACTTACCCATTCCACAGGTGGAAGTCTGTACCTCCCACCCAATGCATATGTTCATACAGCTTGTGAGCTCCAAGAGAAACAATGCAGCCAGGTATCAAATAGTATCTGAAGCTCAGTGTTACAAATCCCCTCTTCATATCTGCTTTTCTCTGTGTATCTGCTTCATCTCCAGGTCCTGGCAATACAGCTTTCTTTGCTTCATAGGTGTATGGTGAGTAGGACACCATCTGTGGCTTTTGTGTTTACATGTTCCCTATTCAGTATAACAATCAGAATGAGCCAGAAGCTCTTTGTCCCAAATCTGGATTCCCTGAGATTAACTTTGATTGGTTCAGCTTGTGCCGCGTATCTGCTGCTGATCCGATATATTTGAACCAGTGGAGTGGGGTCATGTGGTTCTGATGTAGCTGCTGAGGATGCACTCCTATAGATTTGGTATAGGGCAGGGTTGTTGTCTTACAGGCTAAAGAGAATCTCTTTTGGAGGAGACCACCTTCTGTGGTATTCACTACAGCCATCAAATCTCTTAAAAATCTTAGGACTTCTGTCTTTGGTATAATGCTAAGAAAGTCTTTTTCTACCCCATGATTATATAAACACATGTTGTATATTTTCTTCCAATATTTTTATGACTTCTTTTTTCAGTCAAGTATTTAATCCTACCTGGTATCAATTTAGGTATAAGTTATGAGATAAGGACCTAACTTTAAAAAATTGCTTAGCTTTTCATCACCAATTATTTAATAATGCATCCTCTTTGCACTGATTTAAAATACCATTTTTTTCATATACCAAATTCTATATACAACATGTGTGCCTGTGTGTGTAGGTATAGAACTGTTTCTGGAGTTTTCCATTGGTTAGTTTATTGTTGTTTTAAATATATATATATATATATATATATATATATATATATACACACACACACACATATATATATATATAATATGTAGTATATGTTATAGAATGCTTCAAAACTAATATGTATGCCATGAAACAAGTACTCTCATTGGTCTCACATTCCTTTAAAAAAGCAATTGAATCTATCTGTTTTACCTTTATACTGACTAGCACAGGTTCTATGCATACTAGATAATGATGATAATAATTATAGTTTAAGCATATGTATGCATGATTAAATATAAAAATACATATTTATAGTTTTCAATATGCTTTCATAAAGTGTTATACATTATCAAGAAAAGAGCCTATTGATACATTAAAACATTTCTGTATTTGGTACAGTTTACATGGCAAGCTAGTCGATTTTGTTATTGTTCCAAACAATTTCCCTTCTTGCAAAAGAACTATGTGTCTCTGCCCATTATAACTTTGCAGTACCTCCTGTGAAAGTACACATCCTTGATCCTTTGACGTCAGTCTTGGCTACATGGCTTGTTTTGGGCAATGGTGTGCGAGTGGAGGTGACTTACATTATGTCTAAATAGAAATGTTGATTATTACTATGTGTTTTGCCACCCTTCTCTCTCTGTTCCCTCTCCCATGAGACTAGCATGTCTCTGATACTGAAGAAGGCATACGTAACAGGAGAAGAATTATGAGCCACTCATGGCTGATGAGCAACATGAATGAGAAATAATCCTTTATTGTTTTAAGCCACTGTGATTTGGGGTTTGTTCCTGGAGCCTTACTAGTAAGAACTGACTAATACACAACATCATCCTGACTGTTGACAATCATGTTTTGAATAATTATCAGTTAAGCAGATCTGGTTCAGGTAGATAGCTTTTATAATATCTTGAGAAGTTCTTTCAAGCGTTTTTATTGGGGCACCTGGCTGGCTCAGTTGGTAGAACATGTAACTCTTGATCTTGAGGTCATGAGTCCAAACCCCACATTGGCATGGAAACTACTTAAAAAAAAAAAGAGTTTTTATAAATAGAGTAAAAAGATTAATTAGGATAATTGAGACCTCACTATGGACATGTACCACCTAAGTTTTATTCAGCACTTACCTTAAATCCAGTCAGGTATTAAGCTATTTACGTTATAAGTAAAAGAGACATTTAAAACAAGGCCTAATAATGGTGATGATTATAAAAATATATTTGGCAAAAAGAGAGATTGAATCTCAAAGAAACTCATGACCGATAGATGTCTTCAAAATCTGGAACATGTCCAAGGCAGTACAGGGACAGTTAAGTGTGATCACTTGAATGCTCTGGTGTTAACATGACTTTCACACTCTCAAGCTCTGCTTCTCTTAGTGTTCTTTTGCTCTTCTCTCTGCTACCAAATGGCTTCCTTACAGTTTATCCTGTACCTTTTCTCTTCCTCAAAGCTGCTTCTCTATCTGTAATTTCTGGTTTTACATGCCTTCAGCTTGCTCCTAAGTTTAGTTTGCTCCTGGGTCCTTCCAGGACATCTTTGAAGTATCAGCTTCCCATATTAGTTGCCTCATTTATACTCTCCCATTTCAAATTCTTGAGAGGATAGTTGTTTCACCCAACTCTAGTGGGTTAAATAATATCCACCACCCTCGTGGAAAAAAAAAAATCACGTTCACTCAGAATCACAGAATATGACCTTATTTGGAACAAGGGTTTTTACAGATATGGTTAAAGTATGGCTAATGAGATGAGATCATCCTGGAGTATGATGACCCCTAAGTCCAATGATGAATGTTATTATAAAAGACAAAAAAGGAGAAGACATAAAGATGCAGAGGGGAAAAGGCCCTGGGAAGATGGAGGCAGAGATTAAAAGGCAGCCACAAGCCAAGAATGCTAAGGATTGTCAGCCCCCAGAAACTGGGAGAGAGACACAGAATGAGTTTTCCTTCAGAGCCTCAAGAGGGAAACAACCGTACCAACACCTTGATTTCAAAATTTTAGCCCCCAGAACACAGAATACATTTCTGTTGTTTTAAATCATTCAGTTGGTAGCAATTTGTTATGGCAACTTTTGGAAAGTAACACTTATTCTCACCTCTGAGGGCCTTTAATGATTACAGGCCATTGATTGGGCTATGGATTGGGCACCCCTGGGTGAAGTACTCAGAGCCAAATCATGGGCAGGGGGGTGGTTTGCTTTGAAGACACTGCACATGGGGGACGTGTAACTGACGTGTCTAAAACAATTTAATGCTTGGCTGCCAGGCTTCCACAATCTCCTCCCATGTGGACAGAAGTGTTTCACCTGAGGTCCCCCCATTCTCCCATATAGCACTGCCTGTGTCTGATGGGATGAACATCTGGGGGTGATGTCATAGGGGCATTTCAAAAATACCTGTCAATATTAGAATTCTGATTTTGTAGTCAATGTCCATTTCTCTTTTATTTAATTGAACTCCTGCTTAGTGTTACATCTTTGATATTTAGTATCCAAAGCTGAAAGTGAAGTTCTCAAATTTGAGTATGATCTACTTTAAAAGGACGTAGATGTCTGAAGACCCTGGAGTATTGACTTAAATCATTTCATTTTAACAATAAAGCTATCTTATTACGTGTGTGTGTTTTAAGATTTTATTTATTTATTTGACACACAGAGAGAGAGTACACAAGCAGGGGGACAGCAGAGAGAGGGAGAAGCAGGCTCTCCACTGAGCAGGGAGTCCCATGTGGGGCTCAGTCCCAGGACCCCAGGATCATGACCTGAGCTGAAGGCAGACACTTAACTGACTGAGCCACCCAGTCGCCCCTTCCTTTACAGCATGTTAAAATAGTGTGTTAAAAGATACAAACCCATAGAGCAGGGGTTGGCAAAATGTTTCTTAAAGGGTCAAATAGTAAACTTTTTAGGCTTTGTGGGCCATGTCATTTCTATTGTGACTATTGGAGCATGACAGCAGCCATGGACAGTACATAAATCAGTGAGTGTGGCTGTGTTCTAATAAAATTTTATTCAGGAAACACTGAAATTGGCACTTCATATAATTTTCACATGTCATGAACTGTTATTCTTTTTAAAATCTCCCCCGCCCCCAACTATTTAAAAATGGAAAACCATGGGGTGCCTGGGTGGCTCAGTCAGTTAAGCATCTGCCTTCAGCTCAGGTAATGATCCCAGGATCCTGGGATCGAGTCTTGCATCAGGCTCCCCCCGCTTCTCCCTCTCCCTCTGTCTGCCACTCCCCCTGCTTGTTCTCTCTCTTTCTCTCTCTCTCTCTGAAATAAATAAATATTTTTTTTAAATGGAGGAAACCATTCTTTGCTAGTGGCTATATAAACACAGACCATAGGACATATGTGGCCCATGGACTGAGGTTTGCTGACTTCTGTTATAAAAGATGCTTGATCTTCCTTATCCACCCAAAGTCACTCCTTGTTTTATTAGTAGGACTTTCATTTCCTTTTGGGAAACGTCTCCCCCACCCCACCTCCCATGGAAAATTGTCTGTCCACCTCAGGTTGTCCCGGGGAGCTTGCGGCCTTGGCTGATTGCTTCCATCGGAGTGAAAGCTGCAGCTGCACGGGGTCTCCTTCCTCTCTGTCTGCAGGAACTTGTAGCAGTCAGGGAGCTGTGAGCCTGGAGATGCCAGAGGCTGCCGCATGAATCTTAAGAATGAAGCTGACACAGCAGAATGCTGAGCCAAGAAACTAAGAGAAATTGGATTTTTATTACATTTTTGGAGCTCTTATGTCAAGCCACTCAGGACGCTAAACAACCCCAAGGCTTTTCCACTACATGAATAAATACATTTTCGTTTCTATTTAAGTGAGCTTGGGTTTGGATTCTGTCACAATCACAAGATACAAACTGCGGCAAACCTCTTACCTCTAGTGCTTATTATAACGATAGAAGAAAAACAAAAATTAAGTGCCAAAACCACTACCAAACCAGAAGAGTTCAGATCAACAATGTTATTTTTTGTTTTCTGAAGCTCACTTTCTCCTCCCCAGATGGTAAAGAACATGGCATTGATGACGACGTTGTGGGTGGTTTGGAGTTCTGTATACCTTTGTGTACTTCACATTAGGTGTGTGCTATGTTGGGAGTCATTTCTTCACGGCTTTTCTCTTTTGGAGCTATTGCAAAACCTTTGTTCACGGAGTTTGTTATGACAACATTCAGCCTTCTCTTGGTACAAATGTATACTTTACATAATCAGTCTGTTTCTGTACTTTGCTTAGTTGCTAAAATAAAAGAACATCATAGTGCTTGCTGTTCAAATTATATTCATATCAAATTAGAGTCATTTTATTAAATTACTAAAGGCAAAGTCTTTGATCTAAGAAAATGTGTTTCAACTATGAATTGAAAAGAGAAGCTTTGTGTTTTCAACAGGTGTTGAATTCAATTCAACTGGATTGTGTCTGTTTGCCATTGGGACATACTGACTTTCAGGAACTAGACAAGCCTCTGATATCTAGACCTGCGTCATTCATTTTGGGCCCAGTTTCTGTACCTTCCTCTGACTCCCACTTATATCCCATAATTCCACTCACTAGTGTGGTCTATTCTATAGGGGATTTTAAACTAATTGCACAATTTTTCAGAGTCTCTTTATCTCTAATTGCATATAAAGTCCTTGTACTAGTTTGTAGTTGGATTACTAGAATCTGTACATGTACTGCCTATTTTAACTAGGAATGGTGAATTAGTCACTTACTGCTACAGAAATCCAGCAAAGATCTCACAACCACTCTGGCTTATGACAGGAAGCCCAAATATAGGCAGCAGGGCACTGGCTTTTAGCTTTAGATGAAGTCTAGGACTTCCTCTGTATCTCACTTTGGGGCCCAGACTGAAGGGACAGCGGCTAATTGGCATAGTCGGTATTCATGGCAATCACGGGAATGTGAGACATTGAGCCAAAGGACACAGAGACATTTAAGGTTTTGTGTATGTCATATTTACTGATGTTGTGTGGACTAGAGCAAGTTATATGGCACAATATCAGCAAAGTGGGGGGAACACCCATCCACTCTGGTGTGCTGTAGGTTTCCATGGCTGAGGGATTGAGGGAAGAATTATGAACAATAATCCAGTATGGTACATATGGCCTCACTTTGTATGAACTTTGTCTCTGTTCCTCCAACCCTTTGATCTCAATTTCTATTAGTAATATGCCCTGTGGGAGTGAAAGGGCTTTCTATAGCAAGTTTGAATTTTAAAGGAAAAGAATAGTTTCCAGATAGCTTAATGGCCGTGAATCCAGTGGCTGTTATAGCTGAGTATTCATTTGGCTCAAACTTGTGGCTTTGTTGATTTTTTTAAAAACAGATTTTATTTATTTATTTGTTTGAGAGAGAGCGAGCAAGCATGAGTGCAAGCTAGTGAGCACAAGCCAAGGGCGGAGAGGGGCAGAGGCAGAGGTAGAAGCCCGCTACCCACTGAGCAGGGAGCCCCAGGCAGGGCTGCATCCCAGGGTCTTGGGATCATGACCTGAGCTAAAGGCAGATGCCCAACCTATTGAGCCACCCAGGTGCCCCCTTGTGTTGATTTATTTAATGACAAAATATTTTAAAATATATTAAGCTTTAATTTTTGTGTTTTCATGCAGTAAAAAGTAAGCTACATGATTTCATTTGTGTATCCTTAAAAGTACCATGTAAATTAGTAAGAGGTTTCATTCACAGCCAGATTTGTAGGACCTAGCATAGTGCTAGGGCATAGACTACATGCTCACTAAATATTTGTTGATTGAAGTGCATTGTTTTCTTATTTACTAATGATTATCAACAGATAGTAACTTGCACCTGAATAGAATTTTCTGTTTTAATACAATGATGTATATATTATCAATATTCCCCAACCTCATTAGTGACTGTGAACCACACCAAAAAGGTGTTTGTAATGTGATGCACTGAAAAATGATAAGTTTGTGTTTGCTCTTTTCAGGACCAATACAAATTATTGGTTCCTGTTTTTCTCAGGTTCCCCCCCCTCCAGGTTTGTTTTGTTAAAGAGTATCTATTTACACCACCTTTTGATGTGCTAAGAGCCCTTAGAAGAATAACTACATGGATAGTTAGAAATATGTACAAATATAGGCAAAAATCTATGAATTTTTAAGTTTATAAATTTCCAATTTATAAATTGCCATTTAAAATGACCTCTTAAAAGGATTTAAAATTAAAATGAAGCGTAATGTAGATACAAAAAGATCAGGGGCGCCTGGGTGGCTCAGTGGGTTAAGCCGCTGCCTTCGGCTCAGGTCATGATCTCGGAGTCCTGGGATCGAGCCCCGCATCGGGCTCTCTGCTCTCTCGGGGAGCCTGCTTCCTCCTCTCTCTCTGCCTGCCTCTCTGCCTGCTTGTGATCTCTCTGTCAAATAAATAAAAAAAAAAAAAAAAAAAAAAAAAGATCATCACGAATGAGAAAGGCAATAAAGAATATGTGCCACTTGAAGGGTTATTTCCTTCTTAGAAGGAAGTAAATTAATTCCTATAGTTGATTTTATGAAAAACGTTTCATAAAACAAAAAGAATTTAATTGAAAAACAGTTTGCTTCTCACGATAGGTCATCTACTTTGGGTAAGAGCAGGACCAAAGTAACAAAATGCTTTCTTGGGCTTTCTTCAATGATTCTGAAAGTTGAAGCTATTTCCTTTTCTTTCTTACAGGAAACATTTATTAGAGCTTAAACATGCATTAATGTCTCAAGTTATAATCATCTTGCCAGATACACTTATGGCATAAAGAGAGGAAGGAAACTAATATTCATGAAGTGTCTACTTTATGCCTGATAAGGTGCTAGAAGCAAATACTTGTTAAGACGAGAAATATTATCATTTCAGAAGAGAAGAAACTGGGCTCTGAAAGTTTAAGTGACAGAATTTTTTCATTCCCAAATCATGTTCTATGACATGAGCCAAAACCCAAGAAAATGGTCTATTTGATAGTGTAGTAAACTGGCATGAACTTCACTTGCAAGTTCAATAATTATAGTGTAGTAAAACCAAGTTTTATTTAAAGATAAACAAACGACAACTGTGTACATATGTTTTGCAATAGACAAATCACAGTGGTCCAAAGTCTTATAGTGGGTATTCCCCAAGGCCACATAAGAGGCCCTGAGGAATAGTTCAAATGTGGATCTACCCCTAGACATTTTCCCATCTTGGGCTTAAGTTGACACGTTGACTCCTCCTGGCTGGAATTTCTTCCTGTGGTTGTCCCTGCAGCGCTGACCTTCCCCCTAACCTCGAAATCCACTTCCTTTTCTGGTGGTGTCTTGTTTTTCTCATGCTTCTAGACCCATTTTCAGGTCTGGTGGAGCCTCTAGACCTCATTCTTTGACATTTCTTGACTTATAAGACTTGAGATTCTTTCTAATTCAGGCAGGAGTTTTCTTTTATCAAATACTTTTCCTAAATAAGGGGTTCCTCCTCTTGGTGGTAAATTATAAACATTTAGCAAGTGCTTATTGTCTTTACAATTTGTTTCTAATGTGTCCATCCTGTGTTCAAAGAACATCTACCTAAAAGCAATCACATAAAAATGGAAGCTGCCAGGTGAGCGCTACAGACAGGAACAGTAAGCATGACTTTATAGGAGGGAAGAATGAGCATGGACTAACATGATTCTGAAGAAGTTGAGACTAGAGCGGGCCTGGGAAGGATTAGATGACCACAGATCCTCCACGTCCAAGTCTAACATCATGCTCTGGCTAGCTTGAAAGGACACATCAAAGGCAAGAGGAACACAATGGGGCTCCCACATTGGGGGAACAAAGGCATCAACATACTCTTTCTCCTGTACTGAGTCATCTCCCCTCTCCCCCTACAGAACTTGAGGGTTTGCTTTCTTCTTGGTCCATGACTTAACTCTCAGAGCCCGGGATAATGGGAAAACACCAAGGCGGAGACATACTTATGGCTTCTGTGTTGTCTAGCCCAACTCACAGAGTAGGAGATAAATATCAGACAGATACTCTGGTCATAGGAATAACAAAGGCACATTTCCCTTAAAAGAGCTCACGTGCAGGGCGCCTGGGTGGCTCAGTGGGTTAAAGCCTCTGCCTTTGGCTTAGGTCATGATCCCAGGACCTGGGATCGAGCCCCACATTGGGCTCTCTCCTCCACAGGGAGCCTGCTTCCTCCCCTCTCTCTCTCTGCCTGCTTCTCTGCCTACTTGTCATCTCTATCTGTCAAATAAATAAATTTAAAAAAAAAAAAAGAGCTCACGTGTACCTTCCTGGAGACCCTATTGGTAGGATGGGCAGTATAACAATAAAAAATAACTGGTGGCATCTGGGGTGGCTCAATCTGTTAAGCACTGGACTCTTGGTTTCCACTCAGGTCATGAACTCAGGGTTGGGAGATTGAGCCCTTCCCAGGCTCTGTGCTTAGTGGAGAGTCTGCTTGAAGTTTCTCTCCCACTGCCCCTCATTCATGTGCATGCATGAGCAAATGTTCTCTCAAATAAATTAAAAAAAAAAATTAAATGGCTAATGGCTCAGATTTGGGGATAAAAAATATTGTCCCTTAAATAGTTGTTCTAAGTGTAACCATAAAAATTGAGTTAGGTCCAGAAGGCTTCACCTGAGCTAAATGCAGAACTTGGAAAAGTTATCAGATTTTATTCCATTGTTCCAGGTGAGCTGATAGTAAATCCTCAGGGGAGCTGATCAGAGGTCTTCTTTGCTTCTAGGTGCTTCATACATGTTCATGGCAATACCTACTTGGTGAAGTGGTAGCTCTATTACAATGGCCTAGAGAAGTTAACTTGTCCACATTTATGAAACTATTAAGTGACTGATTAAACATTTGTTGGGATGTGAATGTCAGTTCATGGATTAAACTAGTTTTTATTTAATGCAGTTGAAGAATTAACCACCTGAGAGTCAAATGAATAGTTCCAGAGTGCTCCACCACTCTAATTCACTAATTTGCTGACTTAGCTTAATTTTTAATGTGTATGGAAATGGTGATGACTTAACGTTACCTCTCCCAAGTAATGTATTTTTATTTAAAATTGGTTGGGTGTAAAGATAATTTACAAATAAAATCTTCTTTAAAATTTTAAACAAATAAAACTGGCACTTGGATACATTTCAATGCAGTAGTTATTTTTTCTTTCTTTCTTTTTTTTTTTTTTAAATGCCATATAAACTTGCCACAAATGAAAACTTACTGCAAAGCCCCTGGAGTAGATGTGTGTACAGCACCACAGCTTAGGCTCAGATGTGATGGTGTGGTGGGGGGAAGTGGTAGACTTACAGGGTCTTTTCTTCCTCCATTTCTTTTACCCCCAAGGTTATCCCTGAGTGACCCCAGTGGAATTCCATGCCCTAAATTATACATGTAATAACCAACCCCTAATTTAATCCCAGGGGTTTAAGAACTCAGATCTGGTAGATCTATGAAGGTCTTCAAGTGTACACCCCATGGGTTGACATGGAGCCCTTTTATAGCAGCTAAAACCTTGCTTATAGTTCAAAAGTCTCTTTCTTTTAGAGGGGATTGACCTAATCTAGAGAGGAGAAATTTTCTCTCGCTCAAGGTTCAATTGTGTCATTTTGATGATAAAAACTAGAAATAGCCAAAAGCTGTCTCCGCAATTCATATCATCTCATGGGTAGGGGGTTAGGGAAGGGAGTGGTTGAGCCCACTTATCTATGTTTGGTTCTGAGAGTTGCCATATTGATTTACTTCATCTACCACTCCCCAGCCCCAGAATGAAAAACATTATGTAATTATTATGTTGTGGTATTTTATCTTAGTAGTGAGGGATCTTTTTAACTTCTTTGGGGAAAAAACTGGAAAGACTGACTTTATTATGTTTCCACATATCAGAATTCCATTGATACTGTCTTTAAAAAAAAAAAAAGATTTTATTTTTTTGAAAGAGTGAGCAAGCATGAGCAGGGTGGAGGGGCAGAGGGAGAGGGAGAAGCAGACTCCCCACTGAGCAGGGAGTCTGAAGCAGGGCTCCATCCCAGGACCTCAAGATCATGACCTGAGCTGAAGGCAGGTGCTCAACCAACTGAGCCACATGGGTGCCCCAATATTGTCTTTATTTTTTATTTTATTTTTTAAAAAGATTTTATTTATTTATTTGACAAAGATCACAAGTAGGCAGAGAGGCAAGCAGAGAGGGCGGGGGGCGGTGGGGGGGGAAGCAGACTCTTGCGGAGCAGAGAGCCTGATGCAGGGCTGGATCCCAGGACCCTGAGATCATGACCTGAGCCAAAGGCAGAGGCTTAACCCACTGAGCCTTCCAGGTGCCCCTTAATATTGTCTTTAAATTACATATTCATTCTCCATGAAAGTGAAAAATGTTTAAATGTTTCTGTTATTAATTTGATTCTGGTAATATACTCAGGGAAGCAAAATTCACTATTGCCCATCACATAAAGCAAATTTCTCAGGGTTTTAAGTGCAATTTGATAAAACATTTAAAAATTTTTTTTTCTTAGGTCCTTTATAAAAGTCTTTGGAAAAAGAAATTACTATGTCAGAGAGCACTCAATTTTCCCTGATGTGTTACTTTTATCAGTTATAACTATGTTTGCCTACAAGCAACTGAAAACCCAAGAAAGAGAGGCTTAAACAGGGGAAGGATATGTTTGCTTCCAGCAATAGGATATCTGGAGGTAAGCTTCCAGAACTGGGATGATAGCTTAGCATGGTGTTCAAGGGGCTCTCATTTTCAACATCGGAAGATACCTTCATTTCAGGCCTCATGTTAGTTACAAGTGGGAGAAGGAGGAAGAAGGAAGGGCAAAGTGCAAAGGAAACTGCCAGCCCAATCTTTAAAAAAGCTTTTCTAGAAGCCACAAGCAGAGACTTCTGTTTATACTGTATTGGCTGGAACTGAATCACATGGCCACTCTGCTGCTATTCAGCCAATCTAGGAAAGCAAGTGTCTCTGTTTTCTACCAGCCAATCTAGGAAAGCAAGTGTCTCTGTTTTCAACCAGCATACTAGTAGAAGAGGCTGGTTGGAAAGGCGGTGAACCAGGAAATAAGGGAGCCAGTTTACATGATCTGCCACCACTGATTGGGGATTCTTCTCTTAACTGATACTTTGTCACGTGGAACTATTTTAAACAAAGAGTTTTCAGTTCAGAAGTTCCATTTGAAGAATGCAATGTCCTTACCACTTATTTCCTCTTTTAAATGATAGATTTGGGCTGTCTTGTCTCTAAATAGCTACTTACTGTAGCTTGTGTTTTGAAAGCCTCCTATCTAAGATCAAATGACAAAATGAAGGGAAACATCTTGTGACCTTTTTGGTTTTAGTCATTTGGGATGTATTTCTTCCCAGGACAGACAGTTCAGTATTTTTAAATATTCTGATGTTTATTTGTTCAAGACCAAGATAGAACTATCATGAATAATGAATACATGACAAAAGAGCCAAACAACGAGGTTCACACTTTTGAAATTTATTTGAATCTATTGATCTAAAACAGTTCCCATTAAAGAACTGCATTATGTTTGTCTAGGAGGCTAAAATTTTGCTAATTTCAATGGGTAAATTTCACATTGTAGCTCTTAAATGCTATTAAAGTCATCTAAACATTTTTGATTGATCATAAAAATATCTAATTTTGAGTAGCAGATCCTATTTAATTCTAGTCATCAGATTATTGCAACTCAGCTTAAAAAATATTTCTTTTTACAATTAGAAGAAAACACCCTCATTAGAGTAACTCTGTAAGAGAAGATTCTTTCATACATCCACTGTTATGACTACTTAACGTTTTTGTATATTCTGCTCACGAAGAGGAAATAATAATAGCCAGTGTCAATTGAATACAAATCCGATCCTGGTAATTTTATATGTATTACATAACTTCATCTTCTCAAAACCCCTGGAATCCTGGTGTAGTTCTATCTCTTGTTTATAGATGAAGGTAGCTATGGTTAAATAACTTGCTCAAAGGCACATGGTTAGCAAGTAACATAGCTGGAATGTGAGTTCAGACAGTCTTCAAAAACCTCAAAATTCTCAGGATGTGAGTGGGGCGCGTCAGACACCCAGGAGGCTGAAACACACTCGAAGGCTCGCCAATGCTTTTCTGTCCTCGTATCATGAGATTCTAGACTCCAGTTCCCAAGAAGGATGGACAGCTCAGCCGTCCATCCGTAGCTTAGCTCCGAGATCCACCGGTTCTTGCCCTTGCTGAGGGCTGAAGTTTGCATGTCTCCTTAGATTCTGTGAGCTCCTCTGTAGTGTTCAATAACCTTTGCCTTAATTTCCAGAATATCTCTGATGCTTCTTAGCAAGGAACACGGATACACAGGTTTTGTGAAAACCTAAACATTTGTCCCATAGGAGAAAGGACTGTTTCCAACAAGAAATCTATAGATGAGTTTAAAAACAAGTCATCAGGGGACGCCTGGGTGGCTCAGTTGATTAAGCAGCTGCCTTCAGCTCAGGTCATGATTCCAGCATCCTGGGATCGAGTCCCACATCGGGCTCCTTGCTCGTCAGGGAACCTACTTCTCCCTCTGCCTCTGCCTGCCATTCTGTCTACCTGTGCTCGATCTCTCTCCCTCTCTCTCTCTGACAAATAAATAAATAAAATCTTAAAAAAAAAAAAAACGAAAAACAAAACCAAGTCATTAGAAAATCCGATAGTCTATTCATAAATATGACACAGTATTACGTTCCTTATAGCCTATCCTAAACAATCCTTAAAATAGTTATTTCCTAGTACTATTTGGTCATATTATTACTTGAAGTTACACGCATTGGCCCCTAATACATTGACCCTAAGATTGTGTACATTTGGCCATTTCCATTTGGCAGGGACCTTACCTCTTTTACATAGTAGCTAGTACACTGTTTATGCTCAGTAAAAAAAAAAAAAAATTTTTTTAAATTAGAGACTAAGCACAAGCAAGGAGAGTAGAAGGCAGAGGGAGAAGCAGACCCCCCACTGAGCAAAGCACCTGATGCAGGACTCGATCCCAGGACCTTAGAATTAGCATCATGACCTGAGCCAAATACAGTTGCTTAACTGGCTGAGCCACCCAGGCATCCCTCAGTAAAAATTATTCCTACTCTTTCATTTGTTTTAGTTAAGCAAGTTCTATTGGGTTGATTCATGTGTAAAAACTTCAAGCAAAACAGGCAGACGGAAAATCTTTGAACTCCTCCCAATCCTCATCCCCTCACTTGAAGTGAACTCAATTATCCATTGGAAGTGGAACCTTCTTTTTGTCTTCTATCCATTTACCTACCCAGGTCCACATAAAGAACTAGAGAGGTTTGTTTCGTATGTTTTATTTTTTTAAAACTTCAATATGCTAAAGAATGCAGTTTGCTCCTTTCATAACAATGTGACATGCTCTTTCGCATGTCAGTTCCAATGGCTCCGTTTTACGCTTTGCAACTCCTGCCAGGTATTCCATGTTGTGGGTCTACAACGGATTATTTAACAACTCCTCTTCTGATGGACAAGTCAGTTGTTTGTGATTGTTTATCGTTACACGAAGCTGCAGCGCTTCTCCTTGTGAAGGAAATGTAGGAAAGGAAACTCCTCCTTGCCAGTGGTTCTCTAGGAGGAACATCTAGCCGTTGAATTCTTGAGCTGAAATATGTGTGCTTTAAAATTTTTAATCGATGGTAAAAAAAAAATGAACTCCTAGCCAACTACCACAATCATGACCATATACCGCTAGTTCCTTGTGTTCACACCAAATTTTTAATTTCTCATCAGTGACTCTTTTTTTAAATAAAGATTTTATTTATTTATTTGAGAGAGAGAGAAAACATGAGCACGGAGGAGGGGCAGAGGGAGAGGGAGAAGCAGGCCCAATTTGGGGCTCCATCCCAGGACCCTGGGCTCCTGACCTGAACCAAAGGCAGACGCTTAACCGACTGAACCACCCAGGCGCCCCTCTCAACAGTTACTCTTACAATCATTCTTACATTTCTTCTTTTGGTTCCTGTCTCTCATACTTCCATTCCTCTAAATGACTCATACTGTCAAGATACATATTTGGTGACAAGGAATAGAAAATTTACTCACACCAGCTCAGACAGGAAGGGTAACTTACTAGCTCAGGTAACCAAAGTATGGGGTAGGCCCCAGGCTAGCTGTCTCTCAGGGCCAACAGCGCTTGAGGCCAGAACACTGCCAGGACTCATTCTGCTTCTCAGTCTCACTTTTTTACTGCAGTTATAAAAGGAATAAAATAATATAAGGAGTTCTTTATATTCCGATACAAGTCCTTTATCAGATAGATAGATATCCATGGCTTGTCTTCTAGTTCTCTCTCTCCCTCTCTCTCTCCTTTCTCCTTCTTCTTCTTCTGTTTTTTTTTTTTTTGGTGGGCAGCAAAGCAAAGTTTATTGAGTGACAGTACAGCGCTCCTAAGGAGGAAGGAGACCCTGAGGATTGCCCTTGTTTTGTAATTCTCTTAAAAATATCTTTCAAAAGGTATA
The DNA here is from genome assembly GCF_902655055.1 of Lutra lutra. NCBI lineage: Eukaryota > Metazoa > Chordata > Mammalia > Carnivora > Mustelidae > Lutra > Lutra lutra. The sequence goes on along the minus strand of NC_062283.1, from coordinate 89,932,106 downwards.
ACATTCTAATATTTACCAAGACCAGTTTATTAATTTTTTTGTATGAATTGTGATTTTGATGTTGTATGTATGTATGTTGATGATCTCTGCCTAACCCAAAGTCACAAAGATTGTCTCCTATGTTATCTTCTGGTAGGTTTGTAGTTTTAGATTTTATATTTTGGTCAATGATCAATTTTGAATTAATTTTTGTGTATACTGCAACGTATGGGTGGAAACTTATTTTATCTTTTTTTGTAATGGATATTTGATTATTTTAGCACTGTTTGATGAAAATATGGTCCTTTCTCCACTGAACTGCCTTTGCATCTTGGCTAAAAATCAGTTATCCGTGCATGTATGGATCTCTCTCTGCACTCTCTGTTCTGTTGATTTATTTGTCTATCTTTGCTTCAATGCCATACTGTCTTCAGGAGTATGCCTTCATAGTAAGTGTTGAAGTCAGGTAGAGTTAGCCTTACCTTTGTTGTGTGGTTTCGAAGTTGTTTGACTTTGTCAGGTCCTTTGCATTTCCAAGTGAATTTTAGGATCAAATTGTCAATTCCTACAAAAATGCCTCCTAGGATTTTTTTTAGGTAGATTTTTATCTTAATTGAGCAAAATTCATACCACATACAATTCACCAGTTTTGCCTTTCTAAGTGTATAATTTAGTGATTTTTGGTGTATTGACAAGGTTGGGCAAACATCACCACTCTTTAATTCCAGAACATATCCATTACCCCTAAAAGAAACATTGTATGCATTAGCAATCACTCCCCATTACCCTCCCACCAGTTCTTAGTAACCATAAATCTATTTTCTATTCTTTGTGATTTGCCTTTTGTGAACATTTCATATAAATGAAAGTATACAATATTTGCCCTTTTATGTCTATCTTCTTTCACTTAGCATAATGTGTTCATGATTCATGTGGTAGCATGGGTCACCTACTGCGATTTTGATTGGAATTGCATTGGATTCATAGACTAGTTTGGGGAGAACTGGCTTCTTAACAGTATTAAGTATTCTGACCATGACAAGGACTCTCCATTTATTTACGTCCTTAATTTCTCTCAGCAGTGTTTTATAGCTTTTAGTTTGGAGGTCTTGCACAGATTTTGTCAAATTTTTCCCAAAATATTTTATGTTTCTGATGCTATTGTAAATCATTTCTTTTTCAAATTCGAATGTCCAAGTGCTCATTGCCAATATATGGAAATACAATTGATTTTTGTATATTAATTTCACTGATTTTCTCTAGTTTTTATGTTTTCTATTTCTTTTATTTCCTCACTAATCTGAACTATTTCCTTCTGCTTACTCTGGCTTTGATTTGTTTTGCTTTTCTAATTCCTTAAGGTGGAAGCTGGATTGTGATCTGATACCTTTCTTTTTTCTAACATAGATAATTAGTGCTATAAATTTTCCCACTAAATTATTATACTTTTCATTTTGTTAAAAAAAAAAACTTTTCCAATTTCCCTTTTGATTTTTTCTTTGACCCATGGATTGTTTAGAAATGTGTTACTTTGTTTCTAAATATTTGAGGATTTGCCAGAGATCTTACTGTTACTGATTTCTAATTTAATTCTGTTGTGGTCAGAGAGCATATTTTGTGTGACTTGAATCCTTTTAAATTAATTGACACTTGTTTTGTGGCCAAAAATACAGTCTGTTTTAGTAAATATTCCATGTGCAATAAAAAAAAAATTATGTTTTCTGTTGCTCTTGGGTGAAGTATTCTATAAATGGCAAAGCAAACTGATAGGGCCATTCAATTTATTTTTTCTTGATTTTCTGTCTACTTGTATTATCCATTTTTGAGAAAGAGATATGGATATCTCTGACTATAATTGTGGATTTGTCTTTTTTCCCTGCAGTTCTGTCTGTTTTTGCTTCTTGTATTTTGAAACTCTGTTATTAAGAACATAAACACTTACAATAACACAGCGCACCTGGCTGGCTCAGTTGGTAGAGCATGTGACTCTTGATCTCAGGGCTGTTGAGTTCAAGCGCCACGTAGGGTGTGACTACTTAAAAATAAAAAATAAAATCTTAAAAAATTTAATGGTGTGACTACTAAAAAATAAAATCTTAAAAAAACCACTTATCATGGCATGTCCTCTAGATGAATTGGTTCCATTATCATTATAAAATGACCTTCTTTATCCTAGTAATATTTAAAGTATTTTCTTGGGGAGCATAGAGTTTGTTCTTGTTTTATTTTCTTAAAATCCAAGCTGACAATTTCTGCTTATTTGGGGGACATTTGGATTATTTACATTTACTGTGATTATTGACATGCTTGATGTAAGTCTACCATTTTGCTGTTTATTTTCCATTTGTTTCATCCATTCTTTTTTTTCTTCTCTCTCTCTCTCTCCATTTTGAAGTTTAATTGAGCATTACTTCTGTGGTTCTACTTTATCCCCTCTATTGGCTTGTTAGCTATAGCTCTTTACTTTGTTATTTTTCTGGTTGCTTTGGGGTTTATAGTATGTGTTTTTAACCTTTCGCAATCTACCTTCAAGTGATATTATATCACTTCACATTTTTTAAGTAACTTACAGCAGTATACTTTCATTTCTCTCCTCTCAACCTTTATGCTATTGGTATAATATGTTTTAATTATATATGTTATTAACTCTATAATCAATCCACTGTCATCATATTTGTTTAAACATTCAAATATCATTTAAAGAGATTTAAATAATGAGTGAAAAAACCATATAATTTACCTATATAGTTACAGTTTCCAGTGTTCTTTATTCCTTTGTTTATATCCATATTTCCATCTGGTACCATTTTTCTTCTGCCTGCAGGACTTTCTTTCCTTTTTTTTTTTTTTTTAAGATTTTATTTATTTATTTGACAGACAGAGATTACAAGTAGGCAGAGAGGCAGGCAGAGAGAGAGGAGGAAGCAAGCTCCCTGCTAAGCAGAGAGCCTGATGCAGGGCTTGAAGCAGGGCTTGATGCAGGGCTCGATCCCAGGATCCTGGGATCATGACCTGAGGCTTTAACCCACTGAGCCACCCAGGCACCCCAGAACTCTCTTTAATATTTTTAAAGTGTGGGTCTCCTGGTGATGAATTCTTTCAGCACTTGTATGTCTCAATAAAATATGAAATTGGCGGTTAAGACGATTTGGTCTTTGTCCTTAGGGTTAGTTGTCAGTTTATTATAGGTTTGAATGTGGAGTATTTATCCATATTTATATTTATATTTTTTAGCATAATAATGTGGTTTTTTAATTGGAATTTTATTAGTTTCGCTGCTTACAGTGAACCAGGCTTTGTTCCTGAGTGAAAGTGCTGTCCTAGAGTACAGGGTACAGCAGTTTTTAGCCCTCATGGAATCTATAATTCAGCCATGGGATCTCACAATCAATGCATCTAATTCCCATTCAACATTTTATTATAATGGTGCTTAGATTGCCCCAAAACCTCAGTTTCCTTTTAAATCCTGGGGCCCTTTATGAGAAACCTTTATGAAATTATTTTCAACTTTTCTGCATTCCCTTGATTCCAATAATTTGGAATTATTCAATTGCTATTTTAGTAGTCAATTAAACTTCTTTAGAATTCCTAAGATTAGAAATTCTTGTGGAGGGGCACCTGGGTGGCTCAGTGGGTTAAGCCTCTGCCTTCGGCTCAGGTCATGATCTCAGGGTTCTGGGATCGAGCCCCGCATCGGGCTCTCTGCTCAGCAGTGAGCCTGCTTCCTCCTCTCTCTGCCTGCCTCTCTGCCTACTTGTGATCTTTCTCTCTCTCTCTCTCTCTCTCTAAAAAAAAAAAAAAAGAAAAAGAAATTCTTGTGGAAAGAACAATCAGAAAACCAGAGAAACGTATAGGTTTTTGCGACTTTCTGGTATATTGTAGTGACCGTGTAACAGTTTTTTCTCATCCGAGCCATCAGCTGACAGCTTCTGATTCTCCAAGGAACTTTATTTAGCAGAGCAGCTGTTGGTTTTTTTCTGTCAGAAATTCAGTTGAAAGATATAGCTTGATATAGCTCACTTAGTGGCAATGATTATTTTGTCAATGCCAATTACCCAGTACTAATTTAATAAGTGAAAGTAATTTGGAAATATAAACTGAGCAACATTTTTGTCTGGTTTGCCTGTGGTATCAGAAGTAAATATATAGCTTTGTTTTACATTTCCTTAGCTAACAAATGTAATTGTTAAACATTCTATGAAAATACAAAAGCTTCAAGACTAAACATATTATAAACCTTTGAAAAAATTTTCCATTAAAAATTGATATTTTTTTAAAAAGTTCATGTTGTTGATGGATAATGAGTGCCTGTGGGTTAGGGCACAGGGTGAGAGCCTTGACCTCAGGCCAGAGGTCCAGACTACAAATAGAGGGTGGGATAGAATGAGGCCTGGACAAGAACAAATAAAGTTAAAGATACAGAACTTTGTATTAGAATTGTTCAAAATGGAAAAATAGAATGGGCTTTTCCATGAAGTGGTGAGTTTCACAAGATGTGTTCAGCAGAACCTGGGCAATATGCAGTGTCATAGGATATACCTGTATTAAGGAAATGTGATTTCCAAAATCCCTCCCCATTTTAAGATTTTAAAAATTTTACTAGTGCGGGGCACCTGGGTGGCTCAGTGGGTTAAGCCGCTGCCTTCGGCTCAGGTCATGATCTCAGAGTCCTGGGATCGAGCCCCGCATCGGGCTCTCTGCTCGGCGGGGAGCCTGCTTCCTCCTCTCTCTCTGCCTGCCTCTCTGCCTACTTGTGATCTCTCTGTCAAATAAATAAATAAAATCTTTAAAAAAAAAAAATTTTACTAGTGCTATATATTATAGCAAAGGTTAGAAATAACACAGTGTTCAACATCAAGGAAAAGATGACACAAACTATGACTTACATGCCTTAGAGAATATATAAAGTTACAAGTTTACAAGCTCAGTCATTAACGACAAGTTCTATATAAGTATTTTAAAGTATTAAAAAAACCCAAAATTACCAGTTTATATGGATTATAGGAATATAAAATATGCTTTCTAAGTATTATTTAAATATTTAAATACTTTAAAGAGATAAATAATACTTAAAAACAATAAAAATGCTTGAAATAATAAAGATTAATGACGGGGCGATTCTTTAATTTTAAATAACATCTTTTAGAACCTTAGACATTTTATTTTAAAAGAAAATCTATGTATTTTATTTAACATAATTAGGGCTCAGGGAGGAACTAAGGATTAATTGCTTAATACCCACAACAACCCTAAGAGATATTATTATATGTTTTTAAGTAAAAAAAAAAAAAAAGCAAGGCGGAAAACAGTGTACAGAATGGTACTACTATTAAAGTGTACAGATACAGACCTAACTTTGCATGTGCATCTGGAAGAATAATTCTGTCTGTCTGTCTCTCTCTCTCACACACACACACACACACACACACACACACGCACACACACACACCTGCCTCTGGAGAAGGGAACTGGGGTTCAAAATGAGTTCAATGCATTTTTGTACTATGCAATTAAAAAAATTTACATGTATTACTTAAGAATACTATTTAAAAATAATCGGGGTGCCTGGGTGGTTCAGTTTGTTAAGTGTCTGGCTTCAGTTCAGGTCATAATCTCAGGCTTCCTGAGATCAAGTCCCTCACCGGGCTCTCTGTTCAGCAGGGAGGAACCTGATTCTCCCTCTCCCTCTGCCCCTCCCCCCACTCATTCCCTCTCTATTTCTCAAATAAATAACTAAAACCTTACAAAAATAAAATATGAATATATGAACTGTATTACAAAAAAAAGTCTTTTTTTTTTTTCTGAATTTGAAGTCCGTAAAAAAGGTCCAGTTGCATGACCAGAAGTCAACACTTCAAATGGGTTGGACAAGGCCATAATGATCATATATGAGCAAATGCCATAAGGATCATATATCAGATCCAGAAGAGACATCCAGACAAGAATGAAACCAGCCACCAGATCATGAAACAAAGACTAGGACAAAATAAGAAGTTTAAGTTAAATGAGAAATCGTAAATCAGGAAGGAGAACAATTTTTAGGCCAATGCCGTATCAAAAGGTTCTAGCCACCAGATGATCAGACCTAAAGATGGTTAAGAAAGTCACAACCACCAAAGGGTCAAAAGGCCTGGGGGTCAGGGTTTATACAGCAGTTCATTTAGAAGCAGCAAACTTTGAGTCCTGAGACTGCTTCCTAATGGTGACCCACGGGTCTCTTCTGCGGCAATAACGTTGTCAGCAGGCATAAACTAACATACTTGAAAATTTGGGGAGAAGAGTGCTATTCTTTTTAAATCTTTTTTTAAAGATTTTATTTCATTTTTTATTTTTTTTAAAGATTTTATTTTTAAGTAATCTCTACACCCAATGTTGGGCTCGAACCCACAACCCTGAGATCAAGAGACACGCTATTCTGACTGAGCCAGCCAGGCACACCCTCACCAAATCATTTATTTTTTTAAAAAGGTTTTACTTATTCGACATAAAGTGAGAGCGAGAGAGAGCCTGAGCAGAGGCCAGAGGGACAGAGGGAAAAGGAGAAGCAGGCTCCCCACTGAGCAGGGAGCCTGACGATGCAGGGCTCTATTCCAGGACCTGGGATCATGACCTGAGCAGAAGGCAGACGTTTCACTGCGTGAGCCCCCCAGGCACCCCTCTCTAAGTCACTTAATCAGCAGACTGACCCTAGGGTTTTATAAAGGTGTTGTAATGTAGTCCCATCTGGTTTACTCTGTCGTTGGAGGCCAGAAACATCATAGTCTAACTAGTGTATTTTCTGTTACTGCTGTAATGAAGTACCACAAGCGAAATGGCTTAAAACAACACAAATTTACTGTCTTCCAGTTCTGGAGGTCCAAAGTCCAAAGCCAGTTTCACTGGGCTAAAGTCATGGTATCCAGAGGGCTGTGTTCCCTCCAGGGGCTTTAGGGGAATATCTATTCTCTGCCTTTGTCTACCCCCGTTCCTTGGCTTGTGACTGTCTCTTCCGTCTTCGCATCTCCTTCTCTGACTCGCTTGCCTCCCTCTTTTCCCTTACAAGGACCCTGGTGATTACATTGGGCCCAGCCAGATAATCCAGAATAATCTCCCTTAAATAAATCTAATGATTATGGACTTTAGTGCATCTACAAAATACCTTCACAGCGACACCTAGATTAGTGTTTGATGGGATAACTAAGGATTATAGCCTCACCATAAAGCCATCATTATATTTACCTATTATTTTTCTTTACTATGACCAGTATTTATATATGTTTACTTGTTGAAAAAAAATTATTTTTATTACATGATGAAAAACCCATATCACACCCCCAAAACATAAAATATATGAAAATACTTGTTCAGTTCCAGCTAGATACCACTGCCTGCCAAAGGTTGATCCTGTGGCTTGGTCTGTTTACAAAAGGAGAGCACCGAGGGTTAGAGAGATGTTGACATTTTAGCACCAAATGAACCTTTCTCCTTGATAGGAAAAGAAGGATTGAAAGACTTTCAAAAGAACATGAGTTTCTCAATATTTAAGGAAGCATCCTACATAAAATCTTATCACAGGCTGCCAGAGATTCTGTTTCAAACTTTGGGACACGTTGGCATCATGTTTTCAAGTCCAAGCTCTTGAGTGAGACAAGCTGAATTTAAATCCAGAATTTTGGGCATGCCTGGCTGGCTCGGTTAGAAGAGCATATAATTCTGGATCTTGGGGTCACGAGTTCAAGCCCCACACTGGGTGTAGAAATTACTTCAAATAAATAAAGAAAATTTATAAATCCAGAATTTCTCCTTCACTTACTAGTTATTCACTGTTACACTGCCTCTATGAATTCATTTCCTTACCTATAAAATGATAATAAAACCTCCTTCACAGACTTGGTAGTTATTTAAATGACATAATGTACTTATAGCCCTTGCATGTATAGATAAAGGCATAATGCCCAGCACATGGTATGTGCCTCAAAAATGATGTCAGTCACTTTTAAAGCAGAAAGGCACTGTAGTAACTCTGATATCAGGACACTTTATGGAACTGTTAACTTTCTTCCTCCCCACCTCGAAGTTGAGAGACTTGGCCTTGACCTAACCTCTTCATTTTTAAAGATTTTTTATTTATTTATTTGACAGACAGAGATCACAAGTAGGCAGAGAGGCAGGCGGGGGGCGGTGGGGGGGCGCGGTGGGAAGCAGGCTCTCCGCTGAGCAGAGAGCCTGGTGCGGGGCTCAATCCCAGGACCCTGGGATCATGACCTGAGCCGAAGGCAGAGGCTTTAACCTACTGAGCCACCCAGGCACCCCCCACTTTTTTTTAAGTTTTTTTTTTTTTTTATTTTTTTAGTAACCTCTTCACTCTTGAGGTACAGAAAAATAGCACTGAACTTTTATTTCGACTATGGAATCAGTATCACAATTCCTATCTAGGTGACTTTGTTGAAGGGGCACAGAAGGGGATCCATGTGGGAATTGTGGGCAAGGTCCCCTGAGCAATAGATACTCAGTCCTGGCTTGCCATAATCGTCATGGTATATCACCAACAGATACTGAGGGATGAGCACCTCCCAGGGTGACAGCCTTGAGAGTACTGTGTGAGGTAGCCTTTGTGAGGGTTAGACCGGATGTCTGCCGCTCACTCTGGGAGGCCATCTGGAAGCTGCAGTTCATGTGAATTTGAGCTACTTTATGGCTGAGAGGCACAAGCTAAAAGGAATAAAATTATAACTTGCTCAGAATTGTACTCCATATTTCCCCTTGGCTGCCTGTTTGTTTCTCAGTATAATCTGAGATGTTGACTAAGGTCCACAAAAATCTAGGTGGTTTTGGGTACCAAGCTGTCTTACAAACTACCTTTTTCTTTAACTTCCTTGTGGCCAAGATCAGCAAGTATAGTTTAGGATTAAACTGCAGAAAGAGTGGAGACGCCTCAGTGGCTCAGTTGGTTAAACATCTAGTTCTTGATCTCAGCTCAGGTCTTGATCTCAGGGTCATGAGTTCAAGCCTCGTACTGGGCCCCATGCTAGGCATAGAGCCTATTTAAGGAAAAAAAAAAAAAAAACCCAACAACTGCAGAAAGAGTGCTCTTTGATGAATGATGCTCATATGTTTAAATGTTCTGATTTGAGAAAACTTGAGTCTCCTTACATATAATTTTTAATGGTTGTTTTTTTTTCTTAATAAACTTTGTTTAGATGCAGAGATCTGGGGAAGACATTATTTCAACTCTTTATAGGCACACATTTTTTTAAAAAATTGGTCATCTCTATAAAATTGTAATTGTATATTGAATTATTGCCAAGTTCTCCTAGTTTATTGGGAAACATGAGTTATGGCTAAATTATTAATGTAAGTTAAAACTTAATTCTTGAAATTACAGTTGGGCTTATTTGAATAGAAAGAAGGCCCTGTTTTCCAAATTGCATTTCCATATTACTTTTGTTTATTTTATTTTATCTTTTAAGATTTTATTTACTTATTTGCGAGAGAGAGTGAGCAAGCAAGAGAGAGCGAGAGCAAGCTGGAGCAGGGGAGGAGCAGCAGGCAGAAGGAGAAGCAGACTCCCAGCTGAGCAGGGAGCCCGACTGGGGGCTCAGTCCCAGGACTCTAGGATTATGACCTGAGCCAAAGGCAGACCCTTAATTGACTAAGCCATCCAGGCATCCCGTATTTATTTTATTTTTATTCTTTGGGAAAGATTTATTTATTTGTTTTAGAGAAAGAGCACCAGCATGAGGGGCAGAGAGAGACAGAGAGAGAATCTCAAGCTGACTCTGCACCAAGGGTAGAGCCTAAGGTGGGGCTTGATCTCGACCAGGACCTGAGCCCAAAGCAAGAGTCAGAAGTTTAACTGACTGCACCACTCAGGCATCCCCATATTACTTTAAAAATAGCCTAATGTTCCTCACACCAGTCAGAATGGCTAAAATTAACAAGTCAGGAAATGACAGACGCTGGCGAGGGTGCGGAGAAAGGGGAACCCTCCTACACTGTTGGTGGGAATGCAAGCTGGTGCAACCACTCTGGAAAACAGATGGAGGTTCCTCAAAATGTTGAAAATAGAACTACCCTATGACCCAGCAATTGCACTGCTGGGTATTTACCCTAAAGATACAAACGTAGTGATCCGAAGGGGCACATGCACCCGAATGTTTATAGCAGCAATGTCTACAATAGCCAAACTATGGAAAGAACCTAGATGTCCATCAACAGACGAATGGATAAAGAAGATGTGGTATATATACACAATGGAATACTATGCAGCCATCAAAAGAAATGAAATCTTGCCATTTGCTATGACGTGGATGGAACTAGAGGGTATCATGCTTAGCGAAATAAGTCAATCGGAGAAAGACAACTATCATATGATCTCCCTGATATGAGGGAGAGGAGATGCAACATGGGGGGTTAAGGGGGTAGGAGGAGAATAAATGAAACAAGATGGGATTGGGAGGGAGACAAACTATAAGTGACTCTTAATCTCACAAAACAAACTGAGGGTTGATGGGGGGAGGGGGGTTGGGAGAGGGGGTGGGGTTATGGATATTGGGGAGGGTATGTGCTATGGTGAGTGCTGTGAAGTGTGTAAACCTGGCGATTCACAGACCTGTACCCCTGGAGATAAAAATATATGTTTATAAAAAATAAAATAAAATATTTTTTTTAAAAATAGCCTAATGTTAATGACCCAAATAGGCACCCATTCTTTCTCAGTCTTATGCAATTAAAACAGTATTTTACAGAAGAGAGCTGGCTTGCTGTAGTTACAGTCTTACTTTGGAGAAAAATAAACTGCTAAATTGCTTTTCATTGAGATGAGGCATAGATCCAGATTTTATGCAGCCCAAAGCTTATGCAATTTTGGAGTCCTTCTTGGAGGAAAAAAAAAAAGAGAATACCAAATAATTGACTTTGCCAACTTTACAAAATTATGTCATTCTGTGGACACATTTGTAAGGTCCCCTTACAGGGCTTAGGAACCATCATGGGAAGGGGTCCTGAGGGTTCAGCTGCATTACCTCCATAGTAAAGGCACCTGTGACTAAGATATATTTTTGTGGACATTTCTGAGAATGTTCCAGTTTCCCAAATTAATTAAAAACCTTGGGATGGGCAATAACACAAATAATCAGTTAGCTACACAAGATGATGAACACTGTTATTGACAGTGGTCCCTTAACATATTTATTTATTGACGTATGATAAGACAATTAAAATTTCTAAAAATTCTAAACAACTTTCTAAAAATTCTAACATTTTGCATTTTTAAAAAATTTTTTTCTTTTATTTTTTATTATTTTTTTATTTTTTTTTAAAGATTTTTATTTTTTATTATTATTTTTTAAAGATTTTATTTATTTATTTGACAGACAGAGATCACCAGTAGGCAGTGAGGCAGGCAGAGAGAGAGAGAGGAGGAAGCAGGCTTCCGGCTGAGCAGAGAGCCCGATGCGGGGCTTGATCCCAGGACCCTGGGATTATGACCTGAGCTGAAGGCAGAGGCTTTAACCCACTGAGCCACCCAGGCGCCCCACATTTTGCATTTTTCAATGGGAATAGCCAGAATTACCAGTAGCCCTTTCACAAGACGTGAGAAAAATGAGAGCAAAGGATTACACCTATCTGAAAGCACTTTTTCCCCTCAGTATAGATTTTTCTCCTGGAGACTTACTAAGTAAGAGAATTATATCTTAGTTGTATTTACATAATTACATTCTCAATGAATTACATGCATATATTAGGTTTCACTAGTGGTTGAAAAGAAAAAGAAAAAAGAAAAGAGTAAATCAAGGAGACTAAACTTAAGTAACTTCTCTGTAACTGGGGAAGATCAATTTTCTCGACCATGCTTTGCTTAGATCTCCAGGATCCAAAAGAAGTAGACAACTTAGATATTTACTGCATGTGGGAAATGCAAGCAATCTCTATAGATGATTCTAGAGGAAACTTTGTTCCTTCCTGAAGAAGAGCTTCCTGAAATAAGAAAAGAAAGTCCTTAATTTTCCATTGTGACCAGAGGGACTTGGTCTCTGACTTCTTTCTTGTATGAGGTACACAATTTTAACAGCCTAATGTTTGCTCATGTCTTTCTTTCTTTCTTTCTTTCTTTCTTTCTTTCTTTCTTTCTTTCTTTCTTTCTTTCTTTTTCTTCCTTTCTTCCTTCCTCCTCACTCTCTCTTTTTTCTTTTTCTCTCCCTCCTTCCTTCCTCCCTCCCTCCTTTCCTCCCTTCCTTCCTTTCTCCTTCCTCTTCATCCTTCTCTCTCTCCCTCTCTCTTCCTCCCTCCATCCCTGCCCCCACCCCCTTCCTCCTCCCTTTCTTCCTTCTTTCCTCTCTCTATCCCTTCCTTCCTTCCTTTCTTTCTTTTCCTTCCTTCCTTCCTTTCTCTCTCTCTCTCTTTCTTTTCTTTCTTTCTTCCTTTCTTGAAGATGAAGAATGAAATCATGAGATGGCCAGAAGAGGGAGGAAGGAGAGGGTAGAGGCCGAGAATTAGGTTCCTCAGTTAGACACTGGAGAAGGAAAATAATGAGTTTATTGAATAATAAATTCAACTGAGTCCCCTCATCATCTCTTGAAACGATATTTGGAGCATGGACCCTGGATAAGGGAGAGGTCTGCTGTTTGGGTAAGAGGATTTGGCACAGCCAGAGAGGGCAGGACACACTCCATCTGGTCAGTCTGGGCTGTGGGGGGCCACTGCAATTGCTACGGGGGCTCATTTGGTTCAGGTGCCTCTCCTTGATAATGCATAAGCAATATTTGTGGCCTTAGAACACTAAAAATAATAAGAGGGGTTAACTGGGAATGATGGCACCCATATTAAATGATTAATTTATAATTAATTTAAATTGCCCACACCTTGCCTTTTCAACCAAGGATTTGAGACAGCTCAGGAGATACACATGTAAGAAACTAAATACCGTGTTTTAAAAACTATTGTCATGGAAAATAGAGTAGAAGGTTGATAATTGTTGTGGTGATGTATCCTGGTCAGGAGGGCACGGACACTGCAATAGAACAGTGAATTTGTTTTAAAGTTTCACAGAGAACAAAGTGAAAAGGGAACTAGGGTCAGTTAAAAATTTTTAATTAACCACGAGAGGAAAAAAATGTTTCCTCTGGGAAGCAAAACTTTCATTAGTTTAGAAAGGAATTTCTCAAGTGAAGCTATTATAAACAATATTCATAGCAAACAAAATAATCAGTTTATAAGCTGCTTTTTATATTGTCTGTTGATGAAGGCCAGCTGAGTTTTCAGAAAGCTGCTGAGTAAAAACAGCTCCACAGGGGGTGCCTGGGTGGCTCAGATGGTTGAGCATCTGCCTTCGGCTCAGGTCAGGATCTCAGGGTTGTGGGATCGAGTCCCCATGTCAGGCTCCAGGCTCAGCAGGATGTCTGCTTCTCCCTTTCCTTCTGCCTCTTCCCCTGCTTGTATGCTCTCTCTCTCTCTTTCTAAAGAATAAGTAAAATATTAAAACAAAACAGCTCCACAGGGAGTAATCCATACTATGGAAAGGACCCTATATGGATTACTAAGCAGTTGCACTAAATATATAAATATGAAATCAACACACTAAAAATAATATGTATTAGTGTAATACCAGTACTTCCAATTCTTTCTCAATAAAGTATTGGAGAAACTGGCTAAGAAATGGTTCTGATTTGGGTTTTCTTTTTATCTTTCGCCTTGTTCTTTGTAAACTTCATATATTGAATAACTGCAAAGGGTTTGTATCTAACTGCTCTGATTGAGATGAAGCGTTGTTCATTTGCTGTATTTAATTTTCTACCACTATTTTCTCTCTCTGAATCATAGGATCTGCGTTAGTTCTTGTGGTAGTTGCTTTTAGAACAATTTGTAAGTAGAGGAGAGACCGCTATACTCTTTGTCATGAGGAAATAAGGCCCAGATAATGTAAGAGTTTGGTACAGGGTCTCACAGCCAATTTGGAGCACTTCTGGAGCTAGAATTCACTGTGCTTTCCATGACATCATAGGCTTTTCCAGTGAAAATCTCTCCCCTTCCTTGACTTCCTGGACACTAGGTTCTTTGGGGATTATCTCAGGCCTATTTGAGGAACTCTTTTCCATTTCTTTTTCTGGACCTTTTTTCTACTCTCATCATTTCAGTGTGTTCTTTGACCCCTGGTAGTGTGATACAGTAGAATAGTTACGGATCTTGGTGCCTTACCTGGTTTCAGACTCTGACATATTCTTGTTAGCATTGTGATCTTGGGCAAGGGGCTTCATTCTACCAAGCCTCTCAGTTTCCTCATGTATAAAGTGGGGATGATAAAACCGAACTTCAGATTGCATGAGGATTAAGTGAGATAATACGAACAAAATGCCTATCACAATCCCTCACACATGAGAGATGCTCAGAAATACAGCTCCCTGTCTATTCCCTCTTCCTTGGTGAGCTCCCTAGAGACCCGGACTCCTTGCCTGTATGCAGTTTTGAGAAAGTCACTTAATCTTGTTGATTCTATTTTCTCTTGTCAAAAATGGAGAAAGTTCTTACTGTACAACATTGTTGGGAAGCTGAAGATGACTGGAAGTCTCCAGGAGGACGGTCAATAAATCTTTGTTGAATCTGAATCTCATCTCCTTCCTGAGTTTCACTTAATTACTACTCCCATGATGACCTCTCCCTGTCGTATTTTCCACACTGTTCTTCTCACTTGAGCATTCGGCTCTATTTCTAACTACTTGTTGGATATTGCCTGGATCATCCACCAAGGGGTATAGTTATTTTTATTTTTAACTTGTTATATTCAGAACTCACCTTCGATCTCTTCCTCATCTTAGATAGTTGACAAGCCCTTTCTCCTGACCGTTACTTTCCCATGTCTTCTCCCATTTCTTCTCATTGTTCTGGTCATTTTCTATTCATTCTCTACCCATCACTGCCATAAACGCTGATTCCTATGCAGTACCTCTCAGTCTCCCTTGCTGGGTGGCTTTTCATTGGAAGCCCTTCTTTACAAGAGAGAAAAAAGTTTATGGTCTTCCAGAGACCGCAGTGCCATTAGATTGGAAGCTGAGACTACCCGCTCGGTTATTTGGGGCTCCTCCTGCCACAGGATGTAGTGGCTACTCACTAAGGAGAAATTTGGTTATTCATTCACAAAATAGTCGATGGAAAACTGTTGTCCTCAGGACTCAGATCCTGCAGGAATAAAGGTTTGGGTTACCCCAACCAATGCTGACCATGAGTAAAGAGAACATGGCGTGGGTGGTGGAAGAAGGGACTTGTGATTATCAGCTTTGACCTCAAGACTCGTATAGAGGTGGGTACATAACTTCTGCTAATTGAATTTTTTTTCTTGTATTCTCCCACTTTCCTGCTACCCTATATGAAGTTCTGAAGTCAGTTATTATTACAACTTAGGTCCTTCTCAGAATATAATTGAATTGTGCGCCTGGAAGGCTCAGTCGGTTAAGCATCGGCCTTTGGTTTAGGTCATGATCCCTGGGTCCTGGGTTCCAGCTCTGCCTTGGGCTCCCTGCTCCCTTTTCCCTCTGCCTCTGCTCTTCCCCCTCCTTGTGCACTCGTGCGCGCTCTCTCTGTCAAAAAATAAATAAATAAAATCTTAAAAAAAAAGATTATAACTGAATTGACATTATCCAGTGACTGACAGTAGCTCAAGGTGTTTCTCACAGTGCTTCTCTTACTCTGGGGATCAGAGTATTTCCATCTGAGGGAAGAGCAAAACGGATGCTAAGAGGCAAAACTTGTGGGCTCTTCTGGTCAACCTCCATTTGTGCCTGATTGTCTTTCCCCACATCTATTCTCTCTCTGTCCTACCCCAGGACTCTGATCCCTGTGGATTACACCACCCAGGGGCTTCCAGCAGTGTGAAGTACAGGCAAGAGATACAAAAGCAGGAAGGGAGAGGTTGGGATGTTCCTCCACCACTCCTCCTCTGCTTCAGTGCTATAGACATTTGGCAGTAAATACACTTCGTTTTTTATAGGTGGTCTTCTTCTCCAACATTTTCTTTCTTTCTTTTTTTTTTTTTAAGATTTTATTTATTTATTTGACAGAGATCACAAGTAGGCAGAGCAGCAGGCAGAGAGAGAGGAAGGGAAGCAGGCTCCCTGCTGAGCAGAGAGCCCGATGTGGGGCTCGATCCGAAAACCCTGGGATCATGACCTGAGCTGAAGTCAGAGGCTTTACCCACTGAGCCACCCAGGCGCCCCTCCAACACTTTCTTCCTCTTGACCCTTTTTCTAGGTCAGGTTCTATGGGAAATAGACTGATACTCTGCCTGTAGGAGGTTTCCTGGGGAGTGCTCTTGGGGTTACTACTTGGGATGGGAAAAAGAAGGACACAGGATTGGGCAGAGAGAGTTGGGATGGCCCCGCGGTTAGTTGTCTTGACTTGGAGCAAATGGGCTAGATCTTTATATCTCTGTGTAGATTAGTCTTTGATGCAGTTGCTGGGGGAGAGCATGTCTTCAGTGAGGAGGCTCCTTTTAGTGGGGGACAAGTTCCCAAGAGGGATTTGGCTAATGCCCATTGACCACTTGCTTTCCCAACTGCTGGTGGATGAATTCAGTCCTGGAGGGGGATTGAGGTGGTGTTCCCCTTACTCCCTTCAGACTGAAGGGTCTTAATGGCTACTCACTATTGCTGGTCTCTGGGTGTCCCAGCATCTATTGTTGGCACTCTTAATTTACTCACACCCTGTGCATTGTCTCTTTGTTAAATTTTCTTAATTGAATGATCTGAGATGATTTGTTTCCTTTCCAGACTCTAATATAGATAGTAATTTAGAAACCACATAGATACATAAATACAAATTCTCATATGTTCAAGAAGAAATAAAGTATCCTATAATAGGGAGACCTGATCTGGCTGGGGAGGCGAGGACAGGTTTTGTCAAGGAAGTGACATTTGAATCTAAGTCTGAAGGCACATGATGTGATGAGCACTGGGTGTTACATGCAACTGATGAATTATTGAACACTCCTTCTGAAACTAATGATGTCCTATGTATTGGCTAATTGAATTTCAGTTAAAAAAATGAGAAAAAAAAACTGAAGGGGGAGCCAAATTAACTATGAAGAAGAACATGTGAGTGGGGGGAGGGGGAGAGGAGGAGAGAGAGGGTGGAGGGAAAGAGAGAGAGAGACAGAGACAGAGACAGAGAATGTTCTAACTAAAGAAAACAGTCTGTCGGGCAGGAAATAAGGCTGGAGAAAGACAAGGAAAGCGGGCTTTGGGCTTTATGGCCCTTATTAAGGATAATCCTAAAGATAATGAAAAAGCTTTGAAGGTTGTTGAGCTGAGGAGGGACACAATCAGATTTGCATTTGAAGATCTCTCTGGCTAATCCAAGACTAGTGTAATTTTTTTTTTAATTTTTTAAAGATTTTATTTATTTGACAGAGAGAGAGAGATCACAAGTAGGCAGAGAGGCAGGCAGAGAGAGAGAGGGGAGGAAGCAGGCTCCCTGCGGAGCAGAGAGCCCGATTCGGGGCTCGATCCCAGGACCCTGGGATCATGACCTGAGCCGAAGGCAGAGGCTTTAACCCACTGAGCCACCCAGGCACCCCAAGACTAGTGTAATTTTTAATTTGGGGAAAATTACCACTTACCTGCCTGTGTCTGTTAAAAGCAGAAAAACCTTTTTGGTTTCTAGAAGTCTCTAGACGAGCTAGACAGAAGTTGCTATCACTTGGCAAATCCTACATATAAACTAGAGTAATTTATGGACAGAATGCTACATGCTTGGGTGCCTGGTATATCTTTTCAACACCTTGATGATTTGTTGCTCCCCCCCACCCCCCACCTGCTGGGTAAGATAATAGTGACAATATATCAGCCAATAGACTTTTAATACAACAACAATTTGTACCACATATCAAAGAGTTAGGCGGGTGCACCTGGCGGGCTCAGTCCATGGAGCCTGTTTGCAAAGCTTGATCTTGGGGTTGTGAATTCGAGCCCCACGTGCGGTGTAGAGATTACTTTAAAAAATAAAATCTTGGGGCGCCTGGGTGGCTCAGTGGGTTAAAGCCTTTGCCTTCAGCTCAGGTCATGGTCTCAGGGTCCTGGGATCGAGCTGCGCATCGGGCTTTCTGCTTGGCAGGGAGCCTGCTTCCTCCCTCTCTCTCTGCCTGCCTCTCTGCCTACTTGTGATCTCTGTCTGTCAAATAAATAAATGAAATCTTAAAAATAAATAAATAAATAAAATCTTTTTTAAAAAGTTGGAAAATACTGTATACTCTATCAGAACTTCTTATGTTACTTTCCACTTGTTTTTGGAGTCCTTACAAAATACACAAACTTCTACAACTTTGGTCTTAGAATTGATTTAATAAGATTTCTTTTTATTCTCTCTTCAGGTCTGTTAATGAGAAAACATAACTGGGGATTGCTAGTCATGATTCCACATTCAGATGTGGTCTAGGACCTCAGGGCTCCTTTCTTGGTTTCTCATTTTTTGATGACTAGTGAGACTAACAGAGGCCCCCAGCAGAGCCCAATCCCTTCCTGAATGTTCAGAGTGAGGAAGAGGTGACAGCCACATAGGAATGTTGTGACACTAGCATTGCACAGTGTTTCTATCCCATTATCCTTCCTTGACACCCACTTGCCTTACTTCCCCAGAGATGTCCAGAACCAGGACCTGGGAGTAATGTGCCATTGTTTTTTGTTTTTTTTTGTTTTTCCTTTAATAATTTGGACATGAAGTTTCTCTTCATCTAAATAATTAACCTTAAAGTCTGTTTCTGTCATCTCACTGGGTTGGTGTTATTGACTGAATTTTGTCTCTTTAAAACATATGTTGAAGTCTTAACTCCCAGTACCTCAGAATGTGACCTTATTTGGAAGAATGATATTGGCAGATGTGTTAAATTAAGATGGAGTTTGGGGTGCCAAGGTGGCTCAGTCGGTCGAGTGTCTGTCTTTGGCTCAGTTCATGATCCCAGGACCCTTGGATCAAGCCCCGCAATGGGCTCCCTGCTCAGTAGAGAGCCTGCTTCTCCCTCTTCCTCTGTCCCCCACCTACACTTGTGCTTCCTCTTGCTTTGCTCTTTAATAAAAAAAATCTTAAAAAAAAAAAGATGGAATTTTACTGGAGTAGGGTGGGCCCTTAATCCATTAAGACTGGCATCTTTATAAGAGGAGAGATACTGAGCAGAGACAGATGGGAAGAATGTGGCCATGTGAAATTGGAGGCAGAGATCAGAAGGAAACATCTGCCTATAAGCCAAGGAACACCGAAGCTTGTTGGCAAATACCAGAAACCAGAGGAGGCAAGGAAGGATTCTCTTTGACAGTTTTCAGAGGGAACAGGGCTCTGCTGACATCTTCATTTCCAGCTCCTAGAACAGTGTGACAGTAAATTTCTGTTGTTGTAAGCCACCTGGTTTGTGGTAGTATGTTACGGTAGCCTGAAGAAACTTATATAGTTGGCTTCAGTTTTTTTTTCTAAGCCCCTGAGGTGAAGCCCTACACCTATTATCATTTAAAGTTTGAGTCATATTAGGTAAAATTTACTGAATACTATACGAAAAAATTTATTGAGCACTACAGAAAATATTTTGTTTTAGGGTGCCTAGGTACCTCAGTTGGTTAAGTTTCTGACTCTTGATTTCAGCTCAGGTCATGATCTCCGGGTCATGGGACTGTGCCCCACATGGAGCTCTTTGCTGGACATGGAGCCTGCTTAAGATTGTCCTTCTCCCTCCCTCTTTGCCCCTCCCCTCCCTCACACTCTCTCCCTCAAAAAAAAAAAAAAAAAGAAAAAAAAAAAAAGAAAAGAAAAAGAAAATACTGTTTCAAATGGAATGAGGACTTTATTTCTATTAAAGGTAGACTTTAATTTTTACCTTTTGGACAATTATCAAGAATCCATCAACTTGGGGTACCTGGGTGGCTCAGTCAGTTGAGCATGGGCCTTTGGCTCAGGTCCTGATCTCCTGGTCCTGGGATCAAGCTCCCTGTCCAGCTCCCAGCTCAGTAGGGCATCTGTTTCTCTCTCTCTCTCCCTCCCTCTGTTCTCCCCACTGCTCATTCTCTCTGTCAGATAAATAAATAATTAAAAAAAAAAAAAGAATCCATCAACAATGCAGTTCGCTTTTTTCTCATTAAGAACATTTTTTATTTTTAAATTTAATTTATTAATAAACTAATTAATTATTAGTTTCAGAGGTAGGAACATTTCTTTTTTAAATTCAGTCATAAGTCATTGATCGATCTCTGAAATTTTAAATTTGGTGCCCCCTTTCTAGTCACCACACTCTTGCCTATTTTTCCCTCAACTCCTTTGCAGACACTGAACATTCTCTTGGACCTTCCCCGTATTGTTTATGTGAAACTCTCCTGTTATATTTAGGCAATTTACTTACTTTTGTCTACCACATTCTTTACCACACACTCTGTAGTCAGCCTTTTAATGATGACCCTCACCATTACCTGGACCCCCACCCCGTCCAGCTGATATTCACACTGTGTTGTTCTGCAGCGGGCGGATAGCTCTGTTCTGGGGTTCTACAGTGCAGAGGGTAGGTCTGTGTACGTGGGGTTCACTCCTTACCCAAGCTGTCCAACTTCCCTGAACCTTCATTCAGTAGTTCCTTTATTCACCACTTGTTGAGTTGCTAAGAAACTCCTCACCACTGCCTATTTCTTAGATCCACTCCAACATGATTTTTTCTCTCCTTACTGAGACCTAGGCCATGTGGCAACTTCACTTGTATTCTCATCCTTCCATATTCATCTCATTCTCTCTAGAATCTTCAATCCTTGGATCACTTATTACTTCCTCACCTCATAAATTCCTATGTATTCAACTGTAACAGAAAAACCCAACCAATAGGAGTTTAAGCTAGTGCTTCTTAAACTGTAAAATACATCTGAATCACCTAGGGAGCTTGTTAAAATACAGATTTTCATTTAGTTGGTTTGGAGTGGGCCCTGAGAGTCTGTATTCTTACAAACTCCTGGGTGACGGTAATGCCCATGATTCCCAGACCATAGGGATTTACACCTTGTGTGCATATGGAGTCATCCTTATGGGGTAAGCTCAGTATTTGCAAGATGCCTTTGATTCCCCTGGTCTGCCCCTCATGGTGTCAAGATCCTGCTGTAGCTCCCATCCTCACTTGAGTTCATCCAAAGGCAACAGGTGTGGGTCTGACTGGAGATGAGAATGAGAGAGCCTTTCTCCTCCCCTTCTCCTCTTCTCAGGGAGGTAAATATTTGTTGAAGTCTCTCAATTCACTTTACAATTCATTGGCTTGGAACTGGGTCACACCTGACCGACCACTGTCAAAACAGAATGGGATAGATGAATTATGATTTATGTCAAGAGGCTGGACATACTGGTAAACAAACAAGTTAAGTCCTGTCAGGAGAAAGAGGGAGGATGGCCCAATAGGGCAGGCATTTTTAGCGATATCTGGTTTTCAAGTATCATCTTGAAGTGAAAAATACTTTTTTTTATAATATGGCTTCGTCTAGCCAGTTTTTGAACTTCTTTTTAGGCAGTTTTCTCTGTGACTGTTCTAGTTCTATCATATGTATATCCTCTCTATCCATATGCCTGAAATTTGGCTTTTGTCCCCACTGTCATAAAGCACTTGCTCTTGGGGAGGTTGCCAGAAACCCCTTCCTTGCTCAACTCCATCAGCCACTGGTGGCCACCTTTCCACTCTTAAGCCCCTCTGCTCTTGGAATTGGTGAGACACCACTCAGATTTCCTCCTTACTCCACACCTCCTCTTTCCTTCAATGTTCCCTTCTCCTCTTCCTGCCCTCTGGCTGGGGACTTGCCCTCACTTGGATCTTAGCTCTCTGCCCATCATTCCTTATATTCATCTGTTAGCTCTTGGGACACTGATTCTCATGGCTGTGTCACCTCTCTGGCGCCCAATTCCCATGTGAATTCCACCCTCAGATCTTTCCCTGCCCAGCACATACTTCTAAGTGCATGTCACACCAAACATCTTCTCTCCCAGACTGCTTTCTATTCCCATTTCCCTTTAGTAGGTGGCATTAAATTCCTCTCCAGGTAAATTAGCATAATGTTTTGTTCCGTTCTATTATTTCATGGGATGTTCAACGGTTAAGTTGTGACTGATGCACCAGGAAATGACATACTGGATACCAAAATCAGTTGTGATTCAGACTAAAATGTGGAGATTTCAAAGTAACTGGTAGAGGGCTGGTCAGATTCTCATTCATGCAGAGGGTGCAAGAGTGAGGTGACTGAAGAATGGCAGGGGGAGGGGCTTGAGATCTTATTTGCATAGAGTTGCACTGGGAATTCTACCTTCATGCTCCGCCTCTCACCCCACCCCCGACTGTGGGCAAGAGCACTGGCATCTCATATGAAAGCCCAGTGAGGAGGGCTTCCCCCTGGACCTCTTGGAACTTGGCACAGACAGTGGGTAGTTGCTAGACTCCCACCTGAGGAAGGCATCCTATGGCAGCAGAGTAGAGGGCTATGCCTGGGATGGGGGTGATTATTCTACCTTTTAACGATGAGCTTTCTAAAGGTGTTTGGACTTCAGAGACCACATGTAGAGTCCACAGTAGGGAGTCATTTTAAAAGAGATTCTGCGTGAAAGGTCTCACTGGAGGGTTGATAGAACCCCAAGAGTAAGATCTGTGTGGAGTGGACTGAAGGAAAACACAGGCTGAGGTAGAATAAGTAGTTCGAGAGAATTCATTGCCTATATCTCAGAATTATGGTCAGACATTCCCAGTGTGGGACCACAAAAGTGTTCATGGAAACTTCAGCTTCAAATATCTGGCAGTCCCAGAGGGTGTGATGCCCTTTTGTCAGAATGCTGGTCAAAGTGCAAACTTCCGGGCCCCCCCACTTTTCCCTCTCCTTATTATTGTTAGCAAGTTGGCCAGGATGGGGTGAGATGGAGCAGGAGAAAAGCCCCTTGCCCTCACTTCTGCCCCAAGAAAGTCTTTGCAGGGAAAGGGGGCAAGATTTTAATTACTGAATGGAGAACATGTCTTATCTTTTAGAGTAACAGTGGGGTTTTCTATTACCTGAGAGAATAAGAGAGTTGTGGAATGCCTTGAGTTGTCATTCAGTTGAAGAGGAAGTACTGTCCTCCTTGAATGGGATAGTAGGCAACAAAACTTAAGTTATGGGTACTCCATGAATCCTATTTATTTAGCATTCTGGTTACACATAGTTTCAATTCAGCTTCTGGAGCACTGAAATCATTTGACCATACAATTCTATTCATGTTGCCCCAGGATTACAAATTTACAAACATGTCTTTGGCTCCTTTTATATTAGTTTATGTGGTGAAACTGTATTTCTTTTCAGACTAAGAAACAGTCTCAAGGGATGAGGATGAATGCATCAAGAATAATGCTTAGCCACAAAAGACTGTGGAAGTGCTAAGTAAATGTTATGCATTACAGACAACATGTAGCTAGACTATATAAAGACCTAATACATCTTAATAAAAAAAAGGGCAATAATCCAATTGAAAAATGGGCAAAGGATCTGAACAGCCACTTCTCCAGACACACATTATCTTCTTCCAAAGAAGATAAACAAGTGGCCAATAAGCACATGAAAGATGCTCAAAATCATTAGCTCTCAGGGAAATGTAAATCAGAACCACAACAATATATTACTTCACAACCATTAGGGTGGCTATAATAGAAAAGACAGATAGTGACAAGTATTGGTCAGGACGTGGAGAAAGTGGAACCCTCAGACACTGCTGGTGGGAACATAAAATGGTGCAGCTGCTTTGGAAACCAGTCTGGCAGTTCTATGAAAAGTTAAACATAGTCACCATATGATGCAGCAACTCTAGTCCTAGGTGTATATTCAACAGAACTGAAAACATATCCTCACAAAAACTTGTACATGAATGTTCACAGTGGCAATATTCATACTGGACAAAAAATGGAAACCCAGATGTCCATCAGTGGATGAATGAATCAACAAAATGTGATACCCATACTACAATGGAATATCCATACAATGGAATCCATTCATAAAAAAGAATTAAAGTTCTGATATATGGTACAACATGGATGAACCTTAAGAACATATGCTAAGTAAAAGAGGACAGACACAATGTGGCACATATTACATGATTTCCTTTATATAAAATGTCTAGAAGAGGCAGATACACGGAAGCAAAGATGAGTGATTACTAAAGAGAACTGTTCGGGGTGGTGGGGATGATGAGGGGGTGATTAAAATGTTCTAAATTTGATTGTGGTGATGTTTACATAACTGTGAATATATTTTAAAAATACTGAGTTGGGACACCTGGGTGTCTCAGTTGGTTAGGTGTCTGCCTTCAGCTCCGTTCCGTCATGATCCCAGGGTCCTAGGACTGAGTGCTGCATTGGGCTCTGTGCTCAGTGGGGAGCCTGCTCTCCCTGCTTGTGCTGTTAAATAAATTAAAAAAAAAAAATCTTAAAAAAAAAAAAAACTTGAGTTGTATACTTTAAATAGGTGAATTGTATGGTATGTAAATTTTAAATGCTATTTGTGGTCCGTGGGACTGGGAGCCTCATGACGGCAGGGACAGAGCCTAAGGCATCTCTAGCCAATGTCTCAACAAATACTTCCTGAGGAGACAGCATATTTGTATACTGTACCTCATATTTGTACAGTGCTTCATAAATTTCCACGCATTTTTTTTCACTGAGAGCAGCAGTCCCTTTGTGCCTCATAACAACTCCGAAGGTGGTCAGAGTGGGTGATTATGAGACTGTTATTCGCCCATATCATGAAAAATGATCTGCTGTACAACAGGGGAAAGATCTCAAAAACATTTCTGCTACTAAATTTTATCTCAAGATGCCGTCTCTCAGGCCTGTTTGTCTCGCATTTCTCGTGTCTCCCAGAGAGAAGAATGCACTTTGTGCTACTTCAGCACAGCTCTGATAGACGGGTTCCCAAACCGCAACCCAACAGCAAGCAATTCTGGTCACTTGTGGGGCCGGAACCAAAGAACCGAGATTCCTTTTTTGAGCACAGTGATGAGACCAGCAGGATTTTAGCTTTGGGATTTTGGACTCGGTCTTCTCAAATACTTCTAACCATAAGGTTTGAGTCGGTGTCCCACAGCCATCATGTCATTAGCAGTTAATTTATAAGCACATTCCAGGCTTAATTCAGGTTTCTCAGTTCTGGTCCCCTCTTCCACTCCCCATTCCTCCTACCCCCATGCTTGAGAGAATAAACTCAAATTGCACACATTTCAGCCAGAACCTTTCCAGTTGGAGAGTAGAAGCCACCTTGCTATGCAAAACTCAGAAAAGAAGCCCTGAATGGTTTTATCCAATTGGGACGCGGACTCCTAGTCGCCTACAGAACCCCCTGGCCACTGTGCGATTTCACGATGTTCTCCTTTAGGTCCACCCAAGTGGCCAGAAGCCTTGGCCGACTTCCAAGGAGACCCTCAGAGGTCCCGGGGCGTTCCCTGCGCGGCAGGGCGTGCTCCACTCCCCGCCGCCGCGGCAGGAGCGCAGGTGAGCAGCCCAGCGGGGTTCGCCGCGCAGTCCCCGGCGCCTCCGCCTCCGCGGCGCCCGCGCTGCGCTCCACCCCTCTCCGCGCCGGGCCCCGGGGCGGGCGAGGGCTCGGCGCAAACACCCTTGGGCTTTGGAGGGAAGTGGGGTGGCGGCGTGGGATCCCCCAAACTGCTTGGCTTTGGCGGCCGCGGCCCGCAGCGCGGAGACCCGGGGCCGCCACCTCCCCTCAGGCGCTGGGCGCGGCGGCCGCGAGAGCCGCAGGTGGTTCCCCGGGCCGGCCCTTTTCTCCTCCCCCTTTCCTTTCTTTCGCCTCCCCTCCCTCTCGCCCGGTGTCTGCGGCACTTCCCCCGCTTCCTCCTCCCTCTCCAATCGGGAGGGAGGGAAGGAGCCGCCGGCTCTTTCCTGCCTCCCTGCAAACTTGAGCGGGACTCCCGTCTCCACTCGCCACGGCGGCCACCGAGTCCCGCGCCCGGGAGCTGCTCCTCGAACTTCCTCTCGGCGCGCGGCCGGGCACCCCGGCGGTGGTAGGACTCCTCTGGGCGCCAGGCAGCCGCGGCTCCGACCCTCCGGAGCCCTTCCCCGCGGCTGCCCGGTCTCTTTTGCCTCGCCGCCCTACCGCCCGCCCGCGCGTCCGTCGGTCGGTCCTTCCTGCCCGCCTCGCCTCCGCCCCGCCGCAGGAGCCACCAGGCTGCCCCGCGGCGCCCCGCCGCTGCCCGGACATTCCTTTGTGTTGGATGCGCACTCGCGCCCCGCGCCGACGAAGGGCGGACTGAGGGCTGCGCTCGCCCCGGGCGGCCCGCCGCGCCCCCGCTCCGCCGCCCCCCGCCATGCCCTTCCACCAGAGGACCGTGGAGCCCGCGCGGCTGCGCCGGCCCGAAGCGGCCGGGGCCGCGGGCGCGCCGCTCTTCCGCTCACTGGAGCAGGTCAGCTCGCACGCCTTGGTCTGCCTGCTGGCGCAGCTCGCCGACCTGTCGCGCTGCGCGGGAGACATCTTCGGCGAGCTCGAGGGCCAGGCGGCGGCGCTGGGCCGCCGCACCGCCGCGCTGCACCGCCGCCTCGACGCCCTGCACGCCGCCGCCGCGCGCCTCGACCACCGCCGAGTGAAAATCCGTGAGTGGCGGGCGGGCCGGGGGAGGGGAACGAGGCGGGGAGGTGCCGGGCCAGCTGCTCCCTCCCGCCCCCTGGCGGTCTCGGGTGGGCTCTCGGGCCGCGGCGCGGAGCCCCGGACCCCCAGCATCCCAGCACCCCGCTAACGTCGGCTTCTTGGGTGGGCACGGCCTGACCCCGGACGGGGCTGCGGCGCAGGTGGCAGGAGGAGCGGCGCTCTTCGGCTCTCGGATTCCCGGAGGTTCTTGTCCGCTTTGGGACGAGTGGGCGCGTGGTATGGGAATTGGGCCGGCCGGTCCCACTGTCAGGTCCATCTCTGTGTGGGAGGCTGAGAGGAGACCCGGGGGCGCTGTACACAGCGGAGGAGCCAAGGTCGTGGGAAAGGGTCAGGGGAAGGTAGTCTGTTCGAGAAGCCAGGGTACGATATAGATATGGATATAGATGATTACAGTTCTTGAGACTCCGGCAGGATCTGTAAAAATCTCTCGGGATCTCAGAGAGCTTTGAGGCTGCTTGTCACATTTCGGAACCGCGTAAGACGCTCTTACCTGCAAACAAAAGTATGTAGACTTTTAGTTAGAGTGTGTGTACATGTGAGTGCGTGCGCGCGCGCGTGTGCTATTTTACCTACTGCCCCCCCCCCCCCGCCAGTTCTTTATGATTCACAGGACCTTGACCTTGAGCTCAGACTTTCAGTCCCATTCATCTTTGTCTGACCTAGTCCAACCCTGAAAATCAAGTCTGTGTCCTGACGTAGTGATCTCTCTAGCACCCATTTCAGCAGCTTAACGAGCTCCAGTGAATGAAGTAACTGGAATTTCCTGCTGGCCCAAAGCAGAGAAACTTTCCGTATGATGCTTGTGTGGTTTCTCCCCGTTTTAGTACATGGACTTGGTCATAATTCTAAGTGTAAAGAATAAATTGGAGATGGTTGACGGATTGCAGGGTGTGAGGGGAGGTGTTGGTGAACACACGCCTAGATTTCCGCAGCTCTGAATGAAATACTGTCTCTCTTACAATCACTTCCTATACAGTTTCAAATAGCTGGTTTGTCATTTTTTTTCTCTTGTTAGAAAAACTTAGCTATATTTTCCTTACGTTAAAACCGGAAGTGTTCGAGTTTTCAGTACGTTAATACCGGTGAGATTACTTGCATCCTTCTCCGCGTTGTGAAGTTATCATGTGATGACTTTACATTTTATATCTGTTTCATTGTGCTGTCAACAGGTCCTGGTAAGTTGTGGACAGTTCCCAACTGGGGAGGGCTTACTCCTCTCCCACCAAAAAATGAGAGGGGGAAAAACTCAAGGTGGTCTCACAAAGTTGTTGGACAGAATATATCTACTGACTGTGAATAATTACCTTGTGCATCAGGATATACTGTCTTAGTGGAATGTCATAGCCCTCTTGGTGATGCCTCGTTGCTTCTATGGTTTGTTTTATTGTTTTTTTTTAATGTGGAGTGAGTATGTGGGTCAACGAGAATTTCACCCTTGAGGAATGACGTGATGAGGCAGATACGACTGGTAGGTTTACTGATCTTCTGTGGGAGTTAAAAAAGGAGTTGGCCTGAAGGTCAAGAACTCTTTCTGTTGCTAGTTTTGTTTTGCATTTAAGCATTACTTTTTTTTTCTCTGTGTACATACGCACCAAATTAATGTCCAAAGCCAAAACTGTGCAAATGTCCTAAATTAACTAAAATTGACTGATATAACTCTTTTTAAAACTTTTCACAAGTTTGTTTGAACCTTAAATAGCTTTGATTTTATACCAGAAAACCTGGCTCATCATTTTTTTTTTTATGATTGAGAAAGAAGGCTTTTATTGAATGTAATTATGTGTGAGAGTAGAAGCGCACATACAGAGAAGGAAGCCAAACTGTAAACACATTAGTTTTTGTGGTTTTTCACCTTCATGCACTTAATGTTTTTATTGTCGAAAAGCAATGAAACACCTGTGCATTCATTTTACTTAGCTTCTATTAGGATTTAAGAAAAAAACAACTGCCTTAAACTTTGTTCCTGAGGGAAAGCTACATTTTGAAATCATTTTGGTACCTTTGTAGACAGGCCTTCTGAGTAACATAATCCATTAGAATGGACACGTAGATTTTTACGCTTGGAGTTGACTGAGAAGGCCATCTACTTCATTACCTTAGCAAGAGAGGAAATTGAGTCCTAGACAGCTGAAGGCCTTCTCATTGGCTCACCTGCTTGTCCCACTGGATATATGCTTTACTTTTAGGATCGCATGGGACATAGGAACAAAGCTTAGGTACATTCCTCAAATAGTCCAAAGGATAACTATGACTGTTAATTTCATTCGTCTTGTCAGATAAACCTTTTAATGAGTCTCCCAAGGAGCAAGTAGCAGAACAGAACAGTTTACCAGAAGCCGACTACAGCGGGAGATGATGCGTATTTCCTTGACTGAAGGGTTGCTACTGTAATTAAGGGTGTGAGTGCAGCTGTTTTAAAAACATACAAACTTTATCTTTGTAACAGAGAAACATTTTAGTGCTATGGGCAGTGATTCTAAGACATATTTCATCAAGTTTGCCATTCCTCAAAATCTCGTAGGTTGTTATCTGACATATCCAACATAACTTTTTGTAATAGGTTGGGGAGAAGGTACCTTACTTTTTCTCCTATTTATTCTTTTTATTTTTTAAATTTTTAAAAATTTTAAAATGTAAGTTCAATTAATTAACAGTGTATTATTCGTTTCAGAGGTAGAATTTAATGATTCATCAGTCTTACAGAACACCCAGTGTTCATTACATCATGTGCCCTCCTTAATGTCCATCATCCAGTTATCCCAGCCCCCTACCCTTCTTCCCTCTAACAACCCTCAGTTTGTTTCCTATGATTAAGAGTCTTTTATGGTTTGTCTCCCTCTCTGATTTCGTCTTTATTTTTCCTTCCCTTCCCATTTGTTCTTCTGTTTGTTTCTTAAATTTCACATATGAGTGAGTTCATATGATAATTATCTTTCTCTGATTGACTAGTTTGCTTAGCTTAATACCCTCTAATTCCATCCACATTGTTGCAAATGGCAAGATTTCATTTTTTTGATGGCTGAGTAGTATTCCATTGTGTGTCTGTGTGTGTGTGTTTGTATATTATCTATTCATCTGTCGATGGACACCTGGGTTCTTTCCACAGTTTGGCTATTGTGGATGTTGCTGCTATAAACATTGGGGTGCAAGTGCCCTTTCGGGTCACTACATTTGTATCTTAGGGGTAAATACCCAGTAGTGCAATTGCTGGGTCTCTCCTGCTTATCCTGAAAGACTCCCCAATGCTTTCCAGACATCCCCAGGTTGGAAGGAGTCCTCCGATAGCATCCATTATGGGCGTCCAGTGTATCTATCACCACATTGACTAGCATGGGCACAAATTGTATATTCACTTCTACTCCCCTCTGCTAGATAGCAAGGTGATTGAGGTCCAGGATGGCTGCATCTTTATTTTTCCAAAGCTCTGAACAGTGCCTAGAATGGGATAACTCAGATATTTGAGCTGAACCAGTGTTTGGTTTCTTAGTGCTCAGTATCTGGAAGAGTAACTACAAAAGTCTTCCGGAGGGACTGTAATACTGACTGCCTGCTACAAACTATGTGAACAAGACAATAGTGTTAAAAACAAATGAAATAGTAAACTTTCTACCTTTTTAAGATTTTGTGCTGAACCACTATTATGCTGTTTTCTCTAAAGTCAGACTTCATTAATTTTGCTGTAAGTGCTTATTGAAAGGAGTAACAGTAGCTAGAAATGTGGATAGTTATCTTTCAGCCCTGTAAGCAATCAAATTTTTCTATGCAGAAATCAATAGACACTGAACTTAATAGCCTCTTTCATTATTAAGCCCCATGTGATTTTAATCTTTTTATAATTAATCACACTACACTTGTGGAGTGCTTTTATGACTGAGAAAATGTTTTTCATATTTGTTATTTGACTGGAAATTTTGTGAGGTAGGAAGGTCAGGTTGCATTTATATCCATTTCATAGACAAAGAAATGGAAGTTCTGGAACTAGTAGGTATATGTTAGATCCACATGGATTTCTGATTTCTTCACCTTAACAGTATTTCCTGGGTGAATATGAAATGTAATTGTGGAATACGGAAGAGGAAAAAAGATGCTTGTTGGCTTTTCTTCTTATAGGTCCGGAGAAGCAGAAGGTTTAGATTGTAGAAATATTCCAAGTTCAGGGAGCTTTGCACAAGGGCAGCGGGCTCCGTTTGCATCTAGTGTGTGTGAACTCCCACGGAGTTGGTTTGGTTCTCAGCCTGGTGAGATTTTTGTGATGGCCTTGATAGCATACAGTTTTTATGGGAGAGATGAATGGTGTTGCAGATAGTTGGCGGACGGAAAGACTGGATAGACACCGTCTTTGCATAAACGAGCTTCTGTGGTGTCTGCGTTGGGCAGATGCTATAGCCTGAAACTGTCTGGATGCTGCTCTAGGTGTCTCGCTGCCTTCTCCTACATCCCAACAGACTGCCCCTTAACCTGACCAGAGGGCGGGTTGTCCTGATGTCAGAATATCTTTGCTTCTTCCTCATAATGAACCTTGGTGGGTTTGCAAGGTGCTTGTCAGAGTTCTAAGGACAGAGAGTGGAGGCTTCACTGCACTTCTAAAAACAGGGAGTATGGTGGTTTTTGTACCTGCCTGCCCACCTGCTGGTAAAATGTTTGTATTGCTGGTGAAATTGACTTAAGACTTGCTTTCATTGAAACATACTACTTGCTAGGGAGGGTGTTGGTATAAGAATGTGGTCTCCACCCACCTCTAATCCCTGGAGGGCCCCTAAATGTATTGACCGAAACTGAGGGGAGCTGAACAGCCAGATTGCACCTTAGGTTAAGGAGGCTTTATGAGGTGAGGCAGTGTTTTCTGTACTTGCCTGACAATGAGAATTGTCTAGCACTCTTGTGAGAGTTAAAGATTTCCAGAGCCTTCCAAAGCCCTACTGAGCCAGAGCCTCCAGTATGTTTAACAGATGCTGCTGTGTACTTGGAGGACTCGAGAACTGAAATAGAAAAGTTCATTGGATTGAGAGTTGAGAGACTCGAATCTGGCTTCATCTCTGCGGTTCTCTATTGCAGGTCTTGAGCCATTTACTCAGCGCCTGTAGGCCTCCGTTTCCTTATCTGTAAAATAGAAACTTGGTCTGAAATAACCTTTACTGGCCTTTGCAGTTTTGGCATTTTGTGATTCTAATGAGGGATTGCTATTTGATAGTACTGCAGATGACCTTGCAAATAGGACTTTGGTCAGAAATCCCTCTCGGATTCTTAAGAGTAGGGATTTAAAAAGTTTTTTTTGTGTGTCTGAAATAAACTCTTCTTGACTACAGGGACTCTTTCAAACCACGGTTCACTGACATGGAGGGCGTGGAGCTTCATGTCCTGAGGGAATGGGGGCTCACAGCTTCCTCCTCATCTTTAAAAAATGCTGACTATCAGTATGGAAAGAGAATTCTTGTTTAAATGCATTTGCCATATGTCACATTTCTAAAAGAGAGGTTTTGTTCTGTTTTGTTTTAAATTATGACGGTGTACTGTTTAAGCCAAACATCAATTTATTCCTTGACTCTTGGGCGTAATACAATTATCTGGTTCAAAAAGCTACCTTCATTTATGTTGGAATGTTATTCTAACAATAATTTAATATTCCTCTATATTAGAGGAAAAGCCAATATTAAAATTTCATCTGTGTGTATTGTTTTAGGATTGGGACTAGCAAATGAAAAAAATTTTAAAAACGAGAGAGAAATAGTTGAGATTTTTAGTATTTTGCAACAAAATTCAGAAAATGATGCAGTGTTTTCCTCTGGCTATTATTTTAATGTCTTAAAAAAAAAAACAAGTTTTGGGGCACCCGGGTGGCTCAGTGGGTTAGGCCTCTGCCTTCTGCTCGGGTCATGATCTCTGGTCCCGGGATCGAGCCCCGCTTTGGGCTCTCTGCTCAGCAGGGAGCCTGCTATCCACACTCTCTCTGCCTGCCTCTCTGACTACTTGTGATCTCTCTGTCAAATAAATAAATAAATCTTAAAAAAAAAAATCAAGTTTTAAGTATAAGATAAAATGATTTATACTTAACTGGGCACCTGGTGATTTTTTTAAACCATTTAATTACGTTTCTCCTCAAATTGGCTTTTATTCTGGGATGAATTATTTCTGCAGGATTTGCAGCTCAAAAGCAAGAGGCTGGTGCTGATGGTATTCTTATCTCCATACATTACCTTTGTGGTCTGCACTTCTGAAAAACGCGCACCTCACAGTGCCTTGGACAAATGTAGCAGAATAGTTGGAGCTTTGGTTTCTGCATGTGGGCTCTTCTGAGCCAAGGCCCTGGAGGTCCCAGCCTCAGTCCCTTTCCTTGTGGATTAAATGACATGTCTGTGAAAGTATTTAGCACCCCTCAAACAATGACATTACTGATATCGGTTATCTATGCAGTGGCAGTAGTGCAATTCCAATTTCTGGCATCGGGGTGACTTTTTGGTGCCCGAGAATGCCAACAGTGGCTGTTGGAACATTAGCTATTGGCTAGATTCTTGAATACAGGAGTCTCCCCTTATCTGCGGGCCGGGGTGGGGGGTGGGCGGCATTCTAGGACCTATGGTGGATGCCTGAAGCCATGGATGGTGCCAAACCCTTTGTATACGATGTTTGTTCCTGACACAGTGTTAGGCTGCTATTGAACTTCTGAAGAGGGGTTCGAAAGAAGATTGTCTGCTTCTGAACCGTGGTCACTGGGAGTAACTGAGACCATGGAAAGCTGAACTGCAGGTCGGGGGGTCAACTGTAGGTACAACAGCTCCACAAGGTGGATACTGTTATTCTCTCTCTCTCTGACGGGTGACGCAGTTAAGGCACACATAGTCACTTACCCACGTCCCTAGCTAGTAAGGGATGGAGCTGGGGTCTGAACTAAGGCAGGCTTGTCTCCAGAGCCCAGCCTAACCATTCTGCGGTGCTGTCTCTCTTGAAATGATGACATTATGTACTGGGTGAGGAAAACTGACCCCAAGAAGATGGGGCGAAAGCCTGTCACATAGCTGAGGGAGACACCTCCTGGCTTTCCAGCTTTTCCTTCTCTTTTTGTTTTGAAACCTCTCAAACTGCTAGTGGATAGCCAAGAAATATGAGACCTGATCTAAAGGACTTCGCATGGTGCCTGGTGCATCGCTAACATGTATTTAACATTTCCTGTTGTTGTGTGGGGGACTGAGAAGGCCAAGTTAGTGTCTGTGTGCACATCGATGTCCACCTATTACCCGGTGGCCCAGTCCGTGTGGGCCGCTCTGCTGAAGCCCACACAGTGAAAACTGACCAAGTTAGAGGGGAGCTTGTGTCGGCGAGAAACATAATTCGAAAACCAGGAAGTTCGGCCCAGGGATCTTAAAGTGTATGTGGTTCTTGACAGCAGCATTCAAGGGCTGTTCTTTCTCTTTTCTTCCTAGGTGGCGGGGGTTGGGGCTTGGGAGAGCAAGCCCACCTCTTGGGGCCTTTATATATATGTCCTCTTTCTCAGAGCCCTGTTCACCCCCATTTCCTCCGATTGGAGGAACTGTATACCTGGCTTAGCTCCCACTTTCGTTTCCTAGACGTAAAAGCTCCCCCTTTTACCTCATTTGCACAGGAGGCTCCTGAGCCTCCGTCTGCACCCTACTCCTCCTACCTGATTTCACGTTCCCACTCCGACCTTGAGAGGCCCAGCTCAGACCTCCGCTCTCCCTGGGCATCTTGGAACTCAGAGCCCATGTTAGCATTGTTTCATTCATCTCGTGTTCCCCACACTTTCTGAATCATCACATACACCAGGGCCTTGTTTAAAAATGGATTCCCGGAGATCCTGGAGATTTTGAGTCATCCAGTCTGGGGTGAGGCCAGGAGGAACATGCCCAGCCAACAAGAACCCTCAGGTGATTCTGATTAACCCAGTTTTGGAAATACCAGTCTCTGTTGTGTGTTAGGAATCTGGTCCATGGAGGGTGGCAGGATTTTCTTCCATTCATGAAATGTATTTTGGGTTATTCTGCTAGTGCTGAGTTGTGAGGATTACAAGATGAATACTTTACAGTTTCATGTGGGTGATCAGATATGTAAATAAATATTAAGGAATAAAGTTAACCATCATTTATAACACTATTTCTATAAGAAAATCTATTCTGAATTCTGAATTGCCCATTTACGATTGGATTTTTAGAAAATCTCTAACTTAGAAGACCTGCCTGTAAGCATGTGGGACAGTGGCTCTTCCTCACATACAAAATACTGATTTTAAATGTTCAGAGTATATTTTGCTTACAAACTGTATTCTGAGAAAGAAATATAAACCTTCTAGAATACAAGTTCTTTTCCTTGTGTGTTGGTGGATTTTTCTTTTCTTAGTAATGCTTTATTTTGACTTATTCTTCTGATTCGTTTTACAAGAAACTTCTATGTAGAAAAGTAACATCTTGCTTTGGGAGGACAGGCAACTGTTTCAGGTTATTCCTGCAGGGATGTCCTTTGTTACACTTTCCTCTTTTCCCTGTTCCTTTTCTGATTAAAAGCTGGTAAAGATGTTATCAGTAATATGTAGGGAACTGTGTGGTACCGGGCTGGTTTAAATTGTAGTAACACATGGTAAAATAGAATGGGGGCTTTTTACATGATAATATTAGCCATCTGATAAAACGTTCTGAGAACCGAGAGACCACCATGTGTAGCAGAGGAAATTGAATTAAGCAGATGCTATGCTGTGCAGAAATCAAATTATGCCCGATTCTCCTGGCATCTGAGAGCTACTGCTGAGGAGAGCTGTGGTTTCCCAGCTCGTGGTCTGGCTGCTGCGACCGTCACTGAGGCAAGGGCACTGTCCCCCCTCTCTCAGGATTTTCCAGTCGTACTCCTTAGCTGGCTCCTGGCATGACAGGCCCAGAAGTGCAGGCGGCGAGACGTAACAGCCAGTATTCTTTACCTCTACATTAGACGAGGGACAGGGTTGCCAGAAAATCATGATGCATCCCGGTCATCTTAAATTTTCATTTAGTTTATTGAGCAGGCCATACATTTACTTTGTTGGAAAAAACGGATACAGAAAACTCTGCAGTGAAGTCTCAGTTCTTCTACCCTCTCTGCTTTGTCATCCCTTCCCACTGGAATAATCACTTTTATTCGTTTCTCCCTGTTCTTCCAGAGTTTCTTTATGCAAGTATGAAAAATAATTATTTCATGTTATTTTCCTTCCATTTACCATACGCATAATTTTGGGATTATCCTGTTGCTGCTCTTTATTTGTATACGTAACCCAAAGTGATTATTTTAATTGTTTTTTCTGTGTCTTGTAGCCAGTTTCTATTTGTGAAATTGTACTACTTTTTTTTTTTTTTAAGAGTTTATTTATTTTGAGAGAGAGATTGCACGTGCACAAAGCACGGGGAGGGGCAGAGGGAGAAGGAGAATCTCAAGAGGACCCTGAGTCTCGTGGAGCCAGGTGAAGGCTAAATCTCTTGACTCAGCTCACCACCAGAGCGGAAACCAAGACTCAGAACCTCAGCTGACTGAGCCACCCAGGCCCCAAAATTGCAGTTCTTTTTTGTCAGAAAAAATGCAGTTGATTTGGTAAAAATAAGATGAATTAACATTGAAATGTACTGTTAATTTAAGCTCTTTCTTATTTTTTTGTATTGCTAATGCTTTGATTTTAGGTATATTTTAAATAGAAGCTTCTCAAGAGGTGATTAATCTTTTCCTGTATTAAGAAAGACAAAGGGGGTGCCTGGGCGGCTCAGTCGATTAAGCATCTGCCTTCAGCTCAGTCATGGTCCTGGAGTCCCAGGAGAGAGCCCTGCATCAGGCTCCTTGCTCAGGGGGAAGGTCTGAGTCTCCCTCTGGCCCTCACCCCACACATGCTCTCTCTCGTGCTTTCGCTCGCTCTCCCTCTCTCTCAAATAAAATCTTAAAAAAAAAAAGAAAGAAAGAAAAAGGGAGGAGGCTTCTGTTAAATGTCTGTAACAACACAGTATAGGTTGAGTTATTTAAAGTGGGCATTTTCCTGCCTTCTCTCTGGATATCCTGCATGCTGAATGTGAATTACTTCCTGGCTTGGGAGGGGACTACTACCAAGATAGAGCTGCATTTGAATTTCTGTGTGGAATGTTTTACTCTGACATAGTGATTTCATTTGCTAAATAAATGCATTTGGTCATGAAGTCGGCTTCGGATTTTGATTTCACTGGGTTGGTTCTAACTACCTTGCCTGTAGAGGCCGATAGAGAGTGACGTTGTCAGACATGTAAGGGAAGCAACTATGGTCATTTTAATTATTTTTTTCCCATTTGTTAACCTGTTTAAGACCAGAGGTTTGTACTGAATTAGTATAGGAAATGAGTAATTAAAGCATTATTTATGAATGTAACCTCAAAAATGTAACACATCCTACCATGTAGTTTTGTGTAAATAAAAGTACATTAAAAAGCTTTAGCTCGGAGCACCTGAGTGGCTTAGTTGTTAAGCGTCTGCCTTCGGCTCAGGTCATGATCCCCGGGTCATGGGATCAAGCCCCACATCGGGTTTCCTGCTAGGTTGGAAGCCTGCTTCTCCCTCTTCCACTCCCCTGCTTGTGGTCCCCTCTCTCGCTGTGTCTCTGTCAAATAAATAAAGAAAAATCTTAAAAAAAAATGCCTTTAACTCGTATGGGGCTCCTGGGTGGCATAGTCAGTTAAGCGCCGACTCTTGGTTTGGGCTCAGGTCATGATCTCAGGGTTGTGGGATCCAGCCCTGTGTGGGGCTCCGTGTGGAGTGTCCTAACTTCCTCTCTCTCCTCCCTCTGCCCTTCCCTGTCACACATTCTCTTTCTCTCTCTCTCAAAATAATAAATCAATTAAAAAAAAAAAAAGCTTTAACTCTTAGAAGTATGTCATAAAATAGTTCTGATTTATAATACTAATGTATATTTATCATGAAGTTCAAACCTTTAAAATGCAGAATATACAGAGAAGTATCACAGCCCAGAGAGTGTTGAATTCCTCCTTTTGTGCTCATATATCTGTATGAATCTGTATGAATGGCTCTATAGCAACAGATGATTTTTTTTTTTAACAGAACATAGGGCGTCACTCTCTATAAATAGTTTTGTGTCCTGATTTTTTAAAACTTGGGTTATATTGTGAGAATTTCCCCCAGGTCATAGACAACCAGAGACTGTTTTAAAGAGGAGAGGCATCAGGAGGCATGTTTCTGAAGATCTCTTACTTCGCACTGGCTCCCCAGTGAAGTCCTTTTGATGTTCTCTGGAGTCTGTTTCCACAAGAGTTATCATGTGGACAGAAGTTTGTTATCTTCTGGGGCTTCCTAGGGTTTCTTCTCTGTGTTATTTGGGAACCTTTAAATTGCACTCACGAGGTAGCGTTTAGGAAAAGATGTGCCGGAATTCTGTCAGTCCAATAGATCGCTAAGTCTTTGTCATTATCCCCTTTCTGGACAAATTCACCCTCTTTTATGCTAAGTTTGCTGACCCACAATGACAGTTCTCTCTATCTTTACAGTGAATAGATCATTGAGTCAAAAGATGGTTGTATTCCTTTCCTTATTGGTTCCTTACTGAGTAGTGTGCCTGTTTGCTAATAAATTATGTTGCTTTTTTTTTTAAAGGGAAGTTACATCTCTTTTTCCTCTAAAAAAATAAATAAACATTTCCCTTCCCCCTCCACAAAATGTCAGACATCTGTCTCTAGATTCCTCACCTCGGCTAGTGCCTTCTCTTGCAACATACGGGGTCTGTTTAGATTTAACTCAACAACTTTTCAAAACAAAGGTCTGTCGCCCCTTGCTGTGAACTTTTAGCTCTCATTTTGTGGGAAGATGAGGATGAAGCTTGCTCCTTTTATTCTAAACGTTGATGGTTTAATTGGAAAATTAATAGTCTATAGAAACATTGAGGGACTGGGCAAACTCACCCATGATAATGGTTGCAGGGATTGAAGGCATGAAAGAGGGTGGGAGAAATGTCTTTCAGTGCCATTAGTATATTTTACATGATCTTAATATATTGCTTGCAAATTGCAAGGTCTGCTCAATAAAAATAATTCATATTAACATTTATGGGATCATATTTATAGCTAACATTTATAGGATACTTACTATGTGCCAGTTTCATTTAATCCTCATAAAAAAACTGTATGAGAGACATAGTACCAGCCCCATTTTATTGATTTACTGAGTGGCTACAGAGAGGTCAAGTAATTTGCCCAAGGTCACACAACTGGTAATTGGTAGAGACAAAATGTGGTATATGTGAGTTCTGGGTTTAACACTTTATTTGAAGAACTATAATTATTTTTTGGTGAGTTTTTAAGTTCATATTAATACTGAAAAATTTCTGAGTTTGGCTAGGAATTTTTCTCTATTTGGTATTTTCTATTTTCTTCTGGTTATTTTAAATCATTGTGCCCAGTGGCATGATGTGTGGAGGTGAATTAGTAGCGCCTGTGATAGTGCTGTTGTGAACTTGTAGGAAATTAATCAAGTTTATTTGATTCTTTGAGCTGCACTGATGAAAGGTACTTTAGTCTCTAGTATAAAGTCCTTTTGTTAATGCTTTCCCTCATTCTGGCTTCTTTTCCAGACGTTCGTAAGCAGTGTCAGAAGACAGGTGATGTAGGAACAAAATTCAATTTCTGGCTTATTTTGATTTGATATGTTAGGGGAAACTTCTCTTTCCCTGCTCTCCCCAAGATTTCTGTCTTTAAATGCTATGACGCTGTAACACATGCTCTCAAGCCTGTACCTCAAGGACGTCACTTAGTTTCCTTGTTAGTGATAGAGGATAGGAGGAGAAGCTGTGAAGAGACTAGCTGGCCTTTCCTCAGCTCTTGAGAACATTTACCTTTGTTGACGGAAAATACCTGCAGTTAAGTGGTACTTGCTGGTGGCACCAGCCAAGAACTTAACTTAAATCAGCAGTTCTCAAAGCGTGATGTCACCAGCGTCTCCGAGGAATTTGCTAGAAATGCAAACTCTAGGCCCCACACCAGACCTCCTCCATCAGAATCTGTGGGGATAGGTGCAGCAGTCTGTGTGTAACAGCCCTCCAGGTGATTCCGATGCTAAGTTTGAGAACCACCATCTGCAGAGCCCGAGGGGTGAATCTTCTTAGAGACCTACCGCCTTTGCTGGGCTGTGGGCCATGAATGGGGCTGCCAAAGCTCGGTTCTCAGAGGCTTCTTTAGATGCTGGATCATATGGTCCAGGACAGTATGAGTTTATGTACTAATGCTTCATTACCGTACAACAATGAGAGTCTGGCTTTAAGAATCTTTGAATCCCTGCCAATTTGTGCTTTAGAAGCCCATTGCTAGCGGGCCTTCACCATTTGGAGATTCGTGACCTGGCCCTGGGCGTGTTTGTCTTCCTCAGGGCTGAAGGCAGCCTCTCTGATTTCCCTCTCCCTAGGAACTTTAAACAACACCCAGAGAGCAGAGGGGTGACTCACCACAATCACAGGGTAGGGATGTACTTTCTAAACAAAATCTGAGGAGAGAGGATTGTTCTCCCTAAATACTGCTTATATAAAACCCCCATTTCGATATTTCAGTGTCTCCTAGAAGACGTAACTAGGAAAACTTTAGGCAGACATGGGAAATTGTACCTGCGGATGGGACATACACATTTGAACAAACATGAGAAGAATATGCAAGCATGAACGTGCTGAGTGGTTGGTGTGCTGTTGCTGGTAGTGGAATCCTATTTGGCTTTCCCTGATATAATTTAGCTTTTCAATTTATGTAATCTGCTGGTAAAGTAGCTGTTAGTATAGTATAATCCACTGTAATTTGGAGAAGTGAGAGATAATTGAAGCAGTTTGATAAAAGGCAGCAGAACAGGGTGGTTAAGAGATAAGGTTTACTGGCTGTGTGATCCTCAACAAATTGCATAACCTCTCCGTGCTTCAGATTTCTTCCTCTGTAAAATCGGCACTGTACTAATGGTTGTGCAGATAAAATGACATATTCAGAACAGTGCCTGGCCCAAAACAAACAATAAATATTAGCTGATAGATACTTCGGACTGGCCTTTGTTATTTTTTAAAACTATTTTTACTTATTTTTTCCCAAGTGTATTTTTAAAATCTAAACATAAATAAAGCCAAGATGTTGGAATAAGGGATTGGACTTAATTATTTGATTTAACTCTTAAAATTTCCTAATGACTGTGCTTGTGTTCTAGTTGAGTTTTCTAGATAGCTGATGGCTAGGTTTGATAATTGGACATAATGTGGGAGGTGAGATCATTGTTTTGGATATCTCAATAATTCAGTTCTGGAAGTCTAGAATATTGGAGTAAGTTTATTCAGCATATTCTCTAAAAATGGTGTTTTGGTTACATTTCTGATACGAGTTTGTTTTGATGTTGTTTTCCTCTTTAACATTTGAGATCAGATAAAATCAAGTCAGGGGTTTTGGTTTGTTGAGTTCTAATAAGTTGGTTTTATTACACATGAAATCTCTAACTTAGAAACTTGTCAAGTTACAAAAGTTAATTTGTAAGTTGTTTTAAACTTACAAATACATTTCCTCTTATAAACCATGTTTCCAAAGCATGACCAGGCACAGGGCAGTCCTCCCAAAGCTTGTTTGTCCTGAGTATAGATATGCAGACCTGCAGTGCTGCAAGCCCTAATCATCACGGAAGAATTTTCTACTGCAAAATGGATTTTAAGTGATACGTAAGATCACGTTTTGCCGTCCTCCCGACCCTAAGCTCTGTGACTCTGGCTTCATCTATAACATAAATGATTTAGATCAGGCCTCCAGATTCCTTTGTAGAGGGAGGTGGACTTCATGGTTTCATGAAAGCAGGATATGTGAGTATGAAGCTTGGGAAGCAGGGTATAAGAGCGTTTCCAGGAGTGTGGGTGCATGAGACTGAACCCAACCAGAGTGTTGGCTGGGACATTCATTCCAGGTAACAGCTCCAGGCCAGCGGAGTGAAGGTGAACCCTCTGGGAATTCGTGGGGGGCAGTTGGCAAGTATATGCAGAGTATTTATATCTGTAGGTAAGAAGCTACTTGTTTTGCCTCTTTTACTTTTTTCTAGGAGTATTTAAATGGATAAGGGTGAGTAGTTTTATCAGTTTGAAAAGCCCACTTATTTATTTTTTTTCTTTTACTTACCTCTGTTTTTTTTTTTTTTTTTAAGATTTTATCTATTCATTTGACAGACAGAGATCACAAGTAGGCAGAGAAGCAGGCAGAGAGAGAGGAGGAAGCAGGCTCCCTGCTGAGCAGAGAGCCCGATGCGGGGCTCCATCCCAGGACCCTGGGATCATGACCTGAGCCGAAAGCAGAGGCTTTAACCCACTGAGCCACCCAGGCACCCCGTACTTACCTCTGTTTTATAGGGGCATGCATTTACATTTGATTTCTGTTCAAAGATTGTGGTTTTTTTTTTTTTTAAAGCGAATAACATGCAAAGCATTAAAGATCCTTTCCGCCTCCCCTGTGTACTCTCTGTAAAAGGATCTGAATTGTTTATAGAATCCAGCAAGCTTTTGGTAAAGTACATGTTTTTAATTCATGTTGAACACATGAAGAAAAGACAGACTCGAGCTTGTAAAAATTATTCCTGTCAAGTCCCATGTAGCTTCACATGTCAAAAAGGACATGAAAATGCTTTCCCCAAGCGGCCATGTCTTAACAGTTTATGTCCTTCAGGGAGTTTCTTGGAAGGAATTAAATTCTGGGAGGTAACATTTTTCTTTCAAGTTCGATTTCCAAAGTGAAAATGAAATTCTGTTTTTTAACTTGAACTTTGAAAAACATTCAGTGAAGAGCTTTGAGAACTGTGCGATGATTGTGTTCCATGGAAGTGGGCTTCCCCGTCTCTGTAGCCAGAAATGAATCTTGACAGTTTTCTTTGTAGCTGTAAAAATGAAGAGAGAAAGGAAAGAAGAGATGAAAAGTGCTGAGTCTGGGAAACTGTTCTAGTTACTTAAATCTTAGCTGCATAAGTGTCTGTTTATATTAATGGAGTAGGACCAAATAACAATAGTCTTTTTTTTTCGAGTTAAATATTTCCCCACTGGGAAATCACTTTGCAAATTCCTTAGGCTTTCTCATTGAAAACCTATGAATAGCTAAAATTTAATATTTAGCATAATTAAGAAATAGTTTTACTGTTTTCCAATCATAGTAGCTTACGAACTTTTTTCTTGACTATGTGGGCTAATGGAGAGTAGATAATAGGGAAAATGTAGAAATACTTTTACTGTGCTATCTCCTTTATGTTTTGAGAGTCATATGGAGTACTTTAGGTTGATCCATGGTCATTTTTTTTTTTTTTTAATAGAAAGAATTAGATAGTGTTCTGAATCATCTATTGTGTCTCTTTTGGTCAGTTTCTCCCTCCTTCCCCCCATTTCCTATTAGAGATAGACCTTTCACCTCCCAGGTGGCATTGTGGATCTAGACCAAGCTGAAGAATCCTT
The DNA here is from genome assembly GCF_902655055.1 of Lutra lutra. Taxonomy (NCBI): domain Eukaryota; kingdom Metazoa; phylum Chordata; class Mammalia; order Carnivora; family Mustelidae; genus Lutra; species Lutra lutra. Next base: position 89,889,065 of record NC_062283.1, on the reverse strand, counting down.
TTCATAGATGGAGGTTTTTAGTTTCCTGGTTAGAGATAATAATTAAATACTTTAATTTTTAAGTTTTATTGTCGCGTGGTGGATGGTCAGAAGTATAACTATGAGGGGAAAGAAAAATCATAAAAGGAAGGAGTGATAAAATTCTTCATTGACTAATAGTCACTGCATTCGAAAGGTAATATATTATTCTGAGCATTCACTAAAAGATGTCGCCGCTATGGGACAACTAAACCACCTGCTTTGACTTTTCCCTAACGACTGAGGGGATTTGTGGTGATTCATTTCATACCATATACCTTTCCCTTGATGATGAGCTGGCTTCATGGCCATGGAAATGAGCAGTGTAGGCTGGCTAGAGTGGAAAACCTCTGGACGTGGAGAGTCGTTTAATATTTTTAGCTGATTTTTAAAAAATTTACTTTGTATCTTTTAACGTCATTCTGGCTTTGCTATTTCACATTTTTATAGTCTTAGATATTATGTTCAAGGTGAAAATTTAGCTCCTTTTGCTTCCCTCCATCTGACCCCTGCCATACATGCCTTACCTTGTCTTCCCACATCCTACTCCACCCCACCTCCCTGGCCCCGGGATACTTCTATTGTAGTTTTGTTTAGTTCAGCATTCAGTGTTGACAATGTTAGGACAGCATACACTGTTCAGAGCAGAGCCAGGTCATCAAACACGATTACTTTTCCTTTATTGTACACCTTCTGTTTCACCTGGCATTAATACTGGCCCTTTTTGGTGTGTGTGTTTTTATGTGTTTGTTACTATCTTATCTTTAGACTCTACCCTATCCATATCTTCTTTTTACCTTAAAAATTCTCTCAATTTCGTCTTTTGAATAAGCTTTTCTCCCAGAGCTTTCTGATCTAATCTAATGTAGGATGATTCTTCTTTGTGGCTGGTACCTGTCACTATGTTCTCCTTCACTATCATTCTGGAGATTTCTTCTCTTTTTTTGATGTCTGTTTCCTCTATCACATTCTTCTTGGTTTGGTCCTTCATTTTGGTGGAGCTCTATTTATGGTAGTGTCCTGAGAAATACTGTAGAACACACAAATTTTTTGCTTGTGTATCTTCTCATTTCTTTGGTAGTTTTGCTGGATAAGGACTTCTAGGTTAAACATTTTGCTTTTTCTATTTTGAAGAGTTTGCTCTTTCAGTTCCTTTGGTCTTTAACTTTTCTAATCTTGGTATTGAGAAGGTCGAGACATTCCGATTCCTCATCCTTTGTGTGTAACTTCCTTTTCCTCCCTAAAAGATTTACATTTACAGTCAGTTCTTTAATTCCAATATTCCAAAATCTCAGGGATGTCCTTTGGGGTGTGTGTGTGTGTGTGTGTGTGTGTGTGTGTGTGTGTGTGTGTGTGTGTGTTTGAAGCTGTTAGCTTTCCAGTGACCATGTGGAAAGAAGGCCAGGTATCTTTGCATTTAGAATGTCTCTGTTTACTTATCCCTCTGCATTTGGTAGGTTCTCAGGTGTGCCTTGTATTCTCAAGCCAGAAACCCTCTGTTTTAACCTCTTTTGGGAATTAACCTCCAGTCTTCTGCTGGGGTGTGTGAGGGGCGATCACTGGTGACTTGGAGTGGGATGAGGGACGTAGGGTTCATAATTGCATAAGCAATTTTCAGTCGATCCTTATTTTAACTGTTACCCCTTTCCAAGAAAATCAGTTGCCTTCTGCTTCCAGAAGTACTTGTCATGACCCATTCCTGACCCATTCTAAGCTTTGAGAACTCTGCAGTGTAAAGTGACTAGGTTAATTTTCCTCCAAGCTGGTTTAGGATTGGCTTTATTAAGTCTCCAGTTAAATACTGCTTAACTTGTTCCTATTCCAGAATTTTTCTCAGTACCTCTTCCATTCTCTCCATCTTCTTAAAACAATTCCTTTGTTGTTGTTTTAGTGGGGCTTTGAGAGGGATCTAGATTTGATGCTTGTGTTCATTTCACCGCTGCGCCACACCCCCCTTCCCCCCATGCCCAGAGCCCTGGATGCTTTTTTTGGGTATGTTTGTCTTCTCAAACAGAATACCTTTCCCTCCCCCTTCCTCCCTCCCCCTTCCCTGTTCTGTTGTGGTTACCACCATTCTTCTCGCCATCAGACCAGACTATAAGGGTCAGCTTTGACTTTTCATTTCCCTTCTTTCCTCCATCACATAGAGAAGCAGTGAGCAATTTCTCTCTGAACAAGGTCTTCCTTATTCCATAGAATGAGTCATGAGGCCACCACATTCATGGGAAGGACATAAAAGTATCAGAGTAGACAGGGGCTTAATGGCTTGCCCTAGTGAGGACCTTCCATTCTTAGTTGGAGAGTCCTTTCTGCTCCCAAGAAAGGAGAGATAAGAGCTGGGTCTTCAGGGTGTTTTTCTTCAGGGAAGGTGATGTCTTCTGGGTTGAGTGGGCACTCTCCATGAAGGGCTGATAGGAAAAAAGGCCGTTTTGGGGGCAGTTTTATCATGTCATCACCAAGACTAGAGAACCACTCACAGCATTTCTGACACCATCTGTGTGAGTATTCCCCTTTCGTTAAGTAATTCTGACACACACTACCTGGAGCTAGTGGAGACCTCACAGGCTAAAGGCTCAGTCCCATAAGACTGTTCCCCTCTTTAGATGCCAGCTGCAAGTCCCAAGTTGTCACCCATATTTCTCACCAACTGGCTATAAATTGGGAATTCTCATGACCCTTTCCTCCAGTTTGATGATTTGATGTAAACTCACAGAAATGAAGGTGATGCTTACTTAATGTGTATTGGTTTATTATAAAGGATAAAGAAAGGACATAGATGAAGAGCCACACATGGAGAGCATAGCAGCTTCTGTCCCCGTGGGGTCATTGTGTACTACCCTCCTGGCGTATGCGTGGGTTCACCAACCAGAAGCTCCAAACCGCATCTTTTAAGGTTCTTAATGAAGGTTCCATCACATTGGCATAGCTGATTAAATCATTGGCATTGTTGGTTGAGCTCAGTCATTCCCCCCTACCCCATGTCTTCCCCTGAGGTTGGGTGGGAGTGAGAGTGGGGAGAGAGAGGGGCTGAAAGTTCTAACCCTCTAATCATGTGGTTGGTAACCAGCCCCCATCACCTAGAGTCACCTGATTAATGTAAATTCAGGTATAGTCGAAAGGGGCTTGCTGTGAATAACAAAGATCATCCTATCTTCTCTGCCACTCAGAAAATTCCAAGGAACCAAGATCACATACATATATATTATACTTACCAGCTCTTATCATTTTGGGGCCACATCATTTAAGTGGTCTTTAAGAATTTTCCCTCTTCTGTCATTCCTTGGTTTGTCAGATCACCTTGCGCTTTCCTTCAAAATGAATGTTCCTGAAATAGTCGTCCTTATACTTTTTTTTACTGAAGTCTAGTTGACAACAGTTAATGGCAATGTTATATTAGTTTCAGGTGTACGGCATACTGATTTGACATTTGTGTACGTTATGAAATGCTTACTGTAAGTCTGGTCACTATCTGTGACCATATGAAGTTATTATAATATTATTGGTTATATTCCCTATGCTGCATATTACATCCCTGTAATTTATTTATTTTATAACTTAATTCTCTTCACTTCTGTATTTATGAGGATTTCTGTTTTGTTTTGTTTTGTTTGTTGTTTGTTTTGTTTTTCAGGTCCCACACATTAAATCTTGAGGTTATTTGTCTTTCTCTGACTTAGCATAATGCCCACTAGAGGCCATCCCTGTTGTTTCAAAGAGCAGTTTCATTCTTCATGGCTGAATAATATTCATTGTATATGCATACCACATGTATTCATTAATCTGTTAATGGACACTTAGTTCCTTGCATATCTTGGCTCTTGTAAATAATGCTAATGTGAACACAGGGGTGCATACATCTTTTCAAATTAATATTTTCCTTTTCTTTGGGTTAAATACCCAGAAGTGGAACTGCTGTATCATATGATATTTCTATCTTTAATTTTTTGAGGAACTTCCATATTGCTAAAACAATCCTTATGTCACTTCTTTGGTGAAGACTTAATGCCTATAAATTAGTATAAAGTCTTGACATACAGGGTGCTTTCTAATCTGATGTATGACTTCCCACGATCCAACAGATGGGCATTTCAGTTTCCTTTGCTGGCTACATGACCCAGGCCATGTCCCATCATCTCTCCTAGTTTCCTCCTCTGTAGCATGGAAGGATTGTAATGTCCAGCTTCCAGAGTTGGATGGTGTTCAAATGAGATAAATATTTTATAAATGAGAGAGACAGAGGGAGTATGAGTGGGGGGAGGGGCAGAGGGAGAAGGAAAGGGATAAGCGGACTCCACGCTGACTGCAGAGCCTGACATGGGGCTCTATCCCAGGACCCTGCGATCATGGGCTGAGCCCAAGTCAGATGTTTAACCAACTGAGCCAGCCAGGCATCCCTAAATGTTCTTTATGTGCACATACAGATATACAGACAGAGCAAGATCCAAATGTAGTATCAGCAGATGCAGTTGAAAGAGTGTTGGAATTTTGAAGATTTCTCCTTCTAGTGTATGATGCTTAGATACTTGGGAAAGTTACGTCACCTCTCCAAGGCAATTTCATTTGATATGTGGGTGAATGAAATTACATGATCTCTAGAATCCAAAGTAAAAGAAAGGGTGTTTTTTGTTTTTGTTTTTTGGGGATTTGTTTAAAAATTACTAAGTAGCTGCACAAATTGTGGTAGTCTGAACTGACATTCAGATAGAATGGATGATAGGGCAAGAATTGAATTTCTGGTGACTTCATTATATAGTATGACTTTGGTCATTGAATGCAGTCAACATTTTTCTCTATTTGGGTTAATAAAAGGGAATTATATTTTCCTTGAAGTTCTGCTTAAAGTTGAGACCGTCAAAGCTGGTTTAATATTTGGCATATATGTCCCTTATAAATGATTCTTCCTGAGTGATCCTAAGTTTTTCACACAGTCCATAAAAAAGATATTATAATTTTTTTTCTGATTTCAGAGGAAGAATTAAGTATTGGCTGCTTAAACTGCAGAACTATAAAAGTAATGAACTTTCTTCATAGTCCTCTTTCTCAGATATCTACTGTTGACAGTCAGTGTAAAACAGGTTTTGAAAACCATGGATGTTTTCCAGTTGCCAATACCTCATTTGATAGTTCCCTTTCTAAGTGAATGTTAATGACTATATAGAAAGGATATGAAAGTGAAAATAATAAAGTAAGGATATATTCCTTGAGCAGGCAATTAAAGAGTCTAAAATTCTTTCTGATAGTTGTTTTGCATTGGACTGATTTGGGATTTGGTGAGTGAATGAAATTGTAGAAGAGACTGAAAACATTGTGGTTGACCAAACATTGACATTTTATCCTGCCTTTCCCCCTATTCTTTAGAATACTGTCTTGAGTATATGCATTTCCATTCAGTCCTTTCAAAGAGAAATTATATTGTGTTGAGTGATGGTCATACTAACCTTCATTTTTTTCTATACAGCAGAACAGAGGCTTCACTTGGATGATTTTTTTTTTTTGCATTGTCTCAGGTTATAACATGACATGAAAATCCAAAATTTTAGTGTAGACTAACATGCAATTCTTCATGTTGAAGTTTTCTGTTATTTCATGCTGTCTTTTAATAATGCAAAAGTTCCTTCATTGTTTTTTTGATTCTTTCTTTCCTTTTACCTCATCTTGACCTGTTGCAGAAAGAAATATTCTTTAACTTCAGTGAGAAGGACATTATTATATGGCTCAGTCAATAAAGCATGAGGCTCTTGATTTCGGGGTTATGAAATTGAGCTCCATGTTGGGTGTAGAGATTGCTTGGAAATAAAATCTTAAAAAAAGAAAGAAAGAAGAAAGAAAGAAGAAAGAAAGAAAGAAAGAAAGAGATAAAGAAAGAAAAATTAAAGTGTTAGGAAGTTAAGCCAGTGCAGAATCTGAGAATCTGAAAGGCCTCCTCTAACAGTAGGGTCAGTAGACGGAGGACTGAGAAATCTGGGGGATTGAAAAGGGAAGATGGAAAATAGACAAAATTATAATGAAGGGCTGAAGAACTCCCTAATTTGATTGCTATTATTTTTTATTCTACTTTACTGATGTGGTTTTTGTGATGGTTCATTTTATGTGTCAACTTGGCTAGGCAATGGCACCCAGATTTTGATCAAACACCCATTTAGATATTGCTGTAGTGTATTAATAGTTTCAGAGGCAGAGTTCAGTGATTAATCAGTTTTATATAACACCCAGTGCTCATTACATCCCATGCCCTCCTTGATGCCCATCACCTAGTTATTCCATTTCCTTACACTCTCCGCTCCAGCAACTCTCAGTTGGTTTTCTATGATTAAGAGTCTCTTTGGTTTGTTTCCTTCTCTGATTTCCTCTTGTTTTATTTATCCCTCCCTTCCCCCATGCTCTTCTGTTTTGTTTCTTAGATTCCACATGAGTGAGATCATATGATAATTGTTTTTCTCAGATTGACTTATTTCGCTTAACATAATACCCTCTAGTTCTATCCACATCCTTGCAATATGACAAGATTTCATTGTGGTTTTTTTTTGATGGCTGAGTAGTATTCCATCATATATATGAACATCTGGGCTCTTTCCATAGTTTGGCCTTTGTGGACATTGCTGCTATAAACATTGGGGTGAGGACGCCCCTTTGGATCACTGTAATTGTATCTTTGGGGTAAATACCTAGTAATTGCTAGATAGGATTAGCTAGGATTAACATTTAAATCAGTAAACTTTGAGTAAAGCTGGTTACTCTCCATAATGTAGTTGAAGATCTCAGCCTATCCCTGAAGTTCTTAAGATCCGAAAGTACTGAGGTCTCCCAAGAAAGAGGATATTTTGGAGGATATGCCTCCAGACTGCCTTTGGACTTGGCCTACAACATCAGCTCTTCCCTGGGTCTCTAGCCTACAAGGCTGCCCTGCAGATTTTGGGCTTGCCAGCCCCCATAACTGAGCCAGTTCCTTAAATATCTTTCTCTCTAAATGGATGGATACACACATATGCACACACACATATCCTATTGGTTTTGTTTCTCTGGAGAACCCTAATACAGGTTCAACATAACTAGAGTCAAGTTGTGTTTTCTATTTACTGAGTTTGTCTTTAACATTTAACTCCATCTAGGGTTTTTGAGTCCTTTGACAGATAACTCTCCTCTTACCAGGCAGTTACCTGATTCTACCCTTGCTCAGTAAGTATCCTTTCTTGTGCCATTATATTATTGTAATTGTTGGCATGTGTGCCCGTTGCCCCAGATGAATCTGGAGCTTCCTGAAACCGAGGGTTTGCTCCTACTAGCTTGTGTAGCTTGGGTTGTCAGCTTAGGTGGCATGTAAGAATTTGTCAGTATGTGTCTATTGAGTGGAAGAGTTTAGCTCTTACCTGATACTAGAAAAAAGGTGAAAGAAGCACAAAATGAAAAGGGTAACTGGTAGGACCAGTAGAGGTGGCCAAGCATGTTGGGAGCATCTTCTGGATTGTAGCCTGTCCCAGACAGCAGGTATGAAATGTACTGTGGTTTGGATACCACAGTGAACCACTATCTCATCAGTATTTGTTTTAAAATTTGTCAAAATTTATTCAGGCATGGCTTCACCAGTCATGGCCAGATAAAGTTAGACTTAAAAAAATACTCCTTAGGGACATTTTCAAGAAAACATGGAAGCATCAAGAAGGAGGAAGAAGGAATGCTTGTCCCCTCACTATTTACAGTTAACTATGAACATTTTTTATATAGATCTACCTCAAATCTTAAATATACTGAGACATATGCAATGATAATATATCATATTTGTCATTTGTTACTTTCTTTTTCAAGTAAATATGTCATCTTTTGCTGTTTTTAACTATATTTTTAAAACCTTTATAGTATTCCATTATAAGGAAGTATATATTTATCAGTTTCCTTACTATTAGACATTTGATCTCTCTCTCTCTCTCTCTTTTTTTTTTTCTGTTTTCATCTTGGGCTCAGTGAACATATGTGCATCTTGGTGTACTTATCATTTCCTGAGTACACATCTTTCTGTACTTGGTTATTATTTCTATTATTTGTTAGAAGTAGAATCTCTGGATCGCACGTAGCCAACTTTGTTTTTACTTATTTATTTTTTTAAAATTTATTTATTTTAATAATCTCTATACCCATTGTGAGGTAAAGCTAACAATCCTGAGATCAAGAGTCAGATGCTTTTCTGACTGAGCCAGCCGGGTGCCCCTAGCCAACTTTATTTTCAAAGGAGATTTTTGCTGTAAGTTAAATGCCCTTCAGAAATGTGTTATCAATATACATTAATTCCAGTGGTTTATGAGAGATCCATGAAAAGTGCTCTTAAAACATGTACAGGTATGTAACAAATTGATTATTTTTTCTTCTAGGACATGTTGCTTTTTCTTTTTTTTTTTTTTTTTAAGATTTTATTTATTTATTTGACAGAGAGAGAGAGAGATCACAAGTAGGTAGAGAGACAGGCAGAGAGAGGAGGAAGCAGGCTCCCTGCTGAGCAGAAAGCCCGATGTGGGGCTCGAACCCAGGACCTGGGATCATGACCTGAGCCGAAGGCAGAGGCTTAACCCACTGAGCCACCCAGGCGCCCCATGTTGCTTTTTCTTAAGCCCTCAAATATTCTGCATTGGATCTTGTTCAACCTGTTAAGCCTATTAGTGATTCTACCACGATAAATTAATAGTCATTATATATCCATGCTTGTTTGAACAAAATGCTCAAGCATCCAAAATATGAGTAGCCAGTCTTACAGCATTCATGAGTGACTCACTTGTTTGTCTAAAATGAGAGAGGTTGGGAGGAGGCGAGTCAAATGACTGAATCTTTTTAAAGGAACCATGGTATAGTATGTAAGACCTAAGGACTTGCCCCAACCCCAGTCCTTGTGGGAGAGAGTAGAGCACAATAAATCATGATGTGTTGTCACAAAATTCCAAACTATGATAAATTATACAACTATCAGTTGAAAATAATGGTTTTTCAAGGATCAGGACCATACATTTCAGTTGGGACCTTAATGTGTTTTTGGTAAGAAACATTAAAAGAGTAATAGTGCTTCCTCTTTCTTGTACGGATTATAGTTAAACTGTGCTTGTTATGTTTTTAATGATGATCCAGGAACCTTTTGGAACTGAGAGGAGTCTATGAAAGTTACGGGGCCTATTCTGGTTGTTTTTGTCATTACAGTTGTTGATGTTTATAAAGCCAAATTTATTTAACCTTTAGAGCTATCATTTATTCTAAGATCTTTTTTGAAAAAAACAGGTTTATTCTGGGAATAAATGTGTTTCTCATCGAAATTCTTCAAGACTCTTTTTTCTTCTTAGATTGAATTCATTCTCCATAGAGCTTGAGCATGTTCTAGAAACTTCAAATCTCTAGTCAGAACATGAAGACATGGTTTGGTAGGATCAGCCCTCCTGTTTCTTATTTCTGCTTATTGCTGTTAACTAATCTAATAAAAGGTAAATCTATAATATGAGAAATGAAATTTAAATTGTTTCATGTTTAACCTTTTTTTTTTTTTTGGTGAAGTCACATTAAACAATTATTGGAATTTTGAAAATGTACAGATCAACATAAAGTGGTTCCCATGGTATCTATAAATTAAGGGGGCATATGGGACTGAATACATCTGGCTTTCTGTGTCTGTGGTCAGAGTTCTATATTTTTCTCTCCCGAGATTTCAAGGGAGGAGTATGGAGTCCTTTTATAAAGAACATTTCTGTGTAATCGAGTTTGTGAGTGTGATTCCTTAAGTATTCAAAGGGAAGTACTAAAACACACATTAGACTGAAAGTTTCCTTGCCTCAGACTCAACTTATAGATCATTGAAACCTTAGTTGTTTCAGTATAGCCTAATTAAGAAGTAGGGGAAGTAAAAAATGTGAACAAATGTTTTAAAAACAGAGTACTGATCCTGGGTGTGCTCCTGCAGAAGGGGAATTATGTAGGTGTGGTTCCTGCTGCTGGTTAGAGTCAAACCTGCTGGGCTAAAACCATGGGCTGCTGTGTCTTCAGCTCTGTAGATTTTACAAAAAATATATTTTGTGTCAGCAAAGTAATGATGGGTATGTGAGGTGTTATGTGAGGGAAGGACATCATAGAAGTTATGTATTTTAGAAAGGGTGTGGTAGGTGAAAATACCTCTTGGTCTCTTAATTAGCTTTTAATGTTAGTTGCCTGACCTGACTTCAGATTATAATTCATTTATGGCAATAAGTCAAAATGTCATGAAATATTTTTACTAGTGTGTATCTTTGTGATTCCTGTGCTCTTAAATCCTCAGTGAGTCAATTTTAGATTAGACCATCATCCTCTTAACTCCATAATTTGGCAGGAGATGCCCAGGATTATCTTGGCTCTTCTATGATTGTCGAGAAATAAAAAAACCTCTGACACAGCTGTCATTCAGAAATATCTTAATTTACTTATACTCTCACCAGTAGTCAGGAGAAGTAGTCAGAGAGTGATTTTATAAGAGAATAGTTAAGAATGATAGTATCTCAAGTGTATCATGTGTGTGCCAATTCCTGTTCTCTTGCCCTTTGCCAGTATGTGTAAATGTTGAGTATGTGTGTCAGACCTGTCTTGGCGTGAGTTCAGCTCAGGTGACTAGAGTGTAGGCATAATATGGATGAGGGAACAGGGGTACAACTGTAAATTTAAAGGAAGCAAAACATAATTAGAGTATTTTTCCTTCCTGTTAGCCCCAGGAAATCCTTTTGTCATTAAGGTGGATTTTGTCAAATCACTTAAAATTCTTTAATTCTAATTTAAAGTTAGAAGCTCTCAAACAGACCATAATAGGACTCAGTTATAGTGCCAAGCTTCAGTTTTAGGAGGGCTGTAGATGCAAATTTTTGCCAAGATAGTTTTATGATTTCCTCATCAGATACTCTTAAATGATATATTCAGGAACCGTTTTGTTGTTGTTGTTTATTTGTTTTTTTAACATTTCCAAACATTGTATCTTAAAACTCCTATTTTGGGGACAGTTGTTTTCTCATTGAAATTATTTATAGATTTTTTTTTTCCTTATAGATTTAGTTCATTTTCCAGATAGTTCAGGGACATTCTAGAAACTTCCAACTTCTATACAGAAATTAAAGACATGCTTCATAGAGACAGGATGGCTCAGTCTTGGTGTTTTTTTAAACTTTTTCTACTGCTATTAACAAAAGGCAATAAAAGGTAAATTCTTTTAGAATCCAGATGTGAGAAATGAAATTTAAATTTTCTCATGTTTTGATAATTTATAGTATTAAAACAAACATTGGTTTTAGTGCTGACGTTATGTTAGGGACTGTTATCTTCTAAAATGCTTGGGCATTGGTTTTTCTTGGGTAAAATGATTTTCTTTGGTCTCTTAATATGGAGTCTTTGGCCCTGAGCTTCTATGTTATCCAAGGCAATGAAGATTTGCTTATAAAACTATTCTAAAAATGTATATGAGTTTCTTTTAAAAAACTATGGAATGGGGACACCAGGGTGGCACAGTGGGTTGTGTCTGACTCTTGGTTTTGGCTTAGGTGGTGATCTCAGGGTCTTGAGATTGAGCCCCACCTGGGGCCATACTCAGCCTACTTAAAGCTGCCTCTGACCCCGCCGCGCACCACCCCTCCCCGCAGTGCACGCACTTTCTCTCTCTCAAGTAACTAAATAAATCTTTAAAAAATTGTGGAATTGACAATTAAAATGTAAATAATAAAACCTGGGTTGATTTTTCAAGTACTTGATATAGGTACCTTTCTGCTGTTTTGGTTGTAAATCATGCAGCCTTCTCAGGGGGGTGTGTTAGTGAGTGAGTGCCCATTTTTGCATGAGTGTGGTTAGCCTGGAGATCCAGTTCAAATGCGATGTCATCTTTGAGTTGAAACATAAGAGTGTGTGTGTGTGAGAGAGAGAGAGAGAGAGCGTGTGTGTGTGTGTGTGTGTGTGTGTGTTTGTAGGGTGGAGAACAGTGCATACAGATTGAAGCAACTTTAAGTCAAGCTGAAATCCTCTAAATGAGAATTGATCATTGCAGCTAATAAATATGGAAATGGATAATAAGATATGGTATATAAGGAAACATACATTTTCTTCATGGTTGTCCTCTAAACGATAGTTTGTGGTGTTGAGAACCTGCCTCAGGTTTCCTACTAGTGTTTTTTTAGCTGGCTAATTAGGATGTACCACTGATATGATCCAAAAAGTGGTTAGTTCCAAAAGAAGTTGCCAAAAGAAGGGAAGCCTAGGTGTGTGCAATCAGGGAATTTATGCCCATTTTATTTAGAAGGGACTGTCAGAAATTTATCACTGTTGTACCTGTATCATCCCAATGTGCACCGGCAGTATTGTCTTCTCTACTCTTTTATATATTGTTGTATTCCTTCGATCAGACCTTCCATTTCCCTGTATTATTCTAGATCCTCTTACAGTCCGAGCAAGAGGATGCTATGCTGCTGATTCCCCCACAGATGATCTGTCACTAGGAATGTTTTCAGCTGCAACAGAGAGACACCGATTTTTCTCAGCTAACGGAAGGTCAAGCAGGTAGGCAGTCCAGAGTCATGCAGCTGCCCAACAATGTTAAGGACCTGCTCCTCCTGTTTGGGGGGCCAGCCATCTTTGTCACAGGGGTTCCTCCTTAGAGTCGCCGGTAATCTGTTGCATCTTCAGGATTTACTCATAGCTGAAAGAAGAGGTCAAAGGGGAGGACTTTCTGCTAATGAGGCTTGTTTTGGGAGAGGTGATCTCTTTCTGGTGACTTCTGCCTACGTGACATTGGCAAGAACCATATACATCCACTGCTAGCTGCAAGGGGGTCATGTGCTTTTATCTCACACGTGGCCACCCAGGATATATTCATTGGTGCTGTGTCAGTAAGGAAGCTGGAGTGGATACTAGATTGTCAAAGCATTGTGTGCCCCAGGATGCCATTGTTCTGATGATTTTACCCTGGATACAATACTTCTGAAGTAATTGCTTATCTAAAGTGATAGTACTTCGTGTGCCTTTGCTTACTTAGTTCTTTTAGTTTCAAAGTTAGAATGGAAAAAAAAAAAAAGAATGCAAAGTTAGAAAACAAATGAACAAAACCCCCTTAGTATTTTCATAGAAAGGAAACACCAGTGGTAATTTCATTTTCCGCTATTGCTATTGAATATGGACCATCTTTTCTCTAACTTATCTCAACCCTGTAAACTAGTTAAGAACTCATCCCCAGTGAGGTATTTGTGTCAGAGATCCTTTTTTAAAATCATAATTCAACATTCTCTTATAGAGCAGCAGCTCTTAGAGGTAGAGTGAAGAGCTGTCAATGGCCTCTGACCTCACAGAGCTTCTGAGCTGGTGAGACAGGCGACTGGCTGCTCAGCGTTTGAGAGGGAGCACGAGGGACAGCTGGGTACAGAGGTCAGAGGTCATGTTTTTACACAGGTTGTGGGAGGAGGGTGACAATGGGGACCAAAGTAGTATTATTATTTAATTCCCACGTTTTAAGTTGTCTTCTTATGTGTGTTTAATTAGTTTATTAAAGAGAGATCTTTCCCTTTAATTAGGAAGGAAAAGGACTTTTATGATTCATGTCATTAGTACCTAGTCCCTCCTCTTACTCTCCTTCCCTCCTTGTTTTATAGCTTTGTCAACAGGCTCTACTCACAGTTCTCAAAATAGGCATGTAAGGTTTGCGAGAATATTGTGGAGTTTAGTTTCCCCAAATAAAATGTTAAACTAATAAAATCCAACCAATCCAATGTAGAAAGAAATTCTTAAAAAAAAAAAATCAAACAATATTGGAATTCCTAGGGACAGAAGTTGTCAATCTGTCTTCCAGTGTCCTCCAATTCCATACACTCATAGGGATGTATACTAGAGTGGGGTTGGTTTATTTTCACATAATTGCAGTCATACTATAGGTATTGTTCTGCAGCTTGCTTTCTCTTTTTCCCTTGTAATACCTTTTGAAAAAATTCCTTACAGTACACAGGGAATAGTGGTTTTCTCACTCAAAGATGGTACCACTCCCCCCACCCCCGGGGGGTATTTTTAACCATGTAGGGGCGTTTTGTGAAGAAATCCCTTGTTCAGTATGCTCATAGTATCCCACTGAGAAACAATGGTAAGGAAAGACCTTGTCTTTTGGACATTTCTCTGTGTAATTAAGGAATGTGATTGTACCGTAAGTTTTTCCTTACCAGTGGTCAGTGTCTTGAAACATAGGTCTCTGTGCATCTGTAAGAGCTAGCATAAATTACTGGAAGAACTGCTGGGTGAAAGGGTGTTTAAATTTTAGTTATATGCTCCCAAATCATTCTTCAAAATGGCTGCACAAAATTTACAGTCCTAATAACAGTACACACATTTTCCCACATCCTTTTCAACACTTGATAGTATCAGTTAAAAATGTTTTGCCAACATAATAAGAAAAAGTGAAGTCTTGTTTAAGTTTCCATTTTCCTGTCCAAAGGGCCTAGTATAGTACACTTTCAGTAGAGTGATAAGTGACTAATTTGCTTTTAGAGAAGCACAGTTAGAGCTCATCTGTTCTAGATATCCTGCTGCCTGTTTCATTCATGTTTCAGAAACAGTCCTATTTACAGATCAGTCAGCCCCTTTGGAGTGTCTTTTTAGTCTCATCTGTGGGGAGTGTCATACTGACACTGATTGGCAGGAGTGATTTTTATGAAGAACTATGAATTGGTGTTTGTACAGAGGGACCTCTGTGTGCCAAACTCTGGTTGCTGCCCAACCGGTGGGTTGGTGAAACCAAATTAGGGAGCCTGAGCAGGATGAAAAAAGAACCAGAAGAGAAAATAATGGAGAGTCTCATATACACTAAAGGTATGACATGTTTCATGAAACATGCGTTTTGGTATGTGGTTTGGATTTGACTATGTCTTTATGTGGGTATATGTATATGTGCATAATTAATGTCTGTTGCATTGTGATGTAAAATGTCTCTCAGTGGGTTAAGGATTGCTGATCATGGCGAATCTTAGCCTTAAAATTTTTTTTCAAAACACAGTTTCTTCCTATCCTAATTGAGGCAGAAGTTTCATACTTGGTTGTGACATAAAAATACTACTAATAATAAGTTGCTAACAGTATCGATACATTGCAAAAGGTTAAAAGCCCAGACTTTTAAAGGAGCTTAAATGCTTAAAGATAGATGTCACCTAATTGGACTTGGGATGCAATGGGTGTGGAAAGCCAAATTGGCTTGGGTACAGGATGAAGAAATGAAGAGTTACACCCTACTCCAGTTAATTTCACTGAGCAGTGTAATTTATCTCCTCCCTGCGCTGGCTCCTGCTCTTGACTTGTGGTAGCTGTATCACTGTGCAGGCAAGAGAAGGCAGAGGAAATCTTGATGCCCAACAGTTTCTCCCTGTGAGCAGGCACATGGACAGCTGGTCATCTAAGAGTAGTAACTTGAACTAGTTTCCAGTGTGTAGCTTCCCTTAGTTCCAATCCAGATCTTGTGTTGCTTAGAAAATTACCTGCTGGTGAGGATAATAAATGGTGATAATTAAAAAAAAAAAAAAAAGGCTATGGAACACTGCATGTGGGTGTATTTAATTACCTGGCAAGTGTTCATATTTCTAGAGTGTGAAACTTATGGGTAAACAATGGCCTTTCTGTTAAAGATTCTACCCACACTTTTGTGTTTCTTCCCTTTCACAGTTGGGTATTTTCCATCACTTAGAGAGCAACGGTAACTGTTAATCTGTGTTGTATAGTGTATTTCCCAAGTGCTTATATTTTTTCATTTGTTTTACTTCAATCAAATCTAATTTTCTTATTCAAATTATTGCTCAATAATTGCATCTTTGTGAAAGATGCTATCATTGGAAACTTTCAGTCTTATTTTCTGGATTTATAATGGTGTTTGAAAATTTGTGCTTTTAAAGTTCTGTGTTATAACCATAAGTTAATTTCTTCTGAATTTTATAAGGCATTACTGATACATTTTTGGCAAATGTAAACACAAAATAATGAATATTATTTCACAGACCAAAGAAGATGGGAAGCGAAAGGTCTTTAAACACCATAACAATGAATATTAGTGGGTACTTATGCTCCAGATTGTTACTATGAAGCCTAAAAAGGCAGTGTTGACCTTGAGTATACTTACTATATAACTTTAAATTTAGGTAAAATCTTTTAGCCTCCAAAATGTTTAAATAATTGTATACATATTCTTATTTCCCTTAATCCTGTCTATGAGGTGGCATCCTGGAGACAGAGCATGAGTTTTTCTGTCCATCTCAGTGTTTTCCTGGTGGTACTGAGGCATTTTGATACTTTGTGATTTCGGGTCAGCATCTCCTGTCAACTTTCCAGTCAGCATCTTCTATCAACCTAACAAAAAGTTTGCTTATGTAAGCACTTTGAACTCTTTGCCAGTGGTGAATATAATGGCACCGTTTCTGTCCAGTGTCTTATGGAACTTCCATGGGTGGTTCTTCTCTAAACCATGTTTATTACTCTCCTTTGTCTTCGAAAATACTCCTTACCATTCACTGTTCATCTGAAGAAGCTGCAGCAAGAAAAAGACAAGATATGTGACCTGAGTGGATATTGAAGTTTCATAGTTTTCTACTTCAGCCCTTCTATTTTGTTAACTCGCATATTCTGTGTAGTTACTTGAAAATGATGTAGATGCTAATTTAGCCAGTTGGCTTGATGAGAGCATCTTGCACACTGGAGGAAGAATTTCTTATTATCAGATGTTTGGAAGTGAAAAGGGGAGCTAATGTTGTAACACATTATGCTCCATATGTTAAATTGAGGAAAATGTATTCTGTTTCTTTGAATTGAATTCTTTGTGCTCTTCAACAAGTTTTTGCTTTTTCTTTTCTTTTTCTAAGGTATGCCCTTCTTAAATTTAAATCATAAGAGAAAAGGAACAAGTCCACATTTAGAAAAAAACTAAGGAAATGCCGGTAAAAGTTAGAAAAAAAAATTTATATATTTAAAAATATTAGCTATTACATTAAATTGGTTGGTGTATGTAGTTAAGTCTTAACAGATGAGTGTTATGGCATGCTATCAAAATAGGAGGCAATTAAAGCAACTTTATTAGAAAAAAATTTAATTTGCTCCTATTGAGGAAGACCCACACAGAGACTTTCAGTAACAGAATTCCATGGTTCCTTCCAGGGGCTTCCACTAGAAGGAAATAATGATCTGTATCATTTGTAGGTCTAATTGATGGGAGATCCGTACTGTATCCAATTTCAGAATGGCTTCACTGACTGGAAGTAAAGCCCCTGAATAGAAATGGTATATGAATTGAAAGTATTCTCTGCCTTTCCCAGTGAGGGACTAGAAGGAGTTTGCAGAACCCACGTTGGTCTGTGAATTGTGGATATGAAGGTTGAGCCACTGTCTGCTGTTGTCCCTCCACTAATTCTGCCTGTTAGCCTGACAGTCATCCTTTTTTTTTTTTTAAGTTTATTTTTATTATTTGACAGAGATCACAAGTAGGTGGAGAGGCAGGCAGAGAGAGAGAGAGGAGGAAGCAGGCTCCCTGCCGAGCAGAGAGCCCGATGTGGGGCTCCATCCCAGGACCCCGAGATCATGACCTTAGCCGAAGGCAGAGGCTTAACGCATGGAGCCACCCAGGCACCCCCTGACAGTCATTCTAATGGCTGATGAGGGTGTATATACTTTCCTGTAATAGCCTGGTGTATCATTCCCCTTGCTCAGCTTCTGGGGGATTATGTGATGCATAATAAATAATGGCTCAGCTTCTATATGCAGCTCCTTATTAATGTTACCAATAAATGATTAGACAATTAAAGAAAACACCACAGATGTTAAGGTACAGATTTTTATACCATCTCTGTTCAGTTATCCTTTCAAGGCTGAGTGTATTCTTCTTACCAGGAGGGATTTTTTTCCCTTCCCTCCACCCACTTACCTTTCCCTACCCCCATCTATTACATTTCTTTCATATAGTTTACCTAGCCTTTTTTATTCTTGCTTCTTCCGTGGTGCTAACCCAGAGAAATATGGTGTAGGTTCTGCAAGTGGAATATAAATTGCCCTCATGGTCTTTTACATCAGGAGACTCCGATAAACGATTCCTCTAGTATTTATACCGTCGTGTGGGCCCCTCCCTCTCAATGTGGGTTGGGTCTGAGGCTTCCACTGACTGAATCAGCAGAAGTGACAGTGTGTAAGTTCTAGGCCTAAGCCTTAAGAACTCCGGGCAGTCCCATCCAAGAAGTCCAGTTAACCCTAATGGAGAGGTCACACAGAGAGGGAGAGGCCCGGCTCTTCCAGTGTCCTTTCTGGTCCTTGCCAGCTCAGTGTTAGCCTCACGTGACAACTGGCAAGATGAGCCAAAAAGAACTGTCCAGCCAAGCCTAGCCTAGATTGCAGAATTATAAGTAAATAAAACAGCTGTTTTTACAGCCACTAAGTTTTAGGATCGTTTGTTATACAGCAAGAGAATTGAAAAGACCCTTACGTTGAATAGACATTGATAAATAGAGTTCAGTAGTTACTTAGCAATATTTGTATTTTTGTCCTAGAAAGGCAAACATATGTTATTGCCAGTCAGTTATTAGAATAGATTTATCAATGTATTACTTGCTTTGTACTCATGGAGTTACGCTGACAGGGGAAGAAATGAAATACTCATTGTAGAGGTTTGTGACTCAGTGCCGTTATAATTAAGTGCAAGCTTTGCCATCACTCCTGAGTAAACTAGTGATGACTTAAAATTTTGGCTATATTTTAGACCACAAAGTTGGAAGAGAAATGTATGTGAGAAAATTAGAAATACTGTTTTCTGATGAGACAAGTTTTTAAGTTCCGTTTTCTTCCAGAATTCTTTTTCTGCTTCCATTGACGTTTCAAGCTAAATGGCTCTGTAGGTTGACTGATTACAAATGTTTTCACTCAAGCGCACTAGCTTTTAAATCTGTCTGTAAGCTGCTTTCTTAAAAAAGTGAATAAGCTTAGGAAATAATTATTCCTCAAAGTACACAAAACTCCTGAGCAAGCTTTTGTTCTGTAGACAGATCTGATTCATCAAGAAACATCAAGATAATTGTCACGATTTAAATTTTTAAAAGAAACCAAGAAGCCTTTGGCTCAAGTGTAAAACTTTCTGTTGCTTTCTTGGCATAATGCCTTGAATTGAATATTTTGTGCTGTACGTTGCTCCATTTTTTTTGTTTTGCTTTGTATTTTTGCCCCTGGGACAGGAAACTACAGAACAAAATATATTCATGTTGGTAACCAGTGCTGGTCCTTGGGTGACTCACTGTTCTTTACTGATTGGTACAGAAAGGAGAGGCTGACACTTGAATGCTGCTCCCTAGTGGATGCCAACGATGAGCCAGGGTTTTATTTTCTCCTCATAGATATTTTGTAAAGCTGGGGATCTCTGTTTTGACGTAAGAAGAAGAACATTCACATCGAAGCACTCTCCAATCCATAAATTACTTCTTTTAGGTGGGGTAGTGTGCTCCCTTTTAATTAAAATTCTTAAGGGGTTCACACAGTTTAAATTTGAATACACCAGTGTTCCCTCTCTCTTGGGATTAATCTGTGTGACTGTAAAAAGCAATTTTGTAGAGAAACATTTTCTTACAAGACTGTAAGCTTCAGGATGGCAGAATCATGCCTTACTTGCTGGGGACTCTCAAACTCAAAATCGAGGACAGGTGTTAGTATTTGTAAGTCTCAAATTATTTTTTGAGTTAATGAATTTAGCTTTTTAAAAAACACTTTGTTTTTCAGGAGTTTCTGGTCTAGATAGAATCTCAACAATTCCAGATTGGCACATTATGTTGAAGGAATCATGTTTTCCAACATCTTCAGTAGATAGTCACCGATTTTTTTTTTTTAACTTCAATTCTATAAAATATAGATAAGTTTTAATTCAAGTATCTATAATATGCTGAGTTTTTTCAGTGTATTATTTCTAATCTTACAACAAACAGATCATTTGGAGTTAGGAGTTAAAAATATTATGTAGCTGATTTTCTTAAAATTCTCTAGTGAAAACCGGTGTGACAAGGGATTTATGTGGTATGTTAGGAATGTTTAGATGTTTCTGGAATTACTGAGTTGGAAGATGCTTGGATAAGAAAGATGCATTGTGAAGGCTTTTGTAGTTTTCTATTTACATGACAAAAGAAAATTTTTAGGTTTTTGGGAACATTACTAGGTTTCTATGTTAACTGCTTGCATTTAAATTTCTCTCCCATGTGAAAGAATATAAAGAAATTTTGGTTCCTAGATTCATCTTTTTGCTCAGATTATATCCTACTCTATTTCATTCATTAAAACACTTTGAAAAATTTAAGCAGTACATATTGAGCATTTATTTTATGCCAGATCCTCTTAAATTCTTGAGGTACCTAGGTGAACAAGAAGATCAGAGTCCCAACTCTGAAGAAGTTTGGATTCCAGCCCCGGGAACATACAAACAATAAAAATGGCAAAAAGTAGACATGGTAGAGGTTATAAAGTGATAGGTGCTACAGAGAAAATAAAATAGGTTTAAGTTAAAGAGAGGGCGTGAGTGATCATTTTAAATCATCCAGGCAAGCCTCATTAAGAAGGTGACTTTTGAGCAAAGCTGGAAAAAAGTGAGGTAGTGAGAGAGAAAGATGCTTGGTAGGAGCAACTTCCCTGCAGAAGAAAGTGTAGGGGAGCCATGAAAGGGCCAGGGAGGGGCCGAGCAGAGTCTGGGGGCCCAGGCTGCCCTCCCGCCTCTGAGGAATGCTTTGATGGTTCAGCTTGGTCCATTGCTGTTAGATCCTGAGGGACCTTGCTAGGAATGGTCACTGTCTATCACTAGATTACCATTCATCCATTCATAAAAGAACACCAAAAAGGAAAATTACTAGAGTAGAACCACATAGTAAGATGTCACATTGAAACATTTGTTTTGTCCTTTCTGGTTTGGAGCACCTAAATAAATCCTACAGTGCCTCAGTGACAGATAATTGTAGTTCCATCGAATTCCTGGGGAGGCCCCAGAGGCCTTTCAGATGTTCAGGGTTCAGAACTATTGACCTCGTATTCAAGGTTAGAGACCATATAAATTAGCTAATTAGAATGAGAGGAGTTGGAGTATGAACATTCCTTGTATCTGTGCCTGTACAAAGCAAGTACTCTACAAATATTAATTGAATCTAGAACCAGAATTTTAAACTAGAGGATGAAGTGTAATATTTACATACATATATAGAAAACATGTCAATTTTTAAGTTAATTTTTATTTAAGGGTAATATTTTATCTCTTGTGTCATTTCTATTTTGTCTCTTATCCCCTTACTCCCTTACCTCATAGTCCCTGCTTCTCCAAATCAAAATCAAGTTGTGAAATAATGACAGTAACAATAATAGCAGTGCCTGTGTCTCCTTTTTGAAAACATTGTTTTATTTGTGTGTTACATCTTTGCAATGGCGCAATACAAAAGTGTTTTTGAGAATTTTTTTTGTCATCTCTTATTCTGTGACATTGTATGATTTTAAATGACTAATATGTACCAATTTCAGAAATGTTTTCTTTTTTATTGAAAGTATAAGTCCTCTGGTTCTGTTAAAATGGTACCTAATTATAACATAATTTTGGTGACTGAGCTATATTTATTTAGGGCATACTCTGTGTCAGGAGTTAACTAGGTGCTGATACTGGTGTATCTCCATCTTATACAATACATACAGCTTTTTTTTTTTTAAGATTTTATTTATTTATTTGACAGAGAGATCACAAGTAAACAGAGAGGCAGCTCACGCGGGGAGCATGGGGGCGGTGGAGCAGGCTCCCTGCTGAGCAGAGAGCTGGATGTGGGGCTCCTTCCCAGGACCCTAGGATCTTGAGCTGAGCTGAAGGCAAAGGCTTTAACCCACTGAGCCACCCAGGCACCTCAATACATACAGCTTTAAAAACTTATGTAAATGAGCACATGCATTTGAATATTTGCCCTGCCAGTTTTAAAGATGTGTTGTTGTTCAGATTGATTACTTAATTCTTTCCCCATAATGAGAAATAGAACGAATGATATCTTCATCTTCAGAATTGTGAGGAATAAAGATGGTGCTGCAGAATGATCTGCAGAATGTCTAGCATAGTGCTTGACACATTATAGGTCCTCAACAAATGGTAGCTGCCCTTCATCAAAAAAAGTTGTCCTGTCCCTTATTAGCTACTGTTTTGGTTTAATATGTTTTCATCTTTGACATGTCTCTACCTAATATGTTAAGCTTACCTGTGCTTACCCTCTTCTTCAGTCTTTTGAAAATAACCACCTGAGTATTTGATGAGTACGTTTATGAAGCAGATCCAATATTTAAAAGAATCTTAGAGTAACGTATTTTGAGAATGATTACCCTTTAATTATAGTGTCCTTCTTTGAACTCTTGAGTTTCCTTTTTATTATCTTTTTCACTTCTCTGCTCACAGCCCTTATCTCCCTGTGCTCGGCCTCCTTTTGGATCTCCCCTCTAATTACTAACTCCCTCCCCACTTGTATTCTACTGTCTGCATTGTTGCTGGACTAAATTTTCTAAAACAACACTGTGCCCCTTCTTTTATTTTCTTAAAAAAAATTTACATTGTCTCCTTGTTACCGAGTCTAAACTCCTTTGCCTAAATTTCATGGTTCACTACAGTCTGAAACCGTCTTATTTCTTCATTTATTTTAATCTTCCGTGATTCCTAACCCATTTATTCAGTGGGGACTGTAAACACTGGTATATATATCATATATGTTCCTATCTTGAAGCTTTTGTGTTCGTCTGTGTGCACCATTCTTTCTACTTAGATTGCTCGTCCTCATTTTCTCTACCATAAGTCAAACCCATTTTGTCAGGGTGTATTCAATTTCTGTGGCCTCTCCAGTGTCTTTTTCTGAGTCTAATTTCAGTAATTCCCCCGCATAAACTAGTAAAAAATTAAATGAGAGAATGTATTTGTAAAGTATTAAATGCTCATTTTAGTCTTATCTCTAGAGAAAAATTTAAATATGAATTCTTGTAGAATCCGGTAGCCAAGTGCTGACTACCCAATGAACATTTGAGTGTTTTGATTCTCTATAAACTCCTACTTTCTTTAATTGATATTAATATGAATTTGGGAGTCTAACATAATATTGTTTATAAAGGAAATTTAATCATTTGCTAAACTGAAAGACTATTAAAAAATCATTTGGAATAAATGTAAAACATGATACCTTTTTTTCTTTGTGGGTATTTATTTGAATGTGTTCATTGCCAGTAGGCAGAACATCTGAGCTGGGAATTTGGTTTGGAAGCACTTAGGAGTAGGTGGTAGCTGAAGCTATGTTGGTGTTAAGATTGCTCAATGAATTTATAAAAGATGAGAAAAAGGCAGAGTGTAAACTCTGGGGAAAAAATTACTTTCAGGGATATCCAGAGGAAATTGATCTCAAAAATAAACTGAGAACAGCATGGAAACTGAGAACATTGCCTGTTGGTGTCAGCAAAGCTGACAGTTCACGTATTTTTGGAGAGTTCAGTCTGATATTTTATCAGCCCACTGCTTGGAAAGGTTCCAGATTGAAGGTGGCTTTGGTTTTACCCATCAGTCAATATTTTTAACACATCTACTATATACAAGGCATTTCAGAAGTGCTGTGAAAATACTAAGACATTACAGAATAAGTTTGGTTGCCCTACCCAAATGTCAGAATACTAGGTTCCTTTCACTTATTAGCTTGCCATCTCATGACATAAAATAGTAAAAAAAAAAAAAAAAACATACAGTGAATAGGAACTTGATACAGACAATAGACCTATTAAGACAATAATAGGTAGTGATACAGAAAACGAGACCTTAGAAGTAATAAAGGGAAAAGCTCACAAATGTACATGCTTTACCAGTTTGTATGGTAACTCAAGATGTTCAAAGATAAGGCTGTTTGCAGTTCTCCCTGAGATTAAATATGAGTCTTGCTGATGAGAATTCTGAAATGCTGATAGAGCTCTATCAGGTATATGATGAAATATAGCATTCTGGATTAAAAAGCTGAGTTTCTTCAAAAAGTAACTAAAATTCAAAAATCAGGAGATATATATCCTTATATATAAGGACAAGGCACTTGTATTTATCAGTGTTTTAAGTAGTTCAATGAATAAAAGTTATTATATGGCAATTCCTTATTTTGTGGTGAATGAAATACACTTACGCCAAATTTTCTTAAGTTTTTAGATAATGCTTTC
Source organism: Lutra lutra (assembly GCF_902655055.1). Taxonomy (NCBI): domain Eukaryota; kingdom Metazoa; phylum Chordata; class Mammalia; order Carnivora; family Mustelidae; genus Lutra; species Lutra lutra. The sequence continues at coordinate 89,864,858 of NC_062283.1, read as the reverse complement.
TTAAGTTTTTAGATAATCCTGAAGATGTTTTCAGGGATACCCTTAATTCTTCTCAAGTGTATAGATGGAGGTAAGAAGTAATTCAACAGTTTCCAAATGGCTACTAAAAAAAAGAATTTCCTTGAAGTTCCTGATTACGAACACTATGAATTTTGTTGTTTCTCCTCTTAAGACAAATCAGGTAATTCCGATGTGAGTATGAATCTGCTGTTAACCCAGATTTAATGTTATTTAAACAGATGGCACAAAAGAAGAAAAGTCTTTTACCATCACTTTTAAGCAAAGCTTAAACTTATTTATCCTCATCCAAAGGCAGTTTCTCTCTGTTTTGGCCTGACTTCTGGGAGCCCAGAACTCTTAAAAGATGTTTTCTCGAAAATAGTGAGCTCTTTTCTTGTCTGTCCTAGTATTCTTGGCTGCGCTTCTTATATTCTGGCTGCTTTTACTCATTAATATTCAGCTTGATCCATAGTGACTGAAGAAGCAGCAAAGGGCTGGAAGTTAGTGCAATGAAAGGTCCTAGGAGGGCTTTCTGAGCAAAGATGCAAATATCTCCAGGAATAATGTAACCAAATTTCATCTTCTCAAGTCCAAGTTGAATGCTTGAGGCTTTCAACTGATTCAAATAGAAAGTTTTTGTTTTCTCTTCCTTTTGATGTAGATTCAATTAGGATTTAACTTTTCTGCCTCCTTTACAGTTAAGTATGCTTTTCTTGTTGAAAAGAAAGTAATGAATCAGGTTAAGTTAGGCATAACACATTTCTTAGCTTAAGCATATTTACATAGATTGTCAAATATTAAATTGTTTAGTTTTGCTGAACTGCTGTCAGCAGTGTGGCTGAGATGAAATTGATTGTAAAAAAATGGAAACTGTATAACTTTAGAGTGTCTCGTTTCCTTTTTAGCATTTTGGAAAAAACATATTTAGCTCTTCATCCAAAGATACGATTATTTCTTTCGAAGACTGCTTTGAAAGGAGTAAGCAACTTACACAGTTAACGAGGCATTACAGTGTAGAGTCTTTTAATAGAATTTTTGGTTTGTTTTCAGGAGAAAGTGATTGTGATCTGTTGGAAAAAAATCTGAAAAAACACATAATTAAGGAAAACGGTCATTATTTCTCCAAACTGTACTACTTTATAAAACCTGCTTCCACAGAAATCAACTTCTAATTACTATATATTTGCTTATTAATGTTTGAGGCTTTGGATAAGTTTAGAAGGAAATCCTGTTACTGCAAATGTTTTTTAACAGTTGCCTCCACAACTAAATCTGTGCATTAATAAAATTAAAATCTGGTAATTGCCTCTCTTTAATTTAATGTACTGTTGTTATAAAAGTTATTGGGCTACAAATACACTGGATACTTTCAAGTCATAGTGGGATTTGGCCCACATTGAAATAATTACGGGTGAAGAGTCCTTGTTAACTCAGTTCAGTTAGCCAACACAGTAGTAGCTTCTGGATAGGGCCGATGGGAGGAAAGTAGAAATCATTATCTCCCACATGGTGGCTAACTTAATATTCAGTTACACTATGAAGAGAATATTCCTACACCTATGGGTCGTGGAGCTTCCTAATGTTATTTAAGTATTGAACACTTTTTTTTTTGAAGTTGCTACCATGGAAGACAGCTGTGTTTTATTGTTAGCATTCTGCCAGTGCTGTTCAGAGGCTGGCATGGGGTAATTGGAAGTGGTTGAGTGCCATATTGACGTATCTGATGTTTTCTTTTAACCCTGTCAGTGTTTGATAAAAACGTTGAGTTTATCCAGCAGTCATCCTGTAGATGTTTACTAAGCACTCAATTATGTGCCAAGGTCAAAAATTTCTTGTAGTTACACAGTTTCTGCAGTACTAGTTTCTGCCAACTAGTGTGGCTTCAAATGACTTTAGTCTTGGTTAATGGCTACTATAGACAGAGAATGGAGGGACATTCTTTAATTACACAGAAAGAAGTCATTCAAAATCAGTACTTTAGATTACATATTGAATAATTCTTCTTGGGGGTACTTGGGGTAACTTAAAATACTGAAGTGGGGAATTATCGTAACTGTAGGATGTAATATTGCAAAATGTAAAGATAAAGCTATTGTCTGTCAACTTTGTGCAGCAATTCTGATTTGTCTTGTTGTTTGTAATGTCAAACATTAAAATAGTCTCCAGGATGTACATATTAAGGAGTGAGTATAGGAAATTAACATATATTGATCATAATGAATGATTATGTAGATGTTTATGTTTTATGTATATGTGCATATATTTAAAAACCTAAAGTAATTAAGTTTTTTCAGATTAAATTTGTTGACAAAAATATTTAAAAATAAGTTACAGAACTTACCTGAATAAATTTCCTAAATCTAGTATACTACTAATATGTTGTAATGAATACAATGAAAATTAAGATTTTTTCCTTCTTTGATGAATGTAGAGCTCATTCAGTTTACATGGTATGTGTGTGAATGTGTGTCTGATACTTTGTCCTAATATAAAATCAACTGTGTTAATCGTCAAGCCACTATCATATTAGTAATCTAAGGTTATATACAGTGGGCTGTGTAAAACTTAGTGTTGTCATTCTTTTTGTATCTCTAATACAGAGGAACCCAGAGGAAACAAATGGGGGAGCTAGTATTGTAGACTGAGTTTTCACGTACAAAGGAGAATAGGTTCAGGAATATTCCATATAGTAATATTGTTGGTATATGTCAGCCAAACTTTTTGTATATTAATTATTTATCCTCAAAATACAGGCTAAAGGAAAGATAATTTTCTTGATTATGTTGACCTTTAGAAATTGACAGACTTCATCGAGTGTAGTTTGAGAATTGAATTTTCTAGGTATAGAGTTTTTATGGTCTTATTCTTCTTCGGAACAGGTTTGACATTAACTTGGTATTTCTGCAGTAGGAAATACTGAATAGAGAAGATTATATCTCATCACCATCTCATTAATCCTATATATTACCCTTAGAGGGGAAAGAAATAGCAAGTATTCCAAATTTCTCTATGGAGAAAGTAGAAAGTCGATTGTTTTGGGTATTTTATGTGCAGCAGAAAGTTAGATTAGTTAGAAATGTACTGACCAAGTAAGAATCGTATATGATATGCAATAATGTTTTTGTTTAGTCTTGATTATTAATAGTGATAGTTACAATTTTCAAAACATGTTTGATTATGTAAACAATATTTGCTAATGCTGAAAATTTGAAAATATAGCAACCTACTACAGGAAGTTGGTATATTATTATGTTTTATCTTTTTTCTAATATTTAAAATTTTGAGGGATAGTTGAGATTTAAGTGTATATATGCATTTATGTATAGGCTGTCACAGTTTGATGATTTTTTTACATTTACCCTTATCATGAGTGTTTCCACAAGTGTTTTCATATTTTTTGTGGTTGTTAATGGAAACATAGTATGCCATCATATGAGTGTTCCATAATTCAGCCAGTTCCCTATTGTTGAACATTTTTCCTGAGTTTTTACTATTATTAATTTATTGTAGCTTGCCATAACCATTAGTGAGCATAGTTGCTTAATTTTTTGATGAGTATTTTTGTTGTATCTGTTAATAATGATAAAGTTTGTACATGAAGTACGTATATGACTTTTACCATGATTTAATTGAAACTTTAAGATGAATACACACACAAACACAATTAGTGTATTTTTTACTTTTTGAAAATTTTGATATTATTCAGAAAAAAATGCTCCTTTGAGTAGCATGAAGATTGGCTAGGCAGCATTTTGCAGTGTCTCGTTTAACCATTTTATTATTTTATTTCTGTGGCTTTAGATATGATCATCATCATCTTTTTAACACTATAGAAGTGTCAAATAAGTTGTTGAAAGAAGGAACATATAAGGAATCCATGGAGGAGGTAGGTGTCATAGTAGAAATACGGGAATAGGAAAGCGTACCTGATTAAATAGGGAGAGGGGTCATCCTCACTGTCCTCATTTCCCTCTTTAGAAGTTTTGTGACTTGGAGGAGGCATAAATTTGAATTGAATATCGAAACCCTCTAACAGTTAATGAATCAATTACAGAGGGTTTTTAATGCAACATTCAACTCCTACTTTGAGGAATCAGCTGTGTTTTAAATTCTCCGGCCGGAGCAAGCTATTGCTTTGTTCTTGTCTTTATTTCTATATTATATACTCTATATAATTTTTAAAAACCTCTTGCACTTCAAATTATTATTTAAAAATTTTTTGAAGAGGATTACCACGTAGAAATTTTTTTAAAGTCTTTTCTTCCCCTTGGCTCTTTCATTAGTGTTTAAGAATACAGTTGATTTTTGTGCATCTTTTTCTCAGGTAACACTGCTGCATATTTGTCATTCTAGAGGCAAAGGAAACATGAATCTAAAGAGGAAGTCTGGGATAATGGGCTAAGAAGGACTAGGAAAAATGCAAATGGCTCCATAGGGGCAGAGAGGGAATGTTGATTACATGTACTGAAGTTATCAAAACTGGGGAGCAGGAGGTACAGCCAGGAGCTGGGATGCTTCACTGAGGCCTGGTCTCTTCTGTGACACACACATAAACAGTAGGACAGACAAGAAATAAACAGTAGGACAGACAAGAAGAGACTTTACATCAATTATAGGGATGATTTGTTTTGTGAAAGACTTCTTCCAGTCAGATTTTTCCATTTCATTCACTTGGATATTTTTTGGGTAATGGAATTTTGTTACCTTTTGAAATTTCCTCTTTTTTAATATAGATTTTCTTTCCACTTATCAGATTTATTGATGTATTTCCAATTCACACATCTTTATAGTTTTGTTCATTCTAACTTTATTTTTTCTATTTTTATTGGTTAAAAAAAATCTATTCCCTTTAGGCATGGGTAGCTAATTTTCGAAAGAATTGTGTAGTTTTTGGTTGTTAATTTCCTTGCCTTTTCTTTCTTCTATGTGGGTGTGTATGTTTATTGAGTTTGCCTTTTCTAATTTTATTTTGGCTTGTTACTTTTTTCCTCTTCTAAGTTATCAAGCCACTTGGTTTATTATGCTTTTCTTTTTGCTTTTAACTTTGTTACCAATATAATCACTGAGTCTTACAGCAAGAACCTCCCCTTAGTACTGCTTTTGCGGTTTTTCATGCATTTCATTAACTCACCTATTAAAAAACATTTTATCATATTCCGAATTTCATCCCAGGTTCAGTGTTTACGATATCTTATTTTTAGTTTGCTTATATTTCAACAGTATTCAAGTCTGATTTTTTTTTTCTATCCAATTTTGTTGTAATAACTGCTAATGGGCGGCTGAATTTTTGACTTAGTGCACGACCAGTTTTTTAAGTGATACGGTTAGAATGGAAAATACAGTCTGTTCTTTGGTCTTATTTATGTTCGCCTATGAAGCTGTTAGGTAATTCTAGGCTCATGTCATTGTCTGCTTGAACTGTTGTGCTCTGGCAGGGCCTTCCAAGTCTTCCGTTCCATCTTGTCCTTTTGTCTCCGCCACGTCATGCCAGCGCTCCTTCTTCTGTTTACGTTGCTGCTAGCTTTGCATATCAGTGCCGGCTAGACGAGAACTTTTCAAAATAGATTTGCTTTAAAACAACTTGAAGTTCTTTGCTTGATTCCCCAATAGCTAGTGTGATTTAAGCACCCGCTATCCATGATGGTAGTTACTTTTCCGGACCTCATCTCATTTAGCCTTTAGAGGATCCCTGCAAGGTAATTCTCATTTGACAGAGGAGTGTCTCATCTGACTGAGGCATTCAGAGGTTGGACCTGTTCCCCCAAATCATATGCCTCCTAGGAGAAGGATCCAGCAGGCATAGGGCTGTCTGCTTGCTGGGGCTGGCTCCGAAGCATGGTCTTGCTGTTATAGTGACAATGATGCCGTTCCTCTGTTCTGGTTTTTACACACACCCGGTACACCGGCAATAGCCCCCAATTTTTCCTCTGCATGTATTATTGATAGGTAATCAATTGCATTAAAAATATTTAATGGTACTTGCAAAAATAGGACATTATTCCATTTGTTTTCTTTTATGTTTGATGTATTTCACAGCTGAGCTACCAGATGTAATTGATACATTTGTGTTCTTCTCCTCTATCCCTATAGTTTTTGCATTTTCTTAACTTTTGCCCTTCTGGGATGGACTCGAAATTCTGATTTTCCATGGACCTAAACAGAAAGATGTTCTAGCTTATTCTAACTAGACAGCTCTGAATTTTCCAAGTATCTGGCTTGTGTGCCATGGACAGTATCATTAACTCTGCCAATGATCTCTGTACGCAGGATCAGTCTGCCTTACCTCTGTTGTTAATATGTCAGCAGTGACTCTAGGAAAGTGGCAGAGGGGTAGGGACCACACATGTGGGTGCTACTGTGTCCTGATCTGTCCCATACACCCCTCCTCAGTGTGCCCCATCCCCCCCCCTCAAGACTAGCTCCTAGGACTGTTCAGGAAGGGCTACTCATACAGGGGGCCCTCTCACCGCAGTTCTCCTCCCCAGCTGCAGCTCACGTGCGCAGCCAGGTGGAATTGTCCACGAGGACTCCTATCCTATACTCCACTCTCTACTTCTATACATCCTATACTCCACTCTCTACTTCTGCCCAGAAGATACCCAGCACGTTGGATGAAATTTGAAGATTGGAGGCCGACTCACAAGGTCATGAAAGGGAGGACAGTTGGGAGGTCTGCCTGCTTGTCTTGGGCCTCTGTAGCTGTCTCCCATCCCAAGGCATGAGTCAACATTGCAGTGAACTAGAGGAGGTTGTATTTGCTGAGCAATAATCGGGAATATTATTACATGGTTTTTGAAAGTAGAATCCTCTCCCCTCACAATTCAAAGATACATTTGTTCTAATGTTAGATGGTTATGTTTCAGCATGGTTATAGAATGGCATTTATAGACCAGAAAAGAAAGAAAGACATGCTTATATTTCCACTTTTCCCATTAACACTTATAGTAAAATTGTTTGAATTAATTCTTCCTATGTTATATTAGCAGTCACTATCTTGAATTCTTTTCTTAGACTGCTGTAGAGTGTAGTTTTTGAGTAAGTCATATTCCATGATTATAGTAATGGGATCCTTTGTGAGGTTCTGTTGCTACCCCTTGCTCTTCTCAAAATAACTCATGTTTATTAATTATAACATGTTGTTAAAGTTAAATTCTTTGGGGGGAACCTGAGTCTCTCTCTCATAAATTCTTCCTGCCTTCTTGCTTTTGTTGTGACCTCCTCAGATGTTAGTCTTGTCGACGGATTGTTTCAGATCATTTAGGTCATGAAATACTTTGCTCCATCTTCAAAAAGAACAGGTTTTGCCTCAGTTCCAGCCCTGTGGTGACCATTTCCTTTGTACAGATTTTCTTTTAAGCTCTTCTTTCTCTTCACCCCAATCTGAAGGGTTCTTTTCTTTGCATCTTAAATGTTACCTCATCTTCTTTCTTGTCAGGACCTGAGGAGTATCTTGTTTTTTTCCTATGTGTGTATGTTTTCAAAATATTGTTCAAAGCCTTGATCAGTAATTTATAGTTGTTTTGCTGTTGGACTCTTCCTTTCCAGTTCTTAGAAATTAAATAAATGCATATATTTCTGCAGTTTTTGTTCACACTGTTCAGTTTCTCAAACCCTTTTGGTTTCTACAGTTTTCTTGGTGCAGGAATTTATTTTGGGTTGTTTTCATTCATTTGTGCACATTGTACTAGTTTCTTTTCAGATCAGTGAATTCTCTGGCGTGGGGTGTGGTTTTGATTTTGTCAGTTTAGCTACGCCTTTAGCTTCTTCCCAGAGGACTAGTTCTTAAATGTTTTGGAAAGGTGGACCCCTTTCTGGGTTTGAACACAACTCCTGATGGGTATCTTAACAGAAAAACTGCAAACCTCTTCCCAGAAGAAGGGGCATGAATACACAGTTTCAGAGCTGCATAGATCCTGAGTTTCTATAGTCTTCTCCCCCCTCCTTTTTATAAATTCCATGGAGAACATACTATTACACATTACTGCTTGAACTTGCTTTTTCACTTAAACCTATATTGTGCCTGTCTGAGGCAGTCCTTTAATTAGGTAGGAATGGTGAGTATGATAAGTAGCAGTCCATCAATCCCTCCCGTAATTGCTAGAGTTAATTTAACTTGCTTTTAATAACTACATTATCATGTCCTTCCTCTATAAATAGGCACTTATCTTGGGGAAATTTTGATGGGCCATTTTGTATTTACACGTTTTTCGTGTTATTATTTTAGGTAGCTTGTACCTTCCTCTTTCTCACTCTCATAGACGTGGACAATGTAGAAAAGGCGAAAGGAGCTCCTGAGGCCGGTCCAGGGACAGCTGGACCAAGGGGTTAAGACAGATGAGAGGGTTGTGAGGACATTGGCTTCTTGGTGATGCTTTATATGTAGTTTTAAAGTTTATTAAAAACAATTCCCCCAACTTTGTTGAGATATAATTGACATATGACACTGTATATATGCTTTTAATATCAAGCATTACAAATTAGATTTAACACACAATTGTTGCTCAGACAGGTGTCCCGTTTCATTCTGATGTGATTGGGGGGCTCCCCCTGACTGGCGAGCCACTCTGGGCAGCTCATTATTTCTTTCGTTCACACACAAGTGTTTTAGAGAAGCATGAAATTCTGAGGAGGCAGAAGAAAGAAGGAAAGCTATTCTTCCCTACCATAATGGTGCTTCTTCAGTTCCCTTCATCCCTTCCTCTTTCTGAATATTAAAGTGGAATATGTTAATTAAAAAACTGAGTTCCTATCTTGTGGTCAAGATTTCATATACTTCTCTGGCCACATGAAGCCGGTGAGTGGTTTTTCTGCAATGATCTACACTTGCCAGAGAATGATGTTTTCAGGCAATGCTTTGCTCTCCACTTGGTATATTTGTTATTTGAAAAGTGCTTCCTCTTTTCAATTGGACAGGACTTGCCCACAGCTACTCACGGGTGTTGTTCACGTTGCCCAGTGGTCTAAGTCATTCAAAAGATCGTGGTTTTGAGCCAGGTCTTCAGTGTGCGCTGGATCCAGTGGAGGAGCTTTTGTAAGCCGCACATGCCCAAGCATTGCTCTCATCCTGCTGATTGAGAGCCAGGGGCTGGGGCCCGGGCATGTAGGTCTTAGACTCTCCTTGGGTGGCTTCTGTACAGCCTTGATTAGGAAGTACTGATCTCACAAGTATTCTTCCTCTAGCATTACCAAGAAAGTTTGCCTAGTTTTTCTCTCCAGAGAAAAAAAAGTCTCCACTGTAAGTTTCTCTTAGAGTAATGCTTATTTGCTAGCTGCCTATAAAATCCCTCTATATAAAAGTATCCATATATCCCTAATTAATGAATTCACTAATGGGTGTTTTCTAGTTGTGAAACTTCCCCTGGGCTCCACTGCTGTGTATCTGTAGTGTTTTAGTCAAAGCCAAAGAGGGGGCACAAAGGTTCATGAGAAGCATTGGGTGGACAGAGTCAAAACATGCGGCAGTGGTGTCCACAGGCATGAGTATGAAGCTGTCTTCACCGGCCCCTGCACTGGGCTTCACCAGCACAAGGCTCTTTGAGCAGCAGGGGACCGTGCTGGGATGGGACAGGGAGGGGACGCTATGCCTTTCCATATGACACAGCCTGTCTCCCAGGAGATGGGAAGGTGGTGCCTGCTGTTCTTGTGAGTGCCCAGCAGCCGCAGAAGCTCTGTCAAGCTTAGCTAATGCCTGTCGATTGTAATTTTTTTTTTCATTCTGTTTTGCACGTGTGACTTTCTCAGCTGTGCTGAACATGGCAGACTCATGCTGTCCTGGAGAACAGTGTTTTCTCTTTAAGCAGGTAGTGGAGGGAGGGAGGAATGCAGTAACAGCTGGATGAGTGAATGAAAGGTGTACTGGATGACTGAATGGAGAGAGGGGGCTTGTGGAGGTTCAGACGAGGAAAGAGAAGCAGAGATGGGGGAGGCAGTTCACTGAGTAGCCTTTCCAAAGAGTCTGGGAGGTGAGGTGGATCTCATCAGGGTTGAGGGGGGTGTGGTTTGTCTTGTTCTCAGGCAGTTCTTTCGTCTGCCTGGAAAGATCGCTTCCCACTCTGATTAGCAAGCATTTCCCGTCCACAGCCTTGCCCTCACCACGTGGTCACCCCTTTCTTTTTTTTTTTTTTTTTTTTTTTTTTTTTTTTTTTTTTTTAAAGATTTTATTTATTTATTTGACAGAGAGAAATCACAAGTAAGCAGAGAGGCAGGCAGAGAGAGAGGAGGAAGCAGGCTCCCTGCTGAGCAGAAAGCCCGATGTGGGGCTCGAACCCAGGACCTGGGATCATGACCTGAGCCGAAGGCAGCGGCTCAACCCACTGAGCCACCCAGGCGCCCCTGGTCACCCCTTTCTATAGAGTCCCTCATCTTCCTCCTCTCTCCTAATTTAGTACCATGGTATTTGAGTTGCCCTTTCTACTTCCCCATTTAATTAGTCTCTCTTGATTTCCTTCTTGCTTTATGTGAGTGAGCTAATTTATCTTCCCAAGCAGTCAGTCACCTTATCAAGAGCAGCCCTGAATGTTAGGTCCATTCTTTGTCCCCACTGCCTCCAGGAGTGCAGTGCGGGAGTGTACGTCCCTGCCCAGAGGCTCCACAAACTCTTCCTTTGGGCTTACGGCTTGATGGATGATGGATGATGTGCCCCAGACTGGACCAACCCTAAGGACAGTGGTTTGTGTGACTTCAGTTCATTGTGTTTCTTTGACCTGGTTCTAGCTGGCTAGGCTGTTTTCCTCCAGAGCTTACTCACTTTGCTAATAGTCTTGGTGGGAGGATAGGGGGATATAGAATAGTTTCAAAAATTCCAAAGATCAAGTAAGACCTGTTCTGGACCTCTCCCCTCTGGTTCAGGTGTTGTCAAGTGGGCCCTGTGGTCTGGTTTATCCAGATTTGCAGGAGCTTCCCTGCATTTGCTAAGCATTGACCCAAATACTTGGTGTGGTGACGTCTGCTGAAAGAACTTTTTCCTGATTTTTCTGATTTCTCTGTCTCTCCTTCCATTACTCCCTCTCTCTCCTTCCCTCTTCCCACCCTCAACCTCTCTTACTAGAGAATTTGTAATATCAAGAATTGTCGTCTACTACCCCTAAAATAAGTTTGGCTACTCAGTAGAGTTAGTATTCTACTTGAAGTTACAGTTTCCCATTGACTAGTGTCTTGGTGTTTAAGAAGTGGAGTGTTCTAGACTTCATATCTGGTATTTATGAGTCACACCGGTGACCTTTAAATTTTGTGTGGCACCTGTACAGCAATAATGGAAATGTGACAGTTTGTACACTTTGCGTGTGGTCCCTTCAGTATGTATTTCAGAAACAATACTGAAAAGAAATAGAATTCACATATGAGTTGTTTCTAGTATGCTCTGCTTCAAGAGAATAGCAAATCAGATATTAGATTTTTTATTTCTGGGGTTTTGGTAGATAGGATTAGAGCAGGTATTTTGAAATGGAGTACTTAGTCTGCTTCCATGTCAGGAGAGACATAACCAGGAGTCATGGGTCTTGGTGTAAAGTTGGGCATTATACCTTGGGTCAGTGGATATCAGTATGTTTGAACTGTAGCACTTTTTCCTCCTCTTCTTTCTATTATTGTTATTATTATTACTATTATATTAGTAGTAGTAGTAATAGCAATAAGAGTGGTAATTTTAAGAACCTGGCTTGCTTAATTCAGTTCTTTATGTAACAGAGAGTGGTGGGTTTTTTTGTTTGTTTGTTTGTTTGTTTTTTGATTTTTGTTTTTAACTGGCCACTTCTATTCATCTATAACTTCAATGTCTTTTTATAGTTAAAGAAGATGGGGAATATGTCTATGAATGGGATAATCATTTTCACCAAGAGAATAGCTGCATTGACAAGAAGAGACTGAAAGGCAACATTTTAAATACATTGTGAGAGGACCTTGAACCATGCAACAGTGCAGATTTTTGGAGGGCACAGCTGGAAGTCTGTCCTGAGTGTGAGAGGGCTTGGATGGCTGGCACGACCTGGTCCATACTCCGCAGCAGCTTGTGAGGCCTGAGGTTTCTGACACTGAAGGCTGAGACCTGGGTAGAGCTGGGCTTACTTGCTCTTTCCTAGAGCCCTGGAGCTAGGTTATTTGAACTCAGATCCCAGATATGCCATTTTCTATCTGTGTGATGGAGGGTATATGATTGTGATCTAGACTGTCTCAGTTTCGTCAGCTGAAAATGATGCATATAGTAGCTGCCTTGTGGTGAAAGGATTCAGTGAGTGACTTAGAATAAGGCCTGCTGTATAGCAGGTACTTGCTTCATTCTGTCCTCATTTAGCTACAAATAACAGATCCTAAGCAATGGTCATTAACACATTTGGATGTTTAATTTTCTCCTGTAATGAGAAGTTCAGAAGTAGGCAGCCCTGGGCTGGTGTGGTGGTTTTAGGACGCTGCCATCAGATTCCAGTATTTCCACTGTATCCTTAGCTTTTGTCATTGTCACCTCGTAGCCACAGAATGGCTGCCTCAGCTCCAGCAGGATGATCGTTCCAGGGAGGACGAAGGGCAAAAGACAAGAGGACGAGCACCAGTTAAATTGCTTAATCTTCTAAAGAGAGTTCCCAGAAGCACCACCCATCAGTTTTCCACTTATATCTTGTTGGCCAGAATTATATCACATGGCCTTAACAGTAAGGGAGGAAAGGAAATGTAGTTTTTTTAAGTTGGGCACATTATCATTTTCAACAACATCAATCTTGTTATCGGTAATGAGGAAGAAGTAGGAAATGGATGTTGGATAGGCAAATTGGCAGTGTCTGCCACAGCACTTGATAGTCCCGCAAAAAGTATCCTTGCATGAGACTAGCCCCAGAGATGGGAACCTTGGAGGCAGGAGGTTTCAGGATCCCATAGGAACTGTGGAACCATACAGACCTTCTGGAGATTGATTCATAGACCGCAGCAGAAGCATTCATTTCCCTGACATCCCGGAGTAGACATGAGCTTCGCATTGACCCATTCCACATCTTTCTCCTGGTTCCTCAGCCTTGCCCACCTCCCTTCCCCTCCCTGCCATTACTTCCCAGGGGACTTTAGTGTCCTTATCAGACATTCTTCCTCTATTCTGTTGCCCATAAGTTCCAGAGTGCTTTGCAGTAGCCATCTGGCAGTTCCATCAGCACCCAGCACTGAAGCCAGGACTCAGGGCAGCCCGGTCCTCCACCTGGGGTGGTGAGCAGGCAAGTGGCGTGCCTTTGGGGAAATTTCCAGGGTCCAGCTCTCTACTTTCTGTACTTATTCGCCTTCTAATCAAATTCTTAGGCCTGCGTACTTCCTCTGTTTTATTGGCATTCCATTCCCATGCTGAGTGTTGATGAAATGGAAAAAGAGCCTTTGCCTGAATTTGTCAGCAGGGGAAACTTGGCCCGGGGTCTTGGACCCAGGCACGGTGTTTCCCATCTGTGGGGGCCATCATTAGAGGGATGAGCCTACAGTAAGGGATTCTGAATTTTAGGAAGGGCAAGAGGCCAGATGTCATCATCTCAAAGCTTACCTCAGTCAGAAATACGGGAAGATTTCCCAGCATGGAAACAACCACTTAAAACTTGGGCTCGAGCTTTGGGATAGTCCGTTTTACTAATAGCCAATATTTTGGCCTGCGTTTTGGTAAAAGCACAATACCAGCCAGCATTTAAGCAGCTTTCCATACCTGTTCTCAGTGGCCTTACTTCACCTCCAGAATCTGTAAACTTTCCATGAAAAAAAGGCCTGGTCTGGTGGTTTCTCAGGATTTGCTTAAAATCTTCTATTTCCATTAGGTCTCAATAGAGAGCCAGTGCAAATACCATTAAGGGTGGCTCACTATGGAGGCACGAGTACTTTGTCGTCTGGCTGAAACCGAAAAGTGGTATCTCCAATCCCTTCTCTTTAAAAAAAAAGATTTTTTCCCCCTCGATCAAGTGGCTTGTAAATGCATAGATCAGCAAGGGAATTTCATTTTTTAAATATATATAATTTGTTTACTGCTCTTTTAAATTCTGCAAACCAGCTCATTTAGTACACGGGAGATATATTTAAAGCCCACAAGTAAATGATAAATGTTACTGTTCAGATTAATTAAAAAGGAAGATGGTCGAAAGACTATCATGTCAACTCAACTCTATTTTTTGTATATGGGAGATTTCTCATAGTAAAATCTTCAAACAGTGTAATTCTCCTTGTCCACCCTACCCACTTCTTAGTCCCCTCCTCAGAGGTGAGCCATCGTCTCACTCTGTCATACATCAATCCAGACTTTTTCCTATGCATTTGTATTTGCCCACGCAAATTATCCTTAAACTTGCCTGTAGGATTATACTGTTCGCCTGTCCAACTTTGTTTTTAACAGAACAATGTATCTTAAAGGTCATTACATACCAGTACCAGTACGTTTATGCTTGTCTCATTCTTTTTTACGGCTGTGGAGTAGTTGTGTTAGAGCTACGCCATAATCGTAGTTATCATTTAGATTGTCGCTAATGTTTTTGTTCCGGACATTGTTTGGGGGGGTATTATAGACAATGGTGTAGTTCTTGTCTCTGTCTTCTTTTATATATGTTGTAGTGTTTCCCTAGGGTAGAGGCGGAATATTTCAGGCATAGAGTATGTGCATTTAAAATGTTAGTACTTCCAAGTTGCCTTCTCATGTGGCTGTGTATGCCGGTATACCCTCCCGGTAGCAACATATGTGTTTTTTGTTTTGTTTTGTTTTTAAGATTTATTTATTTTAGAGAGAGAGAGAGAGAGAGTACATGAGTGGGAGGAGCAGAAGGAGAGGAAGAGAGAATCACAAGCAGACAGCACACTGAGCATGCAGCCCAACATGGGGCTCCATCTCACAACCCTGAGATCAAGACCTGAGCTGAAACCAAGAGTCAGACGCTTAACCGATTGAGCCACCCATGAGAGTTACAACATACTTTTTAAATTTGGCATTTCTTTTCTATGTTTTTTTTTTTTTTAAGATTTTATTTATTGATTTGACAGACAGAGATCACAAGTAGACAGAGAGGCACGTACAGAGAGAGAGGGGGAAGCAGTCTCTCTGCTGAGCAGAGAGCCCGATGCGGGGCTCGATTCCAGGACCTTGAGATCATGACCTGAGCCGAAGGCAGAGGCTTAACCCACTGAGCCACCCAGGCGCCCCTCTTTTCTGTGTTTTTCAAGAGCTGTTAGTGCTTCAGGAAAGTGATCCCGATTCAGGAGTAAATCATTGAAATACCATTTTCCCTGGCCACTTGAGTTTAGGGGTAAACAGATGATGTAGTCCTGACTCACGAGATGTGGCCAAACACATGCTGAAGGATGCATAAGAATTCCCTTTGCAAAGACAGACCCAGGAAGAGAGGCGCTCTTAGTTTGCACGTATCATTTCACCTTGTGACATCTGTAGCACGTCCCTCCATCTTTTGGTAAGAGTGACATGCTGAGGGAAGACAGACCGAAACTGGATTGCCCTTGGCTGCAAGTAACAGAAATTTACCTGAAGTGGCTTGGATTGGGTTTTCTTTCTTTCTTTCTTTTCTTCCTTCCTTCCTTCCTTCCTTCCTTCCTTCCTTCCTTCCTTCCTTCCTTTCTTCCTTCCTTCCTTCCTTCCTTTCTTTTTCTTATCCTGACTCAGCTTCTCAGTGACGTCATCAAGGCTCGGGTTTACCCACCTTCCACATGCTGACCTTATGCTCCTCGCTTCTTGGTCACAAGACTGCCATCTCCGTTCTGTGGAGAAGCAGCTCCCATTGAGCAGAAATCAAAAACCTTTGGCAGGGGGCGCCTGGGTGGCTCGGTGGGTTAAAGCCTCTGCCTTCGGCTTGGGTTGTGATCCCAGGGTCCTGGGATCGAGCCCCGCATCGGGCTCTCTGCTCAGCAGGGAGCCTGCTTCCTCCTCTCTCTGCCTGCCTCTCTGCCTACTTGTGATCTCTGTCTGTCAAATAAATAAATAAAATCTTAAAAAAAAAAATCTTAAAAAAAAAAAAAAAAGCCTTTGGCAGAGGGGCTCTTTCATTGCATTGCCAGTAGTGGGTCACAAGGACTGTCTTTCCCCCCAAAGGGTAAGATATCAGGCCTAGCGGGAAACCCTTTTCCTGATTTGCTTATTAGACCCATCATGATTTATCTCCTACTGCAATCTTTCCAGTCATACAACAAGTAAATTATCTTTCTGCTCGAGCCATGTTGGGTTGGGCTTTTTGCCATCTGTAGCTACAATAGTTCTAACAGATTCAAATAAACAAAAAGGAATATAATGCCAAGGATGACTGTGCTTCTTTAAGGCATGAATTTAGTTATGTGCTGCTTTGATGGCAGTGTGTGTGCTATGTGTGCCTTTCTGGCACACATTCCTTACATTTGCTGTTAATAACGCTTTTACCCTCCTGTAGGACACCTGTCCCATTCTTGGTTTATGTGACTTTGGGGCAGCTGCATAACCGCAAGCCCAAGTCCCAGGCCTGGACAGAGGTACCACCGTGGGTTCACTGAGCCAGCAGCAGTCAGCCCTGGGGCTGCGGCTGGAGCTCTCCCCAGACAGGATGCAATGAACAGAGGGCCAGTGCAGCTGGGAGGAGAGTTTTGTGATCAGGTCTTTTGAACCATCTTTGGACACTTCCCTTTTTGCCTACGCCTTTTAAGGTGTGTCTCTAGTATTTGCTACTGAATACCTAGAACTAACCTCCAGACCTAGCTTTTTAAAACGTTTTGGTCAAATCTTAGTTGGCTCAAAGATTTGTTGGGTGCTTTGGGAGGAGGTGTTGCTAGAGTCCTGTGCCGGCCACCAGCCAGCCTCTCTCATGTTCTCTGTGTGGGAGCCTCCGGGGGTGAGATGGGGAAGGAAGCTGAGAGTGTTCTGGTACATCCTCAGGTCAGATAAAAGGGAGGAGTATGGCATGAGGCCAGGAGCTGGAGATACATGGTGCCGCTGAGCACATCTGTGCCTTCAGAGGGACATCCCCAGGGGACGCGTGGGGGCGGTCCAGCTGTATCGGCAGGAGCCATACGAGCGGTAACTGTTGAGCATCACAGTGTGCTAAGCACCGTGCTATGCACTTTGCATTCATTATCTCATTTAATTCTCGGAACAGTTTCTGAGATAGCTGATACTGATGTCACACTTCTATAGAGAAAAATGAAGGAACTTGGTTGAAATCACACAGTGGGACTTGAGTGCAGGCAATCTGATCTGGGGGCCCTTGGTGATCTTGGTGATCTATTTCCAGCTGGCCCAGCTGATCAGGTTCAAAAGACCTGATCACAAAACTCTCCTCCCAGCTGCATCGGCCCTACCAATGCAGCATCTACTGTGTCCCACATTTTTCCCACCACTGCTGCTGGGCCACAGCTTTGGTCCCCAGCTCACCCTTCCACCACTCCGTGCACCATTTCTGTGAGCTTTGGCCTGTGCAGCTGTGTCCCGTTTGAGGCCTACGGTAAATCTACTTGCTTATCCACTTGTCCTGGTCACTTTACTTGAAAATTATAGTAGTCTTAGGAACTCTCCATCATGTATTGTCTATACCAGCAATTCTTTATCTTTTTGGAATTGTGCACTCTTTGGATAAGCTTAGTTCTTCCCACAGAAAAGTGCATATATACATGTAAATTTGCATACAATTGCATGAGATCATAGTATGCCGAAAATCACTGTTTGTTGTTGTTGTTTTACATGCCTAGCATCTTAGAGCCACTAACAGACTGACGTGTAACGTCGTGAGGGTGAACAAAATGTTCCAATCCTGTAAATCTTTTTCCTGTGTTTAAGAGCTCCTAATTTCCCAGAAGGGAGGGATAGTCTCAGTCTTATACCGAATTTGTTTGGATATGATGATGTAATGAGCACAGTTATTTATTTTATAAGTTGTCTAGTTTTATTTATAGTGGCTGTTGAAGGAGACCCCTCTGCTTTATTTTTTGCCAAATCAAATCATCCTTGTTTCAAATGGTAACTGCAGTTTGTAGTCCAGAGTAATGGATCAGGGATTTTTTAATAGGAAGTTAAGGGAATTAAAATGGAAAGTTTAGTAGAAATAGAAGTTTCAGTATGGGTAACAAGTTTTATCAAACTTAATAGGCTCAAGAAATGAGTTTGTGCCTCAGACCTATCACATTATAACAAAGCCCGTTTATGGAGAAGGCAGGAATTTTTGGATACATATTGCATTGAAATGTGTAAAATTTTCACCTCTACCCTTTTACCAGTTTAAGTTGACTTGCACATATGGAACCTGAAAAAGAGCCTTTTTTTTTTTTTTAAAGGATCAACCGTTAAAATTCTGTTGCATATATGAATTATAGCTTTTATGTTTGGATTATTGGTGCTAAGATTTAAAAACCTTGAGACTGTTTTTTGGGTGTGTGTGTGTTGAAAAGTGGCTTCCTTTATCTGAGAAATTGCCTGCTATGAAAAACATGTCATTCAAAGTAGCTTTCATGATTCTCTGATGGACAGACCTGTTAGTGCCTTTCAAACAAACTAAAGCCTTCATTTAATATGATTTCTGCTCCTGTGAACTAAAATATGTGCTTAGACAAAGCAGTATCCTAGTCTAGAATTCTTTTGTTGGGGCTCACTGTCATGGAACAGATTTTCCTGCTCAGCTGCTGCAGCCGTGCCCTGTGGCTGGACAGGGAGTGCCGCTGGCAGTGTGAAGGTCAGCATCAAGGGCCTGGGCGGCAGCAGCTCTCCACTTAGGAAGTTCCCGTAACACCACCGCGTCTCCCCAGAGGACCTCAAAGAGCCTCACACCTCTGAGGGCCCAGAGAGGTGGACTGTCCTCTCTCGCTGTCACCTGCTGTTAGAGTCTAGGTCATGGGACTTAATTTTATTTCATAGTAGGTATGAGTTTAAAGACATTACAAAGCATCCATTTGGTCTCTCCAAGTGAGTAGCTGTCTTTTGGAAACATACGTCAGCATTTAGCTCTAAGGCCATGTGGGAGGGAAGAAGGCAAGTAGGAAACTCCATTCAGTGGTTATAATCACTGACAGTCCTCACCTTTATGGGGCATCCATCACTGCTTTTGCTTTTGTTCCGTGCAAAGCAGCTTGCTTTTCTTGAGTTCCCTGAGCTTTTGTTCACTGGAGAATCAGAGTGTCCACATTTTAAGCCTGATTACATTCCATCTCACTTCCAACTCAACTGCAAAGAAGTGTGCACAATTTTAATATGTAATATGTAAAAAAAAAAATGTAATATGTAAATTGATAATCATTGCTATGAGACTTTGCTTTTTTGTCTATGGACCAGATGAGGTGTTTTTACCTTTTTTTTTTTTTTTTTTTTGAGATTTTATTTATTGGAGAGAGAGAGAGTGGGAGGGCAGGGGTAAGAGCAGAGGAAGAAGGACAGGCAAACTCCACGCTGACTGTGAAACCAGACACGGGGCTCAGTCTCACAGCCCTGAGATCATGACCTGAGCCAAAATCAACTGACTGAGCCGCCCAGGTGCCCCAAGTTTTTGCCTTCTGATCTGTTTCAGAGATGATCTGTGTTAGCACTTTCTTTTTCTTTTGGTTGGTTATATTTGTTGTCAGTATGTTGAGAAGTAATGTTTATAATGGCGTGACATCAGAGAGTTTAATAAGGTAGAGTTGTTCTTAATGAGATGAAAGGAGAGTTAAGAAAAGGAAATAATTCCTAAATGGGAGGGAGCATTACAGGCAGGTGCACAGGGTATCTGGTAGGACCGGAGAGCATTGTATCCACTTCTTGGGCAGCTCCCATTTGAGGAGATTCTGTCTTGAATAATTAAGGAGGTAGCACAGGCAAACCAGATGAAGGTGAGCAGGGGCCCTGTGAATCACAGAACACAGAGAGACAATAAATAGGATGATATGTGTGGGGAGTATAGACACATGATTCTAGGTGCCTGGTGGCCAGAGACCTCTGAAGTAGGCAGGGCCTTATCATGGCTCTATATGGCCAATGGAAGAGATTTGGTCCCAATTTAAAGAATTGGCCTGGAGTCGCATGGTCACTATGCTGTGGGCTTGTTCAATGAACAGAATCTACTGCAAGCATCCCTCATGGTGGATACTGTGGGGCTTAGTATCATTTTGTTATTTTGAAATTTTGTGATGGTGGTTTATCTGTTCATTAATCATAGTCTGTAGCAGATGGAATGAGACAATGGAGATAGTCCTTCTCTGTGGGGGATGAAATATTTTAGTGGTGAGAGGGGAAGGAGGAGGACGAAGAAGATACAGTGTTAACTGTCCAGGCTGGAGTTAGTGGAGGGGAAAGAAGACTGTTTTGTTTTTGTTTTGTTTTAAATTATTACTGTTATTTTTAATAGAGAAATAGAGCACGTGTGCAAGAGGGGGCAGGGGCAGAGGGAGAGAGACTATCTTGAGCAGGCTCCATGCTCAGTGTGGAGCCTGATACGGGGCTCGATCTCATGACCCTGAGATCATGACCTGAGCCAAAATTAAGAGTCAGACACTTAATCAGTTGAGGCACCCAGGCACCCTCGAAGGCTGGGGTTTGTGGGAGAGTGTCAGGCACAGCAGAGCACTGCTGAAAGCCCTAAGTACTTGCATTCAGGAAGCCCGTTCACCTGTGTTACCTGAGTTTCCAAAACTCCCATCTAAAAAAGCAGAACAGGGGCACCTTGGTGGCTCTATCAGGTTAGGTGACCAACTCTTGATTTCAGCTCAGGTTATGTTGATGGAGCCCAGTGCTGGGCTCCATGCTCAGTGTGGCAGTATCTGCTTGACATTCTGTCTCCCTCTCCACCTACCCCTTCCCCCCACTCATGCTCTTTCTCTCTCCGAATTTTAGTATATGTGCTGCCGAAGCGAGCACTCTCTCTCCGAAATAAGTAAATGACATCTTTTTTTAAAAAGCAGAACAATAATTCTCTTTGAGTTATAGTTAAAGCGAAGAGAAGGGAAATGAGATGTTCAAGAACGTGCAGTTAGGAATTGAGAGATATGGTAAAATTCCTCCAATCGGTGACTCCAGAACTTGTGTGCTGGCTACTCACTCTCGCCCTGCTTGGTGGCCATGGAAGCATTCCAGCTCCTTTCCTCCCAGCATTGCAAGCAGCTTCCTTCAGCAGAGAGACTGCTGTGTGAAGAAACCCTTAACAGCATAAAACTCTAATCAGATGAATATGGTGCTGGGCCTACCCTCTGTTATCATTTTGGTTATATGATACCTCACTCTGTTGGAAATCTAGCTTTTTGGTTGTGCCTAATGTCTTAGAAATACCCTTCAAATCAAATAATAAATGTGGGAGAACAGAGCTAAGAGAACCAAGACCTTTGTCTTTTCCTGCCCAACAGTGCCTTGCCCCGTACTTAGAGCTGATAATAATCTGTTATTTTGTCCTGCTGCAATAGTTTAATTCTGGCAAACTCTTTTGAGGTAACAGTGTGAACTTTTACATTTTTGTTTGTTTACATAAAAAAGGTAATTAGATGAGCATATGCAAAAAATGATGAAATGCGAGTTAGGTCTGTTGTCTTGTTAACTGTGCTCTGCTGATCAGTTTCCTGCTTCTGATAGTGCGTTAGAGTTGTAAGATGTCCTCATTGTGGGAGGCTGGGTGATGGGCACACCAGTCTCTGCACTATTTTTGCAACTTCTTAGGAGTCTATAATTACTTTAAATAGGAAGTTAAAAAGTAGAGAGGATGTGTCACTAAAATTATTGTTAAGGAAATCTGAGATTTTTCTTTAGGTTTGAAATAATTTGCTACAACTAAATTATAGCACAAACCACATACTCATAATTCATTCATTCACAAAATATTTGTTGAGTTCTTTGTGTCCTAAATTATCCCACTTGGAGAACAGGAGAAAGGTACCCTTCTTCAAGGAGTTAGCCAGAAAGACCTTCACCTTATCTCTTTTGTTTCTGGGCTGTGGAGCTGGAATTTTTAACCTGAGGTCTACAGATTTCAGGGGTAATATTTGTGTGTAAATGTGCCTTCTACAGAAAGTATCATTGGTGGTCATCAGACTTTCAAAGGTTAAGGACTGCTGCCTTGGGTGATTACTTCCCTTGGATGTATTTTTGAAAAGAACTGAAGACTATATTGGCAGATTTTATTTATTTTGTTTATATATAGAGAGAGTGTGTGTGAGGGGGAAGAAGCAAAGAAAGAGGGAGAGAGAAACTTAAGCAGACTCTGTGCAGAGTGCAGAGCTGGACATGGGGCTTGATCTCAAAAGCCTGAGCTCACGACCCTCAGATCATGACCTGAGCTGAAACTAACAGTTGGATGCTTAACTGACTGTGCCCCCTGGGCGCCCCAGCACTGAACACATTTTTATTAGCCTCTCCATTCCACATGGCCAGCTTGGCTAAACAGCTCTGCTATTCAGAATCTGTGTGGTCTATTAAATTAGTTCCAAGTGAAGCTTAACATTCACAATATATTTTATATGTTCTCTCTTCTATAATGGTTGGTAGGTTGGTACAGGTGTGTGATTTTTCTCTCAAAACATTCAAATTGATCTGGAATTTATATTGAACTATATTGCCCTACAACTGTTGTTGTGCCCCTTGGTAGCATTTAGTGTGTGACCTGTTTGCATTTTAAAGGGGCGAGATGTTCTTATGCAAGAGATTCAAAGTGAGAGAAGGGGATTTGGGACTAAAATGAGTCTGGTTACACGTGTAAGAATTTATAATGGCAACTTTTTGGCCAGCCTTTTGTCCTTAGACTGTAGGCCACTTGAAGGCAAGGGCTGAACTCAGTCACATGTTCATAGCATCTAGTGTGGGGTCTAGCACATGGTAAGTGTCCAGAAATTATTGATAAAAAACCTTCTCTTAAAGCTCCATTTCTACTGTTCAGGTCCCACCAAGTTCATTTCCTGTGCATTCAGTACTTAGGAACACACAGGAAATCTTTACACCGATCACCGAGTCATACCAGCTAGAGCACTGAGTGATGTTTTGTTTTCAAAATGCTCAGAATCCTCAAATGGTTTCCTCTAGAGGTGCATAAAATATTATTATTCTTTCAGCAAACTATTTCATTTAAAAACTTAAAACTAATAGTTACATTTGGTTAATTTGGGGAGTTGAAGGCATTCTTTCTCCTTTCCATAAAAGGAAACAGAGGCCAGCAAGTAACAACTTGAACTGAATTAATTTTTGTTCGTGTTGACAATTTCTCTGTTTGTTGGAGGGCTTTTTCTGTGAGTGCTTTACATGCTTAACCATGATGATGTTCTTTGTAGATTTATGAACTGTCTGGGAAGGCATTCTGTTTTAATTTCTCATAGCAAAACAGTGTCTTGAGTGTATGTTTTCTTAATGCATGTGACCATGAAAATGTAATTCTAAACATTTATGTATACTGATGATTAAAAGAACAAAAAGCATGCCATATTCATTAATGTAGATGCTCTTAGCTGCATTATCCATGGAGAATAATAAATGCCCCAAATTGTTGGAAAAAATCTGAAATTAGATTGAATAAAGTTTTAAAAGTAATTCTATTAATATAAAAAATCATTTGCATTTCTGTGGGAACTCAAATTAAAAATTCAGTACCTATATTTGCTCTGAAAAAAATGAAATAAGCATGTACAGGATCTGTATGCTGAAAGTTATAAAATGCAAATTTTTTATGCTAATGAAAGAAATCAAAGATGACTTAAATACCTAGAGACATACCATGTTCATGGATTGGAAGAGTCACCATATTAAAGATATCCATTCTCCTCCAAATTGATCTTAGATTTATGTCGTTCTTATCAAAGTGTCAGCAATGTTTCTGTTGTTGTTGTTTGGCTGCTTTTTTTGTTTGTTTTTTGGGGGTTTTTTTTTGGTAGAAACAGCTAAACTTACTCTAAAATTCCTCTGGAAAATGAATGGCCATAAAATGGCCAAAGTAACTTTGAAAAAGGAAAAGAAAATCGGAAAAATTACTTCTCCTTATGTTAAGTCCTACTATATAGGCTGCAGTAATCAAGACATTGTGGAGTTGGAGATGGGTAGACAATAAATAGTTGAGGAAAGCAGAACAGAGGACTCAGAAACGAGCCATACAAAGTGCTCAGTTTTTGACAAAGGAGAAAGACAGTTCAAGCCAGGAGGGATTGCTTTTTAAACAAATGATGCTGAAGCAACTGGACATCCATTGGCACCAAAAAAATAAATAAGTAAATAAATAAAAATAATAAAAAATCTTGAACTAAGCCTAATACCTGATACGAAAATTAACTCAAAATGGATCATGGATTTAATGTAAAACATTAAACTACACAACTTATAGAAAAAAAAATAGAAAACCTTCAGGATATAGAATTAGGCAAATATGTGCACATACATTTATCCGAAGAGAGTATATAGATGGCAAATAGCATATGAAAAAATGTCTGACATCACTAGCCATCAGAGAAGTGTGAATTAAAATCATATAACTAAACGAGTTATCATTACATACCATTTGAATGGCTAAAATAAAAAGTAATAAAAATTGCACCATATCTGCATTACTGGTCCAGCCACTCTGGAAAATAGTTTGGCATTTCCACTTAAGAAATAAAAATGGAGGTGCACTCTTGGGCATATATCTCAGAGAGATAAACCCTTGTACATTATGTTAATAGCAGCTTTGTGATAACCAGAAAGTGCCTAAATGTCCTTTGGTAGTTGAACAAACTGTGGTACATCCATATCACCCATATTCAATAATATTTAGTAATAAAAAGGTACAAATGATTGATACACAAAACAAAACATGGATGAACCTTAAGAAAATTATGTTGAGTGAAAAAAACCAAAACATGTTGCAGGATTCCATTTATAAAATAGTCATGAAGTAACAACTGTAGAGACAGAGAACAGGTTAGTGGTTATGAGGGGTTAGGGATGGAATGTGAGTGGCTATAGATGGGGTAAAGCATGGGGGAGCCTTATAGTGATGATATATAGAATTTGGTGGCAGTTCTGCAGAGTGACATGTAAAATTGCATAGTTACACATGTGTACACATACAAAATTAGTCCATATGTAACAGGTAAAATCTGAATAAGAGTGTGTTGGGGCACCTGGATGGCTCAGTTGTTTGGGTGACTGACTCTTGATTTTTGGCTCAGGTCATGATCTCAGTGTTGTGGGATCGAGCCCCATGTGGGCTTTACACTGGCACTCAGCACAGAGTCTGCTTGTCTCTCCCCCTGCTTGCAATCTCCCTCCTTCTACTTGTGCTCTCCACAATAGATATATAGATAAGTAGATAGATAAAATCTTAAAAAAAAAAAAAAGAAGTGTGCATTGTACCATTGTCAATTTCCTGGTTCTGATACTGTGGTGTAGTTATATAAGATGTTAATATTGGGAGCGGGTGCGTGGGACTTCCCTATACATTTCTTTGTGCCTTCTTGGAAATTGATAAGGACTTCAGAATTATGATTTTTTTTAATTATGATTTTTTTAAATATAATTAAGATTTTATTTATTTATTTGATAGAGAGAGAGAGAGAGAGATCACAAGCAGGCAGAGAGGCAGGCAGAGAGAGAGGAGGAAGCAGGCTCCCTGCTGAGCAGAGAGCCCGATGTGAGGCTCGATCCCAGGACCCTGAGATCATGACCTGAGCTGAAGGCAGAGGCTTAACCCACTGAGCCACCCAGGCACCCACAGAATTATGAGTTTTTAAAAAAATAAATCTGGGGCGCCTGGGTGGCTCAGTGGGTTAGGCCACTGCCTTCGGCTCGGGTCATGATCTCAGGGTCCTGGAATCGAGTCCCGCATCGGGATCTCTGCTCAGCGGGGAGCCTGCTTCCCTCTCTCTCTCTCTCTGCCTGCCTCTCCGTCTACATGTGATCTCTCTCTGTCAAATAAATAAATAAAATCTTTAAAAAAATAAATAAATCTGATGGTTCATCTTCACATCTTAAAAAAAATTGCAGCTTAATTCTTAGTTATCATTTTTCAGTGTATACTTGATGCTGTCACATTGTAGTCTTGAGGTATAATGATACGCTTGTCATGATTTAAGGGTTTGTAATCTGATAGAGCTTACGAAAATATTAAAGCATATACATTTCCTTCTTCTTTAACCTCAGTTCTTATTTTCAAAATCAACGAATTCCTGAGTTTTTGTGGAGCTATTGCCTGATTTAAGAAAAACTTCTATAGTCAGTTATTAGCCATTATTTTTTTAACCAAAGAGTAATTGTTTTAAAAATAGTACTGCTCTCATGTATGTTTTCTGCGTGGCTGGTGTTGTTGAGCAGTAGTAACAAGTGTGCAGAGATGGACCTGAATGTATCACAAAAGGTGGAAGGGGTTTCCAGAAACCTGTAGAGTATATTTTACAGCTTCTTAATGACTTAGGTATTGGCATAGCTTGAGAGTCAGTATACATGAAACTAGAGAACATAACTAAACAGATTGCAAAAAAAAAAAAAAACAAAACAGTGGATATGGTTGCTGCGTTAGAGTGAAAGAGTTAAAATCTGGCCAAGGAATATAATGAAAAGATGCCCAACAATCCTGATGAAGTTTACTTTAGATTAAAGTTCCTGGATGAGGGGTACCTGGATGGTTCAGTTAAGCATCTGATTCTTGATTTTTTGGCTCAGGTTGTGATCTCAGGGTTGTGAGATCAAACGCTGCATAGGTCTCTACACTGGCTGTGGAGCCTGCTTAATATTCTCTTTTTCCCTCTCCCTTTGCCTCTTCCCCTGCTCTCATATCCCCCTCTCTCAAATAAATAAATGAATCTTAAAAAAAATCTTTTAGATGGTTAACAAATGACTTAGGAATGGCAGCCCTTTCCAAGTAGCTATTGTATTTTGATACATAGTGATAAGTGTAGACGTTTCATGTTACAGACTGACGTGGCCATTTTTGTGGGATGAAGTTTCCAAAGGACATTTTGGAATATTGAAGGTTGGGAGTATTATAAAACATCATTTTTCCTCTCACAAATTAAAGTTTTTGATCCCCATTGTTGCCAAACATACAAATTCTCACGAAGAATTAAGATCCAGGTGTCTGAATTCCCTGTTAACTAGAAACATTGAGGTTATTAAAAGTATCAAAAATCGGGCCACCTGGGTGGCTCAGTTGGTTAAGCAGATGCTTTCAGCTTGGGTCATGATCCCAGGACCCTGGGATTGAGACCCACATCAGGCTCCCTGCTCAGTGGGGAGTCTGCTTCTTCCTCTTACTCTCACTCTGTGCGCTCTCCCTCTCCCTCAAATAAATAAATAAAATCTTTTAAAAGAAAGGTATATCAAAAATTATTTTTCCATTTAAATTTACTGTAATTTGATAAGAAAGAAATGATCTGAATCCAGGGCAGCATGGGTTGCAATTGATTTAGCTTAACGATACTCACTTTTGATTAAAAAGTGAAAGTCTTAAAATATTTAGAAAGTTTTTAGGTTTGTGTCACTCAGCAACCTAGAATTTAATGACCCTTTAGAGGCTGATAAACACTTCATTTTTGTAGCAGGCATTGCTAAATTAAGTTTAAAGAAGGCAGCGAGAGAACATCAAAACACCTCTGTTACTGCTTCATTTTAAATTTATTACATTCTTCATCGGGGTATCCAGAGTATGATATTCTGAATTCTTTCAGCATCAGTCAACAGAAAAGACATGCAGATGACATTGGAAAGTTATTTTCTAGCCTTTCTGCAGGTACTAACCTCACCCAACCTGAGACCTGGCCTTGAGATCAGATTGGACCCAACTGCACGTCTGCCATTTGATAATCCCAAGGTGTCTTAAGCACTGGAGGATTCTAGATATCTGGGTTAGACATGTGGCTAGATGAACCAATTCTAATTTTGTTAGCACCATTATTTCTGCATTTATTATACACGGAAGAAAAAAGACTGACACGTTCCAAATTTTTTTAATACATTGCAAGTTACCATAAAACATCATACGGTGTTGAATTCATGTTGAATAAAGTATGTCATAGAATTCAAAACAGCTAGGTAGCTCAGAGTTTTTGATGAGGTTATAACATATCCCTGTGTTGAGAGGTAACAGACAAATCTGATCCTCGTTTCACAGCTGGAAAAACTTGAACACCCGGAGAGTGGGTGGTTTGCTGGCCATCAAGTGGGAAAGCTGCGCTCTGCACTCTGAACTTTGACTTTCACATCTTGTGCAATCTAATGATTGAAAACATGAGCGTGACCTGAATTAAAAAGAAATGTGCAGAAGGCTGTGTACTGTAATTTCATCTTCATTGTAGTGCTTTGGGTGTGCAGACGCTGCCATTCTAGAAGGAGCAGACAGGATCCAGCATTGGTTAGAACTGTATAGTTTCTCCCTTGCTGCCACTAGGAGAAGCTGCCATCCTTTTAGTTGGTTTGCACCAGTCGGAATCTGTGAGCATTGTGGAGAAGGGATCCATGCTCAGATATTTTTTTCAGAAGGATCTAGAAAAAGGACAAATGAATCCTAGGTGGGCAGTAGCCAGTTTCACCCCACGCCGGGTCTGTTAGGGACCATGGCAGCGTTTGGAATAATTGAGGCAGGGAGGCAGGCAACTACATGCTAGAAGGCTTTAGGACATCCTTTAATTGGTAGTACTTGCTCATTGCTAATACTTTGTGATATCCTTTTCCTGTCTTGGAATGGGAATTTCCGACGTATTGCAACCCATCTATGCACAAAAGAATTTTAAAGTCAATGTAATGTCCTAGCTGTTAATGTCAACAAAATGACCATTTGTAGTTTTTCCTGTTTGTTGCTCTGGCAGAACTGTACTAGAAGGTGTCATGAGATGATTAGATGCTTACATGATGGGAAAGCTGGTGACTCACACGCTGGGAGCAGTGGTGTTATCACTGATGCAAGTTTCAGAAACGGTGAACAATTACTGAGAAAGTTCCAAATGAAGCAAACCTGAAACAATTCTTTCAACATCAATGGTATCTGTATTTCTGGAAAACTTAGCATGCATTAAATTCAAGCACAAAGATTGTGTTTTTGTGTAAAGCAGAGGTGAGTTTCTAAGCTCAGATAACATGGAAAAAGTTGTTTGTTTTTACTGATTAACTCTAGTGCTTTTGAAATCTGTGAAGGGTGTGGGAATATACTGTCCCACACACCACTTGACATCCGGTCTCACTGCTGCCTGCTTGCACACTGCCAGGGGTGCGACAGGCTGAGAGGCTACCCATGTTTCTCAGATGCCTGCTAAGGTGAGATACTCTTCCCATTGAGAACTACTGTTCATTTCCTACTGCCTTTGACGATTTTCTTACTTTTCAGGGGGTAACTTCCCCTAATTTCTCCGGCTCTCTTTAGATCTAGTGGTGTGTGTGGGTAGGGGAGAAAGAAGACTGTAGTTGGAAGTAGTGGAGAGTATTTTGATGATTTTTGCATTAATTTGTGAGGAAATGGGTCTCTACTCTTGATAGTGCTTCTGCCCCTAAAAAATCATTGGCCTGACTTCATTTTCTTCATTGTTAAGTTGGAGAGAATACTTAAAAACTGTTGTGAAATGACTGTTAATTGGGATTTTTTTTGACACCCCTAACTATTCTGTATTGTTGACTATAAAATTTCAAAGTCTTGCAACCACCTAGTTTTGGTGATCCAAGCAGATTTGGTCATTGACAGCTGAATGTGTCTCTGTAATTTACCAGAATTGTTGCTCTATTTGGCCGGTGTGTACCAGCAATCAAGCTGATGGAGTAGACATAGTATTTGCCACAACATAATAGTAAACTTATTATAATATTGACCCCAAATAACGTTAGTCATGTTGCATTTCATGATTTTGTAAAGGTCCGCACCTCTGCATGCCACATCTCCAGAGCCAAGATGGTTCAGGGTACCTGATCCCCACATTCAGTATGGGCTAGGTTGGACACTAAGCCCAACCTGGCCTGTCAGTTTCTCCTCTTGGGAACTGGTATCATAAGAGGGAGAGAAGGAAAGGGAAAGGAGGAGGGGGAAGAGAGGGAGAAGAAGGGGAGAGAGAGAAAGAGAGAAAGAGAGAGAGAGATTTGGTTCTTTTGTGTAGTAGACTTGGGTGTTAGGACTAAAATAAGGTGTTGGCATGGTTGGTTCTTTCAGAGGACCGAGGAAAGGAACTATTCCAGGCCTCTCTCCTTGGCTTGTAGACAGCCATCTTCATATTGTCTTCTATTTGTATCTATCTTTGCCTATAAATTTCCCCTTTTTATAGGGTTACCAATAAGGATACCAGTAAGACATTGGATTAGGGCCCATCCTGATGGTCTCATTTAAACATAATTACCTCTGTTAAGACCATATCTTCAAATAATGTCACATTCTGAGGGACTGGGGTTTAGGAGTTCAACATATCTTTTTTAAGGGCGTGGGGGTCACAATTCAACCTATCAGAAATGTTCTAAGCCAGTATCTTACCATGTGGACTGGGGAGAACAGGAGGATGATTTGCAGAGAGAAAAAAAAAAAAAAAGGCACAAACAAGACATTGGCAGAAGTAATTTCATGGGTTCCCAACTTGTCATTTCCATTTTTTTCTGGAGCTCACTTGTATTCCTAATGTTGGTTTCTATGAACTACCATTGTGGCCTTCCAGTACACTCCCCTTGTTTGAGTTTGTTTAAGCTGATTCTGTTATTTTTTAGCCAAGGGATGCTAATTACTAGAGAACCAAACTGAGACCCATATTGTAGTATGCTACTTTAAGGAACTAGGGATTACCCTGTAGTTTTTGTGAGGCAGTCACAGGGTAGATAAACTGCAAAAAGGAAGCAGGAAGTACCATTAGAAGCCTGCTGTAATCAAATCATGAGGTAGTGGAGAGAAGATTGGAAAGTAGCCAATAGATCTTGGTTCTTTCAGAGTACCTGTTACTGTATTTTATGGACTAAATGTTTGTGTTTCTCCAGAATTCATGTGTTAAACTCCTAAACCCCAATGTGATATCTTAGGAGGTGGGGACTTTGGGAGGTAATTAAGTCATGAAGGTGGAGCCCTCACAAATGAGATTAGTGCCCTCTGAGGAACAGACATGAGAGCTTGCTTCTCTCTCTTCTCTGCCATGTGAGGATTCAGGGAGATGACCTCCCCCGCCTTAAGCAAACCAGGAAGCAGGCCTTCACCAGACACTAGATCTGCCTAGGTTAGCCACTCATTTGGTGGTATTATTATCATAGCTGCCTGAACTGACTAAGGCATTATATAAACTCTTTCACTTAATTAGGCCTGAATTAAAGATGTGAGTTAAAGAGATTCAAAGAAAGAAGGATAGTGAGGAGTCCATGGTGATTTTGAACGTTCTATCTTGGGCAGCAGGGCTGATGCATTGGATATTACCAACCAGAGGACTGTCTGTGTTTGAGGAAGGACTCTGAGTTTTGATCTGGGAGTGCTGAGTTGGAGGGCCTGCAGGGTAGTCAGATGGAGATTGCCAGCAAAGAAGGTGGATGTGGTAACTGAGTGTGGGTGCTGGAAACATTATAGCCTGTGATGGTGATTGAAGCCATGTTGACTGAAACAGATCACCAGGGACTAGAAGAGAGAATCCTAGAACAGGTCATTTAGGAGCATCACATTTGAGGGGCAATCAGAAGAGTATCTGCAAAGAAGACTTAAGGTAGAGAAGCAACCATCTCATGTAGCAGTTAGGTTTCAGTAGACCCAACAAACATGGCACAATGGTGACCCAAGTTATGAAGCGGTGTTACTGTGCACTGAAGCAAGATCCGTGCATTGGGAAAACCGAGGCAACACAGATTGTTCCTTCAAAACTGCAAGAAGGGGGTGCCTGGGTGGCTCAGTGGGTTAAGCCGCTGCCTTTGGCTCAGGTCATGATCTCAGGGTCCTGGGATCGAGCCCCACATCGGGCTCTCTGCTCAGCAGGGAGCCTGCTTCCTCCTCTCTCTCT
Organism: Lutra lutra; assembly: GCF_902655055.1. Taxonomy (NCBI): domain Eukaryota; kingdom Metazoa; phylum Chordata; class Mammalia; order Carnivora; family Mustelidae; genus Lutra; species Lutra lutra. The sequence goes on along the minus strand of NC_062283.1, from coordinate 89,833,055 downwards.
GCCTGCCTCTCTGCCTGCTTGTGATCTCTCTGTCAAATAAATAAATAAAATCTTTAAAAAAAAAAAAAACTGCAAGAAGGGAAGAGAATGACTGCTCACAAGTAAGGCAGGATAGAAGGAATGTTCCCACATGAAGGGAGAAATCCATATTCCTTCCAAGATATGCTACTTAAAATAGCCATTATTCATTGCGGAGTGCCTGGTGAAATGCTCTGTGTACATTATTATCCCCTGTAACCCTTCCACAGACCTGGGAAACTTGAGAGAGAAAGTTAAGCAGGTAAATTCTTCCTGCCCTACTGCAAATTCATGCAGCTTGTACAGTGTCCAGCCAGTACAACAGCCCAGTGTGTCTGGATATCAGGTCACCCTATCTCCTACACCCACCCTTTACCCCTAAAAAACACAACAGAATGAATTCAAAAACTCTGCTAACTATAAGAAAATGCAGGAAAGGAATTTAGGCCATCTTCTGGAATTATAAGATGGGATTTGGCAAACATACTACATTATTGAATTAAATGAACAATAATAAGTTGAAAAAAATTGTAAATGGCAGTTAGAGACACACGGGTCCCGTTTAGAACGAAACTGGCTCCAGGGTTAAATGTGTAAATGAAATAATATGGGTGGAAATTAGAGACTCACTTGGGTGGGGATTGGGAAAAAAAAAATCAGGTAATGGAAATTTAGATGAGCACTTTCAATAAAGGTCAGTAATATAAGAAAGGTCCTCACTAAGAGAACAATTAACCAACCTAGACACACTTGTCAGAAAGCAAGAAAGGCGTGAGTTTGAACCTGAACTAAGAAATGAGAAAGTCAAAGATGAATGCAGGAAAACTGAATAGGAAGCATATCATGAAAGAGAACCTTCCCTCACCCCACACATGATGAATATCTATTAAGAGAGAGGAAAGGGAAGAAATTAATAAAAAGTTGTTCTCCACTGGGGAAGTCAAATGAAAGTGTAACATTAATGCGCATCACATCTTTTCGGCTATGTGTAAAAGGACACTTGTAAAATAAAACCATGCAGTTCGTAGATTGAAAATTATCATTTATTGTAGTAATGCCTACTCACATTCCCTACCTGCCTGACCAGGAAGCCTGACCTGTTTCTCAACGACCCAACCTCTTCTTACTCATCTGGCATAATCCACTGAGTACGTAGTAGTCCTCCATAAATACCTGATAATTCTGTGTGTTCTTTCATTTCCATTTGATGCTGGAAATTTAAGAGATTAAGGTCTTTGTTAGAGGACTTTAGGTACCTGATCAACAATTCATTAGCTCAGTAAAATAAACACTATTTTCAACTAAGAACTTGGAAGTCTTAAGTTTACATTAGATTTTCACAATGTTGATTATCCCTTGGTTTTTTATGACATTTGTATTTCTCTTCATTTTCTTATTTTTAGCCCAAGATGTCCTGTTGGGAAACTTATTAGATATCTTTATATTTAAGTGTACCTTTGTCAAATTGACATAAGACTATATGTTACATAAGAGAACAATGTTCTATTTTGTTGTTTGTTTTGAACTTTTTTTTAAAGATTTTGTTTATTTATTTGACAGAGAAGATCACAAGCAGGCAGAGAGGCAGGCAGAGAGAGAGGAGGAAGCAGGCTCCCCGCTGAGCCAAGATCCCAATGTGGGGCTCAATCCCAGGACTCTGAGATCATGACCTGAGCCGAAGGCAGCGGCTTAACCCACTGAGCCACCCAGGTGCCCCTTGTTTTGAACTTGTAATTGAAAGTGGACATGTATACAGGCACCTGCATTATATTTAAGTGCTTCTTAACTTGTAGTGTCCTCTATTTATTGAACAACTTGATAGTAGAGTGAGTTTGTCCTGCTTCTTGCATTTTAATGGATCGTGAGATTCACTTCTAGGTCTTCCTAATGTGCATTTGCTAAAGAAGCAAAAGGGCAATGTTAATATTCAAATAACTCAAAAAAAGGAATACCATTTACCTGGGACCCACTAGAGGTAAGGCACATGGGGCTTTTTGTATACTACTCAATATTTGGCGGTTTCAACTTTTTGATTCCAGGATAGGAATCTTGTGCACTTGAAACTTTCTTTGGTAGAGTTTTTTTTGGTTGAGCTTAACTCATATGCTACTGCTGCCTCTAGAGACCATTTAAAGACCATTATTTCATTGGAGCTTTGAGAGTTCTCCCCCAGCTCCCCAGTTGAATCTAGGTGAGAAATGGAAGTGAATTTAAAAAGGTACATGAGCTCCTTAATCCTTAGGAGAAGCTCTGATAAATTAGTTTCAGCAGACTCCTTGGGATGTCTTTCTGTGGTGCTATTGATTCTTTCAAGAATCTTAAGATAATTTGGCCAAACGGAGCACCCCTTTTATAATCTTAAGCCTATTAACAAATGGAATCCTGTTCAGTTATATGCCATGATAGTTGAGCAATCCACGTTAGTCCATCAAAATCCTTTTTTGACACATCTACATAATCCCTTTAGTCTATTTTTAGAGTTATTAAGTGAAAAAGCTTTCACATGACCCTGGAGGCTTTCCACAAGACCATGGAGGCTTTCCATTGTAGTTTAACAGTAGTTAACATGTTGCATTGTTTGTTGGAAAGTGCAAAGTAGCTCAAAGCTGGCCTGTCAGGGGACGCTATCCTTAGAGCTGGGAGGGTCTCAGGGCTGGTAATAGAGCCTCTTCATTTTACAGTCACAAACCCTGAGAGTTGCCATGACTTATCCAGGCTGATTCCACTGGTCAGGCATGGTCAGTTCTGACCCCTATGCCCTGTGATTTTACCTGCATCAGATTGACCCTTGAATATCTATGGACTTTCAGATCTTTGCCAAAGATCTTTCCAGTTGCTTGGCATGAAAGCTGCAAAGGAAGAGGTACTTTCGTCCTGGATATTCTTGTTTTTAAGTTTTCAAAGAGAGATTTACGACTTTTTTTTCCTCCTTGGGGTGGGAAGAGGGCTGTGTTAAAGGGAAAGGAGACTTAGAAATGCTACCATGCAGTTAATAAGAAGGAGAAAGGTGGCCGCATTGGAGGCACCTCCGTCTGTCGAATACCAGAATCCCGTAGCACAGACATGCACAGCTGGGAGCCCTGGCAGCCGCAGACCCTTCGCTTTCTCTCACCGTTGTCTCCATCAGGACTCATGGTCTTGTTATCTAACCATTTCTCATACCTAACCAGTCTTTATGCTGGACTATTTTTACTCATTCAGTGTGCATAGATACCTTTTTTGCTTATTAAAGAAATTCAGAAAGGAAAGAGGGAGAAGTTCTTTTTATATTCTATTCCAGGGTCCCCTATATTAAAGTTGTTGGTTTTTTTTAAAATTAATATGTCTTTGATTTTAACTCTCTCCCACCTCTTGTCCAAGCCTTTTTCTGACATACTCTGCTTAGGGACTATCTGTATAAGATAGGCTAAGTAAATATACTTTAGGAAGAAAACTGTTTTTCAGAAGTCACTTTCTATCTCTTGTAGGGGGTTGACCTACTTACGAGATCCACTAGAGGCTGACACCCTGAGCTGTGTAGCATACAGTAGTCTCGGCTTTAGCATGGTAGACATTCTTGGTTTTGACTTTCTCAGGTACCATCCAGAGAGCTTCAAGCTGTGTAATGAAATGTTGAGTCCCAAATTCAGGTCATACACTGGTAGTGGGCTGTGTGGGAGAGCAGGGGTTTAGGCAGGTGTGAACCCACAGACCCCCAGCTGCAGCCACCTGCACGTGCAAGAGCTTTGTGGAACGAACACTCCTTATCCTAAGCACTGTGCTCCTCTCAAAGTCATATGTTTCTGTTCCCTGTGAAAAAGTCCCAGAAAAGAAAAGGGCCACCTGCAAATGCTATCGTTTGTCTGTAAACTTGGGGACTCATTAAAATGTTGCTAGGTAGCCCTACCCTTATTAATGTCAATGTGCTCAATTTATGGTACATGCACAATCAGTTATTTGTCTATTGACTTCATCTTCCTAGGAAGCAGAACGGTGGTTTTCAACTCTGGCTGCTGCTCTTTGGGAATCATGTTGGAGTCTGTAGATTTGGCATTGGGCCATACATCTGTAGACTTAAAAGCTCCTTAGGTGATTCTGATGTATGGCCATGGTTAAAAACCACTGAAATAGACTAGAGCATGCAGATCAAAGAGTTCAGGGGAAATACGCCACTACTCTGATTAATTCTGCAGGAACAGGTATAGGGACTGTTGCTTAGAGTCAGGGAGTGAGTTCAGAAGCCCAGGGGAGTTGGCAGTCTGGTTGGCAATGAGAAGTTAAGCTATGAAGGATTTAGCTCAGTTAGGCTCCTTCTCCTAATTCCACTTTGACTTTAAAAATAGAGACTCTTGACTTACCCTGAAATAGTTGTGAATCGGAGTCTGCTGTTCTCTGCTACTAAAGAATAAAAATATGTGATGCTTTTAGAAAAGTCATTCTCTACTCTTGCTAGAAGATACTGAACCAGTGTAGTGTGTTTTTCATCTATTATTCCCAACCACCACCTCCCTTCCAGATAATAAATGTGACCAAATAAACTGAAATTTCCCCCTCCCCCTATTCTTGGAAATTTACAGCATCATTAGCATATCAAAAGCTGGGAGAGTTCTGCTGTTAGCGAAACAAAAAAACTTTTTAAAACTTTGTTTGAGTTAAACAAACGTATTTGCATAGGAAGAAACTTTTTGCTTCTCTACCTACAACGAGACACTTTTCCCTTAACGAGACACTTTTCCCTTAACGCCAGTTTTGGGAAGACTGGCCAAGTCATTTTGATTCAGTAATTTCCTTACAGTTAATTTCTGACAGATGAACCTCTTTTTAAAATCTCCTTTGAAGTTGGACTGAATTAACAAATGGAAGGCTTGGCAGAGCAGTTTACTAATTCATAACTATATCCCTCTGCTTTCTTTGTGTTGCTAAGTACTATAATCTTTGACCCGAAAGGAAGAATACTGCTAACAAGTAAATATTTAAAAGGCCCCATGAAGTATAATGTGCATGAGTTTGTGCCTGGGGAGCCGTCTGCTGGATGAAAGAAATGACTTACTTTTCATCTCCTAAATGGGCTGTTGTTTTACAGTAGGTTGAAAGGAAGTATTTTAAGTGCTAAGAGTTAGATCTCTTTTTATTTTTAGGTTTAGTTAGCCATTCACTTCACTGATTTGAAAGTGGCATGGTAAGTCATGATTCCTAAGTGTGTCAGTGTCCTGAACGAGTAAGTTAGTGTTCCTGTGAACGAATGACCTCTGTGCTACCAAAGACTACTTGGAACCGTTCGAGGAAACGGAAGCATGAGTCATGGATGTGCTTGAAGAGTAGCAAGGGGGACTCGCTGACTCCAGAGCCAGCCTTGACGTGTGGCAGAGCAGGCAGAGCCCAGATAGGGTGATACTAAGGCTCTAGTCTCCACTGGGCCACTGACCATCTCAGGGACAGCGGTCTCATGACCAAATGTCCCTTCCGTGCATGATGGGAGGTGTGAATTATGTGTTGTTAAGCATAGCTTCCAGCTTTAAGATTAACGAGTCTTTGAATTCTACTGATTTTCTGGTTTGTGTGTAAGTGGGTGTGTGTGTTTTAATGACCTTCAGATGGGATTCATCAGGGCTTCATGAAATTAATCTTTATTTTTTAGATTTGAAGTGAACTGCTCTGACAGAATTTGACTAGGGGAGTCCATAACAGAAAGTGAGGAAGCAACTAACTTTGATTTATAAAGCTGTGGGCTGCTGATTTTCTATGGCTGTGGCATTTGGTATATAGGATGATGCAGATGTAATCCTTTTGAAAAAAGGTTCATTACTGTTTACAGGCAAATGTTCTATTCTTTTTTTTTTTTTTTTTTTGAGGATTTTATTTATTTATTTGGCAGGCAGAGAGGCAGGCAGAGAGGGGGTGGGAAGCAGGCTTCCCACTGAGCAGAGAGCTGGATGTGGGACTCCATCCCAGGACCCTGGGATCATGACCTGAGCTGAAGGCAGAGGCTTTAACTCACTGAGCCACCCAGGTGTTCCCAAATGTCCTATTCTTATCAGGATTTATTTTCAAAAGCTATAAAATAGTTTCTAGCTACCTTGTTCGATACGCCTTATTATGCTTTCTTTTTTTTATATTTAGATCACCCTGCTGAAATATACTAGGTATTTCTCCTTAAGGAATTCTTAAGAATAGCAACCCGCATATCTGACACTTTGTAATTTTTAACTCTTGCTACAGAGTTTCTGCTGTCATTATTGTATAAACTTGTGTTCTCTTATTTTCATTCAGTTGTTTTCTTTCATGCAACCTAGGTTGACAAGTACTGTGAAGTGTTGGTGCTGTGCCTAGAAATTACCTATGTATTCTTTAAAAGTGATAACCTGCTTTATCTGGCATTAGGTTTGGGGAGCAAGTAAGTGTCATTTTCTTAAGGGTCATGATTAATTTTCTTTAGTTTTATTTATGGCCATGAGAATATATTAATTGTAAGAGAATAACTGTGTAAGAAAAACCCCAAAATATTTCATATGGTAACTTTCAAAGTTAAATATTTGAAAATTTCTGTTATTTTATCTTTTCTTCTGCAGCTCAAGCCATAAGGTACTATTTGCCGCCCGTATTCCCTTATTGAAAAAGTTGTGTCAGTAGCCCTTTACCTATTCTCCCCCCCCAACTGTATCCTGTAAATTCTTATGTTCAAATAGATTTGTCTGACAATAATGGTTTCCGTCTGCTGTAGGTCTGTGTCTGACTCATACCCTCACTAGGTGATGATATTGCTCTTCTTGCTTTTTGTTTTTTTTTTTCCCCCGTAGGTGGCGATATTGCTCTTGTTTTTTGGACTTTTTCTATGGGGTTCCGAGAGGCATGCTCAAGACCAACTTGCCAATAAATGTGTGTTGAAATCAAGATTGGAGTCCAGCTTTCCCTCATTCACATATTTGTGCTTTTTGGCTCTCTGTCATACTGGCGTGTTTGGGGGAGGGAAGGGAAGGAGGAGGAAAGGAATAAAGCCTTATTTCTTACATTATCTATTAAGCAAATTTTTAGTGAACATGCACAGACTTAAAATTGTTCTTCTCAAAGAATTGTTCCATGTTGGTGGAAAGGAGAAAGGATAACAGGGTACCTAAGGCACACTAAGGCGTCCTGTGGGGCCAGCCTTGTGGCACCATGTGAGCTTTCAGGATGGAGTGAATAAATAAACAGTAGTCACTTGGCAGGTCAGAAGTGATGCTACAGAGGAAGGGGCACTGAGACCAGTCTAGAAGGGCAAGGTGGAATTTATGGTGGGGTCCTAACTCAAAGGCCAAAAGCTTGGATTTAGTTAACGATCGTGGCTGGAGAGCTGAGTTTGATGGGATTGGGGCTGTGGTTTGAGGCAGACGTGGCAGGGTATCTTGGCCAGAATAAGCATGGAGGTGGATCCCGCCAAGGTGGAGTGCTGCTGGAGCTTACCCTAGGGAAGAGGGAGAAGGGCCCAGGGGCATCTTGACTCCTCTCAGCCTTGTTTAGACTCTGTTTTGTTCAGAGGAAGGTTATTATCTTTGCCTTGGTAGCAAGGTGGGAGTCGGGCTTCAAAGGAAACCTCGTGATTTGAACAGTCAGGGCCTCGTGAGTAAGAGTGGAACTCTTGTAGAGAAACAAGGGTCCCCCTGGAAGTGGGCAGTGGAGCCTGTGGTGAGGTGATTCTTGCCATTTATGAGGTGGATCGAAACAGACAGGATTAGAGGAGGTGTCAGTCCTGGGTGAGGAAGAGGGAGTATGGGGAGGCGTGGGGGGCAAGTGGAGCCCTAACTTCCAGCTCCAGACAGAATTTGTAAGGTGGGGGATTGAAAATGCAAAGTAGGGAGCAAATTCAGGCTGTAGACAGCGATCAGGAGGCAGGGATGAACCAGAAGTGAGAAGATGGGATCCATGAGGTTTTGAGGTGACCAGGAGGGACAAGGAAGGGGTGGGCGAGACAGCTCCCAGCTGAGTGGAGGGCTTGCCTGGCCCCTGTGTAATCTGGGCCAAGCAGGGAGAGGTTTGTCAGCCCCGCCCACCATTTGTTGCTTCGCTGGACAGCTGGGAAAGTGATTCCTAACCTGTGGGGCCACACATTAGGTTGTGGGATACCTGTCCCTCAGGTAGGTAATACATAGGCGTGTGTGTATGGGGGCAGCAAACTTGTCTGACAGGCTCCCCAGGTAATCCCTGGGCCCTTTCTCCAGAGGTTCTGTGTGTCCGGAGTGGGGCCCCAGGGTCTGTATTTTAATAAGCACCACTAGATCATGCTGCTTATCAGGCAGGTTTGAGAAACACTGATCTGGGGGCCTTGGGTATGCTTCAGGCTGGACACTGGCCTCTAATACTTTTTTAGGTCCTCACCACTGCTGCCATTTTAAGTACAAGAGATGCTTCTGAATTTTAGTCTGTAGGTTATTGAGGTGAGTGGATACCTGACTGTTTTTAGGTTCCTTTGCTGGTTCCTAACCTAGTCCTTGCCTGTGTTTGAAGACAAATCCCACTTTCCCGTGAATCCCCCTAAGCCTCCGCAGCCTGGGGCTTTATGGAAGGTGGGTTGTTCTGTTCTGCCACCTACCGGTAAACTGCCTGCAAACCGTGCGGTGTTTGGAGAACTGTTTGGTGAACGGCCTCCGGATGTGAGACCGCATTGCAAACATGATTCTCAATGGACCGTAGATGAGGCATGAAGTCTTACTTCTAATAGAGCCAGCTGCTCTAATTTAAACCTTTTACACTTAATGTTGCAAATCTGACACAATTAATTTCCTCTCCTCCAGAGCTTTTTCCAGCCCAGGTGTTAAAATGTTAATAACAACACGTTTTGAGATTAGTTTGCGGAGTTCATCTCAGAAAGAATTTTTTTTTTTTTTTTTTTTTTTTTTTTTTTTTTTTTTAACATGCTGCCTGTCTCTTCCAAGGACAGATGATTCTGGTGATTCAGGGCAGTGGTGAAGACAGATGGATTCAGGTTTCAGAGCGTTGGAGAAGCTCGATCTCGGAAAATCGCTTTACCTCTTACCATCAGTTGGTTTGCAGTGTATAGTTGTTGTATACCATCATCATCATCATCATTTTTTTTTATTTTTTTTTTAAAGATTTTATTTATTTATTTGACAGAGAGATCACAAGCAGGCAGAGAGGCAGGCAGAGAGAGAGGAGGAAGCAGGCTCCCCGCTGAGCAGAGAGCCCGATGCGGGGCTTGATCCCAGGACTCCGAGATCATGACCTGAGCCGAAGGCAGCGGCTTAACCTACTGAGCCACCCAGGCGCCCCCATCATCATCATTTTAAACTGCGCCTCTCTCTGGGTCCCAACTTGGGCAATGACCTACACCTGACAATTTCTGAACATTTTGGGCGAACCTATTGGGCTTAGGGCCACACCGTGTAAAGTGCTTAGATGCCATTCCTACAGGCATGGAGCTGGCATCACAGTGTGGCAGATAGCCTCTCCAGTTCTTTGTTTCCGTATCTGTAGAATGAAAGTGACAGGCTCATCTCTAAGATCTCCTTTGGTCCCAAGCTTCTGTACTTTAAACAATCAGCATGAAGTATAGGATTTGGTTTTCCCAGTGACTGTGGAAGGCCGTGTCTGCCCCTTCGGTTGGGTGCCAAGCTTTCACATTCTGGGCACCACTGACACCAACATGTCATCAGGTATTTCTAAGGAGGCTAATTTCATGCTTTGCATTCAGTGACCTTTTAGACACTTTTTTAAATTAGAATTGGAAAAAGGGCAGGCTTCTTCCTTTTCTTTTAAATATTATTGATTGAAACAGAACTAGCATTTAATACAGTTCTATCTATAAACAAGATATAAACTTTCTTAAAGATTAATTGGTTCTTAATTAGAGGTGGGGGCCATACCTTACATAAACCATGAAGCTTTTTTTTAAAAACATATGTGCCAAACAGGGGCACCTGGGTGGCTCAGTCAGTTAAGCACCTGCCTTCAGCTCAGGTCTTGATCCAGGGTCCTGGGATCAAGCCCCACATCAGGCTTTCTGCTTGGCTGGGATGGTGGGGGGGGGGGGTTGTCTGCTTCTCCCTCTGGCTCTGCCTCTCTCCCCTGCTTGTGCTCTCTCTCTCTCTCTCAAATAAATAAATCTTAAAAAGAAACATGTGTGCCAAACAGAACACCCAAAACCTAATCTACACATAACCTATTGAATAAGAATCTCTCATAAAAGATGCTTTTGATGTGCAGCCGTAGTTGAGAATGAAGGCACTTCTACAGTGCCAGTTGGGGCTGACTTATCTCGTATCTCTTTAGGCAGTGCTGGGCCACCAGCATCGGGGGATTTGCAGTGCACTCCCTGGCCCAGGACCCTGGACACCTGTAAATACTTGTGGATTATCCCTTCTGTTTACATCCCTCTCTACTACCTTTATTAGGCTGGTGGCAAAACATCTTATTAGACTATTGATTTCTCTTTTTTTAAGATTTGATTTACTTATTCGACAGAGAGGTAGAGAGCACAAGCAGGTGAAGCAACAGGGAGAGGGAGAAGCAGGTTCACCACTGAGCAGAAAGCCTGATGTGGGGCTCAATCCCAGGACTCATGATCTGAGCTGAAGCAGACGCTTAGCCAACTGAGCCACCCAGGCATCATCCTTCAACTATCAATTTCTTTAGTTATACTTTAGTATGAGGCCATCCCCTACTAAGGTAAATTATATTTTTGATCTTTCCTCAGACTTCATTGTAATCTCATTTTATAGAGGCCATACTTATTAATTCTTAAATGAATTAGGTTATTCTGTTTTTTTTTATTTATTTAAGGATTTTATTTATTTATCTGAGAGAGAGAGCACAAGCAGAGGGAGCAGCAGGTAGGGGGAGCAGCAGGTAGAGGTAGCAGCAGCCTCCCCGTTGAGCAGAGAGCCCAGTGCAGAACTCAGTCCTGGAATCTGGGATCATGACCTGAGCCGAATGCAGATGCTTAACTGACTGAGCCATCCAGGAGCCCCAGTTAGGTAATTCTTAAGTGATGTCAGTTTCTTAAGTGACATCATTTGACCTGATCTCAAATGCAGGCTGTAGCATGCTAAAATTTCCTGTGTGCTGAATAAGTAGTATTGAACTGTGTGATAGATTAAAAATTATTTGAGACCGTTTTTTTCCCTTTTCTTATTTTGAAATGTAACTTACTTTTAGCTAAACATTTTCTTACCAACAATAACCAATAATGTGTATTTTATGGAACTGTACAGTAACTGGCGTTTTTCTTCTGTGCTCATTTATTTTCCCTAGAAAAATTATCAGCAAAGGGAATTTTGGAAAATGCCTGGAGCACATTTTGAGAGAGAGAGAGAGGTGGTTTGACAAAATACCAGCATTTTCTTTCTCTCTCTCTCTCTCTCTTTTTTTTTTTTTGCCATTTAAAATGTTATTACCAATGAGGTAAGTAGCCATACCTGGGCTATTTTTGTAATTCCTTTTAGGTTGTCAGATTTTACACTTTACTTTGAGCCATTCATTGCCTCATCATTCTGGGGAGAGAAATGTGCCTAATGACTGTGAATAGGACACAAGCGCAGTGACTTGAGAATCTTGTCATTATAGGTGAGATGGGGGCGCTCATTCCTTTCCTTGGAGACTGTGGTGTGAGTGAACTATTTCCCTGAGGGGAGTCAGGCCCTCCATTCCAGCTCCCCATGCCCTCACTACAGGTACCAGGCACCAGGTGCAGTTCAAATCATCTGCTCCCGGCCTCACCTGTCATCTCGCTTGTCGCCCGGCCGTATCTGCTTCAAGACCTGTAAGGTCAATGGCTACATCTTTGTTGCTACTGCTGCACATAACCTGGGAATTACGGAGCGCTAATGATGTCAGCATCTACTCACTTCAGTTTTCGGAACAACCTGAAGAAAGTCTGTGGCGTCTCCAGCATGCGGGGATTTGAGCCTAGGAACGAGAACTGAAGGCATTCCCCACCTGGGTGCCTTTTGAGGCCACACTGTCTGGGTTCTGCCATGTCTGAGGGGGACAGTGGAGGGGCTGGGCTGGGGTGGGGGCTGGGTGGTTGAGAGGGGACTCCCTCTAGTGCCTTCATTGTGCTTGCTGAGCTCTGTCAGCCCACTCCCGGCTGCCTTCGTGGAAAGGCTCTAGTGTTTTTTTAGTACAAGTACTTCATCTTTTCTTTGAAGTTCTCTTTGATGGCATATCTCCGAGTTCTGTATTAGAGAAACAAAGGTTCTCTTGACTTAACCATCCATATTTCACCCAGGGGAACAAGTGTTTCAACTAAAAATTTCTGAATGTCTTAAGGGTTCTTTAGGTCTTTTGTTTTCTAAATTTCTCCTTATCACGATGAGTTTATTATCTGAAGGCTGACAAATGTGATTGTACAGGGACAGCTAAAGTAGTCATTATCAATTAGAGTCCCCTTCTTTAAATCGCCTTTTTACTTGGAGAGTTCAGTGAGCCTTTTTACTTGGAGAGTTCAGTGACTGTCGGAGGAGTTGGCAGTGTCTCTGACTGTAAAAATTGTTGAGCTAAAGAAAAAAACATATAAAGATAAAGCTGTCTTTATATTCTGCGTGTTAGGTTTTCATGAGTTCCAGAAAGGTTAAATTTGTTAGGCTTTTTAAGAAAACATTCTTAGGCAATGAGTGAAATTTTAATAGACATAGTATATGCAAGAAACATAAGAGGCCATGCCCTTAAGCAGATTTGCACATCAAGTAGAGAGACTTAGAGATCGGTTTTTAGATATATCCTGCTGTGAAATGTTCCTTTAATTACCTGAATGAGATTGTAGGAAAAGGATCAGGTAGACTGGTTTATAAGAGGTACCACCATGGTTCCTTTAGTTGCAGAGTGAAAAAGTTCTAAATATTAACTATTTTATAAAAATAATCTTAAAAATATTTGGGGATTATAATGCCATCTGTGAAACTTAGAGAAAACAGTATTGTGTCTTATTGATGAACACACTGGTATTCAGAAAAAGTGTGAAAAATATGTTGGGAATGATACAAACCAAATTTAGAATAATGGCTAAACTGGGAGACTTGGGACAGGAGGGATATTTATCTGTAACATTTTATATTTTAAAAACTGAAGCAAAAATGTGAAATGCTAACTATTACATCTGTGCTGATTTCTCTCCTTTTCCCTATGTTTCTAATAACTCTGAGTGAAAATTAAACATTAGATGATTAAAAATTTTACAGTGTAGCGCAGCCTGGCTAGCTTAGTCAGTGGAGTGTGTGATTCTTGATCTTGGGGTTGTGAATTTGAGCCCCATGTTGGGTGTAGAGATTACTTGAAAAAATTTTTTTTAAAATTTTATGGTGTATGTTTAGCATACACAGTATGGAAAAATAGAAAATCCAAAATAAAAAATTAAAACAATCTGTTATCCTGTATTCTGCTTATAATACCCACTGACAAAATTTTTAGTATATCATCCTAGTTTATGTTGTATGTATTTGGTATTATATCTATGATGTTTGTATATTTTCAGTGAAATTATAAGTAGGGATTTGAACTCTGCACATTTACTTGATATTCTAATATAATTTAGATGTTGAATTTAGGTATTGAAACTAGTGATTTTTCAAATTTTAACATGCAAAAGACGCATCTCGGAAGCTTGTTTAAATGTGGACTCTCAGGTTCTCTCCAGAGGTGTGTATTAAATAGACTTCAGGAATGTGCATTTTTAATAAGCCCTTCTGGTTCCCTCCTTCCCCACCCCAATCCATCGTGATTCTGATACAGGTGTCCTAAGAAACACAGTTGGGTAAACATTTGTGTGAACTGTCTGTGCTTGGGCAGTCCACACAACTCTGAGCACCACTTATACTTCTTTTTCTAATCAAAGGTCAGCAAACTATATTCTGTGAACCAAATACAGGCCACCACCTATTTTAGTAAATACAGTTTTATTGAAACCCAGCCACCCTGATTTGTTTACTTATCGTCTGGCTACTTTTTTGCCACAGTGGCAGATGGAATAGTTGCAACAGAGACAAAGCTCAAAATGTTTACTGTCTGGCTCTTTCCCAAAATTTTGTTGACCCCCGCATGTAAGCTAGCATTTCTTGTGGGAGAATATCAAAGAAAGTCCAGTAAAGAAACTGGAGTACATTTAACAGGAGAAAGTTGAAAAGTAGTGATGAAGAGCATGTCACTGACCCATTTAATTTAACAAGCATTGATTTAATCCTTACTGTATTCCGGGTACTGTACACACGGTGACACAAGACCTGGTTTTCCCAGTTTACAGTCCTTAATGACCGAGATGTGATGGGGGTGAATGCAGCATCTCTTTTTATGGGGTGCTTTGGAAACAGACTAGGCAGGGCATCTAACAGTCTAATCCTTGCAGTCAGGAATGGTGTCCTAGGAGTCTTCAACCCTTGGTAACTTGACCAGCAGGTGCCCATGGTACATGAGATTCAGAACCATCCATCTCCTCCCCCTGGCTTGCTTCGATGACGGGAGTGTATCGTTGTTCCTGAAGCCCTGGTCACGCTTGGCTTGCTTTGGCCCATGGAATGTTAGCAGCTTTAATGCAGATGTGGCTTGGGTAGTTGAGTTTTGCTCTTTGGTGCCATTGCTGTGAGAAAGATAAACTTGGACTGGCCTACTGGTCCTAGGATGGGGAGGACAGCCACCTAGAGGCACGCAGAGGCTAACCTAAGGTAACCAAACATTCTGGGATACTTGGGACTGCCCCAGTTTTAAAACAAGTTCCATATCCTGGGAAATTCCTCAGTCTTGAGCATCCTGGGACAGCTGCCTTGGAGCAGAGCCACCCCCAACTGAGTCCAGCCTGAACTAGCTGACCTCCAGGCAACCCACAGAGTGATGAGAAATCATAAGTGATTGTTGTTTCAAGCCACTGAGTTTTGGAGTGGTTTCTTATGTAGCACTAGTTTAGTGATATAGTTAGTAATTGTTTGCTTATTTGGGCTAGATAGCTCCTGGGCGAAGGTGTGAAGAGTGCATAAAAGTTAAGCAAGTGGAGAAGATGAGAAGTATTAATCATGCATCAAGCACTAGGGGCTTGGAGTATGGTGTGAGTTGGCACGTGGAGGACAGCATTGAGTGGGGCACAGCTGAAAGCCGGGCAGCCCATTCCTTAGGGCATTATGATAGGCCCGGGAGAGACCTGAAGGCTGTGGCCATGAGTAGGGAGAAGGGAAGGCTAAGGTTTTGTTGTCAGGCAGACGCCTCTTCATTTTAAAAATATTTATTTATTTATTTATTTGATTTGGCGGGGGCAACCAGACTCTCCCCTGAGCGTGGAACCCAATGCAGGGCTCCATCCCAAAACCCTGAGATCATGACCTAAGCCAAAACCAAGAGTCAGAGGCTTAACCGACTCAGCCACCCAGGTGCCTCATCCATCAGATATTTCTTCAAATTTCAACTCTGCTACCTAAATAACTTGGGGACCTCAGGCAAGTTGTTTTACCACCTTTATCCTCAGGATCTACAAATATCAAATATGTGTAATAATACATTTCCCAGGGTTTTTGTTAGAGGGGAATAATCTAACGGGAAAGGGTGTGTTGTTTTCATTCTGACTCCACACTTACTCTCAAGATGGCGGCAAACAGCCTGGCTGCCTGAAAGGCAAGAAAGTTGAATGTGAGCATGATGACTGTCTGCTTAGTGCTTTCGGAACTTCTCAGAGTTTTCTTTGGCCCACCAATTTTTTTTTTAAGGTTTAAATTTATCATTCATTTTCATTCATTTATGCCCCGGGGAAAAGGGATTATTTGGATTTGAGGAGAAGGAGTACTTTGAAGATTACTGATTGTATTCATCTACATATTCTCAATAATTTAAAAACTGCTCTTCAAATTAATGCCACTTTGGCAAAAAAAAAAAAAAAGTAGTGCTTTTTATCACATCATGATCTACTTAACACAAAACTAAAAATATTTTCCTATATGGGAGAAAAGAGTATATGGGAAAACTGCCTCTCAGTTTTGCTGTGAATCTAAAACTGCCCTTTAAAAAAAAATTACAAAAAAAAGGGAAAAAAACAGGAAGAACTGAAAGTATTTTCCAAATTAAAAAAAAGTTATTTTTCTCCCAAACAGTCAAATCAGGCATTATTGGCTTAAAACTGAATTTTTAAAAAGTAGAACCTTGAAACTTCCAGCCTTTTATTTTTCCTTATTATGAAAGCGAAAGCATACTTACCTGACAAAGACTAAAAGATTCAGAAAGGATGGGCATGAGGTCACACTGTGTTGCCAAGTCAGTGCAAACTACCTAGAAGCATGGTATCTATACTTCGAGACCCTTATTAGTGTTCTTCCCGTCAGGTATTTTAAAAGTTGGCAGTTGTTGACAGTTGAAGCAGCTTCCACTAGTTCCTATAAAATGAACAGAAATGCTTAGAGATGTCACAGATGGCAAAACTCTCCTTTGGTGTCCCCCGAACCTGTTTCTTAAGGCTTTTGCAAAAAAGGCCGCAAACACTGTGGCTTAAAAGATGTAGATGTGTTCTCTCACAGTTCTGGAGGCCAGAAGTCTGAAATTGAGGTGTTGGCAGAACTGCGTTCCCTTCAGAGGCTCTAAGGGAAGACTCTGTCCTTTTCTTCTTCCTGCTTCTGGTGGCCTGGCATCTCTCCTCAGCTGGTGGCTACATAGCTCCTGTCTCTGCTCCCATGCTCCCATTGCCTCTCTGCAAGGTCTCCCACTGCCCCTCTCCTATAAAAGACTTGATAAGATGCCTTTGGGGCCCACCTGGATAATCCAGGATAAACTCCTTTGTCAAGGGCCTTCACTTAATCACAGCTACACACCCTTTTTCCATGTAAAGTAACATAGATGCCTTCCCCCCCATTACTAACACTAAAACATTAGTGATTGTAGGGCTGTTAATATTCTACTAACCCATTGTTTTTACCAAATTATCATGTGAGCCAAATTCAGTGGTATACTGGAGCCAGCGTGTACTGGCTTTGAAATCCCGTTCTTAAATTTTTAGGATCTTAGGATTTTTTTTTTCATTTTTTATTTTATTATTGTATTTATTATTTTAGATTTTATTTCAACTCAAGTTCGTTATCGCAGAGTGTGTGATTAGTTTTAGGGGCAGAATTTAGTGATTCAGTTGCATATAATACCCAGTGTTCATTACATCAAGTGCCCTCCTTAATGCCTGTCACCCAAGTACACCATCGGCCCCACTGACCTCCCCTCCAACAACCCTCCATTTGTTCCCTGTAGTTAAGAGTCTCTTATGGTTTGCCTCCCTCTCTGTTTTTATCTTATTCTATTTTTCCTTCCCTTCCCCTATGTTCATCAGTTTTGTTTGTTTGTTTGTTTGTTTCTTTCTTTTGTTTATTATTAACATATAATTTGCCCCAGGGGTACAGGGCTGTGAATCATCAGGTTTACACATTTCACAGCACTAACCATAGCACATATCCTCCCTGATGTCCATAACCCAGCCACCCTATCCCTACCCCCCCACCCTCAGCAACCCTCAGTTTGTTTTGTGAGATTAAGAGTCTCTTATGGTTTGTCTCCCTCCCAATCCCATCTTGTTTCATTTATTCCCTCCCTACCCCCCACGACCCCCCACCCTTCCTCTCAAATTCCTCATATCAGAGATAGCATATGATAATTGTCTTTCTCTGATTGACTTATTTCGTTCAGCATAATACCCTCTAGTTCCATCCATGTTGTTGCAAATGGCAAGATTTCATTTCTTTTGATGGCTGCATAGTATTCTAGTGTGTGTGTGTGTGTGTGTGTGTGTGTGTGTGTGTGTGTGTCTGTATGTATATATATCACATCTTCTTTATCCATTCATCTGTTGATGGACATCTAGTTTCTTTCCATAGTTTGGCTATTGTGGACATTGCTGCTATTAAACATTCAGGTGCATGTGCCCCTTTGGATCATTACATTCGTATCTTTAGGGTAAATACCCAGTAGTGTGATTGCTGGGTCATAGGGTAGCTCTATTTTCAACTTCTTGAGGAACCTCCATACTGTTTCCCAGAGTGGCTGCAGTAGCTTGCATTCCCGCCAGCAGTGTAGGAGGGTTCCCCTTTCTTTGCATCCTTGCCAGCATCTATCATTTCCTGACTTGTTAATTTTAGCCAGTCTGACTGGTATGAGGTAGTAGCTTGCTGTGGTTTTGATTTGTATTTCCCTGATGGCGAGTGATGTGGAGCACTTTTTCATGTGTCTGTTGCCCATTCAGTTTTGTTTCTTAAATTTCACATATGAGTGAAATCATATGGTATTTGTCTTTCTCTGACTGACTTACTTCACTTAGCATAATACACTCTAATTCTATCCATGTCGTTGCAAATGGCAAGATTTCATTCTTTCTGATAGCTGAGTAGTATTCCATTGTGTATATATCACATCTTTTTATCCATTCATCAGTCCATGGACATCTGGGCTCTCTCCATACTTTGGCTATTGTGAAATTTTTACGATTTTGGCATGCTGGTTGTGAATTGTTGGTAACTTGAAATTGGCCATAGTTGAAGTGTTTACATGGAAATACTATGGATTAGGGCTTCCCACACCCCTCACCCCAGATGGTTTACCAAGACACCATTAATTGGCCAAACTCCCCATCACTAGGAAGTTCTTCTGAGAGTACCTCTCACCCTGTAGGACCCTGTCAGAGACCCTACTTGACTTAAGGACCCTAGTTGTTTCTTTTATTCTCTTTCTTGCACTAAGTTAAAAATAGCTGTGTGTCTATCTTTTGTCCTAAAATACACTTCAAATTCCAGGATGGGGTTCTGTCTTCTGTGCTTTAGAATCAGCCTGCCTGACTGATCTCCCAGAAGGAGATCAGTGAATACTTGACCCGATCCCTTTATTTGGGCTCTTTCCCATTTCTGGAAATAGTAAAAAACTGATGGCTAGGGGAAATTGCAATAATCCCAAATATATTTATATATTTGCATTTCTGTCTCTTTCCTGTTTGTGAGTACAGGGTACCACAAATGTATGACTTTTGTGTACTTCATGCCTAATTTTGTTTACTCACATTGTTAGAAGTTAAGATTTGTCTGGGTTAGTGGAATCACTGACGTTATTAGCAATGTCTAACACATGTTTGCCATGGCGTGGCAGCGTAAGAAAGGGTAGCCAAATTGAAAAAATGTCTCTTGAAAAACCAAATATATATGGCCCATAGTGAATATGGTTTTACAAAAAAAAAAAAAAAGTGACCCTTAGAGGGTCACTTAAAGGTTGATGGAAAATTTTTCTTTGTCTTAAACAGATACCAGGAAAAACGGATATAAAAAAAATTTCCACCACCACAGAGTAACTACATTCATATGGTGGAACACAGGAGGTCCTGCCCTGTCTGTGTGGATTATCAGATAAGATGGGGGCTGCATTTTTAAATTTGGCTCATTATTGATTGCCATAGGTTATGAGCCAGATCCCTGGATTCTGGAGTCTTGGCAGATGGAAGCAGCGCAGAATGTCCTAACAGAGTAAGAAAAGCGTAGAGCCTCGCAGTTAATGACCCTCTTCTCAAAGTGAAGCAGTCTAACTCTATGACCAACAGAATTTTATTAGTACTCTTTAACTCAGAATTATATATATTTTTGGTCAGCTGACAAATTTTGCTTTGCTTTTGCCTTTAGGAATTTAGTGATAAAGGAATGAGGGCTGTAGAGGTCTCATTATCTCCTTTTCCTGAAACATGTTAAGATCAAAAGAAAGAGGTACATGCAAATGAATAGATGGTTCTGTCTACCAACAGTCACTCCTCCTGGCAGTGTGTAGCTATCCTAAGAGATAATGGAGATCAAAAGATGAGATCCCTGCCCCTAGGAGGCAGTCCAGTCTCGTACTGTGCTAACTCAAAGTTATCTGGGGGCTGGCCCTGCTCCCTGCTCTGAATCAGACTCTCCATTTTAATAAAATCTCCCGTGATTTATGTACATGACAAAGTTTGTGAAGAAATGGTTGAGTAGGTAGTAAACATAATAATAATTATTGGATCCAGTAATTATTGGATAACTGGAGAGGCCATAGGAAAGGCATAGGAAGTACAAAGAAGATCATGATTTAAAAACTTTTTTTTTTTTTAATTTGGAATTTTATTTCAGTCTCAGAGCAAGTTCATCCTTGTTCTTGTATGAGAAGAGTCTCAAAGTTAGTGTTCACTCTTAAGGGACCTTTTCAGCCGAACCCCTTGGATGAGGACATTTTCTTAGTTAGGGCTGGGAAGGAGTTTGACTCTGGGTAATCAACTGCTCACCTGGCCTCTGACACTCCATGGCACCCGTCAGTCAGTGATGGCTTCTGTCCCAGGGACAGCCTTTATCCCCTTGCTGTGCTGCCCTACTGCTCCCATATCAAGTGATCCCTCGGGAACAACGTGGCAAAGTCTTCGAGTGTCAGATCACTTCAGGAGTCCCTTTCAGATAGGAAGACGTTGAAAGGTGGGATTCAGGCTTGGGATGATCTATAATTATAGATGTTTGCATTTACTCTTTCCATTTGAGGGGAACACCATGTTTGTTTCCCTGAAAGGAATGTATTCTCTCTTTCAAAGCTACGGCTTAATAAAAAGGCAGTGCTTTTCTCTTTTAAATATTGAAGCAAGCAGTGGTTGGTGAGGGAACCCTGAATTGTCTCTGAATGGGTAATTGGCAACGTTTTGTCTTCCATGACCTCTTTCTTGAGTAAATCAGTTTAATTCCTTAGGGGTTGGGAGGGGATGACAAGGAGGATTTAGTGTTCTGTGGGAGTTGGCTGCAGTGGCCCTGGGTGTAATATGTGTTTTGTTTTTTTTTGTTTTCTTTTGGTTTTGTTTTGTTTTCTCATTATAAATGTCTGGCTCAAATTGTTTACTTCTAGATATTGAGATAAGCTTTCACTATTAGTGTGTACAAACTACCTCATAGAAAGTTTGCATATCAATCTACTCTTAAATTATTTACAAGATCTGACAGTTGGAAAACCTACCGTTCCCTGTCCCAGACACTAAAGGTCCCTGTGGGTTGTCTGGGTGATTCATGTGATAACCCAAAACGGTGCACACTGCACTGCTCCTGCCTGGGTAGGGCTGCTTTGCAACACTTCCCAGTTGAGAGCGGCTCCTCTCACTGCTGTGGCACCTTCGTCTCTGTTTTAGGCCTTCTATGTGTGCACCCCACTTCCAGCCAAACTAGCCCACCTCACCGGCTCCACCAGCCCACACTGTTCTCCACTCATTTCTCAGGGCAGGGTTCTGCCTCTCTCATTCCTTCTTCTAGGTTTGAAGGGTGAGGGTCAGGGCAGGAAAGGTACACACAGAAATGAAAAGCTGCAGTGCTCATTGGTGGCTTTTGAGGCCAAAAAACTGATGGCACTTGAAATTAGTTCCTACTCTTGGCTGGCGTTTTCCACAGATGGCAAATGGGGCAATTTCACGCCCGGGTGGGTTGAGGGGTCTGTCTGATCCAATGATGTCTTGTCACGTTAAACAGTTTTTATTAAATGGAAGACTTCTGTTTGAGCAGAAGTCCTTTTTAAGGATGTCAGTATATATCGAAACAGGAAATCTTGTTTCTTTTGGCAAGGACTTTCCAAATGTAATCGATCTCTCCATTTGGCTCTTGCTAGAAACATAAATAAATCTTTCCAAATTAATGGATATTTGATTTAGGAGTATCCAAAGAAGATGATGATCCCAGAACTTCCTTTAGTAATATATTCTGGTGCCTCCCAGTTTTTATCATTAACTTTTCTTTAGTGTTGGACATAAGTCATTCCTAAAATAATACAATTTCTTGTCCTTTTGTCATTAGTGATGGCTAAATTTCTCACCACCCTCAAGTGTTAAGAACTTATCACAAAAGAGGTAATGAGTCATAAACCTGGTGTAGTCCCGCCTGAGGGTGTTAGCCCAGAGGTTGCTCCCGCCATTTCAACTGTGGGACGCCCACCTGGCCAGTCCCAGGGCGAGGGTGCTGGCCAGCAGGCAGCTGTGGCAGAGCCCTTGTACTAAAGCTGTATATGTGGTTCTGTGGGGGCTTATCAACTCCCCCTAAACACATAATTGAAGCAAGATGATTTATCTGATTCCTCGAAGCCTGAAGCCTGAAGCCTGAAGCCTGGCAGTGGTAAAGCGGTAGGCAGGGAGCAGTTATTGGCACCTGCGACGACAGCAGAAGTTTCAGTTTGACAGCCTGACAGTGAGGGGGAGATTAAAAAAAAAAACCACCGCATAGTAAGGGATGCAGACAAAAATCTGTGCAGCAGGTCTGGTTCAAAAGTCTGACCAGAGTGTATTCTCTTGTAGATTTTCACAGGGAAAAGTGTGAAATTAAGATGTTTTATTACACTGATGATTGCACTGGAAGAAACCGGGTAGACTCTCCCAGGGATATTGCACAGCAGGGTTACTGTGAAGATCAGCAGGGATCTCCATGGAGTGCCGGGCACTGAGTAGCCTTGAGCCTGGCCCCTGGGAGGGGAGCTGTAGATTTGTGTGGCTCTGGGATCTGGATGGTTAAAATATGTGGCTCATTGTAGTTGCTAAATAAATATGGATTGAATGAATGTAACAGCTTTTCAAGCAGCCTACTTATGATTTCCTAAGCGAATGGGAGTACACACCTAACGTAGATCGTGAAAGCTAATTTAAACTGCTTAATTTACTGTTTTGTTTTAAACTGTTACATTTTTTTTTTAAAGATTTCAAATTTATTTATTTGACAGACGGAGATCACAAGTAGGCAGAGAGGCAGGCAGAGAGAGAGGAGGAAGCAGGCTCCCCGCTGAGCAGAGAGCCCGAAGTGGGGCTCGATCCCAGGACCCTGGGATCATGACCCGAGCCGAAGGCAGAGGCTTTAACCCACTGAACCACCCAGGCGCCCCAAACTGTTACATTTAAATTGTTATGTTCTCTCTTGGCTATAGAGGAACTCCGATCCAGTTGTAAAGGTAATTAATTTATTTGACCTTCTTTTACATAAAGCAAGATGTTAATCATCAAGCGCCAGTATGATAGAAATGTGGAAGAGCTGGTCAGTAGAGAATTTGTTATTGAGCAGACATATCCATAGGTCTTGTGAATAATGGGAAATACATTAAGTTGGAAGTCCAGCATATGTGTGCATTTACTTTGAAGGAGAGTCTTTTTTTTTTTTTTTAATTAACATAAATGAACAAGAGTCTGGAGTCTAGTCCCTGAATGGACCAGTTAGCCTTCTTGGCTGCTTGGCAGTGGGTGTTCCTCCAGCCCCCTCTCATGGGCTTGTTCTCAGATGTGTGGAAGGATAGGAAGGACCGGCGGGAAACACATCGGTTACTAATGACACCTGTTCGTCTCTGCTATTGTGTCTACAGGTGCACACACTCCAAGGAGGGTGGGTTGGAAAAGCATCCAGCAGTACTCCCTGAATGTAAAGAACAGTTCAAGGTTTATTTCAGAGCTTAGGTATTCCTAAATTTAAAATCTAGCTGTAGGATGGAGACATCAGGGAGGAAACACGATGGTATTCTTTTTCAGGGAGGTCCATAGATCCTTAGAGAATGCATATGAGGATGTCAGGGGTTCCACGAACCTCTGAAATGGAAGGCAGCATTCAAGATGTTTTTATATTTTTCTGGCACAATGGTCTTTTAAAAAATTTTTTAAATTTTTTAAAATTTAAAATTTGAGAATTTTAAGATTCTCAAAATTGTCTTTGACTCAGAAAGAGTATTTGAAAAAAAAAAAAGGAAGATTATTTGATGTTTGAACTATTATAGGCACTGGTGCTCTGCATGATATTATTTTTGACTTTATGGAAGTGATCAAAGTAGAGGTATCATTCCAGCTTAATAGCTCAGAGTGCTTGCTGATATAGCTGGCAGCCCCAATAAGTGGCAAAACTTTGAATCCAGTGGGGTCTGATATGACCTGGTCCCATTCCTGACTCTTCTGAGTGTACTGGGTATGTCATATGCCTTGTCTGGGCCTGAATTTCCTCATCTGTGAATTGAGGGGTTTAAACTACATGAGCTCTTGAGGACCCTTTTAGCTTTCAACCAAGCCTCTGTTTCCCCTAGATGCCTTTAGCTTCGCCCTTAGTTCTTGGTGGCTGTTCTGTGTCATGGTTTCCGCGGTAGTGTGAGGTGTCCATCTGAGGAATGTTTTGCAGCAGTTGTGTTTTTCTTCTACAAAGGTCTCAGTCCTCGTAAGCTTTTAGAGCCCTTTTCTTAAAATCTCAGTGAACGGTGGTAGATGTATGATGCAAAATCCCTCTTTTATAATTTTTTCAAAATTATTTTTATTAACATATAATGTATTATTATTTTTATTAAGATATAATGTATTATATTAACATATAATGTAAATTTGGTCTGTGAATTATGAGGCTTACACATTTCACAGCACTCGCCATAGCACATACTATGTGGACACATATGACACATATGTGGACAGTGTGGACACACACTGGGGAGTGTCCATAACCCAACCACCCTGTCCCTATCCCCCACCTCCCAGCAACCCTCAGTTTGTTTTGTGAGATTAAGAGTCTCTTATGGTTTGTCTCCCTCCCTATCTCATCTTGTTTCAATCCTTACCAAAATACCATCAATTTTTTTCGGAGAAATGGAACAAATAATCCTAAAATTTATGTGGAACCAGAAAAGACCCCGAATAGCCAGAGGGATGTTGAAAAAGAAAGCCAAAGTTGGTGGCATCACAATTTCTCTTTTATCATTTTTAATCAGAGTTTGTTTTCTGTTGCACTGGGTTAGTTTTAAAATGTTTGCTCAATGCTGAGTAAAGTGAGTTGGACTCGGTTCTCTACTCGTTGCTTATTAGTCTTACTCTGAATAACGCTTTGGGGAGGGGATGCCTGACTCAAGTCTGTGTGATGGACAGGTAAGGGGACTTTTAACGCCCGCAGGACCATGGGATTATGTTGGCCTTGGGTAAAATGCTGCACCCAGTGCATTCCAGCGTGTGGCTCTAAATGTTTTGTATGTCATGTCATGATTCATGGTTTTAGGAGTCTCAGGAGCCTGCAGCTAATTGCTGCTAACATAGCTCTCAGATGATGGTTCTCCACGATATGATGATCCTTCCAAGCTGTAGAGGAATGACCTGTAGGGGCTGCCAGCGGGAGGCAGAGGAGGGTCCTCCACCCCACCCCACACCCCGGCTGCTGGCGGGAGACCGGAGGGGCAACAGCAGGTACATGAACGGCTGCATTTCACCTTCGCTGAAAGCTGGGAGTGAAGGAATAACTGAGTCAGTTTAATTCTCTTCGGAAATACATTTTCTCAGCTGATGAGAAAAGATCAGTGGAGGAATGCTCGATGTTTATAAAACTATACGCTCTTTTAAACTTCCTTATCAAAATTCTACCTTCAGATGGGTGGTCTGACAATTAATAATCAAGTTCTTTTTTTTTTTTTTTTAAATTCCCAGAAGTCTGTACTCTGCGCAGACTTCCATATAGCCCAGCTTTGCACGAGTTCAGAAGTTGGAGCTGCGGGCTGAAGTGTTGCCTGTGGGGAGGAGGCGGGGTTTTTTGTGTCCAATGAGGAGCCTTCGCTGTGGGGAGAGCCTATCGCCTTTCACCCGAGTGCTTACCCTGTAATCCCGGCGATAGCCACGCCGCCCGGTTTATTGTTTGTGGAGTCCTGTGGATCCTGAGCGATTCACCGACCGCAGAGAGGGCAAGTGGGCGCGTCATGATTCTGTGCCGAGCGGCGACAAGGGAGCCGACCGCTTTGATCTCCCCCGGGTCACCTGTGTGGGTGAAGTTTACACGGGGCGCCCGGGTTGACGCCGAACCTCTTTCTCCAGCCTGAGGAGTTCTTCCGTCCGTCTGCCGCAGAGGGCTGCTCTCGCGGCTCCCTGCCCGCGTGGGGAAGGATGCTCGGGACGGGAGCAGGATTGCAGGAGGGGATGCTGGGCACACACCAAAGAGTCGGCGTGCCTTGGTTTTGTTCTTCTCCAAGTCCTGACAAACGTTCCTGAAACGAACACCCTGCTGCATTTTTAAAATTATACCAAACCAAGTGCCACAGTGTGGCTAGGATAATTTTTGTTTGTTTTGTTTCCTAACCCCTCATTTTCCTTTTCTTTGTAACTGGGTGACATAGAAGCAGTCTTCCTGCATAATGCCGTGCCTGACTCTCAACATTGTCTGAATAAGTGGGAAGGAGCAGGTTCGTTGGAAGGACATGGAACGATAGTGAAGCCGAGCTTCTTTTTTTGTTGGGCTGTGCTTTGTCTCTAGTCGATGTTGGTGTGAAAGAAGATGAAAAAGGAAGGCTCTTTCAGACTCAAGTCAAATGCAGGGTCTCTCTCACGTGCTGTGAGTTGGATCAATTTCTCCTCCTTGTCCAGGCAGACAAAGAGGCTGTTTCGCAGTGATGGAGAGCTCTCGGTTTGTGGGCAGCAGGTGGAAGCAGATGATGAAAACTGGAATTACAGAACCCAGCCCAGAAAAGGTGACTGATTTTTTTTTTTTAATTTAAACATTCTTGCAGGTTTGCAATGTAGCGTTCATTTTCTTTCACTGATTTCCCTTCATGGTTTTTGTTTTGTTTTGTTTTGTTTTTTTGTTTTTTTTGCCCCGTTAGAGGAGTTTTGTTTGTTTTTGTATTGGAATTCGGCGTCATCCATTTGTTTACATGTCTAAAATCAAAGTGCTCTTCCAACTAGATTCAGCTTGAGGTTGTGTCCTTCTAAGAAGGATAAGATAGCTGTTAGTGGTCCTCAGCACCCCTTCCCCTCAGCAGATCCACACACTCAGATGACTTGTGAAAAGTTCAATAGTAAGCCACCCTCACAGAAGGAGTCTTCTTCTCTTACAACTTGAAGTTGGGACATGGAGCTCTTTACCGAAACAATACACTGAGAAAACTTTGGAAATCATGAATAGTCTTCTTGTGTCTTTAAGAAGACTGATGAAGGATGCAGACACTTGAATTAAACAGGTATTAGAATGACATCAAGGAAAAGGAACACATGAAGGGCTTGCCCTTGATACTGTGGCCAAAAGAAGTTTTTTGGATTTCTTTCAAGTTCCTTTTCAGACCAGTGTTGGCCTCTGTGCTTGGGGTTAGCATGTTTTGCCTTCCTTGGGGTGAAGAAAAATATCAGTCCTGGTGGGAGAGAGGGAAATATTTCAGTATTTCTTAACACACCCCTATTTTGTATTTAGAATTTCTGAGTTCTCCCTTTTAGAATGTTTACCGTAGAGCTCTAAAATGCTTTCCCCCTTTGGTGCTGTGGCAAGGCCCGGTAGGGGAGCGCTATTTAAGTATTACAAAGGAACCCAGTCCAGACATTCCTCCTGATTGTGTTTTCCCTGTTTATCGCATTCTTCCCGTGCCAAGAGAAACCTCGCTAGAATCTTTCAGCGACCTGTTCTTTCCCATATTTTGGGAAACAGAACAGCCGAATCCTGAGAGAATAAGTTGCATATGGGCCAATGGTACAGTGTTTTTAGTCTGCGGACTGAGAATTTAACACAACTCTTCCTCGAGGATGCTGTGTGTTAAACAGAGTGTTAAACAGTTTCTCTATTAAAAAGTCTTCTCTATTAAACTGTGGCACAGAAGGGACTAGCTAATGCTCTCGGAAGATGTCAGTTGTTTATTATGTCAGGAAAGAGGCTCTAACAGCAGTCCACTGATAATTGAGCTTAAAGACGCAGGTTTTTAGTTCAAATGTGGAGTAATTGCCACACAGAGAAGAGTTATGTGGTTTAGTAAGTCCATGAACTTTGCTCTTCTAAATCAGGAATAAGCTGCGGTTTTGGTTAATGGGTGGGTTGTAATGTTTGAGGCAAAAATGTTTGCAGGGCGGATACAGTAGTCCTGTGGTCATCAGAGGGTGTAGTTTTGATTCCATTGGCCTTTGCCAAAGGTTGTTCTTTTATGACTTGTTTTAGATCAACTGCCGTCAGGTTTCCGTTAAAGACTCTAGACGTGTGAGCACGTGGCTTTAGGATTTCTATCATAGATGCTCCATCTAAATTAACATTAAAGGGAAAGATAACTGTAAATATGCATGTATTAGTTTTAGCTGGGAAATGAAGCAAATACTGTACACTTGACTTGTGAAGAATAATGAGGTTATTATAGAGAAGAGGGGTGACTTGTAAAAGGAGGGAGGACTTGTTTGTGCAACAACACAAAAGATTGTGCCCTTTATCCCTTAATGTAATTGGGGATATAGTAGCCCTGTGAAGAGACATGGAAGCACAATACAGTGTGTAAATTTATATGGTTCTTAGAAATAATTGGAGATGGGTAATACTGCCATTTTTTGTCATAGGCAGCAAGGGGAAATCCTTAAAAAGCTGCCTGTAGATCAAAATTTTTACATTTGACTTACAAAAGAAAACTGGCTCTCAACTTTGACATTCTGTCCCAGGGGCATTGATCTTTGACACTTGATCTTTATTTCAAGTAGTTCTTCCCTTTGGAGAAATACAGGAGTGATATTTGTTTGCACTTCCAGATCAAAAGAGGATCAGTCTTTCACTAAAATTACTCAAGATTGGAATTTTTTTCCTAGGAGTATCAAATAAGTTAAAAGTCTAGCAGGGATTATCAGTCAGTGCTAAGAATGCCAATGGCCACGTTAGGATTTGGTGGCAAATAAACATGCATTGAAGATACATCCGTCTGATGGGAATTGTATAGCATCTTTTACTTTACTATTTCTTTTAAGATTTTATTTATTTATTTATTTATTTGACAGAGATCGCAAGAAGGCAGAGAGGCAAGGCAGAGAGAGAGGTGGAAGCAGGCTCCCCACTGAAGCAGAGAGCCCGGTGCAGGGCTGGATCCCAGGACTCTAGGATCGTGACCTGAGCCGAAAGCAGAGGCTTTAACCCACTGAGCCCCGCAGGCACCCTAGCATCTTTTACTTTAGATCTGCCTGCCCAAAGCACATACATTCGAGACCACATACTTTCCTTTCACCCTGCTCCCCAACTCCCCTATCTTATAGTAACATTTTTTGATCTACACAGGTTTCTAAAAACCTGTTATCCTGCCTCCCCTCCCCCACACGCACGCACACACCTCCACCAAGTAGTGAGCGTTAGGGGTAGGTCAGTGTAGCTTAATAAGTCAGCCTTGCTTCAGGGTTGTATCCTATGTCCTCCCCACCCCCTTGGGATAGCTGGCTGCTGGGGCTGCCGGTTCTGCAGCCGTATGCCTTTTTCCCTTCCATCTAGCAGGTGCTGCGAGGCCAGAGTGCTTGCGTGCTCCCTGCCCACCGTCTCCCCATCACATCGCTTTGCAGAGTCAGCCCACTGAATCCTTACTGTCCTGTGGGTACTGTGTTGTGTGCATGCTCATTTTTTTTTTAAAGATTTTTTTTTATTATTTATTTGACAGAGATAGAGAAATCACAAGCAGGCAGAGAGGTAGGCAGAGAGAGAGGGGAGGAAGCAACTCCCCGCGGAGCAGAGAGCCTGACGCGGGGCTTGATCCCAGGACCCTGGGATCGTGACCTGAGCTGAAGGCAGAGGCTTTAACCCACTGAGCCACCCAGGCGCCCCGCATGCTCATTTTATAAAACAGTTCTTAGAAGCTCTTTTGAGAGTGAATCTCCATGCTGAGTTGCTTGTTAGGACCATCGCAGTAAAGTTTTTAAGTAGTTACCTGTATGGATATCTATCAAGACACAAACCTATAGGCTTGCATTTTAATGTTGTCACATACACTCAAGAGACTAAGGATAAAATTACAGTGCTTGAAAATTCCTTGGAGAATGTTCCTATAAGATTAGATGCTATTAATAGGCATCTTTCCAATTATACTACTTTTCCTGAGCCTAAAAAGTAACTAGAAGATACATACTGGTATGTCCAAAGCAATCACAAGTAAGCACCTGATGTTTTCTTTTGTTCCAGCACCTGGCAAGTTTCAGAACTTCAAAACTATTGGCATTTGTACTGAGGAAGGTAAAAATGAATTAAGTAATAGCAGTTACCAGTTCTTATGTTCTTAGTGGGATATGACCCATTAAAATAGCAGATTATGTTTTGACTTAATTAACTGTAAAAATCAAGGATGTGAATCAGTATCTTCTTGAGTATAAATTTAGTGAATCATGAGCTGTTTCATTCGATGCCTGTGTAATAAAAAAGTAGAAGTCAGTTGTAGGTGAGACAGTATATACCTTTTCACATGGAGTTGTGGGAGCATTTATTGAAGGAATTTTTAGTACTATGTGCACAAAGAAATATAGCACACAGGCTGGGAAGTCATGGAGTTCATACTTAAGTGGAGGAGCAGATAGGACATCTAAGGGGATTATAGGGAAAATGCAGGATAATTGTGAAAAATGGAAAATGAATATCTTAGATGAGAAGGTCCAGATAAAGAAACTTTATCTTGAGCATTTTCATGTTTTGCGTGGTCTTCTGGCTGTTAGCATTGATTTGCACAACATTTAATGAGCTCCTGCTTTGTTTCCAGCACTGTGGAAGGTTCTCAAGGGAAACTAATGACTTGTATTTATTCTGTGCTCCCCCATCTTGCTCACTTACCCTTCTCTTGTCAAATAAAACCAAAAGAGGTGGAATAATAATGGGGTAGCCTCTCACTGAGCAAAGCATGTTTTGTTGTATCTCCAGCTCTGTTCAGCTGAGCAGAGGCGTGATTGATGATCCTGGTATTGGCAGGTCAGCGCATAGAGAGGGTAATTGACATGCAAAGCCTCAATTTAAACACTACTTTCATTCTCTTCTTCAGGACTTTTTATCATATATGCTAATAACATTACCAAATTTGAATCATTTGAATTTCAGTTCCTTTCCATCCCAGAAAATACAAAAGATGACTAGAGAATGGCTTTACTAGGCATTAAGGATAATGAATAATCAATACACTAGATAATCAATTGTTGAGTATGGGAGTTGGTTATATTTCAAGTAATTTCATCCCAGTGTCCTCCCTAGTAAAACAATTGCAGAAAACAGGATCCTTGTGCATAATTAGATTAGCAATGATTTCAGATATTACAATAGAAAAAATGGCATGAAAGACCAAAAGCTACAAGGTTGAGATCCTGTTTCCATGTAAATAGCTATGATTTATTTCTGATCATAAAATCTTTAAAATGTTGGGTTTTAAGGGCATTTTCTTCTTGGCATTAAAGAAACTTGAAAAGTAGTGGCAAATATTGCTAAAGTAGCCCCCTGAATTTGAAAGTAAAACAAGATAAATAAGTAATATTTATTCAGAGGGTCACCATGTACGTTGGAAAAAGAGCTAAATGTAGTTTATCTTGGAGTTTTACTAAAAGGGATGAGAAGAATATTCTCGGTGCAGTGAATGTAATGTTTTCCTTCTTATGTTTTACCGAAGCTGACATTCTGTGAAAGAGACACACAGTGAGTGCCACTTAATATTTTATCTGGTTCATTGAAACTGCCCTTTATTCACCTTTGATTATTTTTTTCTTTTGAAGATGGGAATCTCTGTTGTTTCGCTGCCTTGTTTTATTGCAAAATGATCTTATTTGTTATTAAATTGATGAAGTTATGTTGAAATGATGTTTTTATCTAATATCCTTCCTTTACTTACTTGTCTTAAAAAGTTTGTGGATTTATTTTGAGAATTAGACACTTATTTAGATTATTAGAAATAGAGTGTTAAAAGAAGTAACTTACTGTCAGAACATTCATTTAGAAGTTAGTAATCTATATTCTTCATGGAAATGTCTTTGCTCAGTTTTGAAAACTTTTTTGAGATTGTCCTTTTCAAACAGTTGTTTTTTAAAATAATTTCAAAAGACCCTAAACATTAATTGGGGTTAATTTTTATAAGTCTCTTGCAATTGTTTCAGAATGTGTTATATTTCTATGTAATTTCAAGGGTTTTTGGTTTAACCATAATATTTTCTATCAAAATCTCAAATGTTTCCTTTTTTTTTCTTTCTTTTTTTTTTTTTTTAGTGACACTACTGCCTCTGAAATACTTCAGTTAACTCCAGCCTTATCAGTTTTTGCTCCTCTAGGTCTCTTCTGTCTGTACCTTCTTGTCCATCCAAGCTATAGTTCAGGCCTTCCTCTGCTCTTACCTGGCTTTCTGAGTGGTCTTCTACTCTTTCTTACAACCTCTACTTACTCTTATCTCCT
Organism: Lutra lutra; assembly: GCF_902655055.1. Taxonomy (NCBI): domain Eukaryota; kingdom Metazoa; phylum Chordata; class Mammalia; order Carnivora; family Mustelidae; genus Lutra; species Lutra lutra. The sequence continues at coordinate 89,801,001 of NC_062283.1, read as the reverse complement.
TTTGAGCCATCCTTGAGTCTTCCCCAAATGCAAATATAATTGGGTCACTCTTTTGTTGCTCCCCATTGCCTACACGATGAAGCCTATCTCACTTAAAGTAGCATGGACCCTGCACCTCTGACCCCTCCCCATCCCCTGCCCATTTTAACTCCCCATGTAGCAGATGGATGCAATGCTTTTTCACCATGCCATCTCCCATGCCCTGTGCCGCCATGCTCCAGTCCCCGCCTCTGCCTGCTGACTTCTGCTCCATGTTCTTTGCTTTCTTTAGAGCTCTGTGAAGCCTTCCCTAATTCCCTAGGGGCAGAGCTGATACTCCTTTCTCTATGTTATTTCTCCACTGTCTACAGACCTTGGTAATTATGTTTTTTATACGCTGGATGATATTTACATTTTATGTGTCTGTGTCTTCAGCTAGACTATGAACTCTTTTAGGACAGAGACCAAGTCTTACTTATTATCTTTTTTATTCCCCAGGCTAAGTGCTCAATAAATGGTGCCAACTGGGTCACCATAACTCACGTGGGACCCTGTTCATAGTGCAGTTTGCAGAGGCTACCATGCCAGACGGGGTGGGGTACTAGTAGCACCGTGTGCTTTTTGTATCCTATGTACTGACGAACATCTCCATCACCTCACAAGTGCTCCCAGCCTTGAAGCCTGTTGAGGGTGGCAAAAGAGAGCATTCCCTTTGTGGGAACATAATTTTAGCGGCATCTGCTGTTTCCTGTTGCTCACTCACACTGCGTGTGGATCAAATGCTTCATGGAAACGTCTGATCACGAAGGTCTGGACCATTAGGGAAGCTGGTTAGGAAACAGAGATGAGGTATGAGAGGGGATGACGCTATGTCTGGTAAGGCGAGGCAACAGGGTGCTCTTAAGGTCTTCTTCACTGGTTTCCCACTTCCACCCTTGCTCTCCACGCCTCTGGCTACCCTCCCGCCAACCCCCAAATAAGGCTAATTTTGACAGAGGAGGCTCAGTGGTCTTGCAAAACACCAAGCGTAAGTCATGTCATGCAACTCCTCTGCTTTAAATTCTTCAGTGGCTTTCCTTCTCAGGCAGCTCGATAACTAGTCTTTACAGCGTGCTGTGTTGCCCTACCCCCATGGGCTTCTCCAGCTGCATCACCTGTGCCTTCCCCTCACTGTCCTCTAAGTCATATGAGGCCCCTTGCTGTTTAGAACATGCCCTGTGACTTGACCTTCCCCTCCACCCAGAGTCCCAGCTATGCACACTGCTCCCTCCCTCTCCTCTTTCAGCTCTTTGCTCAAAAGTCATCTGAGCGACCCTTTGTTACCTCTGACCTCATCCTGACCTTTCTATTCCTATCTCTGTTTTTCTCGAAAGCACTTACCACCATTGATGTACTGTATACTTAATGTACAGTTGGCCCTTAAATGAGACAAGGTTGAGGGGAGCTGACCCCTGTGCAGTCTAAAATCCCATATAACTTTTGACTCCCCCCAAACTTAGCTACTCATCCCCTACTTTTGACCAGAAGCCTTACCTCTAACACAAAGAGTTGATTAACATATTTTGTATATTATCTATATCACATACTGTATTCTTATAGTAGAGTAAGCTAGAGAAAAAAATAAAATCATAAGGAAGAGAAAATATATTTATAGTATTTATTGAAAAGAATCCACATATAAAAGGTCCTGCACAGTTGAAACTGCTGGTGCTTAGGGGTCAACTGTATTTATTTTCAGTACTGTCTCCTAAAATTAGAATTTAACCTCTAAGACAGGAGAGACTTTTTTTTTTTTTTTTGTATGTTTTGGTAACCAATGTTCCCCCAAGTCTGGCACATAGTAGGTATTGGATAAATTTTAGTTGAAAGACAGAATGAATGATACGAGGAATATTAGGTCAGGAAATCTGAATGTTTTGCTTCTGTCACTTGTTAATAATGTGGCCTGGAGCAGCTCACATCATCTGTTTAAATTCTAACAATCATTTCGATAAAATGGGATGGGCAGTAGGTGCAGCTCACTTCTTGAATAAATGAGTATATGTTTATAGGTACTGTGTCAGCTTACCAGTATTTAATGGTACTGTCCAAGGGGTTGGCAGTCTCTTCATGACTGATAGTCAATCAAGTCAAAAGATTTTGTATCCTAGTATAGACTATACTACTTTGTAGAATTTCAGTGTAGAAATAAGTGCTTGTATAATCTATACAACCCAAATGGAAGCTGCCACCCCCTTTACATAATTCTTCAAGTAATATATACCACAGTTTTTATGTCAAATGCTGAAATGGTTAAAATACTAAATTGAAAGCTGTGTCTAAATCAGTGCAGCTGTGGCACCTGGGTCGCTCAGTGGATTAATAAAGCCTCTGCCTTCAGCTCAGGTCATGATCCCAGGGTCTTGGGATCCAACCCTGCATCGGGCTCTCTGCTCAGCGGGGAGCCTGCTTCCCCCTTCTCTCTCTGCCTACTGCTCTGCCTACTTGTGATCTCTCTCTGTCAAATTTAAAAAAAAAATCTTTAAATCAGTGCAGCTGCCCGTAAGTATTAACAACAGCTAACGTTTAATGACGGCTTGCCATGGCTAGACCCTATTAATAACACATTATGTGAATGAACTCATTTAGTACATGTTGTCTGGATACTGTAAGTATTTAATAAAAATAATAGTTTGATAGCAAGGAAGGGTCATTCGGGAGAACTGAAAACTGAGCAGAGAAACTTAGATGTGATGAAACTGGGAACCCAGCGTGTATCTTCAGAAAGAGAAAGGATGTTGAAAGCATCTTAGAATCTTGGACCCAGTATCTTCTGTTTCAAGGGCACATGCTCTGCGTTGAGACTCTTTGGGCATGTGCTTCCTACTTTACCTGAATTTGAAGCTCTTTGAAATCTGGTCTGTCTTATCCAGTGTCTTACACTTTGCAAGATAGCGGGTAGGTATTTCTTGGTTTTGGCACAGAATGGATTGGATCATAGGAACCAGAACTTGGACTTGAGCCTGATCACGGTAGGAACTGTAGAGGCTGAGAAGTGACAAAGTGCTAGTGGAAGTGATTATACAGGTACAGGAGGAAAAGCAGTTATGGAACTATAGATTTTCACGTAAGGCTTTCTTTATTCAGGGAATAGGATTTAATAGTTACTTGTTATTGTCACACAGCGTCTCTGATTTTCTTAGGCATTGTTGTATGTTTTCTAGCTTTATGAAATGTGGGTAGTCTTCACATTGTAGTTCTAACCTTCCTAATGAAAGATGATATTTATGGGGATCACTGTCTTAATAAATGTGATTGGAGAGTTTACATATAATCAGCATACATATTGTCTATATACAGAGCTTTCCCTAGGCTGGGTGGGGGGTAGAAGCTGGTTGCAGTGATGTCTCTGGGGTCTGTCACTCTTCAGCCTACTGAACCTCTCTTTTCTGTACTACTGAATTTGGCATCACAGACTGCTCTCTGTCATTGATGGCTGACATTTGATGACTAACTAGTTATCAGAGACATTAAGCCAGTAATTATTTACTTAGTTCCTGCCAGAACCCATCACCCGGCTGGATGCATAACATTTTGGCTATTTAAATATGTATGGTACATGGTGGGCGCTTGCCTATCAGGTGTCTGAGATGGTCTCCCTGAGGGGATTTGTTAGCTGGCGTTCCCAGCTAGTGCTGTCGCACTCATCCCCCCCCCCCCCCCCCCCCCCCCCCCGCCACTTCCTGGCCAGTACTTCCGTTTACTAGACTCATTTTATGATCTGGGTTTGTTTTATGGATTCTTGTGTTTTGAGAGCTCCTATTTCCTGGTAGACTTGATACAGAGCAATGCGTTGAGAAAGCCATGTAGAAGGAGCCAGCCTCTCTCAGATTCAAAGAGAAAAAGGCTTGAATAGTGAGTAACCTGGAGTGACCCTGAACAAAGGGCTTTCCCTAGAGTAGGCCCTCATTAAGGCTGGGGGAACAAAGAGTGACTCCACTCTTTCATTTTCATGCCCTACTACTTTTGAAAATGTGTGTTGGGGGCAGTAATCAGTGGAAGATAATGGGAGAAGGAGGCAGTAGACTGGAGGAAGGAAGGAGCTGGATAGGTTATAAGGAGAGAAAAGCAAATGAGTCTCTGTATTTCTCCATGCTGCCTTCCCTTTTTTCTGATCCCATCTTCTAACTCAGTAAAGTGATGGTAGTCTCCAGGGACTGGTCCAGTTTCTGAATATGCTGTTTGTACAACTAATTGTACACTTGGAATATTTTGGGGTTGTTTGTTTTTAAGATATAGCTTAATAAAGTTTCTATACGTGGTTGAAAAGGTGTGGAACCAAGGATAAAGGCTCATCTGTCCACTGGTTAAAATATTTTAGTGGCACACGTAAATTATCTGATTGGGTTTGATATATGTTTATCCTTCTCTAAGAAAGAAAAGCCACCAGCACTTAAGATTTCAATAAACTGTATCACTTTGTTTTTTTCTTTTCAGTAGACTTTAAACGAGTGAGAATAAATATATTTTATTGTTGGTACAGTTCCTTGCCCCTGTTTCTGAAGGTTCTCTTTTACTCTGTAACTGGAAACGCCTCAGCGAAAGTAGAAACTGGGTGTCAGGTGTTTCTGGATTACATTTTGAGATAAACCAGAATTCCTACCTGAACACAGGTGTGTACTGCTTCAGTCCTGATTGGTTGGCGATTCTTTTACAAAGCACACAAAAGACAATTTGTGAATTTATCTTGGTGGATGGTTGTGACTGGTATTGGCTTGGTTGCTGTGGTCATCTTGACCAGTAGTTATTTATTTACATAATTTTTTCACCAACAGAAAGTACATAGAGTGCTTTTGACTTCCTGGAAAAAGAGCTTTGATTTTTACCTTAATTTTATTGCAGAGTTAGTCAACATACTATTCCTACAAAAAGATCTTTTAATAATTTTTCTTTTTTGCTAGCTCTCCAGTTCTTTGTCCATAAGTATGAATGCCTGAATGTTGTTCTGTTCTAAGGATCCCTCTTCTGTTTGATTTGTAAGCCATTTTGAGACCCCTTGTTGGTTTGGGGCATTCTTGTGTGCTACTGATGTTTTCGGAAGCTGGCGAGGTTGGGATTTTTCTCCATCAGCATTCCTTCAGATCATCAGACCTTGGTTACATCCCACACACGGGGGTATGTGTTGATTTATCCACTTGATCTGTGTTCTTGTGTCATTGGAACCATGGAAAAATTCCATAGCTGACTTTAGAAATCAGCTTGAAGGTTCTATGTCAAATTCAACTAATAAAGGTTGTAACAAAAATCCAGTTAGTAATATTTCCTCTACTTTCCAAGCAAGTTGAGCTAGGTTGTTCTATAACAAATGCTTCTTTGGGATGGAGTAAGGAATCTTCTAGAGTGGAACTATGGTGTGAATGTCTTGAGTTTTTCAGTGCCAGAAAAGTTTAATTATACTTGACTTTTTAAGTCAGTGACCTCCAAAAGTTTTGCCTGTGTCTTGAGTAATGAGGACACTTTAAATTGGTTTATACTCCACACATTGCATATACAGTTGACCCTTGAACTTACATGTGGACTTTTTTCTGATAAATTACAGTACAGTACCGTAAGTGTATTTTCTCTTCCTTTTGTTTTTCTTAATAATGTTTTCTTTTCTCTAGCTTACTTTAGTGTAAGAATACAGCGTATAATACATATAACATCCAAAATATGTATCAATCGACTTGACGTAATTGGTAAGGTTTCCAGTCAATGGTACGCTATTTAGAAGTGAAGTTATTGTAGAGTTCAAAAGTTGCACAAAGATTTTCAACTGTGTGGGATTGGGGGAGTGGGGGGAGGAGTTGGTGCGCCTAATCCCCATGTCATTCAAGGGTCAACTGAACACACATACTCACACTCACACACACGCATATAAAATGAAGCAAAAGTTTTGTGAAGCTATTTCATTATTGCATGACTCCATGTGATACTATTTTCTTTTGTTTTATTCTGTGTTACTAGGCAGAAATTGTCAGTCCTGACCTACTGAAATGATGACTCCCTTACTAGGTCACAGCCTTCAGGAGGCAGAATGCTGCTTTCATTGACTTCACTTCTTTTGGTAGGTTCTTAATATGTTTATGTACCAGGCTGCTCCTTCACAATGTTTAGAATAGTCACACACTGTGATGGAGTTTCTGTGGATAGTCCACTGTCCTATCAGTGTGGTAGAAAGGTCTCGCATATCTGAGGCATCACTGAGATGCAGTGAGGATTTTGGTGCATCTCAGAAATCATCTTCTCCGAGAACTGACTTACGATCATGAGCTTGTAAGCATTCTCCGCAGTAAGTCCTCTTCTAGGTTGACCTCTGCACCCCTCACCCACTACCACATCAGTGAACAAGGGTAAATGCTTAAAAATTAGGCAGGACTGAATGATTTCTGGTGTAAACCTTGTTGCCTGATGGAGCACAGTGTAAGAGCCTGCCCTCGGCCGATTATGCACACCTGCTAACCCACCCAAGGGAAAGCGCAGGGATAGCAATGTCTGACGAATTTCTGCCTTATTCTGGAGATTTCTCTGCCATTATGCTTACTGGCCTACTGTCTGTCCCCCTTAGAGGAAAACCACTTGAGAAGTTGAGGCTACTTAACTTCACTTTCTAATCGTTGGACTCTAGCCTCTATCTGTCAGACATCTGATGTCTGTGTTGGAGGGAAAGCTGCATTTTCTTTGAAACATAAGGTTACTGTAAAAAACTGGTAATTGGTTAGAGATACTTTTCTAAATTGTGATCATATGGACTACATGTTAGCTTATACAAAATGTTAGAGGAACATGCCTTTTATTTGTTTGTATTTTCATATAACAGAAGCTTGCCTCATTCACCTTTCAGAATTTTAGAACAATTTAAAAATTTCTTATGAACATCATTTCGAGGTATACTCCGCAGATAGAGTCTGTTTGCAGGTTATGGTTTGCCCAGTATTCACACAGGCGTGGCCTTATTACACTGTTATGACGGTCCTATGAGATGGGCAGAACAGATGGCATTATTCCCTTTTGGGCCAGGAAAGCAGTCCCTGAAAGATTAAGTGACTTACCTGAAGCCATATAGATAGTAATGGTATAGATTGGATTTGAGTACACTTCTTTGTTTTGTTTTGTTTTTTAAGATTTTATTTATTTATTTGACAGAGATCTCAAGTAGGCAGAGAGGCAGGCAGAGAGAGAGAGGAGGAAGAAGCAGGCTCCCTGCTGTGCAGAGAGCCCAATTCGGGGCTCGATCCCAGGACTCTGAGATCATGACTTAGCCGAAGGCAGAGGCTTTAACCCAGTGAGCCACCTAGGCGCCCCTAGCAAACTCCCCGCCGAGCAGAGAGCCCAATGCGGGGCTCAGTCCCAGGACCCTGAGATCACGACCCGAGCTGAAGGCAGAGGTTCAACCCACTGAGCCACCCAGGCGCCCCTGGGGTTTTTTTTTTTTTTTTTAATGTTATGTTAATCACCATAGAGTATATCATTAGTTTTTGATGTAGTGTTCCGTGATTCACTCTTTGCGTGTAACACCCAGTGCTCCTGCAATCCGTGCCCTCCTTAATGCCCATCAGTGGGGTTACCCATCCCTCCTGCCCCCCTCTAAAACCGTCAGTTTGTTTCCCAGAGTTCATAGTCTCTCATGGTTCGTCTCCCCCTTGGATTTTCCCTCCTTCATGTTTCCCTTCTTTCTCCTAATGTCCTCCATGCTATCCCTTATGTTCCACAAATAAGTGAAACCATATGATAATTGTCTTTCTGTGATTGTTGAATCCACTTCTTGTGACCTAGACCCCACACTCTTTCCATGACACCGTGCAGTATCTCTGCCCGTCGTCAGCACAGTCGAACCTTGTTCTGATGCTTTGGTGTCACCATGAGTAGTCACGGAACCTGTGAGAACCTGGTGATGCCCTGGAGGTTGCTGAAATTTGTCAGGATCTTTGCTTTGGCATGAAGTGGGTCTCCGCTGCCTGTTGCCTCTGCCGCTTCTGCTGTACTGCTGTCAGCTCTCTTTGTCCAGGTAGTTATGGCCGCCTCTTGTCCTTGCCGCTCTCTGATTTGGTATTTCTAATTGGTTACCTGGTGTGGAGGGTCTGGGCAGTCTGGTTGATTGCGATAGTATCGGTCAAAAGATGATAATGAGATCCTGAGCCATAATCCTGTGAGTGATGCTCTCTGGTCAGAGACCATTTTGGCTTCTTCCTTCTTGGCTGTATTTTGAGTTGGTTGAGTTTGTTGGAAAAGTGATCTCTTGATAAGTAGGATGGGACTGTAATATGTAAATACGTTTTTTACATGTTTATCTTCTGTTGGCTTTTCTTCTTGGTACAGTTGAATAAAGCACATGTTCGCATTAATATTATGAAATTGTGACTATATTTGGGCATCTCAGTTCTTTTTGTAAATGTTAGATTTTTAAACACTTCTATAAAATCACTCTGAGTTTTCAAGTAGGATTACTGCCTTGACCCAATAAGCAAGTGCTTTTAAGCTGGGTTTCACCATTAACCATTTTCCCTAATAATGTGTTATGTTCTTGCTCTCATCTCCCTCTCCTCTCTTCATCCCAGCTAATACTTGGATACCACATATATTTTCTTGTTTTTTGTATGGTTGCTTCCCCAAATATTTGCTTCCCCAAGCATTTAATTTTGTGTCTTCTTGTCATCTGCTTCAAAAAGTAAAAAAAAGAAAAAAAATGGTGACAATGAGACCATATTTCTATAACTGAAATCAGTTCTCCACTGAATATTTTTAGGCAAACACTGTAAATGGCATTTGATCCTCACTAACATAAATGGGAGTTATATAACATTTGTGACTGAAAAAGCTGTTGGACTCTGTCTTTCCTGTGAATTTCTTTTCTTTTTTTTTTTTTTTTTAAAGATTTTATTTATTTATTTGACAGAGAGAGATCACAAGTAGAGAGAGAGGCAGGCGGAGAGAGAGGAGGGAGCAGGCTCCCTGCTGAGCAGAGAGCCCGATGCGGGACTCGATCCCAGGACCCTGAGATCATGACCTGAGCCGAAGGCAGCGGCTTAACCCACTGAGCCACCCAGGCGCCCTTTCCTGTGAATTTCTTAATAAACTACTAATATCCCAATACTCAGAAATAACAGGGGCTTTTAATAGCCTGTTTGAAATGCTGTAATCCCCATATTGCATCCTAGGCCCATAGCAGTATCTCAGTGAATACCTAGATTTATACATAGGACAGCTCCAAAAATATTGGGATGCGATTTGAATAAGTTGAAAGTAGAGTAAAAAAAAATTTTTTTTCCTATGACTCAAGAAATGAGGCTCAGAAAAAAGTAACAATTTCAAAGAGCACCGTTATCCTTTCTTTCATTCTCCAAATATTAGAGAATGAATAAAAGATGCTCACTCCTGATGTCAGAACAGAAGTTTTTGATATCCAATATAGTTATTATATGTTTTGGTTATAAGGTCTCAGAGATAATCATTGTAAAGATGTCTTTCCTTTTAGATAAAAGTGAAATCCCAAATAATAAAGTTTTAGGTGTATACCTAATGCGAAAACTCAACTTTAGCAATTATTTAGAAGTAGTGACTATGTATTTTCCCCTCTTAGTGTCATTTAAGAGTATTTTAGTAAGGATTTGTATATAGTCTCTGAGGGGATCCAAGCGGTTACCTTGACAAAATAAGACAAATCTCTTAGGGCTGGGAGGAACCTCGGAGAGGCCTGTCCGCTTCCTTGTGGGACAGATAAGCAAGGATCCAGGAGGCTTGCCGCAGACCTTACAGCAGACTGTGGCCCAATTAGGCTGTGTCCTCCCTTGCCTTTCTCCTCTCTTCAGTGGTTTTGAGATTTTGTTCCTTTACATTCCTTTCGTTTTGACATTCCTGATGGCTCTGTGAAGGTCAAGCGACAGATTCCTTTGCTGACCTTACAGGGCGGGTTTGGAAGCTTTTCATTCACTCTGTAGCACGCAGAAAGTTTTCTCAAGTGGAAGATAGGCAGCTTACTAATGATGGCAAAGGCAGGAGGGGGACAACATCAGCCTTGAGAATAGGCTCTCTGGTGTCACTTTTATTCCCTTACAAAAGTAAAAATTCATTTAGCTTTCAAATTGAAGGAAAAAAAATCTCAAACTAAACTGCTCCCCTTCCCCCAACACACATGCACACACACCCCCAAAAAACAAACAGAAAACCCCAAGGGCCCTGGGCTGATGCCTTTCTTTTGTATGAACTGAGGTCCTCAGAGACAGTCAGATGACTTAATAGAGCTGTCAGAAGCGCATCTGCTTCAAAATAAGTGCATTTTAAAATTTTAAATGTAGTATTCTATTTTTGGCATATAACCTTTTTCTCTGGAGGAGCTATAGATTTTACTGTTATTAATAAACTGTCATTCATTTGCAGAGATGCATTCAATAAAGCTAGAACACAAAGTAAATGCCAGCCACTGCATCGACAGAATTATAGGTGACTTTTAGCAGGACTTACCATTACTGATGTCACCCAGAGAAGGGGGAGGGTGAGAGACAGAGAGAAAGATGAGTGGGGAGGGAGTGAAGGAGGAAGGAGGAAAAGAGGAAGAGGTAAAACAAAAATAAAAAAGGGAAAGGCTTAGATCTATTTAGCATGATCAAAGAGGAGGATCAGAAAAGATCGTGTCTGTTTCTGTGGCTTGCTCTGTTCTCTGTGGATCTTGTAACTCTGTGATTATCATGCACTGTGGCAAGACGCCACCCTCAAATTGGTCTGCCAATTTGAAGAATAATTTTCTTGCTTATTTTTATACTCCTAAGGACAGGGAAAAAGACGGAGGGAACCTAAATGGTGTGGTTTCCTCCGACCATTATTGTTGTAAATCCTATGGGTCCTGAAATAACTGGCTATTCCTGGAGTTTCAAGCTGCCTGGCCGCTCCAAAGACTTGGCACTTGAACGGGAAATGATTAGCTCCTTCCTTTAAACCTTGTCACCACAGTTTAAGTGGGTCACAAGTTGGAGAATGGGATTTCAGAAGTAAACTATCTTTTTGATGGAAATCCTCTAGTTCTTTTTTTTTTTTTTAAAGATTTTATTTATTTATTTGACAGAGAGAGATCACAGGTCGGCAGAGGCAGGCAGAGAGAGAGGAGGAAGCAGGCTCCCCGCTGAGCAGAGAGCCCGATGTGGGGCTCGATCCCAGGACCCTGGATCATGACCTGAGCCGAAGGCAGAGGCTTTAACCCACTGAGCCACCCAGGCGCCCCTCCTCTAGTTCTTTATACAACTTCGAGCTTTTCCAACACATAGTTGGCTATAAAATAAAGTGGTTTCAAATTTATATGTCTTAAGTAACTTAAATATTAGAGTAAATATTCAGTTCCCCGGGCAGAAATTATCAGGAGCCTGGGCATTTGAACTTGGTACATCTTCCTTGTATCTTTTCCCTTGATGATTAAAGATAGTAACAGTCCAGTTACTCTCTGGTTATGGGTTTATGCTTTGTTAACAAGTAAACTGTGACAGAACTTGGGTTCCTCTTGGTTGGCTGGTACATGATCTTGAGTAGTTCTTCTTTGTAGACTGACTTCTCTTTAGAATGATTGAGGAGGGTAATTTTGTGGGCGGAAGAGTTGCACCTGTTTCTGAGGCTGAAGATTGGTTATTGTTTTAACTTCCTTAGATTACTCAGGTGTTTAGGGGAAAAATGATATAAATGACCTCTTCATTTTAGGTAAGCTTGTTTGTTGTTGTTGTTTTTGAAGGGTTGCCACTGATGCTTATTTCCAGAGTTACACACTGGTAAAATATACAACATGAAAGGATATGAGGTTATTTTTATATGCTTTAAACTTAAACTCTCCAAATAGGCACATATTAGGCATATTGACAATGGCAAAGCTTTTAAGGAAATGACATTTAGACTCTAGGTTTTTTTCTTTTTCCTCCTATGTTTCATTATAATTCTACTAGGAAAGGGTATTTGGGGTCATTATTATGATATTTTTTGGTATCCTCCCTCCCAGCTGAACACACTGACTTCAACATTCTTGTACAGATATTTTAAAAACAATTTTTTTTTCTTTTCCACTTCCGTGATCCTTCAAACATTTAATTAGGCTGAATGAGAATAGGAAAAATGCTTTCTGAGTTTGTTGGAGAACTTGTCTTCAGAGAGAATGGTATTTGTGTTTGTGGGTTTGAAAATGAGGCCTCTTTAGACTACTAGCCATTTTTTATGGTTTTTTTTTTATTGAGACATAATTTACATATAATATTATAATACAACATAATGATTTGATATTTGTGTATATTGTGATAGGCTGTTAAAGAAATGATGATTTAGGGACACCTGGGTGGCTCAGTTGGTTAAGTGTTTGCCTTCAGCTCAGGTCATGATCCTAGGGTCCTGGGATCAAGTTCCATGTCTGGCTCCTTGCTCAGCCTTGTTCTCCTTCTGCCTCTCCCCCTTGCTTGTGCTCTCTCTCTCTCAAATAAATAAATAAATAAATAAATAAAATCATTTTTAAAAAAAGAAATAATGATTTATAAAAATTCTACCATCAGTTTGACTGTTAATGGTCATAACTATTAATAAGGAGTTTCAGTATAATTATATGTAGGGAAAATATGTATTTAATTTTAAGGACTATGTTAAATATTTTTATGATGTCTCATAGCAATCATTATACTGTTGGAAATATATCTTGCCCAGTTTTTATACACTTTCCACTATTTTGCTTTTGGACGAGATATTGACGTGATAATAATTGTGGTTTATGCTACAAACATTGACCGTCTGTTCTGTTTCAGGTATCCTGCGGGGCATTGGAGGTTAAGTGAGAATGAGTCCTACGTTGAGGACTTCTCCTTGTAGGTGGGCAGAACTGAGACACTCTGATCACTGCGTAGAAACAGTGCTGCGGTGACTTGTGCAAGGAGAGATTGATTGAGAGGAGCAAGGTCCACAGGCTTAAGAGAAATAGAAACAGGCAGTGGGGGTGGGTGCTGCATTTCGGATGAAGGAAATGATTGTCTGATCAAAGACAGTAGAGGTATGAAGCCATACAGAATATGGCACAAAGCCTGCTGACAGGGCTGAAGGGGGAAACGGCCAAAAAAATTCTGGGGAAAAGAGCTGAGTCCAAGTGTCAGACAGGCTTTTATTGCTAGTTGAGGAATTTGGGGTTTATTCTACCTTGTGTTTTTTGCATAAGTGAAAATATCATCACCATTATCTTTATCATTATTATTATTATTGGTTATTTTCTTAAAGGAGAGAATAGAGCACTTGGAGCTCTTTTGGAGAGGTGTAGTAGGTATGTATGAAAACAGAATAAGGAATCAGATTTAGAAAGAAAAAGTAAACTACTGTAAAGGAAGCAAGGAGTGTTATAGCTTGGAGAAACATCTCAGCCACAGGTAGAACCTTTGGAAGCTCATCCAGCAGGATAGATGGAGCAAGGTTGCACAGTAAAGCGTCTTCCGGCTGCTGTCCCTCACAAGGCATACTGTGTTTCTGAGGCACTGGGTGGACTTAGAGAAGGGAGCCCAGTGGATGGCAGTGGAGTCCGGGCAAATCTGCACAGCTAAGAGAGATCAGGAAAGGCTCCAAGATCATCTATGCTAAGAGCTCAGGTCAGCCGGGAAACTTGTTATTACATTCTCTGGGGTAAAAAAGAACCAGAGGGACCCAAGAGTCCTTAACAAAAAGAAAATCAAGTCATTTGGCTCTTAGGAGAGTGAGGGTGGCATGAATGAGATGAGAGATGGATTTCACAGTAGAGAGCCAAACGAGGGCTGCCTCCTTGGCTGTGATGTCGTGAAGTCCAGAGTTAGCCGTGAAGAAAAAGAAAAAAAGAAATAACCCTAACAACTGGCTCAGGAAAGCGTATTTTAAAATGTCCAGTGAGAGCAGAACTCCCGTGATTCCTGGAGGAAATATCGTGACCTATGTGAAGTTCCTGAGGCCAGAAGGCACCAAGGAACCCTAGTGAAGGGTTTGCCGTTCTCCTCGACTCCATAGCGGATTCAGGTCCAACACGGAGCAACCCGTCTCTATAGAGAGCGGGGGTTCCAACGCCTCCTTCAAGAATGGTCGCCCTGAGATCAAGTAGGTCATCCCTGCCTCCACAGTGCAGAAGAATCCAGCAGGAGACAGAGTCTGATGATGATAGGAAGAAGAAGTGTCTAGATCAAAGACCCGTGTCCGGATTTTCATAGGATGAACTAACCCTGCTACAGAAGGGACCAGATTGGGGCACTGAAGTGGGAGAGCTAGCCAGGGAAAACATAAAATTAGCCAACTTAAAGTTTTGATGCTATCATATTTTTTCTTCTTTCTCTTGGGCCTGTGGTAGTAATAAATATATGGAAAAACTTGAATGTTGGTAGAAACTGCAGTGTTGTAGGACAGTGAGGGAGCGGGGAATGACTCAACCTTTCCAGACATGTCCAGATGTGGCTGCTCAGCCTTGGCTACCAGGGGGCTTCCTCTCTGGTCCTTCTAACCTTAAAAGTATCAGAAGGTTTCAGCATCTTCAGTCTCTTGTAGTATAGGGGAAAATGGAACATGGCATTTGGGAATAGGTCTTTAATCCCCTCTGACTTGTAGAGTGCTGAGATGCATGCCTAGAGATGGGGGTATGAAGACAGGCCTTACCTGGTGGAATCCTCCTCTAGTTCGTGTGAAACAAACTCTGGAATGGGTGTAGAGAAGGATTTTTTCATCTTTGTCTGACTTTTTTGGTAAGAGCCAGGATCAGGGTACATAGAAAGAAAACCTGGTTTGCCTGTTTTTCTTGTGTAAGTGTTCCTTGTGTTTTGCCAGGAACAAAGTAAAACTTTGATTCACTCATTCAATGTATCATCTAAATTAATTCCTAATTGACTCATATTCTCACTATTTTATTGAAACAACAGCATTTTTTTTTTTTTTAAAGCAACAAATTTCATAGCACTGGAGTAGTTTGGAAGATGTAAGGGTCTAAAAATTTTTGGCTGTTTGGTTGGTTACCACTCCCTCTGGCAGAGATAATAATGTTAAACTTTAACATGACGCTGGATGTTGTAATCCTCCAAGGGAGAGAAGTGGTTGTGCTCTAAGGTCATGGCTGGCAAAGGCACCTGTGTCCAGTCCAGAGGGCGGTGGGTTCGGCAAGCATACATTGTCCCAGGCCTGCCCCGCTTAGGCGGGCTTCTCAGCAGCTCTCATTGGTGGTGACAGATAATAATCATCTTCCTGGGTAGTTCTTATTTTTTTCCCCCTAGATTGAACAGTGTGCCTTTTCAGGTTTTATTTCTCAAATATATTCACAGTTGTTTGATGGTACAAGTAAGGGATTTTTAAAAATATCTCGACATAATTTCATGTTTAATATTAATAAAAGCATATTCCATTTCCATGGCTTGAGTTTAGTGCTGTGACCTTTTCAGGTGGGTGATACCTATAATTTCACTAATTTAATAGAAGATGGTATTCATGCTATTTAAAAGTATTATAGGAAGATTTTTTTTTCTTTTTCAGTAAAAATTCAGCCACAGTAACATGGATAAAGTATGGCTTTAGGCCCATGTAATTATAAATTGAAGTTAGTTTAAAAAGAAAAAAAAAAAATTTGTTCCCTTCTTCCCAGAATGCTTACCTTTCTACATGTATTCGTTTCCTAGGGCTGCTGTAATGACAACAAATGGGTGGGTTAAAACGACAGAAATCTCTTCTCTCACAATTCGGGAGGGCAGAAGTCCGAAATCAAGATGTCCACAGGGCCATGCTCCCTCCAGAGGCTTGACTCTTAGAGCTAACTTAGTTCCCACATTTAGTGAGCTTGTTGGCAGCTCAGGAAATTGCTGTAGAGACCAGCGGGATAATGGTATGGAAGTGGCTGCAATCAGGTTCACTTTGTTTTTTGGTTCAGTATTCTTTCTAGCATATACAGTCACCTCTATATGGAAAGGTTGGACTGTGAGTATTCAGAGTGCTGGTAGAAGCATGTAAGCCCCCCAAACTCTGTGTACTGACCTGTGTTCAGAAGTCTTAATTCTCTCTCTCTCTCTCTCTCTCTCTCTGTGCAACTTAAAAATCCAAATCCAACCCAGAGGAATACTTTCAGGAATACCTTGACAATTCGTAAATTGCACAGGAGATACCCCCCACCCCCCAAACGGGAAAGGACAAGGAGTGACTCTGCCCATCTGTGGGGAGGGTCACGTAGTGAGATGGAAAAGGCTAGGTCAGGTGCTTGATTTTGATCTTGATTCAGCTCACTGCTGGTTAGCTGTCCAAATCACCTCATCTCTGAACCCTTTTATCAGATGAGAACCGTTCTGTTCTAAGGGTTAATATCACTGGTTTTCATTCCACATTCAGGTTTTTCTACCCCAGCAGCTTCTGGCTAGGAACCTCTTAATATTTTTTTGTGTTCATAGCAACTAGTACCATGACTTCCTCATGGTAGGGAACTTATGAACTGGGCACTGCTGGAAATACTGGAAGATGACGAGTGGAAACCAAATGAGGGTATGCTGAGCGGTATGTTAAAAGCCAAAAGACACAGAGCATCTACCCCGTGTCACAAGGGCTGCAGCGAGCACCCCAGGACACAGACAGACAGATTGTTTCTGTGAGTCAGTTTCCTGCATCCCGTGGAGTCAAGAGGAAGACCTGCACACAGTAACGGGCTTCACAAACAATGGGGACTTCCGATGGCCAGGGGGCTCGAGAGTCTCCGAGCATCTCGAGGGCACTCACAGTTCAGACAGTGCTTTCAAGCAGGGTGCTCCCGAGGCCACATTCGTAGACCGTTTTCTCTTTAGATAGGCAGTGAAGTTCCTTCGATGGCTTTTTAACCCATGCTGAGAAGTTTGCAGTAATCGTGAACTCGGCAGAGTGAATTTAACTCTTGGATGGAGGAGAAATTAGCAATCTGACTGTGGCTGCCGCAGAGGGAGAAATTTACAGCCTCCAATGCCGACTGAAATGGACTGATCTTTGTTTCCTCTGAGGAAGGGCAATGCCGTGGAAGTGTAACACGTTTCGGATTGGAATCCTAACACTCCAGTTTATTACTAGCAATGGTGGTAGTCATGATGACAGTCAACACGTCCACAGTGCTTACTCTTTGTTCGACACTGTTGAGTGCTTCACAGAGACCTACCCGTTTATCTCGACTCCGACAGCTGTGTGCAGAGTTTCATACCGTGATGTTTAGTGCTAATTATGTCCCAGTATATGAATTGTTCTACACCAGGAAGAAAAAAAAAAGTTAAGGGTATGAGTAACAAAGGAAAAATGAGGTCAAAGAATAGGAGTCATAATTAATAGCAAAGAGTTAAACCGAATCAAGTGATTTCCTTTTTGTGCTGTCGATCACGTGAGGTCCTGCATCTGGTGCAATGGAAAATGCTGATAAGACAAACAAATGGGCTTGCCCTGACGTGGGTCTGCACTGGACTGAGCGAACAGTGACTGCTCAGCCCCGGCGCCCCTCACTTTTCAAGATGATCCTGGCTGATTCCATGGTGTGAAACAGCGTATGAGAGATAGGGAGGTGTCGGCAGCTCAGCCCAGAAAGCCAGGGATTGGGCAGTGGCTTACTGTAATCGCAGTTGCTGGCTGACTGCCCCGCTCTCTGGCAGTGAATGTGGGGAGGTGGGCTGGGGGACAGCTGTGCCTAGCACTGCAAGCTCCATGGGACCGTAGAGCACCAGCCCCCCATGGCACTGCTTCAGAATGTTCTGCCTGAAAGGTGAGGGGGTTTTGGGTCCATTCGGGTGGTGAGGTTTTAGTTAAGAAAACGATCATCTAGCATCAGAGTCTAACTCAGTGCTCACCTAGCACTATTAAAAGCAAAGTTTGGGGGAGTTTGCAAGTATGAAAGTGAAAAAAGTCATTGTTCTTTTTCGTTGTTGTTGCCAACAGGAAGAAAGACCTCCTGCTGGGGAGGTGGAATTTTCTTTTAGACAGAAAGGATATTTCTCTGTTTGGATGTGTTTTGTATGCATTTTCTTATTGACAAAAGTAGTTACAAGTTTAGAATTAAGGAAACTTAATGCAAGTAGGAATGGTGTACAGTTGTAGCATGAGTTCTACCAGAGAAGCTTTTATGGGGTAAGTTGCTCCTGTAAAGGATCAGAGTGAATGGGAAGGGGAAAGCTATTCTATTGCTTGAAGCTTTAATATGTGAATTCAGGAACGAAATTAATTTTGTTGTACAACATACTTCTTGTTCTAGCTACGGATGGATGATAGTGCTTACTAAGTACTGTAAGATGGAGAACATATGAGTATATATAGAGACTCCCTGATTAGTTAGGCAGTGTTTCCTCTTTTTAGGCAATTATTTTTTCTTCAAACTCTATTTTTGTTCCAGCTCTTATCTTAATGTAATTAATTTAGACATTTGAGAATGTGTGGGCCTGTGAGATTGTTGGAATGGAAGAGTTAAAATGAATTCTCTTGGAACCGGAGTAGACTATTTTTTTCATATATTTCAGCGTATGTTATTCTGTTGATGGGAAATTCTTGACAGCTTTTCAATTTTTGGAAATGAAGAGGTCCTGTCTGTCTTGCTTTGCTGATTTCTCTTTGTCCACAAAGCCCACTAATGAGTTCTAGACATGGATTTTTTAGTTTCCATGTTTACAGATTTAACTCTAACTTGACACCTTAAAACCCACCACTGTCTTTAATATAAAACTTTAGTTTGGTGTATTTGTTTCTATGGTTGGTATAAATTTGATGAAATCAAGGGGGTAAAAACAAACAAGAACATCACATTCTTCCCTCCCTAAGAATTCAATTAGCTCTTGCACTAGAGAGTTCCTAGTTGCAGTGGATTTCTAAAGAGCTCTGTTTAAGACTGAAATGAATTTGAATAGTTCTGAAAAATAATTTTAGATGAAATGGCTTATGGGCTCTCATAGTACTGTTTGTTAAAAAATTGTTTGCTCAAAATAAACATAACTAGGAGGAGCCAGAATTCAGTATTATGGGAGGAGGCTGTAGGCTAACCTAGTGTAATTTCCACAGTGTAGTTGAAATCATTATGATCTAATGACATCTTAAGGTTTAGGATTTTTAATTGAATGCAGGTGTGGAGTTGTTGCAGGATATGACTTCTGCAGCTTCAACATATTTGTCTCCACCCATTCCCATAACAGCAATTTCATTTTATTAAAGAATCTATCAACTTCATGAACTCTTAGTTTCCTTGGTAACTTGGGAAATTTTAGAAAGTCAAGTGAATGGCACGTGATGACAAGCGAGTACTTTTGTGCTGAAGTGTGTGTTCAAATCAGG
Organism: Lutra lutra; assembly: GCF_902655055.1. NCBI lineage: Eukaryota > Metazoa > Chordata > Mammalia > Carnivora > Mustelidae > Lutra > Lutra lutra. The sequence goes on along the minus strand of NC_062283.1, from coordinate 89,781,756 downwards.
AATCCACAGTCCCCTTTAAAGCCCACTTTCTGATCTGCCAGCAGCCAGGACAAACAGTTGACATTTGGCTCTCTTCCTGTGATTAATATCCTTTTGATTTACAATAATGATTTTTAGGTCGCCCTTCCATGCTTCCTGTGAGGCAAACTCATGAGAAAGTAATGGTGACTGAGCCTGAACACAGGAATATGAAAGGCTACTTGCGGACACTTTCTGTTTCCTACTGTGTTTGTGTTTCCCTCTATTGGAGACTTTTTCAGGGGCTTTCATTAATTGGCCTATTTCTATGGCCATCTGAGGTTCTAAGGGCTCTTGAATCTGTGGTTATGATTAGCACGGATGTTAAAGGAAAACACGATTGCCCTTCGTTTGGGTAAATCATGTTCCCGTGTATTTTTTTTTTAATTGTTGAGAGAAAACATTCCCATCAGATGGTCTCCCACATTATTGTAGGGTTTCCTCTTCTCCAATTAGACTGTTTATTTCTAAAGTCATGTCTATTCAGCTTTTGGTAGGTAGGATACTAGAAAAAGTGCCTTCTTGGAAGAGAGATGTCATCTTTGTCATTGCTGTCTGCTCTTAAAACTCACAGTTGTAGTCGCTCTCTGTTACTGCCATTGAAGTAGCTCAGATCCATTCAGTCCACCCAAGTTCATTTTGTATGAACAATGTCTCGGCTCCCAGTCTCTCAGAAGACGTTCTCTTAGGTTCTGCCAAGGGCCCTGTGGTTAACAAATCTCTGGTGTGTTGTTCCTTCATTGTGTAATCAGTGATGCACTGTGGTCTCGGAAATGAGTTTCCAGCTAATCAAATAATGTGATTAACAGTTAATGACCATGCATATATTGTAAACCATTTGTGGATTACACCATTCAAAATATTAGAAAAAAAATATTTTTGCCACTGATACTGAGTGGAACATAAGTTTCTCTGAGACGATTCAGAATGCAAATTTCTTAATTACAGCCCTCCACCTTCATCTTTGTAAATATTAATTATCTTTGCAGTGCATCTCTAACTGTGAAGACTGTTTTTTCCCTTTTACTTTCCAACCCATCACAGACATATATTTTATAAAACAACATTATGTCTTATGTGATGTCACTATTGTATCAAACAGCCATACGAGTCCTTAAGCATTTAATTTGTTGCCTGGAGTACTCTGGTTGCAGACGGGTAGCAAAGCATTGGCCAACTGGCACTGGTTAGGAGACAAATCTGGATTTGTTTCCTAGAGCTTCTGTAACAAATTACCAGTAGGCAAGTGGCTTAAAACAGAAATCTCTTTTCTCATAATCTAGAAACTAGAATCCAAAATCAAGGTGTGGCAGGGTCACGTCCCCTCCGAAATCTCTTACAAAGGGTCTTCCCTTCTTCTAGTTTCTGGTGGCCTCGGGTATCTCTTGGCTGGTGGTAGCATCTCAGGCCCTGTTTTCACGTGGCCTTTTTCCTGGGATATCTCTATAATTTTTATATAAGGACAAGTGTCATTGGATGTCAGACCCACCCTAATGTAGTATATGACCTCATCTTTAATGATTTCATTTGCAAGGACTCTCTTTCCAAATAAGGCCACATTCTGAGGTTCCTGGTGGATGTGGGTTTCCAGGGACACTATTCAACCCATTAGAGCAGAACATGTGTAAAATCACACTGATTGAAGGTAGCCTTATAAGAGGTGGGCACAGCACTATAAGAATGACTGTCCTTGGATGCTGCACTTGAAGCTTGGTGCAAGCTTAAGACAGGTTTGTATGTGCAGGGAAAAGGGTGAAGCATATACTAGGGTCAGTAGCCCTAATGAAAATGTTGCCCTTTTCTTTCCTATAAGTGATCCAGTTTTCCTTATGAAATCTTAGCCTGCTGAGAAAGGGAAAAAACAAAAGACAAAATTGAACTTGATTCACTGCAGTCATCTCAGTGTGAGCCAAAATTTAAACAGTTGCATTAGATAGCTCAGTCAGTTGGATGACTCAGTCTTTCAGAATTCTCCTCTATTATCCCCCTTCTCTCCAAAGTGGATTTTGTCCTTAGTCTTCTTATTAATATAGCACAAGTGATGCATGCTAAATTATGTACTTTTGATGTAATTTTGTCATATTTGCAACATAATTTTAAAAATTGTAAAACAATTTATGTACATAGTTGAGTTTAGAGAATAAAGTATTATTTTAAAAATGTCATTCTTAATGTGGGAAGGAATCATACACCTATCCTTTTGTGGTCCAAGAATAATTTCAGTGTGTTTTATGAGCATCATGGACCTTTAGTTTCTGAATTTAGTATTGGGTTTTACCCAGTCAGCATTCTCCCCAGAGATTTAAACCTGGCTTTGGTGTGTTGGACTAGATTCTTTCCCTTTCTCAGCTCTTACTGCCATTGGAGATCTAGAAATCCAGTTTCATGGATTGGAAAAGTGGTAAATTCTCTGGGGTGGGTGTATCCCAGCTGCCTGCGTGCTCAGCATGGTAGGGTCCTGTCTTTATTCTTTTCTGCTTCACGAGTTACAAACTTAGGAAAGCCTTTAGGTTGTCTAATAATAGCAAAGAGTTATGTTGGAGATTACAGCTATGAACTATCTCAGGCATGTGCTTCTGCTCCCACGAGGGCCGTTTATACTAGAAACTCAGCTTTCTCCCTCCTTGTGCATCCTGGAACGGATCACAGACTGCTTTCCAGTTGTCTCGTGTATGTTGTGCATGTAAAAGAATTCCTTAGATTCTTTTCTTGGCAGCATTTGGAAAATAATGTCTGGAATCAGAAACAGATTTGTTATTTCTGTGCTGAAACAAGTGTATTTTTCAAGTTAGCTAGCAAGTAACCATTTGCTCTGGAAGGTTCCCCACCCCCTTCTTAAATCAGTGTTAAACTGTCAAGGAAGCATTGAGCAAAGTTTATGCTATTTGCCGTTTGATTCAGAGCATCACTTTTAAAGACTTTAATAACCAAAATGCAAAGCGATCTTGAAAATGTCGCATCTTTGTGAATCTGGACATTTTACTATGCATACATTTAGATTTTGAGTTTTACTTAAATTAACAGCAGCTTTTAGAACTGCAGCCCTTCAAGTTTCTCTATTTTCCCTCCTCCTTTCATTTAAAAATTGCGTATAATTGTTAGTCAATAACCTGCAGCTACCAAGGGGAATTCACATTTGCTCAATCTGCAATTTAAAGTAGCGCTTTTAATAAACGCACTGGTGATATCATGCATTTTTCAAACTGGCGGGCAAAGCCCTTGAAATTTAATAAACCAAACAAAGCTGGCCCTTTACTTCCTTTGTCTTTCCCTTGAAAAGTCTATCATGCTTTCTGGTTCTTTCTTCTTCCTGCAGTTAAAGTCTTGTTTTTAAATATGTTAATGGAAGGAGAAGCCAGCTCACCATGCTGAATAGATAATACAGTATAAACTAGGAGATGCTATCCTTAAGGAATGAAAAGGCAGTTAGCAGAGCTTTGCTGCCTGAAGCTCACGGAGCTGGGGGTCTGCTCATTTCTGGAGCATGCTCTGTGTGAAGATAGTAGTGCTCTGGGTAATTTGGTGGAACTGAATCAAATGACTCGAATTACTGAAAGCACTGGCAAAGGTTTCAGTTAAGTTCTCCATTTTAATATCTCCTGTTCCATTTTTACCTGTTCTTGTCTCCTCTTTTCCCCTCTGTCTTTTCTAGTTTCTTTTCCTTACCCCCCCCTTACCCTCTTCGTTGGGGGAGCTGTATCATGCTTAAGCTGGATTGAACTCCTAGTTACGGAGGTGTGATCAGTAGTCTGCACACGCGTTAGTAAAGGTGATAGTTAATAGACGAAGGCAAATGGATCAGTGCGATGAAGGCAATTTACCACTCGGGACACCATGTCACCACCATCCAGCAGGCACAAAGGTATGGAGGGGTACGTATTTTCCCATTTTAAATCTCAGAAGGAAACACTGCTTGAAAACAACCTAAGGGTCTTTAAGCAAATTAATAGCTTTTGTGTGATTAAGCAGCTTGTCAAGATTTTTTATTGGGGGACATTGGGTGGGAAGGTGGATATTCTTAAGTTGAAAAGTGTCAATTATTTTATAAAATCATACATAGCAATTGAATTTGAGATGAGGAGGTCTTAACTTGACAGGCAGTACAACTACACACTGTTCATCCTCCGTATGCTGATGACATAACACTTAGCAGGTTTTATTAGCTTAGGTTTAGGTTTTTTATTGTTGTTACTATCAAAATGTGGCTGATACTGAGAGCCTTTGAGACAAAAAGCTATGCTGACTTGAACTTGGGCTGAATTTGTGTGTGTGTTGGGGGGGTGCACGGTAAGAGAAATATGAGCGTTCATGACCACTTTTTCTTTGGAATGTCTTGTTATAACAAAAAGATATAAATAACATAAGGTGAACTCTAGGAACTGTGTGAAGTATAATGTAAGTGAACTTCTATTTAAGTGCAGAGTGGTTTTCAAAGGTCAGATTATGGCTGTTTGTTCTTGAGAAATTTTACAAGACAGCATTTGAAAACAAAGAGAGAATCTCTGCTTCTGTGACCGCAAGAAGGTATCTGTGATCTTTCTTTCAAAACGGTGCAAGCTTCACTGCTCCTGAAACTTTGGACTGGAGGTTGTGACAAATGCCTCTGCTCTCCCAAGTGAGCCACTGTTCACAGTAGGAGTGGGAGGGAGGAGAGGCTGGATGGAGGCTTCTGAGGGTGTTTTCAGGAAGGGGAGGCAGAGGGTGGCCCCATTGTTCAGGCCATGCTCAGGAGAGAGGCGGGAGTCTGGGAGATTCTAGAGGTGGCAGAACGTTGGCTGGGGAAACTGACTGACACCAGAAGTTAAGAGCAGTGGTTTTTCTCTTTCAAACAGCAAAGTTCCTTAGCAAATGCAGAGGGGGTTTTAGAAAATGCCTGGAGATGAGACGAATATGGCAGGGCAGAAGAAAAATAAAGCAGGTGGAGGCCTTCACTCCCGCTGGTACTCCATTGCTCCATCCCAGCCATCTCCTGCAGATTGAGTTTTTGCTGTATCCAGACTCTTTCCTGTTGGTCAGAGGACAAAGAAAGCTCTGGTCCCTTCATTTTTCCTGGAAGAGTGTTGCTAAACAGAATACCCAGCTTTATGCAAAAAATAAAAAGGCCAGTAGTCTTCCCAGGTGGCTAATTTGTACATCTAAATTCATCCAAAATCTGCTGATACTCTGAAATACCTCTGCAGTTCATCTTATCGGGCCAAAATAAACTCTTAGGTGTAAGAGTTTATTCCTCAGGGGCACCTGGGAGGCTCAGTTGGTTAAGCGTCCAAGTCTTGATCTCAGCTCGGATCTTGATCTCAGGGTCCTGAGTTCAAGCCCTGAGCTGGGCTGCATGCTGGGTGTGGAGCCTACTTAAAAAAGAAAAGTTTATTCGTCAGATATTGATGGGCACTGACCATATGTCAGGCGCACGCCCTCCTCTGTCTCCAGGAGAGTCTCCGTCTCTGATGCCGCTGGGTTTCTTCAGCACCCAAGGCCTCCAGCTGCTTTCCTGTCCACTTGTAAGCCCTTTTGGCAATTCCTCTTTCCCCAAGGTGGACTTTGAGAAAAAAAAGCAAAGTTAGAGACTTTTTAAAGAGGTTTCCTGCCAGTTATGACACAAATAACAAGAGTAGCTAACAGGTTAGTAAAGATTCAGTAAATCCCAACTCTGTCTCTTAACAATACAAGCTTGAGTAAAATCTCCTTCGCTGTTAGAATACAACTACCTGATAAAATACTGAGGATTAAGTAATAACATATGAGATGGTGGGCATTTCTTCACAAATATGTAGTAATGCTATTTAAATCTGACCTGAGTGCTTTATAAAGTTACTGATTATACCTTCCTTGGGCTTGTGAAAGTAAGGACTAATTTGTACCTTCATATGTGAATATGGTGTAGCTATCCAGGGAGAATGCTATCCTTTCGGATTGGTATCACAGCATATTTACACCAATCTTTGTAAAGTTTTTGGTAGGCACAGTCATATAAATACACCTAGATGATACAAAGTATTAAAAGTCACATTTACTGGCAAACGCGCATGATAGCAAGGCAAGGATTTTGAAAGCCGTGGAAGCCAGCGGAGGGTATCCTGATACCAACTTGATTCTGACTGCTTCAACACCAGTGGAAATGTTTCCTGGAAGAGCAAATACTTGCTAAAAAATTGGAGCAAGATTTGGACGACTCATGATGCCTTTTATAAAGTTGTTTTGTTTTCACACAATCTCTCCATAATTATATGAGCAGAATGGATGGATGGATCTTTACGTGGGGAGCAGTGTTCTTATTTTAGGCTGACTGCTGCATGAGCAATTGGTAATGAAGTCTCCTTATTGCTGGGTTATTTCTCATCTCACCATATTCCTAGGTTCTCAGTAACGGAAGCCCACTTTTCGTCTCAGATAGAATAGGCTAGTAAGTGTAAATGTTGTCCAACTGAATTGTCAGTAAATTATAATGGAAGTCTAAAACAAATAGCGTACTGGAAAGATGACATTGTGTATCCATCCCTCCAAAAATGCAGGCCTTAAACACCAAAAGTACTGAAAACAGATGGGTACATTTTTGATGGCTTTAATCTTGTCTTGAATATAAAACATTAGTTTGATACTTATCATCACTTTTTTTTTTTTTAAAGATTTTATTTATTTATTGGACAGACAGAGATCACAAGTAGGCAGAGAGCCAGGCAGAGAGAGAGGAAGGGAAGCAGGCTCCCTGTTGAGCAGAGGGCCTGATGTGGGGCCCGATCCCAGGACTCGGGGATCATGACCTGAGCCGAAGGCAGAGGCTTCAACCCACTGAGCCACCCAGGCGCCCCTTTCCATCACTTTTTGATATAGGTTTACCAGATTACATCTATAAGGACGGCTTCTTTTCAGTTCCCTACTGAGAACATCTAAAACTTTTAAATGTCCAGTGTCCTTTCTGCTTCCCACAGAAAGTTAATGTTAGCATGGCAAATGTGCTTTTTGGCTACTGATAGCAAATTTGGTTGGAAATGAGTTTCTGTTACTTGCTCCCTGCCCCTTACTCACCTTTATGAAATTGCTGAATGGATCCATTGTTGGCATGTTATCTGCAGGAGATAAAGTGTCTGAGAGCCGTGAGGAAAACAGGATCCCCTGAAATAGATGAGATGCCTTTGGCATGTGACATACTAAAGGGTTCTCCCAGACTACTATTTGGGATTGTGTTTGACTAGATTTTCTCTGCTTTAATTTCCCCATTCCCTCCTTTTAACATTGGAAAGTGACCTCTGTGTTCTGTGCACGAAAAGCAGCTACCTTTCTCTGTCTCTTCCTTGATATTTCCCCGTAGCAGCAATGAGGTCAGACTATACAGATGTATTCAGTGTAGAGAAATGAAGAGAACAGTCTTCTCTCTGCCAGAGTACTGCTTCCCTCACACCCAGCGAGAATTGTTACCGTGAGGTAATTCTCTAGCCAGTATCAAGAGTCGTTTGTGATTTTCTAGTAAGGGAACCGAGTATTTGTAATATGCTGGTAGCACCCCAATTTTATTTCCAAACTTCAAATATGAATATCCATCTGCCCACTCCACATTTCCAACTAGATTTCTAGTAGACGTCATGAATACATCAGACTCCTGGTCCCCCTCACACTTGCCCCCATATCTGTTCCTCATTTCAGCTGGGGGACAAATGCATCTTTCCAGTTGCTTACACCCAAAACCTGGAAGTCCTATATGTCCCCTTTTTCTTTCATACCCCACTCAGTGTGTCAGAAAATCCCATTGACTCAATTTTTAGAATCTTTTCCACAATCCGATTGCCTCCCAGACCACCACTGCCCCCTCCTTGCCTGAGTCCCACCTTAGTTTCCCTTTACAGACTGTTTCAACCCAGTGGCCCGAGTGAACCCTTAAAAACAAAAGTGATGGTTCCACTCCTTTGCTCACAAGTACCTTTCACGTGAAGTAAAAGCTCGAGTCTTGGCAATTTCTCTGTATTTTGGGGGGTGTCAGTCATGGGCCAAACCTAAGCCAAAGAGAAGATGGGTTTGGTGCCTGAGCTACGGGATTTGTAGCTCTGTCAAATCCTCTAGTCTGGTGGAAAAGGAAGAAGGTCAGTCATGTTCTTGTCTGATGCTCACAGAAGGTGTGATCTTTAATGGGATTCCTTTGTCTTCTCTGCAATGGGAATGAAGATCGTGCTACCTGATTTCATTTTAGCAATAAAGGTAGCAACCTGTGGCTTTAATGTGGCTACCAAGATATACCTTTACTTTTTACTAAATAGCTTTGATAAGAATTTTGGTTGGGATTTTGGAAAATTGATCCCTATGGCTTTTTTGATAGGGAGCCTATCCAAATTAGAAAGCTCACTTAGATGTCTAATAAGCAGCTCAGTTTTTATTCTTTTTTTTTTTAAGATTTTATTTATTTGAGAGAGATCACAAGTAGGCAGAGAGGCAGGCAGAGAGAAAGAGGAGAAAGCAGGCTCCCTCCGGACAGAAAGCCCGATGTGGGGCTCGATCCCACGACCCTGGGATCATGACCTGAGCCGAAGGCAGAGGCTTTAACCAATTGAGCCACCCAGGCGCCCCTCAGTTTTTATTCTTATGCATGTATTTGTTTTGCTGAGCTTTGTGTGTTATAAGGAATAGCAAAAGTCTTTTCATGGTAAGTGCAAGATATTTTACTCTTTTATAATACCACAACTTTTTCTTTCATAGCATTATTAAAATGGAGGGTAGGTTCTGACCCCCTCATTGAGTGTGATTTGCATATTCTTTGGGACATGTACTACTTTTTGTGTGTGGTAGTGATTGGTGCTTTGGCTTCTCTACTAGATTCTAAGTTCCTTGGGACCCTAGTGCATTAACTTGACCATGAAGGAATTCCAACTGATATTTGTGGATTAAAGGCATGAAATATAATATGCAACCCAGTTTAAGTGAAACAGACTTCAGACATCACTCTCCCTGAAAATAAATGGGCTTTTTTTGAGGATAGCTTAAAATATAAAAGTGGATTTTTCTACATTCAGCTGATAATAGGTAGGCAATAAGTAGAGCAAGAAAGATTTTTAACTTTCAGAGTCTTATTTTCTGTAACAACCGGATTGAAAAATCTAATGGAATGATTTCAATCATAAATGGCTTATAAGAGTGGGAAGCTGGTATAAAGGAGAAAGGTAATGTATTTCTAGAAACTCAAACATTGTGGTGATGGGGAGGGTAGGGAGGGAGGAACATTTCTCAGGTGTTTTCTTGGTCTTTGAAGTGGCAGGTCACCCAGGGAGATGGCCAGTGCCCTCTTGTTTCTTCCTAAGCCCCATTCTGAAGGGCTTACAGTTCTCTTGACTAAGAAATTGAGGACTTACTCACCAAGGAGAAATGCACCCTGATCCAAGCACTTTTTTCTCTCTTAGATTTAAACACACACACACACACCACCACCACCACCACCACCACCACTCCAATGCATAGTCTGGTGAATGGGCAGTTGAACATGGACAAAAAAAGAAGAGTGGTAAAATTTTCTTTAGAAGTAGATTATTTTGTCTTAGCAGATCATTTAAATATGTGAGGTTTTTTTTGTTGTTGTTGTTTTAATTTAACATGTTTAAATACTTCCATTGGAATTATACTTCCTTTGGTCTTCTCATCCCTTGTTCTAAATTTTCAGATCTGCTGGATGATTTTGTAGGGTTCCCCTGTATGCAGTTCATTCTATTTCCATTATAACCTTTGTTCCCCATTTTCTCTGTAAATATGCGTACAATGTGGTCACTTTGTTCTTCTGTTTGTAATAGGTGCCATGAGGACAAGCTGGTTATTATTCAGGACCTTATGTCAGAGTACACCTAGAGGTGCTCTATTAATATCTGTTGAGTGATTGAGTGCTTAGCTGCATTCAGGACTTTATTCTTTCCCTTTATCACTGTGATGGTTATTAAACGTTATAAGAACTTTGACCTAGAGGTTGTCTTTTCACCTCAAAAAAATGAAGATGACCAATCATTTTAATGACCAATTGAGATCTTACTAAAATGCCCATTCAGGATTGTGAGCCTGAAGTCTTCTCGATTTTTTTTTAAGATTTTATTTATTTATTTGTCAGAGAGAGAGAGAGCGAGCGAGCGAGCACAGGCAGACAGAGTAGCAGGCAGAGGCAGAGGGAGAAGCAGGCTCCCTGCTGAGCAAGGAGCCCGATGTGGGACTCGATCCCAGGATTCTGGGATCATGACCCGAGTCCAATGCAGCGGCTTAACCAACTGAGCCACCTAGGTGTACCTTGATGTTTTAACTGTGAGTAAATTTCTGCATGTATAGCAGAAAGAGTCTTAACCTAGGAATCAGAGTTTCTGATCCTGAGTCTATTATTTACTGACTCTGAGGAGGCCACGCAAGCTCTCAGAGCCATTTCCGCCATCTAATAACTAGAAGTGACTGCGCTGTCTGCTTGGTGGGGGTGATTCTTTGGGAATCAAATGAGATGAGGTGCCTGGAATGTAGTGGGAAACCGGCAGTCCTCTGTCTCCTCCTCTCCCCGTCTACACTTCCTGTCAGTTCTTCTTGAATGTGCTCTGTCCTCTCTGTCTCCTGGGCTAGCCCTGCCATAGTGTGGTGACGAGTAGTATTTTGTTCTTTTTCTGGTTTATCAGTCTCCTAATGCCCCGATTTTAATCTACTTGCTCTTGAGAAGTACTCAGACTCTCTCCAGAATGTGTTTTCTCCTCTGGTAAACCTCAGTCCCCTCACCATATCATTGTTTTTAGAGTAAAGTCAACTTCCTTACCATGATATAGACAAGCCCTTCATGAAAGAATGCCTCCCGATTTTCTTCAGCTTCAGTTCCCACTAGCGGCTCCCCCTTCTATAATTCACCACCCTTGTTCCTCTTTCTCTGCATGTGCCAGGACCCTCTGCTTAGAAGGAATTTCTGTTTCTCCTGCGGTGCATCACCCTAACATTCAGATTGGACTGACAGGACTGCACTCAGATGTTAGCTCGTGTAGAAATCCTCCACACTAACATTCCCAAGCTGGTCTTAACTTCTCTAGGCCGCCTGCCACGTTGTCATCCAGCAGTTTTCTTTGTGCTGGGCAGTAAGGCAGAGAACGCGTTCTTCATTGTCCTTGATGCCAAGAATCGCATCTAGGTTGGGTGGTTGAATTAATTCGTTAGTACTTGAACATTTTTAAAAATATGAGGGAAAATTCTGGTGTATCAGCTGGCTTGGTATTAGAAACAAAGTAGAAAACCTTACCCTAACCCATGTATAAAGTTATAAATTGTTTCACAGCTGGGATACTGTGCTTCATTCTAGCTGTTCCCTGTGGATAATTTCTGAGGTGTTGAAATGCACAAAAAGTTTCAATTAAGATTATTTGCCTTGGAAGGAGAAGTAACTATGCCAAGAAATCCTAAAATAATTTGGATTTTACCAGGGAAAATCATGTTTGGGATACAGCAGCACAGTATCCTATAAGGGTAAATGACATGGAGGTTGTCAACCAGAGCTAGGTATTCAGAACGAGGGACATAGTGTTCATTACCTGGGATGGTGGTACAAACTAGAAATATTAACTCACTCAAGAAAAGCACAGATAACCAGTTAATGATTGATCATAACTGATTATCAAGGTGAAATGGTCTGAGTCTTCTGGCCTTGAAGGAATCCAAATAGTGGAAAACTCCACCCTGCCAACTCTGATGGGCAAAATTTTGGCCCCCAGGACTTTCATCCCCTGGTACCATGCCTGTCAATATGTTGTACACGGCAAAACAGGATTTTGCAGCTAGAGCGAAGGTTACTACTCAGTGAGGGAGATTAGCCTGGATTATCCAGGTAGGTCTAATGTCATCATAGGAGCCTTTAAGAGCTGAGCTTTCTCCCCCCTGCTGGCAAATGTGAATTCAGGGAGGTTCTAAGCCTGGGAAGGAAGGATATTCAGTGTGTTGCTGGCTTAAAGATGAAGGGAACCACTAGGAAACCCTTGAGAAGGCACTGAATTTTCCCAACCACCTGAATGAGCTTGAAAGCAGATATTCCTCCATAGCCCCCAAATAGGAAGCCAGTCAACACCTTAATTTGGGTGAAATCTTAATCAGAGAACCCAGAAGCCTTCTGGATTTGGGGCCTACTGAACAGTGAAGTAATAAATGGGTATTGTTTTAAGGTGCGAAATTCATGGTAATTTGTTAAAACAGCGGTAGAGAACTACTACACCAACAAAACAAAACAAATGGGGTGGGGGTATGGGAACATCTTGCTTTGGGGACATTTCTGTTGGGAAGACTTGATTTCCAGTGGACCAAGTTCGAAAACACTAGAATTGAATGCCCTTTCTGACGGTTGTAAGGGGTCTTTATTTCTGGCTGATCTGAAATCTCTCTCTGATGTCTGGAGCATCATAGTTGATCCAAGCCATGCCACCGAGTGTGTCTTAGACTTATGGCCTCTAAGGGAAAATCAAGGCTAACTGTACATTATCATAAGCTTACTTTGTCCAGGAACAGTTAACAATAATAAATCAGAGCAGTGAAGATTGTTTTTGGTAGTAGAATATCAAAGGCTCATTCTCAGTTTTTCCAAGTGTTGTGTAAGTGGGACATCTGAGATATTTGCTTCTTTTTAGCCTTGTTTTTCTAATGTTGCCTTTGTGAGAACCATCCTGTTGGTCAAAGCCCCCTTCAAAACCCAGTACTTGAAATATACTTGTTTTTTGTTAATAAAAATAGAGGAGTTGATTTGATGTCCTTTAAGAAATACTGTACTCTCATTGCAATTCTTTTTTTTTTTAACATTTTTTTTTAAGGATCTTATTTATTTACTTCACAGAGAGAGAGAGAGAGAGAGATCACAGGTAGGCAGGCAGAGACCCTACTGAGCAGAGAGCCTTATGTGGGTCTCGATCCCAGGACCCTAGATCATGACCCGAGCCAAAGGCAGGGGCTTAACCCACTGAGCCACCCAGGCACCTCTCTCATTGGAATTCTAAAAGCCATTTATTTTAGTCATACAGTGCAAGACAGGCAAAAGTCTTAAGTCTGGGCTATGCTTTGCCGATATGGTGAATTTATCTACATGACATATTAAAGCAGTTGGCTTGGTATTGGTTGGCTTGAAATATTAGAACACTGGCAACTGCATAGGGTAATAATAATAGTCAGAAATTAACAGAGCTGATAACCCTACTTAATCACTCACCTTTGTAGGAATTAAGTGATGAGTGCCTATATCTTTCTAGAGGAAAATCATGAATTATACATTTATTCCCCACAAACATGAAATAATAGGCTCATAAATAATTCTCTTAATGACTAGTCAAAGAATGAAAATTAAAAAGACAGGCTACTGACTTGATGGGCCACTGGTGCCAACAAAGTTTAAAAACCTGACAGTTTTTGTTTATTTGTTTGCTTTGGTTATTTTATGTGTGTAATAAATTTCAGCTGTAATCCTTAACTTGGAAATGAGTTTTATTTGATTAGCACATTAATTTCATCATCCAGATATTGTCCTCATTTTCTTTTCTAAGCCAGTCTTTCTTCTGTATCTTAGCATATTTGATTTTTTTTTTTAGTTTTTTTTATTTTTTCAGCATAACAGTATTCATTATTTTTGCACCACACCCAGTGCTCCATGCAATCCGTGCCCTCTACAATACCCACCACCTGGTGCCCCCAACCTCCCACCCCCCACCCCTTCAAAATTCTCAGATCGTTTTTCAGAGTCCATAGTCTCTCATGGTTCACCTCCCCTTCCAATTTCCCTCAACTCCCTTCTCCTCTCCATCGCCCCTTGTCCTCCATGCTATTTGTTATGCTCCACAAATAAGTGAAACCATATGATAATTGACTCTCTCTGCTTGACTTATTTCACTCAGCATAATCTCTTCCAGTCCCGTCCATGTTGCTACAAAACTTGGGGATTCATCCTTTCTTTCTTTCTTTTTTTTTTTTTACAGCTTTATAAACATATATTTTTATCCCCAGGGGTACAGGTCTGCGAATCGCCAGGTTTACACACTTCACAACACTCACCATAGCACATACCCTCCCCGATATCCATAACCCCACCCCCTCTCCCAACCCCCTCCCCCCATCAACCCTCAGTTTGTTTTGTGAGATTAAGAGTCACTTATGGTTTGTCTCCCTCCCAATCCCATCTTGTTTCATTTACTCTTCTCCTACCCCCTCGACCCCCCGTGTTGCATCTCCTCTCCCTCATATCAGGGAGATCATATGATAGTTGTCTTTCTCCGATTGACTTATTTCGCTAAGCATGATACCCTCTAGTTCCATCCACGTCGTCGCAAATGGCAAGATTTCATTTCTTTTGATGGCTGCATAGTATTCCATTGTGTATATATACCACATCTTCTTTATCCATTCGTCTGTAGATGGACATCTAGGTTCTTTCCATAGTTTGGCTATTGTAGACATTGCTGCTATAAACATTCGGGTGCACGTGCCCCTTCAGATCACTACGTTTGTATCTTTAGGGTAAATACCCAGCAGTGCAATTGCTGGGTCATAGGGTAGTTCTATTTTCAACATTTTGAGGAACCTCCATGCTGTTTTCCAGAGTGGTTGCACCAGCTTGCATTCCCACCAACAGTGTAGCAGGGTTCCCCTTTCTCCGCATCCTCGCCAGCATCTGTCATTTCCTGACTTGTTAATTTTAGCCATTCTGACTGGTGTGAGGTGATATCTCATGGTGGTTTTGATTTGTATTTCCCTGATGCCGAGTGATATGGAGCACTTTTTCATGTGTCTGTTGGCCATCTGGATGTCTTCTTTGCAGAAATGTCTGTTCATGTCCTCTGCCCATTTCTTGATTGGATTATTTGTTCTTTGGGTGTTGAGTTTGCTAAGTTCTTTATAGATTTTGGACACTAGCCCTTTATCTGATATGTCATTTGCAAATATCTTCTCCCATTCTGTCAGTTGTCTTTTGGTTTTGTTCACTGCTTCCTTTGCTGTGCAAAAGCTTTTGATCTTGATAAAATCCCAAAAGTTCATTTTTGCCCTTGCTTCCCTTGCCTTTGGTGATGTTCCTAGGAAGATGTTGCTGCGGCTGAGGTCGAAGAGGTTGCTGCCTGTGTTCTCCTCGAGGATTTTGATGGATTCCTTTCTCACATTGAGATCCTTCATCCATTTTGAGTCTATTTTCGTGTGTGGTGTAAGGACATGATCCAATTTCATTTTTCTGCATGTGGCTGTCCAATTTTCCCAACACCATTTATTGAAGAGGCTGTCTTTGTTCCATTGGACATTCTTTCCTGCTTTGTCGAAGATGAGTTGACCATAGAGTTGAGGGTCCATTTCTGGGCTCTCTATTCTGTTCCATTGATCTATGTGTCTGTTTTTGTGCCAGTACCATGCTGTCTTGATGATGACAGCTTTGTAATAGAGCTTGAAGTCCGGAATTGTGATGCCACCAACTTTGGCTTTCTTTTTCAATATTGCTTTGGCTATTCGAGGTCTTTTCTGGTTCCATATAAATTTTAGGATTATTTGTTCCATTTCTTTGAAAAAAATGGATGGTATTTTGATAGGAATTGCATTAAATGTGTAGATTGCTTTAGGTAGCATAGACATTTTCACAATATTTATTCTTCCAATCCAGGAGCATGGAACATTTTTCCATTTCTTTGTGTCTTCCTCAATTTCTTTCATGAGTACTTTATAGTTTTCTGAGTATAGATTCTTAGTCTCTTTGGTTAGGTTTATTCCTAGGTATCTTATAGTTTTGGGTGCAATTGTAAATGGGATGGACTCCTTAATTTCTCTTTCTTCTGTCTTGTTGTTGGTGTAGAGAAATGCAACTGATTTCTGTGCATCGATTTTATATCCTGACACTTTACTGAATTCCTGTACAAGTTCTAGCAGTTTTGGAGTGGAGTCTTTTGGGTTTTCCACATATGGTATCATATCATTTGCGAAGAGTGATAGTTTGACTTCTTCTTTGCCGACTTGGATGCCTTTAATTTCCTTTTGTTGTCTGATTGCTGATGCTAGGACTTCTAGTACTATGTTGAATAGCAGTGGTGATAACGGACATCCCTGCCGTGTTCCTGACCTTAGCGGAAAAGCTTTCAGTTTTTCTCCATTGAGAATGATATTTGCGGTGGGTTTTTCATAGATGGCTTTGATAATATTGAGGTATGTGCCGTCTATCCCTACACTTTGAAGAGTTTTGATCAGGAAGGGATGCTGTACTTTGTCAAATGCTTTTTCAGCATCTATGGAGAGTATCATATGGTTCTTGTTCTTTCTTTTATTAATGTGTTGTATCACATTGATTGATTTGTGGATGTTGAACCAGCCTTGCAGCCCTGGAATAAATCCCACTTGGTCGTGGTGAATAATCCTTTTAATGTACTGTTGAATCCTATCGGCTAGTATTTTGGCGAGAATTTTTGCATCTGTGTTCATCAAGGATATTGGTCTGTAGTTCTCTTTTTTGTTGGGATCCTTGTCTGGTTTTGGGATCAAGGTGATGCTGGCCTCATAAAATGAGTTTGGAAGTTTTCCTTCTATTTCTATTTTTTGGAACAGTTTCAGGAGAATAGGAATTAGTTCTTCTTTAAATGTTTGGTAGAATTCCCCCGGGAAGCCGTCTGGCCCTGGGCTTTTGTTTGTTTGGCGATTTTTGATGACTGTTTCAATCTCCTTACTGGTTATGGGTCTGTTCAGGCTTTCTATTTCTTCTTGCTTCAGTTGTGGTAGTTTATATGTCTCTAGGATTGCATCCATTTCTTCCAGATTGTCAAATTTGTTGGTGATTTTTTTTTAAAAGACTTTATTTATTTGTCAGAGAGAGAAAGTGAGAGAGAGCATACAAGCAGGAGGAGCAGCAGGCAGAGGGCTCTCTGCTGAGCAGGGAGCCCCATGTGGGACTCAACCCTAGGACCCTGGGATCATGACCTGAGCTGAAGGCAGCCGCTTAACTGAGCCATCCAGGCGTCCCAGCATATTTGATTTTTTTTTTTTTTTTTGAAAGAAACATTTACTTAGGGGCACCTGGGTGGCTCAGTCCTTTAAGCATCTGACTCTTGGTTTCGGCTCAGGTCATGAGATCGAGCCCTGCATTAAGCTACTTGCTCAGAGTGGAGTCTTCTTGAGTTTCCCTCTCCCTCTCCCTCTGCTCCTACTCCATGCACACACACCTTCTCTCTCTCTCTCTAAAATAAATAAATCCTAACAACAACAAAAGCAACAAAGAAACATTTACTTAGTATGAGAGCCAATCCACTGCATGGAAGTGTTTGAAGGCTAGGCTGGCCGCTGAGTCTTCACATTGTACTACCTTTCTTCCTTGGTCCTAAAACCTGGCACAGTTATTAACCCAGATCTGCTTTGATTTTTTTTTTTTTTTTTTTTTTTGGCTTTTCTTTTTCTTCTAAATATGTTCACCTCTTCTTCCTGAATGGAAGCCTTTGGCTCTTTCTCCATTCTACCGTTCTCCTTTACTTTCTTCTTACTCCAGTTATTCCTGGAGTGTTAGGAATATATTTCTAAAAAGCAAATAGCAGAAACAAAATCTTGATATTTTAGGCTTATCATGTATCAAGTGAAATCATATTGACTTAAGAAGCCTTATAATTATGTCAGATTTTGTCAGATTTATAATTTGTAGGATTAGGTCAGATTTTGCTTTCTCCCCATTAATTCTCTCATCTGAGTCTTAGATACACAGTTTACCCGTTCCCAGTAAATTAACAAAATGTGAATTGGAAAATGGCCCATGGACCCCAGAGGAGGAATTATAGGAGGAATAAATAAGAAGCAGGATCTGGTCTCTCATTCACAGGTTCCTGTTTGGGGCTTTCTAATCCCTGATGACTTGGGCTTTACCCATAGAACTGTGTAGCCGTGGGGCAGGTCACCTAACTTCCTTCATCTCTGCTCTTTCATTTCTAAATTCAGATGGTGATTGCCTCACTGATAAGATTTTCATGAACTTTAAATGGGCTAATATGGGGAAAGCTGGCCTGGAACCGTGTCTCCCCCCAGTAACTATTAACTGATGTTTTTCTTTCTGTCCTATGTGTGTTATAGGCTCACAGCCTCTGCCCTTCTAACTGGTATTTGTTGGACTGTAGTGCCGAACAGGATCTTTTCACTTTGGGCTTTCAGTTTCCTAAGTGGATTGGTAAGGGTCCTAGTATGTACCCACTTCTTTTCTACTTTTCATATGTAAATGCCCTCCACAAATGTCTGGACACTGGTAATCCCGCTGCACTCTGACTTGCCATTTCCCGTGAGCTATAAATTCATGTATGTAAATGTAAATGAGGATGTAAATGAGGGGATTTGTTTTCATGGTGTGACAAGCTTTATAAGCCTCATAAACTCTTTTGTCACTTTGGATTTTAAAAAGAATTTTTTGGGGGAGGGCGCTTCCTCCTTCCCAGCGTCAGAGTCTCACGCTGCTGTTTGTGAGCACAGTGGGAACGGTCATCTAAATGTCTGTATGGTTTTTGGTGTTGCACAGTGTTTTTCTTCTTCTGTACTTAACTGAAGTTTCCCAAATATGTAACTGGGAAGGAAATGCTTATCTGTACAAAATCCAGTGCAGCCTCACAGAGCTGGTCTTGACCATCTCCTCTGTCAAAAGATTAAAGGGGAGGAGACAGAGGAGGGGAGCCCTAGCTTGGTGTACTGCTTATACAGCCTGCTCAATTTGCTTTTCCTGTTTAAAAAACATGGCAAAGCAAAGACAAGCCCAAGTTATACATATGACAGGGTATATTACTTCTTAAAACATATATTCAAGTGCAAAGAGGCAGGATAGATGCTGGGGGAGTTTCCAAAAAGAAGTATCAAGAATGACAGACTTCTTACAGATTCTGTCAAGATGGATTTTATTCAGCTTGAGACCTTGTGGCAGGTTATTTTATAATTCATTAGTATTATAGATAAAAAGTAGAAAGAAAAGAAGATATTTGAATACAAAAGTAGACTCTCTAGAAAGTAGTGATACAGAGGAAGTTAATCTCAAAACTGGTGGGATGTAGCCAAAACTGCATGCAGAGGAAAATTAGTAAACCTACATGTTTTTATTTTTAAACAAATAAAAATAAAAATCAGGCTCTTGAGGAAAATCTTGAGTGATTGAAAAATCTTATAATCAAAATGGGGAGAAAAATGGCAAGCCCACTGGCATGAGTTTCATCTGCCATAGGTGTTCTGGGTAAAAAAGACAGCAGGAAAATGTCCTATATAAGAAGGAAGAGAACTGAGAGCTGCGTATGGCAAAATGTTTTAACATTAGGACTTGGGAAACTGAGAGCACATTTTAAAATTCATTTTTAATCTTGGGATCATTTTGGCCAAATATTTTCAAAAAAAATTTTTTTTTTCTAAAAGACTTCCTTATAAGATCCCCCAACACATTGCTCCAACACTTAAGTTGTCCTTAGAACATTCCTGCACACATTAGTCCAGCTAACTTCTGTTTTGTTTTGCAACAAAAGTGTATCCATCTTCTAGCTTTGGATGCATTGTATAGTGAGTGTATAGGACCGAAGCCTTGCTGTTTCTGACAAGCCAGAAGTATTCTCTCTGTTAGCGATCTATATCACATTATGTTGCCCAAAATGGAAGTTAGTGCCCTTCTGTCATTTCAGTGGTAAAACACCCAAGGCCCAGAAACATTGATGTTCCAGGTCTCACACAGAGGGTTGAGACCTGGGCCAAAGACTACTGTCTCCTGCATCATTTGTGGACAGCCCCGTTGCTGTCCACTGACCTTTTCAAGACCCTTTCAACCAGTTTCCCTTCTCTTTAGCTTTTATTACATGAAGTTTGGCAGGCTGGGCTTCCTTCCATCATTCACATGATTTTCAGAAAGACTTGCTTTTTTATTTCTAATATTTCAAAATGGCCTTGGGATAAATTTTATGATACCCTTCAATATTTTAAAGCTCTGTTTATACTGGAATGCCCCTCTACTATGGGAAGAAAACCATTAAATCAATGTGATAGTCTTTCCTTTTTGGAAGACTTTCTGGCAGTATCTACTGAAGCTGAATGTATGCATTCCCTATAAACCAGCAACTTCCCCTTCTAGGAACATGCCCAATATCGAGGCATAAATGTGTCACCAAATGACATCTGTGAGGATGTCCAAAGCTGTGCTATTCGTAAAAGCCCTAAACTAGAAAAAAAAACAAATGGGCATGAATCATGGAATGGATTTGTGTTCTCTTCACCAAACAGCATTAAGAATCAACCAGTACTTGCCATGTGGATCCCACGGTTGAATCTCACAAACATAACGTAGAGTGAAAGAAGCCAAACACAGGAAGTATGATCCTAATCATATAAAATTCAAGAACCAGGCAAAACTAACCTCTGATGACTGTGTCAGGGTAGCAGTCACCTTTCGGGGATGGCAGAAGTGACTGGAAGGCCATGAACAGAGAGCTCTGGGAGCTGGTCATCATCTCCATCTTGATCCAGGTACTGGTGACATGGGCAGGCACTCACTTGGTGCCACACATGTATTTTGTGCACTTTTCTGTGTCCAATAAAATGTTTCCTTAAAGTCCGGGCTTAATTTGACTTTCCATTTCTCCCGCTTTGAATCTGTGTGTGGCTCTGCTCTCTGTCTGCTTTGCTAAGTACTCATTCGTGCCTTGTGTATTCCCAGGAGTCCTATTACATGGTGAGTGGGTAGGAGGAAGCCTCCAGCACCACAGACCTGGTTTGAATTCTTGCCCCCGCACTTGGCATGCTTATGGCTTTTGGATATTACCTAGCTTCTTACTGAGCCACCATTTCCTCAACTTGAAAAATGGGGAAAATTCACGCTCCAGTGCCCTAGGGCTGTGATGTGAGTTAAGTGAGATATTGTGCATGAAATGCTCAGCTCAGAGGAAGCACCGTTTGCTTCTAGCTATTATTTTTCTTTTGTTTCCCTAAAGACTGTACTGTGCTTTTAACATATAGAAACATCTTGCCATTTGGCACCAGGCTGGACCTACAGCATAGACACAGGTTTAGGCTTTGCATTCTTGCGTCCTTGGAGATTACACACTCTCAATTACTTCTCTGTTATAGTACTTCATATTCTTTTTTTTTTTTTTTAAGATTTTATTTATTTATTTGACAGAGAGAGAGATCACAAGTAAGCAGAGAGGCAGGCAGAGAGAGAGAGGGAGAAGCAGGCTCCCTGCTGAGCAGAGAGCCCCATGTGGGGCTCGATCCCAGGACCCTGGGATCATGACCTGAGCCGAAGGCAGAGGCTTTAACCTACTGAGCCACCCAGGCGCCCCAGTACTTCATATTCTTGATTCCAGATTGGTTAACCAATCAAGAATTCCTCTCTCAGTCCACTGTCTTCTATTCCTGGAGCTATTTGCTTCAGCTTTCTTATCTTAAAAAATTATTGACGCCTGGGTGGCTCGGTTGGGCGGCTGCCTTCGGCTCAGGTCATGATCCCAGCGTCTTGGGATCGAGTCCCGCATCGGGCTCCGTGCTCTGCAAGGATCCTGCTTCTCCCTCTGACACTCTGTCTGCCTGTGCTCTCTCTCTCTCTGACAAATAAATAAATAAAAAATCTTTAGGGCGCCTGGGTGGCTCAGTGGGTTAAGCCGCTGCCTTTGGCTCAGGTCATGATCTCAGGGTCCTGGGATCGAGTCCCGCATCAGGCTCTCTGCTCAGCAGGGAGCCTGCTTCCCTCTCTCTCTCTCTCTCTCTGCCTGCCTCTCCGTCTACTTGTGATCTCTCTCTGTCAAATAAATAAATAAAAATCTTAAAAAAAAATTATTAATTCGCTGCTCCCCCCACCACCTTAATTTTTTCATCATAAATAGATTAAAAATGCTGGGTGAGCTGTAAGACTTTGTGGGTGGACTTTCCTTAATGGCCTTGATGGGTACCTTCTGCCCAAATGAGTGAGTCTTCTCAAGAATGTTCGGAACTTGAATCCAGCCATTGTTAGTTGGTGGAAAGATGATGTCTGCCAGTGTTGTACAGAAAGGTCATGAAAAGGTGCAGGGGCTGCGGGAGGAGGGATGGAGGCCCTTTCTTTTTTTGATTAATGAAACTCATTAATTCAGAAAATAATTCCCAGCCTTTCTGCCTGAAGATTATTGTCATTCATTAACCCAGATAGTTGAATCCTTTCGTAATGCGAATCTAAAAAAGGCTCTGTGGTGGCTTGTGGGCTCAGAAACAAATTAAGAGATCTTGAGGAAAACCCAAACATTTTTGAAAAAGGAAATTACAAGGACTTATTTCAGTTTTTTAAATTATGTGACCTCACATATCCTTCAGTGCTCACATATTTTTCTATCTTGATAGCAAAGCTTAGTAATCAATCACGTGCTCCACATCTGACCTTGCTGCTCCCCCACCTCCTCTTCACTTTTCCATATATCCGAATCTGGGTGTCTGGCCCCCCGCTACTCTGTACATTCCCCTCAGGGATACGGAAGCATCCACATAGCCAGATGTGATGGACGGAGCTCTCTCTTGGCCTTATTAGCATTTTCTGGAAAGCTGGCTACTATGTTTTCCCTCCTCACAAGTCTTTCCTCTCTTCATTTCAAGGAACTACTTCTTCTGTCACTTCTGGCTTCTCCAGAGGACCTGCCTCCTCTTTTTCTAAGGAAGAGCCTCAGGGTTCAATCTTCTGTTCTCTTGTATGCCTGCCTTCTTACCCTAAGTGCTCGCAGTCAGTGGCTTTACGTATATGTTCTGTGTGCTCATTTCCAAGTTGTTTTTAATCTCCAGTCCTGACCTCTCTTCTGAGCTTCATGCAACTGCCTCTGTGAGATTTCCACTTGCGTGTCCAATAGACCACTCTCATGTATGATGTCTGGGTTCCTTTTCCCTACGAAGGTTCCTCCTCCCGGGTTTTTCCCTTCTCCGCAAATGGCATTAGTGGCCTCCACCCAGGTACCTTCCGGGAAAAAGTGGAGTTCTCTCTGATCCCTGCCTTTCTCTCCATCCTGCATCTTTCTAATCTTTCTGTTCCACCTCCAAAATCTATTTTGAATCTACCCATTTCTCTTTTCCCAACACTAGTTCAGGCTACCATCATTTCTTGCATAGTTCATAACAATAATGTCCTATTTCTACTTGCCCATACACAATCCCTTCTCCACACAGTGGTCGAAGAGATCCGATTGAAGTTGGTGTATGTGTTGCAGAAAGTTGAACACAAGGTGGAAATGGCCAACTTTTCACTTAGGCTCTGGCATAGACACACATGGCTCTGAATGTTGTTTGTTTTTAAAAATAGAACATTTCGGCAACATAAATGTGAAGAAAAGCATTGCTAACCAGCCCTATCTGATTTCCTGAAATGAGGGGAATAGGAAATACTGCCAGTGTGTTCTGGATCTTTCTCCTGTGAGCTGGTTAGAAATCACTAGCTGTGTGAGGAGGAGTGTCCTTTCTGAAGCACAGGGAAAAACTACCACAGAGAACAACAAACAAGCAGACACTATGCTTGTTTCCAAAGATTGCTTACAGAATTTTCCCATGCTCCCCTGCTGATTTTCTGTTGGGGGTCTATGTGTCATGGACAATAGGAATGACATCTTTTACAAATGTCATATTAGCCTTGCAAAATTAAATTATTTATGTATCAAGATGGGAGCAAATTACTTTTTCCATCTGAGATGATAGCTTTCTGATGAAAAAAAATGCACTGGATAGGAACATTAATATTTCATGCCTTTATTATAATACCTGAGTGTTTATGAAGAAGTGAATATTTGCAAGTTATGAGATACATAGAAATTCCATTTGATTGCCATTGTTTCTTGATAAAAGTTGAAGGTCTTCACTCTATTAAAAGAAAAATTGAATAGCAGAAGAGGATTTCTTTTGAAGATTTCATTTCTATTAAATTAGTACCACAGATTATACTGTGAAAAAATGCTATTGAAGATATTACTAAATACATGGTAAAGCATTTTTATTCTGCCTCATTCAGAGAAGGTTTATTTGTACAGTTCTGCCCAGAAAAGTTATATTTTCTCAACAGGTGCTTACCTGTAGAGTGCTTTATTCTTCAGGGGCATTTTGTTTTTAATTTTACTTCTTCATTTTCTTACAGTGTTTTTGAATTTTTACTTATTTTTAATTTTTTTTTAAAATTCAATTTCTTCAGTGGCATTTTAGAAGTGTACATACTGAAGCTACTATGTCATTGCTTAGATTATGCATGGTCTTTTCCATAAGAACTTATACATAGTAGAGAATGAAGGCCAAACTTATATTATTTTTTTTCCAATTTTGAGTACATAAGGTAGATGGAAACGTGATTTAATTGAATTTGCTCTTTTAAAAGATTTATTTATTTATTTATTTGAGAGAGAGAGAATGAGAGAGAGCAAGCATGAAAGGGGAGAGGTCAAAGGGAGAAACAGTCTCCCTGCTGAGCCGAAGGCAGTTGCCCAACCACCTGAGCCACCCAGGCGCCCAAGTTTGCTCTTTTAATTTGTAAAGTCAGATTTCAACAACCCATGGAGTATTCTAGTTTCCTGAAAAGCATTGCTGTGAATCTTACACCCTCACCCGTATCACCATTATTTTTCTTGCATGACATGAATTTGAACAGGTCTTTTTTTTTTTTTTTTTAGATTTTATTTATTTATTTGACAGACAGAGTGAGAGAGATCACAAGCAGGCAGTGGCAGGCAGAGAGAGAGGGGGAAACAGGCTCCCTGCCTAGCAGGGAGCCCAATGCGGGTCTCAATCCTAGGACCCTGAGACCATGACCTGAGCCAAAGGCGGAGGCTTAACCTACTGAGCCACCCAGGTGCCCCAAACAGATCTTTAAAAACAAAAAACGAAACAAAACAAAACAAAACCTTTTTTTTTTTTTTTTTTTAAATGTTCTCATGAAAGGGAGCCCACATGAAGAAACCAATCCTGGACTGTGTTGAGTTTTTCTACTCAACAAGTGACAGTGTTGAATACTACTTGCTGAGTTCTTGGGACTACCAACACAATCTGAGTGAAAGAAGTCTCTGTCTCAGCTTTTGATTCAGGGAATTCTGGTGTAAATAAACATTCTTCTGGATTTGAATCAAAACTGATATAAGCAACTACAAATCCAAATTGATTTTGGACTATATTAGCGATTTTTCTTCCTGAAGAACCTGGCTAGAGGTGCCTGGGTGGCTCAGTCGGTTGGGCATCTGCCTTCGGCTCAGGTCATGATCCCAGGATCCTGGGATTGAGCCCTGCATCGGGCTCTCTGCTCAGCGGGGAGCCTGCTTCTCTGTCTCCCGCTCCCTCTGCTTATGTTCCCTCTCTTGCTGGGTCTCTCTTTGTTAAATAAATAAATAAAATATTTTAAAAAAATAACTTGGGTAGAAATCCTGCAGCAGGTTCTGTCATTAGCTCGCCCAACTCCTAGCTCACATCTTCCTGGCCTGACTCCTTTTCCTATCAGGGTAGCTAAGCAAATGCCTTTATTCCCAGACTCCTTTGCAGCTAGAGTGCAGTATGTGACCAAGGCTCTATCAAGCAGTACTGAATTTGGTTGCAGTGTGTAGGTATATAGGGTCTTTAGATCTACTTGTACGCCTAGCTGCACTACCAGCCTCGTGCTCTTCTGACATTGACTTCTGTGGACACTTAGCATCCAGTCTTGCATGTGATCAGTGATAACAGCAGGTGGCAGCAACAGCAGTGTTTCACTGTGACAGTCTTCGCCATGTGGCGTGTCAACTTAACCTCTGGCTCTCCTGGAGATTTTGAAAGCTCCTTAATATCTCTTAATAAATCCTTTTTCCTTAATATAATGAGTAGATTCTTTTGTTTCCACCTAAGTGTTCTGACATTGGCTTCATAGCCACCTGATAAGGCGTTGTCTGTCTTGTTTCCATTACCTGATATTCTTTCCCTAAATACTGATAGTGTAGTTGTTAGATGTTGTTGGGCGTATCAAAATTTATGCAAATACTTCAGCTGTTTATAACCAAGATTGGGGGAAAGTCAGCATTTTAAAAATAAATACAGAGAATATGTTATTTTTCAATTATGGTCTTTGATCATGACCATATCATTTATGCAAATCCCACTCTTAGAAGAAAATCAGTTTGTCTAAGTAAAAAATAATCAGGAACTACGGTATTCACTCAAAATTGCCTGACATCATGAAATTGAAAGAGAAACTGGTAAGGCTAGAGGCTAACCCAAGGCAGTGGGTGGCCACATCCTACCCTTGGACTATTGGTGTTCCAGTTGGAATAGGTAAAGCATTTCAGAGAGGCAGGAAGTGTTAGGACACAACCAAAGGTTAGGCATGGAGTCAATCATGAACATAAGGAAGACAGATTATTTACCCCCATTCCTTCTTTCATCAACATTAGCTCACCTTGGATTTATAGAATTTGCCTAACTTTTCAGTTCACTTTTCCTTTGTGTCTACAATTCTTCTAAACACAGACCTCTGTCTTATATAAAAACCCTTGATGTTTGCCCATAACTGACTGAGGTCTAACCTCTTTGACTTGATAGGTAAGATTCCTCACAACTGCTCCTGATTTTCTTTTCTAGCTGTATCTCCCACTGCCACCCTTGTAAACCCCACTTGGTCATCCCAGTGGGCCAGCAGATTGTCTCAGGCAGGTCCAACTGCAGACACCAGTGTAAGCAGAAGGGGATCTAACACAGGGTTTGTGGTACTTACACAATCATTGGAAAAGCCTGGGGAAACAAGTCCAAGCTGAACTTCCAGGAATGACTCCCAAGACGCCATTTCAGAACTGGCTTACCAAGGGCTCCCGTGGTAGGGCTTGAACACTGAGACTTAATTATCGGTCCTACTGAGATGCTTCAGCAACCAGACTTACCAGCAGAAATCACCAAAGCAGCAAGAGTGTGGGCTCAGGTCCTCGGTGAGATCCACCAGGTATACTGGCTTTGCAAACCAGGTGTAAGGGAGATGGGCAAATGTGGTTTTCAGCTTCTAGATATTCAGGCAGTGCACCCTGCAAGGTGGTCTGGGGCTTGAAGGCAATGTACACCATCCATTATACATGTAACTCAGTATTCCCAACACAGACAACTCGCTCTCTTCACTGTGCCTTTACTCTTGCTCTTTGGTTTAGTTGGAATGTGTTTCATATCCTTCTCCATCTGTCAGATTCTTATTCATGCATCACACATCACCTGCTGTCGTTTCCTCTGATACTGTTTCCTTCTAGTTCCCATTAGAGGGCACCCTCTATTTAAAAATGTGTCTTATTAACATTTGATTGCATCAGTCTTCCATCCAATGGAGTTCCTAACAGACAAGGAATAGGTTGTTTATTCACTCATTTTGCTCTTCAGTCAGCAGATTTACTAGCATCTCCAAAGCCAACGAAAGCCCAGTTTCTGTCCTCAGGGAGATAAAGTTCAATTATGGAGGGATAAGCCACAAAGAAGCAGATAATGACTCTTCTGGAGAGAAGGCATGGGAGGCAAAATGGTTAAGCAGGAGTTTATAAGAGAAGGTTGTCTTCATCTTTGGGTCTTTGTGCCTAATGTTGTGCTTGGTGTGTAGTGTCCTTAATAAGTCAAGGCTGGAAATGAATGAAATGACTTTTTTGAAATGTACTTTCGTGTCTAACTAAAAGCTATCTACCAATACTGTGATGCTTTAACATTAGTTATTTTTTTTTTAAGATTTTATTTATTTTTTTGACAGAGAGAGAGATCACAAGTAGGCAGAGAATCAGGCAGAGAGAGGGGGAAGTGCGCTCCCCACTGAGCAGAGAGCCCGATGCAGGGCTCAATCCCAGGACCCTGAGATCATGACCTGAGCCAAAGGCAGCAGCTTAATCCACTGAGCCACCCAGTCTCCCCGTTAGTTATTTTCTAATATCATAGACTAAAGCTAAATTCTCTGGTACTCATTTTGTTTAAACTTTTCCTCCTGTAATTTATTCCTTTAATAAAATAATAATTGCATACCTACTGTGTTTCAGATCTGGCACTCAGCACCTAGGCCTTGTGGATCCAGAGCCATGGCCTCTGTTCTATGGTCCAGATCATGTGTCTTGTTGGAGATAGAGTCACCAAACAAAGAATTATACCAAAATAGGTAGTAGTGCTGTAAGGAAAGTACGGGTCTTGATGAGAGTGAATAATAGGCAGTGTCAGTGGAGTCAGAGGGTCAGGAAAGGTTTGCTTTCCTGAAAAGATTGTCAGTTAATCTGAGACCGAGAGGATGATGGGAAGAGAGTGGGTTAAAGGTAATTCACTGGTCCTTCTGGCTCCCATTTTTTCCCTAGCAACGAAAGAGTTTTTCCTTTAACTCTTTACTTCTCCCTGTCCTCCAGCTCCAGTAATCCTTTGGTTGCTAATATATTTGGTATTCAGGAAAATAAATTCCAATTTAGACCCACAGGGAAGCTTTTCAAAAAACAATTTACATTTGTGAAGTGAAAGTAGTGTAGTCCTCATCCGTGTGGGATTTTTTTTTTTTAAGATTTTATTTATTTATTTGACAGACGGAGATCACAAGTAGGCAGAGAGGCAGGCAGAGAGAGGGAGGGGGAAGCAGGCTCCTTGCTGAGCAGAGAGCCCGATTCGGGGGCTCCATCGCAGGATCCTGGGATCATGACCTGAGCCGAAGGCAGAGGTTTTAACCCACTGAGCCACCCAGGCACCCCATGTGTGGGAATTTTTATTTCATTATTTGCCAGCCATTACCTAGGGGAAGTTTTCACTGAGGTTAGACTTTTGTGGCATTGAAGGACAGGTGCTTTTAAATTCAACCAACTCTTTCCCTCCTTCACCGATTCATAAAGATGGATGATTATCCCATTTTTCTGAATGTTCCCAGGAATGTTATGTGTTGTTATGTTGTCTCAAATTGGGGAGTAGCTGACTTTGCAAAACGAATACTTGGATTTGGCTCTGGTCCTACAAAATTATCAGGGGGGGCTTGCCACGTGTGAAATACACAAAGCATTAAGTCAAACGGTTTCAAAAATTAGCCTACGAATGGATTATTCATTCTAGTGCATGAATAGATTTAGAGTAAGTACATTGTATTAGGAGAGTAGGAAGAAAAATAAATGTGTGTGGAGAATGGAGGCAACTTTAGGGAAACCCAGTGGAATTCACTAGTCCTCCTTTGATCAGTGTGGGAATCTCCTGAAACCCTTCTCTTGCCATTTGCATCGACCTGAGAGGAATTTGCAGGCTACTGCTGAAAGCAGCCCTCTGCCCCCAGACTCCCAAATGATCCCCTTTACCACTGTGATGTTTTTAGGGCATGCTACACATTTTATTTCTCTCTGAATGAAGCATTCACGTTGCCATTCAACATGTCTAGTTTGGGGTGCATTCTAAGTCAAATTATACAAGAAGCTATTTGTGGCATTCAGCAGCTGCAGAAAGAAGAGGCTGTTTGGGGGTGGGGGCAAGGGAGAGTGGTGGCGTTAAACACAATGTAAGTGAAGCTAGAAAGTTCGGAGTATAGTGTTATCATTGTTGATGGTTAGGTGTGATTGTATTGACAAGAGGAGGATGGAGGTTACTCTGTGACCAAGTGAATTTTATCCTATTTCAACGTGGGATGCCCTGCAGGCACAAGCTCTTGGTAGATGCTCTGGGGTAAATGCTCTGGGCTTTATTTTGATAACGAATGTGATCTAGCCTCCAGAGTCTGTGGCTGATTCCTCTATCCAGTGGGGTACAGTTGGTGAGTATCTCTCTTCAGAAAGCAGTTATAGTAAAATAATTCCATTTCATTCCATTGTGCTTGGACATCGAGACAAGCAGAGAACAGTGTGGGTGCTTTAGGACTGCCTTTGAGAGCTGAAATGTTTACTTGGTTTTAAATATGGTTCACTAATGAAAATTGATTGTGGCAGCCCCGTTTAAACGTGTCTTATCACGTAATGATTTATATGGACTGCTATGCACAAAGAGATGGGTGTTTCAGATAAGGGGATAAAAATGGGTTGAGCTGAGTCTTCTGAGAGCTGCTGTACAATGTGACAGAGGTTTGGGGGAAATTATTTGGCATTGTAAGAACCTCCCTGCATTATTTTCTCCCTAGGTATCTTACTTTTCTTTTTACTCTGGTTCAGGAAAACATTGCATGTCTTTATTATCGGTCAGATTTTTATAGCGCTTTCTACTCCCTTCTGCCTTTTTTCCTTAGTGAAAAAAAAAAAGCAATAAATAAATAAATAAATAAATAAAAATTGAGGTAGGTAATCAGTGTACAGAACTACAAACTCTCTGTACCTGTCTCTCTGGTTCCAAGCTTGCTACTTTTGACTGCATGTTGAAGCTACTGTTGGAATGCATGAGAAAGACTGCTAATGTCAATCCTTCCTATTTTAATTGTATCTGCTACAGTGTGAAGAATTCCATGATTTTTTTTTCTGCTGTTTCCAGCCCTGCTGATACTGAGGGGGAGGAGCTGAGCATATCGTTTTAACAAAGTCAGTGGCCAGCCATTACTTAGCATCAGCATTCTTGTTTTGATTACCATTTGATTTTTCTCAGATTCTGTGTGGGCCTAATTATGTGGGCTCTGCAGTCAACACGCCTCCCTTCCGTCCAGCTGTGTCGTAATTGTACTGCCATCAGGTCCCGGGGGTGGGGTGCACTTCCGCCGTGTGGGGACAGAAACCTGCCCTGGGAACTCCTGGCTTTAGAAACAGTAGGTTACTAGAATTTAGAGACACTGAATATATGTCCCCCTGTAATAACTGATGTCTTGTCTCTCGCTCTTATTTGTTGTTTGCTCATTAAAATTATCCTTATCTCTCGCAATTGACAAGAAAAACCAGTGAAATAACATGAAAGGTTGAGCTTAGAGGAAGGTTTGTTTGTGTCAAAAAAGGCTTTCCTTGACTTTAATGAAAGTTCTGTACTCCCTAGAATCATTCTGAATATCATTTTATGCCTGGCTGACCTTCCTTTGCTCCCGCTGTGACACCTCCAGCATAATTACGGATCCTTCCTAGCCCTCCTGCGTCATACCGAGCTAGGCTTTCTCCGTTTGAAGAATTCTGCTGTTGTCTATCCTGTAGTTGAGGACACTGTAATTTTTTTTTTTAAACCAACCCTAATGAGATAAATGTTGTCCTTGCCTAGGTCAACCTTTACCATTGCTAGAAAACCAAATACGGCTAGATATTTAATGTTGCTGTCAGTTCCTCAGCAAGCCAGAGCTGTCTATCTTAATTTGTCTGATTATCATTTTGCATGTGGACCAGCTGGCCTCTTGACAAAAGCAGTTGGTCACACCAGTTTATTAATTGTAGCGCTCATCTTAACCATATGTGAAACCATATAAGCAGTCACAGGAAGCAGAGGAAAGAAAAACAGAACAGTTCGTGAGATGGTTCCACTGCTTAGAAAATAAGGAGTCCAAATGATTCTTTTCTCTAAATCTTTATACATACTGATCATTAATTGTAACTAATTTAAGCAATGAGAAATACGCTTTTCCTTCAGTCATTTTATTTTTTATTTTTTTTTTTAAAGATTTTATTTATTTATTTGACAGAGAGAGATCACAAGTAGACGGAGAGGCAGGCAGAGAGAGAGAGGGAAGCAGGCTTCCTGCTGAGCAGAGAGCCCGATGTGGGACTCGATCCCAGGACCCTGAGATCATGACCTGAGCCGAAGGCAGTGGCTTAACCCACTGAGCCACCCAGGCGCCCCTCCTTCAGTCATTTTAAAGAAAGTATTTTTCTTTCTTATGGACAGTCTGGCTTCAGAATCCTTGTCTCTCTACATGGAAACACTCTCGTTTGGATATCTGTTTGGCAAGAGTGTATGTTTTGGTTGTAAAGTGGACCTCTTTTTTCTTCACTGTTTTTCGGTTAAATGTAGCTGTCCCGGATAGATTCAGAGATGTTTCACATCATTCACGGATGCTTCCTTAATCCACGCTTGGTTGCAGATGCTAGGCAGTTTATGAAAATTCACAGAGATTATGGAGTGTGGGTCTTTCTTCATTGGAGGGAGATGGGAACATTCTTTTGAGACCTGTTAAATCAGAGGCATTTCTTCCAAGCTCTTCTGTCAAGAGACAGTTAAGTAGCCAGGATCATTTTCCTGTGCGAATGTTTCACTGGCTACCAGTCCCCCTGCAGGGGGCGACCTTCTACTTTATTTCATCAGCCACCCCCGAACCCTCCCCACATGGAGTCTTCATTAGGATGTCCCCCTTTGTCCAATTTTAAAAAGTACAAGAGAGCCCAGAGTATAAAGCACTTTAGCTAATCACATGACTCTTAAATTAGATCTCTTAGATCATCACACTACACTTTGGCTTTTCATTCTACAATGAGGTTTTTTTTCTTTCTTCCTTGAAGATTTTAAAAGAAAGGTTGAAATTGATTTTTTTTCTTTTCAAATTTAAGGTTCATTTCCCTTTAAGTTATTTTTATTATAAAAGGATATAATTATGGTAAATTTAATAGCAAAGAAAATGAGTCTCTAAGATGTGATAGACCCCTAATATGCATTCTGTGTTTTGAATGATTGAATTAGGAAAGGTGAAGTGAGTTAAGTTGAGAATTGAACTAATTGATATGTAGCTCTACTTATATACATTATTTCTCTCCTGAATGAGCCTTTATATTCCTAATGTAGGCTGAGTAGAATGAATTAGATGAATCAGTACTAATGTGGGTAGACAGATTAGAGCTATACAACATTTCATGAATAATTGGTACAAGCCTAAGAGGCTTACAGTTAATGAAATTATTCCTTCTCTTTCTGTGAGACAGACGTATTTCCCTTTTGAGGATGTTCTCCTTGAAGCAAAATGGCCTATATTTTTGAAATAAAGAGTTATTAAAGCCCTGTCAAGGAATACCACTTAAGGTTAATATTTGAAGTGAAATTTGAAAAACAAACAGGGGCATGCCAAGTCAGGCTAAGTCAGGCATTGAACATTTCAGGTGGAAGACTGACAAGTGCAGCTGCATAGAAGCAGAAATGAGTGGACATTTGCAGCCCTGCCCCACCAGCTTTTCCCATTGAAGGGAGAGGCAGCGTAGGAGCCCAAGATGGAGGGTTAGTGTGGGTGTTGGATAGCTATGTGATGCACTGCAGGTCGCTTAGTTTGTAAAATGAAAAGGAGTGGATGGGATGCTCTTTGGGAAGGTCTTCAGCTCTGTCTAGGTAAATAGGAAATCTCCCTTTTTCAACTTGCCCTTGCCATATCCCTGCTCACGGGGACTTCCAGCCTCACGGCCCATTCCCTTCACAGAGCTCTCCACCATCAGTCCCACCTCATGCCCTGCATCTCCAATCTCCAGATTTTCCCGGGCCCTGCATTAGACATTGCTTCCTTCCAACCCTACAGGCAGGACTGAATTTCACATGCTGTGTCAGCAGGACTCCTTTGTGTTTTGGACTTTTGATTGGGGTTCTGTCTGCCTCGCCTTTGATTTGTTCAGCATTTGTCACATGAATATTGTGGCTTGACTAAACTAGTCACAGTGATAGCAGACGCTTTAAAATTGGCTGAGCAGATGGTAGCAATGGTTTTAGACTAAATTATTAACTAGGATCCACAGCAGAAGCCTTGAGCTTCAACACATGCAGAGTAAAGGGTATTTTCTAGCATCAGAATTAACTGGTCAAGTGGATGCCAGATCAGGTTCCTTCTAAAGAACTGATACATTATCATCTCCTAAGGTTTCCCTTTCTACACCAACCACCTCCCTTCACTGAGGTTTCCCTTTCTACACCAACCACTGCATATTGATGGAGAGATTTCCATCGGTCTTGTTTTCAATATGCCATATGATTCATCATTAAAGATTAATTCAGAAGCAGAAGGAAAAGAAGATCATTGTACCCCTGAAGTTCTAGAACACTGGAGATTTTTAGCATGCCTTCGTGAAATAACATAACTCAAGGGACAATTAATATAGTTCTTCATGAGTGTCTATCATCAGACACGTGTTTTCATTCAGGGAAAGTATTTCTACAACATTACCTTGCAAATGTGTGTGTGTGTGTGTGTGTGTGTGTGTGTGTAACTTCCTTAAGCAACCATAGAAAGCACAAGATGAAAATCATACCTGGGATATAACTGAAATTTCCCCACTTGTCTCTAAACGGCCTTTCTTTTATAGCTGGCTTATCTAAAACTAGTATCCTATCCAGGAAATGGACCTCATTGTGATGGCCCTCAACTCTCCTTTAATTTGGCATATTCCTTATTATAACTATTATTGTTTTGTTATTGTTATTATTATTATTTGACTTACCAGAGAGGCCAGCAAAATGTTCCACTTTTAGTTTGATTTCATTTTTTCCTCTAGCTCTTGTATTCCCTGTAAACTGGAAAAATTTTGTCAACAGTGTTTAACCTAATTTTACTGTAGGTGATGCTTCTCCTTGGTATTTTCACCACATCAGGGGCCACATGTATTACTTGTCCTATTAGCATCTGCTGGATTACGGGGATGGCAGGCTGGTCCTTTCACTGAGCACTTGCTCTAATATTCCTCTTATATGACAGCTCTGCAGTAATGGAACATAAAAATTGACAAGTGGATCAAAGAAGTTTTGAATGCATAAGGTCTTAGACTTTTGAGAGAGGATTAGTAGAAACTTGGAGAAAAATGCCTGATGTGAAAAAATGAGAGATCCTTTAGTCACATATAATCAACTCACCTTTTTGGGTTGTTTCTAATCAAATAAATACCTAACAGCCAGAACTTGTAGTCAATTTAGTTTGTCTTGAATAATATAAAGTATATTTTTTATCTCTGTGTTAAATCCTTACAGCTGTTTTTTTAATATCATAAATTACAATTGTGTCAACTGTAGATTTTTTTTTAAAGTCCTTTTATCGTGAAATTTTATCTCCCTGACATTCAATTTTATGTCTTGGGATCCTGTATTTTATCTGAGAGCCCTATTTTT
This sequence comes from Lutra lutra, assembly GCF_902655055.1. Lineage (NCBI taxonomy): Eukaryota > Metazoa > Chordata > Mammalia > Carnivora > Mustelidae > Lutra > Lutra lutra. The sequence goes on along the minus strand of NC_062283.1, from coordinate 89,746,896 downwards.
TAAAGTTACTCTTTTATTTACACATTTATTGATTGTTATCAATTATTCTGCTGTGTTATTTGCTTTGCAACTTAATAATTGTTATTTTTATAAAAATTATAGACCTATGTAATTGCCCTCAGTGTGAAAAGTTTTTATAGAAACAAGAAGCACAATTCTTGCCTCCAAAAGTTAGAGTTGTGGGAAGACTTTGTTTCTTAATAAACGGGAGGGGGCACCAGCGTGGCTCAGTTGGTTAAGCAACTGCCTTAGGCTCAGATCATGATCCTGGAGTCCCAGGATCAAGTCCCGCATGGAGCCCTCTGCTCATCAGGGAGCCGGCTTCTCCCTCTGCCCCTCGCCCCTTTCATGCTCTCTCTCTCTCTCTCTCTCAAATAAATAAAATCTTTAAAAAGATAAATAAATAAACGGGAGGATAGGACTAAACTTTCTATAAGTTTATTACTAAAACATTACTATGAATGTTTAAGTAGATTGTTTTGTTAATTTTTAAATATTTCTCTCTTTTTTAAGATTTTATTTATTTATTTGACAGAGAGAGAGAGAGAGAGTGTACAAGCAGGGGAACAGCAGGCAGAGGGAGAAGCAGACTCCCCACAGAGCAGGGAGCCGATGTCAGGTTCGGTTCCAGGACCTTGAGATCATGACCTGAGCTGAAGGCAGTTGCTTAACTGGCTGAGCCACCCAGGCATCCCTAAATATTTCTAAAATCTCTTACTATTAAATGTACACTTTATTTTATAGGCCGAGGGGCCTTGTATTGGATGCTTTCTGCTGTGATGTTTTGCAGTGTTCCGGGTCTAAGAAGTACAAGAATGCTTGGGTGTGTCTGTGGATTTAAAAATTGTATTTCAAGTATTCTAACCATGTGTAAAGATAACAAGGATCCCTAAATTAACATAGTCATGTACAATCTTTTATTTCAGATGTTAAGCTTAATTTTTAAAAGTAGCCTAAAACGAATCAACAGTCAGTAAAAGTCCTGTTTATAGATAAGGTTGGGCTAAGAGCTCTCATGTTTTAAAGAGGTAAAATTCCTTTGAGAGGAACTTAATATTATCTTTTGGTATATTGCCCTGATCAGAACTCCATTATATCTCATTTTTCTTTCCCTTACCTCCCTTCCAATTTAGAGAACCACCATGAGCTTTACTGATTATTCCATTTTCAGTTGATCAAGGATTCACATTTTGTGTGATTCAAAATGTGTATACTACATGGCGTCACACCTGCGTATGACTCTTGTGGACAGTATTTGAAAATGTTCCTCTTTAGTAAGTACTGTTTCACAATGTTTGTGAAAGTTTTTTGTATTCAACATAAAGACTTTTAATGCCACAAACTCACTGAATGCACAGAAGAGGGCCTGAACTTTTGTCTAAGTGGAGATGGGGCCATGGGGGAAGAATTCAAGGGGGCTAGAAGCCTTTTCTGTGAGCTCTGGGAGACTTAGACAGTGCTGCTCTTAAGAAACTCCTAGGTTTAAACGTATCTTTTGTCCTTAGTAAAAGTAATGAGGTTGTATTTTAAGGCTGTACTTCAGACGAAGATGTGGGTGTTAAGAGAGTCATTTATTAAACAGCCAGATAGACTGGTTAAGACCAAGGTAGTTGTAGAAAAATGGCCCCGAATGAGCATTGATTCGGGCTCCTCACCTCGGGCACACATTGCTCCACTAGCGCCCAGCTTCTCTTGTGCCCCTGGTCCAGTGCATTCACACCCGCTGCTCATCTGGCACTAGTGATCTCTTTGAAATGTGACACTGGCCTTATAGCTTTCCCTTTTCAACTCCATCAGTGACTCCCTGGCCCACCAAAGAAAACCCACCCCCTTATGGGAAGAAAGGTCCTTCGCGGTCTGGCCCTGCCTCTCTCCACCTCCCTTGCCACCTTTTCCCCACATCACGCCCCCCCTCCCCCAAGCTTATCTGGAACCTCCCTGTGACCATGACTGTTTTCTCTGAGAGTTCCCTCTTCCACTTGTACTCCAAATGGGCTGGGTGCCCTTTACCATCTTTTCCATTAACATCATAGTCTTATCTCTCTCTGTGCTTGTTCACTACTTTATTATTCTTATCTCTTTGGGTGTTGCTCCATTGGACTCTGACCTTCCTAAGGTCAGGAACCAAGTTTGACTTACTTTTAACCTGGATGTCGGTTGTAGAAACGGGGAAGGGGGGTGTCAGTTAATAAGTTCTCTATGTAAAATTTCTGAGTGGTTCAATGCAAATGCATAGTTATAGGTAGAATTTTTAGACTATGTATTACTTTGCAAAATATTTCTATAACTCTTTGCTTGTATGTTGTATACCTACTCCTGGAAAGTAATCCAATCACTGTAGAAATAATCAGATAATTCCTAGGAGAAAAATTTTAAATGGTGGTCAGAAATGAGATTTCATTTCACTGAAAGACTAAGCAGAAATGTTGGAACGTTATAAGGATGCAAATATTTATGCAATAGTAGTGGTAATAGAATTCTCGAGGATAAGCCACCAGGATTGTTGAAGTGATGAGGAGCATATTTTTCTGTGTAACATTTGGCAGTATTTTTAAAGAACAGTGATTCTCAAATATTTTTATTATTTATGTGTCTAATAAGGATTTTTGTAAGGTACAATTAGTTGAATATACTAACTAAAGATATCTTTTCCCAGCTTTTAATATGTGCTAATGGAAGAGAAAGCAGGACACCCAAATTCTCCTCTTAGCTCCTACATTGCATTAGCTTCTAGATCTCAGTTTTCTCATTTTTGACTGAAGATGAAATGTACCCGTCTGGTTCATTGAAAAATTGACTATAATAGTTTTTATAGAAACAGGAAGTTCTTGATAACCAGTTGGGGTTTGGGGGAAAGCAGATTAGCTTAAATTAGCTGTCCAGCATGAGATAATGTGAAATTTAAGTAGAAGTTAGCAATATGGATCTGGAGGACATACAAATGAAAGACAATAGTGTGAGAGGAAGATTGAGCAGAGTCTTTAAAGGCAGTAGCATCATCTCTGGATCATCAGTCTTTTTCTGTAAAGGTCCAGATAGAAAATAGCTTCAATTTTACAGGCCATACGGTCTGTGTTGAACACAGCCCGAGAGCAGCCATAGACAATAGATAAACTAATGGGGTAGTGGTGTTCCATTACAAATTCATTGTTGGACACCACAATTGAAATTTCATAGAATTTTCACATCATGAAATATTATCCTTTAATTTTTTTTCAACTATTTAAAAAGGCATCAGCTAGTTTTGGCCAAAGGGCCTTAATTTGCTGACTCCTGCCTTTTCTCCAGTAAAAGCATCAAGGTTTCAAGAGGGAATAAGTAAACAGCGCCTGACACATGTTTAACGACAGGCCCTTTGAAGCTTGTTAAGAGTTTGTTAGAACTAGGGGCACCTGGGTGGCTCACTGGGTTAAGTGCCTGCCTTCGGCTCAGGTCAAGATCTAAGGGTCCTGGGATTGAGCCCTGCATCGGGCTCTCTGCTCAGCAGGAGCCTGCTTCCTTCTGCCTCTTTGCCTACTTGTGATCTCTCTCTCACTCTCTCTCTGTCAAATAAATAAATAAAATCTTAAAAAAAAAAAAAAGAGTTTATTAGAACCCAGAGAAGGAACAGTGAAATGTAGGAAAGGAGCAAGTGTTATACACAGTGTTGATGAAAAGCTCAAGAACTGGGTCATTTGTGGTATGTAATTAAAGATAATTAGAAGAGGAGATCGAAGACCATTGGTACTATGGTTCCTGGTGACCACTGGGAATTTTTTGTAAGTGAATAGAATTTTAGGCATTAGAAAAGATAGTGTATAGTACCTGGGAGTGATAGTTTTAGAGCAATCTTTCATGGAGGTGATAGTTTAACTCTGAGACAAGTAAACAGACTGAGGTCTGTGAAGTTGATTCCCCTTCTGTGAAAGCATGACTGACCCTTCATTAAGCTGAGGACTGCTTAGCTATGTCTTAAGAGTTTACTCATCTATGTGACGAATATATATGCTTACCACATATCAGATACTGTTCTAAGGACTTTATCAATAATAACTCCTTAAATTCTTATAATAACCTTGCCACATAAATACTTTTATTTTCTCCATTTTACAGATGAGAAAACCAAGGTATAGAGAGGTTCCTCCTGTAGTAAGTGACTAGTATACTGGATGGGATGGCTCCAGTATTGGGCTCTTCATGCCAACCTATCCTATAATGTCAAATTTACCATGTTAGGGCCCCTGGGCACCAGGGTCAGATGGTTAAGCATCTGTCTTCAGCTCAGGTCATGATCTCTAGGTCATGGGATGGAACCCCACAGTGGGGCTCCCAGCTCAGGAGAGAGTCTGCTTCTCCCTCTCCTCTGCCTCTCCCCTTGCTTGTGCTCCTTCTGTTGCTCTCTCTCTCTCTCTCTCTCAAATGAATAAATAAAACTCTAAAAAAAATTTTTCCCATGCCTGGGATATTTAAACTTTTTTCCCCCTGCTATTTATAGAGCTAAAGTTGGAAGAGGAGGTACCATGGATTTATTTATTTTCTGTTGAATGTATAAATGGAGCTATTAAAAAAATACTAGACACTTCCATTAAAAACCTGGCTCTTAAATAAACTATGACACGGAGACAGTGCAAATTATAAGCCTGTTCTCATGCTGATATGCCGGCTGTAAAGTAAGAGATGATGAAATTATTGGGGAAATCTTTATAAGTAATAAGCTCTTTCAGAATGTAAACTGATGTGTCATGATGTGGTAAATACCCTAATTTATTTGGCTAGTATCTGAAGATCTGGACTTGGAGGGGGGGCAGCACGGAATGATGCCTAGAGGACAATGTGGCCTGGAGCCCAGCATGGAAGCCTGCTCCCAACTCCCAGCCTTACCACTGACTGGTGTGCAACCAAGTAGTGCTGTCATCTGGACGCAGCTACGGCCGCTTACTATCAGACTTAATACCAAGTGAGGAAGGAAATTCCTCCCCGTGTGACTCCTACTGCAGTTCATTTGCTTAGAGCACACCTCTGACTTCCTACTTCCTAGTGGACTAGAAGGGTCTTCCCTCCCTCCCCAACCAACCTTCTCCACCCCCTACCCCTTCCCCACTACCCAGTGATCATATCCCCTGTTTAAATGAGAACCAGTGGATTCACTGTAGATTTTTGTTTTATTTCCATCTCCTCCTTAAGGTTTGTACTAACATTTCATCTTTTCCATGAGGTCTGCCCTGACTCCTGTTTAACACTGCCGTCTGGCCTGCTTCCCTAGCCCTACCATCTTTTTTATTCTTCTCAGCCTTTTCCTTTGTCCATTCACTTACCACCTTCTAACACGCGGTACAGTCGTTTACTGTGAAATCATACAAGCCCCTTGAGGGCAGGGATGTCCTGGAGGTAAGGTACCCGAGATGCGTGGTACCGAGAATGTTCTCGGTATTTACCTTTGGACTGAATGTGTGGATGCCGCCGTTGTAGACATGAAAAGCTTCAGGCTGTTTCCAACCCCGAGTATGTCGAGTGACATGGAACCTCCGAACCTTGGGGGTTGTGAATCAGAAAGCTTTTGTCTAGAAGCTCACCCGCTACTACTTGTCTCTCGGGCAGTGAGGCTGAGACGGGCAGTGAGGCTGAGACGTGGCTCTTGAAGTAGAGCGAGGTCACTCTTGCTTATAAATCTGTTTTCCTAGGGGGAATTTCGCTTGCTAATTGAAGGCAGCTCTATAATTTAACTTGGGAGTCATTTCTCATTTGAGTCGTTTCTTGTTTGCCATCTGGCCATGTAATTACTTTTAAGTAAAACTATGTACAGGATGAAAGAGCACAAATTGGAAATCCGATAATGTGGATGGTGAGATGATAATATGTGTGTGGTTTTTTTTTTGTTTGTTTGTTTGTTTGCTTTGCTTTTGCTGTTGTTCAAAAAATAAGATTAAGGGGGGGGGCATTTGAGGAGGAATCATTCCAGAGCTTTCCTTAGAGGGAGCCCCTTATATAAATTTTCTTCTTTGACTAAGAGCTTTTGTTATAAACGAAATGTTTTGAATTAGTGGATTATTACATTTTTCCATTCATTTATAAGTCTGGCCCTAAACTGTGAAACCAGAGGTTGTCTAACATGTCTCCAAAGCTGTTCTGCTGCGAAGTGGAACCGGGCAGAGGTGTGAGCATCATTCTTTCCTTTCATCCGTTTTCTTAGTATTCTCCAGTCTGTATTCTTTTCCTTTTTGTTCCAGTCCCTTCACCCCGGAAGTTACTTTCTTAGTGCCAGCCTGAATATTATTATTTCTGAAGCTTCCCTTTCACTTTGCTCCCCCAGTTCTTGGAGGTTAATTGCAAATGGACAAAAGAACCAGAACCCAGTACTGTATATTCAAGTTCAAGAGAAACCTAAATAATGTTTGTTTGGAATTACTGTTCTCCCTCTTGGGTAGGGGCGGGGGAGGGGAGGAGGCTGGAGTGTGGAATTTTTAAACCAGGTGCTTAGATGATAATTAAATTTAAAATACAGATTTAAATCATTAGGGTACAATTGTAATGCTGATGTTCAGTCACTGGCAAAAACCAAACCAATCCAAAACAAACAAACAAACAAATAAAAAACTGGGTGAGAAGACCGGAGGTACTAATTTGCATGAAAATGCAACCAAGTCATCACTTAGAGCTCTGTGGAAATTCTGTTTGTAAAAGTTTTACTGCTTGTAAACGTTCCTTTGGCGTGGGAGGCAGAACGTGGGGGTGTGGTCAGGGAAACAATGGTTTGGCTCTGTCCCCCCCCAACCTCCAAATCAGTTCGAATGCCTGAATTAACTGGAGAGTCAAAGAACCAGAACACACTTGCTGTAAGACTTTTGGGCTCCAGTAAACAGATCTGGATGTTCCTAGTAGCCTAGTGAAAATGGGGAATACATTTGCTTCACCTTGACTTGCATAGAGGAAGATCTGCACTATTTTCACGGATTCCACAGAGAAGAAACTTTGGATCAGTTGAAGAGAAAGTGAATAAATGAGCACCGAGGCAGAAAGACTGATGTGGCTATCATGCAAATAAGAACTCTGATTGGCTTTCTCTTTCTTTCTGTACACTTTGTCACTGCAGCTCTCAGCCTTAAAGATTAGGTTTCAGTGGGAGCTTTTCAGGTTCAAGGACTGTTAATGGCTTGTAACTGCCTGACAATAAACTCAGCCTCAACATTACATCAGCCCCCAGCAGATGTCTAAGGATTTGAGACTGGAGGGAAAAAGTTAGAATCTGGAGCAGAAGGATACAGCTTACTACCTGCCTGATGGGCTGAGCTTTTAATGTGATTTAAATTTCTAAGCCCTATGTACGCATCCTGGAAATGGTGGCCTTCATTAATGCAAAGATCAAGTCTTTCATTAAACTTTTTAAGAAAAAAAGTAAGTAATTTCTCCTCCCCCCTCTCCGCCCCCCCCACCCCGCGCGCGCGCGCGTGTGTGTGTGTGTGTGTGTGTGTGTGTGTGTGTGTGTGTGGTACTATTTCATCTTCTTGAGTGATGGAATTGGAATGTGAAAACATTAATTAGCACAAGTTAAACTCCATTCTCTACTAAGTTGTTCAAATACCTCTGACTTTTATAACTCTAAGGCAGAATTATGTGATTTTTAGCATGTCTTATTTATTTATGGTTGGAATTTTAGGTGAATTCACTTCTGTGCTTCTCAAAAGAAGCCCTTTGAAAAAAATGGGGGTGGGGGAAGCCTTGTATTTACCTTATCTCTGCCTTGATATATGTTTTTTTAATTCTTCAGCTTACCGTGCAGGGAGGCTGTGTGATCTATCCTGTATTTTTTATGGGGATGATCCTCTAAAACTCCCCGGAATTCTCTGTTACATATTTCAGAGCTCTGGGACAAACTGTCTAGACTGATCAGTCACTGTACAGTACACAGCGTTTGTAGCATGGCTTCATTGTGTACTGACCCTTGGTTTACATGTCTTTGATCCAGGTGCTTCTCCTTTCTCCGCAGAGTGTAAATATTACAGATACATGGTTTTGTTTTTACATAGCTGTTGGCTTAGTTTAGTTGAGCTTTTGGGCCAGTGATTTAAACTAGATTAATGTGGTTGGGTATGAGCATTGGTAAGAGAGACCTTGGAGGAAGCAACAAAGAACAACGCTCTAGGCTCATTTTCTGCGGCTCCCTCGGTGGGAGGCTGTCTTTGGATGGACTGATTAAAATCTGCCCTGGCATGAGTGAGATGCTCTGAGAAGAGACAACTGTGCTTTCATGGGAGCCAGTTGGTAGCTGTACAGTGGGGCCAGTGGCAGGACTGCACAGACGCAATTATCATTTCTTGGATTTGATTTGAAATTGGCAAATAGGAAGTTTCACTTTTAAATAGTTTTCAACTATGAAGTGTGGTAGTTCAGTCTTCCAAATAAATGCACACCAGCAGGAAACATTGCAATTAACTGTGGCTGCCGTTTGGAGGACATAGGGTGAGTTCCGTCTTACGCGAGATTATCAGGCACGTAAATAAGGGCCACATCCTATCTTTGTGGATTTTATGTATTAAGATTGGTAATTACATGCAGCACACAGAACAGTTTTTCAACTGAGGTTGAGGTTACGTGAACTACCAGGTTCCTAATTTACATGCTTTTGTCAAACGTTAAAAGTGGAAAGCACACAGACGTTTCTGTTTTTAGTTTGATGTCTAGTTCGCGATGTTTATTTTCCCATTTAGTAATTTATGGGGAAGGTGGGATGATTTGAGAAATGAGGCTTACAGAATTTAGTAGCTGTAGAAAAGATGGGTTGATAGGTTAATGGGTTATGGGGGAGTGCTAACCTGTGACTCAGGTTCCCAGGAGTGCAAAGAAAGGCCAAGTTCCCCTTTAGCGATACAGGTCTAAAGTCAGGGTCTCTGTTACCGTAGATGAATTTCACTCCTGCCACAATCATGCTTTACATATATTAATTCATTTGGTCTTTGTAACAGCTCTAATGCTGTGCTGTTGGGTACTGTAAGTGAATTTGAAATACATTAGAACAGAAAGGTTCAATAGTTGATGCATGCTTATTCATTTTATTGTGAGAATCTGTTTATGGTCTCGTTTCCAGGGACATACTGTGTTGTAAGAATGTGTATGCTCAGTGTGCTCTCTGTAGCCTACTTCAGAGTCAGGAAAGACTTGCCCCTGGCTCACAATTCTAGGATCTGCTGGTTTTATTTGTCACCCCCAGGAAATGCTTCAGCACAGGATTTTCCTCTAAAATTGCCTAGGCTCCCCTACATCTGACTTACAGCAGCAGATATGTAGAAAGGGTTAAAAACTGTTGATGCGTGTATTTGGTGCTGTAGCTTCATGGTGGGCTCCGCTGGTATCCCCAACTCTGTCTGTGTTTCAGGAACAGAAAGTAGACACGGAGATCCCAAGCCCTAGGTGGATCAAGGAAAATTATTTAGAAGATTTAGGATACTCATGATTACCTGTTGTTTCCCCTCTGATGTACTCTTTTGTACTGGGAAAACTCAATTGAACTGGGTTATGGTGGGAAGGGTCAATTGCATTGGAATTTAAAAAAAAATTTTTTTAATATAACAACATTCTTTGGGAAAAAAGTATTCCATGAAAGCAGGAAACAGAGAAAGTTTGTAGCACAAATTGATTTCTACTTCTATTAGACATGCTATTTAAATATATTTCACTGAATGTTTATGCTTAATTTTTTAAAAAAAGTTGAGTTTATTACAATGATGTTTTAAAGTAATGCTTTAGAGAGGAAACATTTGGTCTGTGCCTCTTGGTAGGAAATTTGTTTCTGTCTTGGCAATCTAACATTTACTGTTACAAAGGCAGTGTATAGTTGGATAATAAATACTCATTGTGGCAGAGTTAAGTAGGAATTGGAGGTCTCTTTCAGTTTTCTTAATTGTTTTCTGACTTTGGAGTCAGGGGAGGGCCTGAAATGCTGGGAAGCAAGTAACTGAAGAAATAATTCTATCAAAATGTGGTGGGGGATGATGGGCAGTTTCAGCTTTTCCTTCAAGAGACAAAACACTGTGAAGAACCCCTAGAGCCTAGTTAAACCTTACGCAGAATTTGCCCCATTTCCCCTTTTTTGGCCCTTACCCCATGGATGTGTTAGGCACCAAGAACCCATCTTGATGGAAAATATTTGGAGCCACTGACGCTTACTTGGGCACCAGAATTCATGCTGCCTTTCTTTCTACAGCGGTTTCCAACCTCGATGAGGAGAGTCGATGGACAGTCCACTACACTGCTCCATGGCACCAGCAGGAAAATGTGTTCCTTCCCACCACAAGACCACCCTGTGTAGAGGACCTGCACCGCCAAGCCAAGCTCAACCTCAAATCAGTATTGAGGGGTAAGATTGCCTCCCCCCAGCTTGCTGTTCTTGGAGTACTGGCAATTAGAATTGAAAGCACAAATGTGATCGCTCTTTGTAAAAGAAGATCTATTTATAATGAACACATGGTATGCTGGTTTTTAAAGACTAGATCATAAATACTTCCAGCCTAATACATGCCTAATAGGTTCTGGTCTCTGTAGAAACCTGCCAGTTTACAGACATGCAAATCTATCCTCACCGAGCCCACCCCTGCTTGGAAACTCTCTTTAGCCTGTTCAAACCACCAGTACTAATGTAATCCAAATAAACCCCTGCTGACATGCAGAATTTTGCGCCTGTCTTTTTTTAAACCATTGTAGGTATTCAAGGCAAATTTGTTAAAGCTAATACTTTCTAATGGTTTGTTCTGTTTAGTTCAGGTTGGGTGGAAAGGGGACCTATATATAGATTTTGAGTTCAAAGTGGTTTGTTTATCAGGACTTGGGCAGCACCCAGCTGCTCTCCTCTTAAGCATTGGTTCTGTCAACAGATGGGCAGAGTGCCCTGCGGGCGGTAGGAAATATATAGGAAGAGTCTCCTCCTATATCTAGTTTAAAAGCTTCATTTTTCTTCACATTACTATGGATGTTAAGAAGTGTAACTGTGGGAAGGAGGGCTTCTCTTAAAAGTGGTAAAGAAGTTGTTCTTTAAAAGAGGAAGGAATGTCTGTTAAGATTCAGAGACTTTTTCCTTAAAAAAGCAAACTAAGGTTCTTGTTCTACCAGATGCTGCTGCCTCTACCAGTTTTCTCCTCCCAGGCAATATTTGGGACATTGTTTATTTAAAAAATGCTTGTTGTCAGGGCACCTGGCTGGCTCAGTCGGACGATCACGTGACTCTTAATCTCAGGGTCTCGAGTTTGAGCCCCACATCGGGTGTGGACATCACTTTAAAAAAAAAATGCTTAAAAACTATTTGTTGTTTTGTTGTTTATCTGAAATTGAAATTTAACTGGGTGTTCTGTATCTTACCTAATAGTGAAAAACTTAAATCTAGAAGAAGTCTTTTTTTTTAAGTTTTTATTTATTTACATGATAGAGATCACAAGTAGGCAGAGAGGCAGGCAGAGAGGGGGGAGCAGGCTCCCTGCTGAGCAAGTGCCCAATGTGGGGCTCGGTCCCAGAACCCTGAGATCATCACCTGAGCTGAAGGCAGAGGTTTAACCCACTGAGCCATCCAGGTACCCCAGAAATCTGTTATTGATTCAAGGAAAACCCAGCATGAGGACCTCAACTGATACTTATTAAATACTTGTCTACATGCCAGATTCAGTTCTAAACCCATTACTCTTATTATATCATTTAATCCCCAGAATAATGCTGCTTATTATTATGCAGATTTTACAGGTGGTAAAACAGAGACACACAGATCTGAAACTTGCTAAGATCTCTAAGTTAGTTAATGGCAGAACCAGGTTTTAAACTTGGACAGTCCTAGGCTACAGAACCCATATTCTTAACTGCTGCATTATATTGCCTTTAACATTCATTTGTTGGAACTCTTTTCATTCTGGTAGAAGTGCAGGCTATAAAGCCAGGGGCTTGGGTCTCAAGGAATTTGTACGTACTTCTATAGTACAAATCAAGTGCCCAAAATTGTTCTGTTAGGAGTTAGAAAAAGCAGAAAATTTCTGCTTCGAGAAAGAAGGAATAGCTATCACTAGACTCACAATAGATAGGGTATTCTGAACAGAACTCTTTATAAACATTTTAGATGATAGCCTTATTTTTCTTCCTTGATGCTTTTCTAATGCTTAGAAAAGCAGTATGTATCTTATAATATCTTATGTATCTTACAGTATCTTACAGTATCTCATATCCTGTGGTCTTGGCTTTGGACTGTCCAGAGCTGAGATTATTGGGTCCCCCTTTTATGTAGCCTGCCTAACCTGTGTATTTAGTGACCAAAAGCTTAAATGGAAAGAATTCGATTAGTTGGCCTCTTCTGTTTGGCCTTGGCATTGTACTTCAACCTTTGTTGCCTTCATGATATACCTAAATCCAGCCAAAATTTCTTCTATATCCCTTCCCTATGATTTATCTTCCGTACATTTCGACCAAGAGCGTCTCTCCTTATAGTTCACCTTCTCCCCCAAAATAATTAATAAGAATATTAAATGGCACAGTTCCCAGGACAAACCCCAGAGGCAGTGCCGTTGTTAACATTTCTCTCTGAGCTAGGAACAACAGAGCTCTGCATGGCTGGCTTGTAGAGAACGCTTACAGGAAGGTATGTGTGAGTTTGAGGATTCAGGACTGGCTGTTTTTTGATTGCTCTCCAGGAAGTTGTGCTTCACGGCCTCTTTCATGTATTTGCAAGTATCAGATCAGAGTTTCTCTTTTCTTCCCTGAGAAAATTGACCATCTATATATAGATTTTTCTGGTTTTATTTTCCTTTTGATTATTCAGTAGCTTCATGTGAAACATCATCACCACTGGTTTTGCCTACACTTGAAGGTCAATGCTTTAGTAGCTGCTCTCATGTCCTAAAACACCTCATCGAAGGGATTTGCTATTAATAAAGTTAATAACTTTGGAAAATTCTTGGAGCTCAACTTTTATTTTTATTTTATTTTTTTTTAAGATTTTATTTATTTATTTGACAGAAATCACAAGTAAGCATAGAGGCAGGCAGAGAGAGAGGAGGAAGCAGGCTCCCTGCTGAGCAGAAAGCCCTATATGGGGCTCGAACCCAGGACCTGGGATCATGACCTGAGCCGAAGGCAGCGGCTTAACCCACTGAGCCACCCAGGCGCCCCGGAGCTCAACTTTTAAAGTTTGGATTTAAATACTCCTGAAGAGATTTTTAGATAAATAATAACTTTTTTTTTTTTTTTTTTTTTTTTTTTTTTTAAATGTTTTTTCTTTTATTTATTTGTCAGAGAGAGGAGAGCGAGCGAGCACAGGCAGACAGAATGGCAGGCAGAGGCAGAGGGAGAAGCAGGCTCCCCGCCAAGCAAGGAGCCCGATGTGGGACTCGATCCCAGGACGCTGGGATCATGACCTGAGCCGAAGGCAGCTGCTTAACCAACTGAGCCACCCAGGCGTCCCAAATAATAACTTTTTAAAGCAGTGATTGAGGAAGACGAAATGTGGAAGAGCATCTGAGTGGTTTCCTCTTCATTTATTTACTTTTAATCACATGCACAGAAACTTTACATCCCAAACTTCCCCTCCTACACCATGTTCACAACCTGAGTTAATAAACACAAGTGCGGAGCATTTATGGCCTCAATATCAGTGAAGATTAAAAAGAAGAAATCTGGTCCCTGAATGTATGGCACTATGAAGACATGAGATTATATAAAGCTATCAGTTTAAGTTAATTTGCCCTCAATGTTCTTCACTTAAAGATATAGAAAGGTAGCTAATTATCCACTATGAGTGATCTGTTTTGTTCCTTCTCTTCTTACTGTGACCTTATCCATAATTTTCAGGAATGAAAGCTGTTCATTAATGTTGTAGGTTGGTGCTTTTTTTGTAATCATCAAATGCCATCATGTTAAGTTCTGCCAGGTTTAGGGGAGCTCAGCTGTCCTCTGGAGGATCATAAAATGTGGAGGGAAGTGATGCAATGAGTACTAGTTAAATTAATAACTAAGTGTTGTAAATATTCGCTTATTAAAGTAATGCAGAAATGCTTAAGTTGGTAGAGTGAGGAAGGCATGGGTTTACTTAAAAATGTTTTTATGAAAAAACTGTTTGAGTTGGCACATAAAGACAGATAATAGACTCAGTTTAATAAGCATTTGAGCGTCAATTCTGTACTATGCCAGGAGTTTTTTGTTGTGTGTTTGCTTGCGTTTGTTTTCTTTGGGGGGTGGGAGGGACTATGCCCAGAGTTTTTAAATGAACTAGGAAAAGTTCATGGGTCCTTTAAAGAGCTGAACTTGCTACTTTGTGTCAAGATTGAAGTAAATAGACAGTGATGTAGTGGAGATGTGTATGATGTGCAGTGTGCAGGCAGAGAGCTCAGTCTGCTGGAAAAGAAAAGCATTGGGAGAAACCCCCCCCCGCACCACCACCACCACCACCACCACCTGCCCACTCTCTGATCCCGCCACCGAGGAGGAGGTGGGCATCATGTGGCATATGGAATACCCAGAGCAGGTGTCTTCTGTGTGCAAATGTACTCTGTGCTGGTCCAAATAGGTCCAAATTAACTCAGGTTCGTATCTGTTGTTGGCTAGTCTCTGGAGAATTTGGTAGAATTTGGTGACCATGCTCTTAGACCAAATGATTTGATTTTGGTGATTTGTTATGAGAGATGTAGGTAATGATTTACTGCTAATGACCTTACAAACATGGACCTGATTTAAAAATATTACTTTGATATTTGGCTCAACAGGACATCTGGCTGGCAGCGAGTAGTTAATTTCTGAAGGTGGATCCCATTGTCTAATAAGAATTCATTTATTGGGGCGCCTGGATGGCTCAGTGGGTTAAAGACTGCTTTTGGCTCAGGTCATGGTCTCAGGGTCCTGGGATCGAGCTCCACATTGGGTTCTCTGCTCAGCATTCTGCCTGCCTCTCTGCCTGCTTATGATCTATCTGTCAAATAAATAAATAAAATCTTAAAAAAAAATTTTTTTTTTAAAGAATTCACTTATCTTTTAACTGTATTTCCAGAAGAATTCTACCCTTTTAATCTCCATGGTTGTTTGAACCATTCATGAACTTCATCTGAATTAGATGGGATGATAGGTAACCTTTACCTAAATATCTATGTGGATAATTTTTAGCATTAGTCAAAGGGCCACATTAAATGGGAAAAGGGGGGTT
The DNA here is from genome assembly GCF_902655055.1 of Lutra lutra. Classification (NCBI taxonomy): domain Eukaryota; kingdom Metazoa; phylum Chordata; class Mammalia; order Carnivora; family Mustelidae; genus Lutra; species Lutra lutra. Next base: position 89,731,760 of record NC_062283.1, on the reverse strand, counting down.
GAGGGATGGGGGTGGTTAGGTTAGGCTGAATGAAGTGTTCAGATTTTATTTCTTTTAGAGCTTTAGGACCGCATTCAATAGTTAGGAGCATGTCAAAGGCTGAAATAAAGACATGTTATTTTCAAGGCTCCATCCCCCAAAAGCCCAACCTGGGAGAGAGAGAGAAACACAGTTTCTCACAGTATGTTTAACAGACAGTTTAGTTACTGTGTCCACGTCCACTCCTGCCAGAATTAGTTCACAGAGCATCTGTTGTTGTATCGAAAATGTTCCCTAGTCACTGCTATCCTTCCTGAAGAAATACATTTTAACAGGTCAGCGCAGTCTGTGGTTCTAGAATTAGAAGTGTGAGCACAGGGAGGAATGGCGGATCTGGCCTGTGTTAATTCAGTCAGTGGGTTATATATATTATAGGAATTGAGGATTTACAGTGTGAAGAAATGACGGTTTGTACCAACCGGTTAAAAACAGTAGTTGTTGTTTTTTTTTGTGCGTGCGTGCGTGTATGCTTCCCAACATGTTCAATGCTGGAGAAGGGTACACCTCTCTCAAAGTTATGGACAAGGTTTCCAGGTAGTTTCAGCGGGGTTCCTCTGACAGGTCGTGACACACAGGCTTTATCTAAGGCTCACTGCATCTGCCTTTTATGTCAGGAAGCTTCCTCGTTGGCCTTTGGCTTAGATACGTCTGTTCTGGGAAAGGTTGCGGGATTCTCTCTGGATTTGATGAGGTGGCTTGGCTATCTTACCTGGCTGCTTTGGGCACGTGGGTCCTGTGGGTTTGGCCATAGATGCTCCTGTTGGGGGTCCTGTGGCACTTCTCATGGGACTGTTCGGGGGATGCTTTTGGAGGTGTGGGCTTGTGGATGTTGACCAAGAGCTCTCTCTCCTGGAATGGTCCATCTGCTCACCGCTGCGGACGCACTGAAGATGAACATCTGCTTTGCCCACCTGTGCTAAACATGGATTATTTTTCTTCTCTGTTACTTTTTTAAAACTATGACATAGAACATAAATACCTAAAAACATTGTACAATGTAACAAATAGTTATAAAGCAAATATCAAAAGAACCATTACCCTGGTCAAAAAGTAGACTAAGACCTAAACTCCAGAAGCCTCTTGTTCTTGCTTTCCAGTAGGGAAAAATTCAGGTTTAATGAAGAGAGTCTGGGTCACATCTAGGTTCAAATCCTGCCTGTTATGTACTAGATATCTCTGATTTGAGTTTAATTTTGATTTTTGTTTATTTGGCAATTTGACCTTGTTTATGCATCTGTAAAATAAAGACCATCATATCTGTGTTTATGGGGAAAAAATTAACGTCCCTTTGCCAAGTATCTCAGAGTACCTGCCCCTAAAATTGGAAGCAGTGTTTGTAGAGGGAAGGGTGCATTTTAAGTGCAACAGAATATGGATACGAAGTTGCAAATCTCAGCCCTCTTTCCCAAATGGCTATCCTGATTTAGCTGATGCTTTCCTTCCTACCTGTTATGCTCCAGAGATATGCTGATGGGAGGAGGGAGAGGAAAGGAACCAGAAATATCAGTCCGATGACAAGGACAGCTACAGACACTTGGCACTCAGTGTCATTTTGTCCGTATAAGCAAGGTGACTTTTTCTCCTACCCACCTTCAACCTCTGAAAGAGCCTAGATTGCTAGAGCTGGAAGGGACCCCCCACATCCTCTGATTAATAAACCTCTGTTCATTTTGTAGATAAGTAAACCAAGGCTCCTGGAAGCGAAGGGGTTAGTTTATAGCTGCTTTGCAATTGATAGATGAAGAGGTTGGGATTTGAAAGGTTGGGATTTGAAATCCGGTTTCTTGCTCTGCCCACACCTGTCCCTTTGGATCTAAGATCCTGAGGGCCCTGAGGAAATGCTTTGATGTCTGCCATCAGCTTTCCGAAAGGTCACAGGGAGCTGGAATGGAGAGGCCTAGGGCAAGTTTGGTTTTGTTAGCCGATTCACTTAAGGAATGCAGATTAGCTTGTGGTTGCCCAAAGGAGGTCCTTCACCCTTGCTCTGGAAGTCTTCTCTTCGCTCAGTCCTGATTTCATTGAAACTCAAGTATAAGAGAATAAAAGGAGGGAGGCTATGTCAGGGGACATCGGGTATGTTAAGTATCTATAACTGCTGTTTCATTTTAATGGCATTTGGTGCATATTTTAGGGCTGTAATAGGTCATTAGTACTTCAGTGGACTTAAAAAAAAAAGGCACAGATTTTAGAAGGGACAAGAGAAATATAAGGGGAACGGTGATTTAGCACTCCTTTGCCTGGTCCTTCCTTGTGTTCTTCCAGAAGAATCCTTAGGTAAAATTGATAGGTAGGAGGAGAAGAGGAAGTATCACTGTTTATTTTTAATTTTTTTAAGATTTTATTTATTTGTTTGGCAGAGAGAGAGAGATTGCAAGTAGGCAGAGAGGCAGGCAGGGGGGGTTGGGAAAGCAGGCTCCCTGCTGAGCAGAGAGCCTGATATGGGGCTCGATCCCAGGACCTTGAGATCATGACCTGAGCTGAAGGCAGAGGCTTAACCCACTGAGCCACCCAGATGCCCCGAAGTATCACTGTTTAAAGAAAGGTTATTTTTAATATCTTGTAAGTCAGAAATGTTAAATAACTTAGATTCATTCATACAGAATTTTAACTTAGTTTCTAGTTTAAATAAAAATAGGTCTAGAATTCAAGTAGGGAGAGTGGTACACCATTCTGGAAAAGCCACTCAAGAGGGGTAAGGAATATATTGTCCCATCTTTCCTAAAACATAGCAGCATCGGCATTTTGTTCAGTTGTCATAACTAGTCAGGAAATCGAGATGCAAGGCCAGAACTTGTACTCCAGGGCCGCCAGGAGCCTGTGAGATGTTGGAAAATCCTATCCCATTTTTGCCCTTGGCTTCCTGCTCTGGAAAACAATGGATGATGTCTAAGTTCCCTTCTGAACTCAAAGATTCTGCTTGGCCTCTCAGTACTTACTGCTTACGGGTGACGGATGTGATGTTCTTTGACACCAGAATAGAACTTAGTGCTGAGTGTTAAGTCCCAGCAAACTGGGTTATTGACGATCTAAGTTGGTGTTGCCATGAAATTTTTCTAAGTGCATCCTGCAGGTAAAGCACAGGCCGGGTATTGTGGCTTGAGTCAAAGAGGAATGACGTTGCCGCTTTCCAGGGCAGCTTAAAGCTTGCTGGAGAGATAAGATGTCCCTGTGAGTAAGAGGGCTGATGAGAGTGGTATTACAGAGCCTCACCCCTGCCCCTGGGTGTCATCTTTAAAACGTAAATCTGATCATACCTCTCCTTTGTTAGAAATTCCCTAGGAGCCCCTCTCATACACAGCTCCTTAGCATCTAAGAACCTTCATGATCTGCCTGCCCCCTGTTGGTCTGGCTTTATGCCTCCTACCACTTGTGCCTTCACTTGAAGGGTAAAGTCCTTGCATTGGAATGCTAGCTTGCCTTGTGCTCCGTTTCTCTGCTGCCTGTCCGGGTCTCATCCTTCTTCCTGCTGTATCGTCCTTCTTTTTGCTGTATCGTAATCTCTTACGCCTGGCTGGCAACGCCCGTTTCCCTGGAAGAGTCATCTTGTGGTTGTCTGAGAACCCTGAGAGGTTTTCCGGGGCTTTCCAGGACACGCCTTCTACCCTTTCCCATACATTTCCACAAAACCTTACAGCCCTCCATTAAACTGCATAGTCTCTGTTTACTCATGTATCTCCCTGCCTGATAGCGAGACCCATTGGGAGCAGGACCTTGTTTTGTCCTTTGTGTGACTCCAGCACACAGGCTGGTGCTTAACTTCACTAGGTTGACTTTTCAGAGACAAGTGGTAATGTTACGAAAAGCTGCTCTTTTTCTGTGTTCGGTATTTCATTGGACGGTAAACACTGTTGTGTTTGTGGAAAGGTCACCTAGAACTCAGGAGAGCAGTGAGGGCCGAAGCCGCAGCACAAGGAGTGAATGTGCAGGAGTGAAGAGTTGGAGAATGGCTAGGGATAGGGTTGAACCCTGAAGCCTTTACTTTAGGGGGCTGGAGAGGAGAAGTTGGTGAAAGAGTAGTTGGGGGAAGAAGAGAGTCAGGATGGGCGGTGGTGACGAGGCTCACAGAGGGGGAGAGAGTCTGGAGAAAGGATACTAAGCTGGTCGGTCGTTAGGCCGCCATTGGTGACGTTCAAAAGCGAAGGGTCAAGGAAGGCTTTGGATGTTAAGAAGCCAGATTTTATGGGAGAAGAATTATTTTTATAAGCAGAAAAATAATGCAAGACATTTTTTGAGAAACAAGGAAGTAGAATAAATTGATGTCAGCAAAACAAAGAGAAGAAGGGGACAGTATTTCGAGGTGTGGCAAGATAGAGGTAATATTAACTTGTTTTAAAAACTAGAGCCAATTCAAACATGGTTGTAGACAAAAGGAGCCCAGGAGGAGGGGAAAGATCACCGATACTAAGAGAGAATGGGGAGGATGTTCCCTGAGGATACAGAAGCAATAGGCAGTGAACTCAGGGCCACAGGTGGAAGTCAGGTTTCCACCTGTGTCTCCTAGACAGAGAATTGGGAAGAATTTTGAGATGGAGCAAAAGAAATGGCAGAGTTGTTCATGAGATGGAGCTGGAGGCTTGACAGAAATATGGCCCTCCACTCTATTGCTGGCGATTTGGTGAGAAGAATTACTTGATTTGGTGCTCTTGTTCAGTGCTTGTGAATTTAATTAGGTTGACTTTTCAAAGACAAATGTTTATGTTATGTGTTATTGAAAGCTTTTTTTTTTTTTAATATTTGGTATTTCATTAAACTTCTTTTGGAATTTTTATCCTTAGGGAAAGTTAACCAACCTGATGAAACAATGGATCAAATTCTCTATTGAGGAAAGGGAAGAGCAAAGACAAAAATGAGGAATTAACAGAATGGAAATGACATGTGAACGAGATTGTTTAACTTCTCTTTTAAGATTGGAGAGCTCGGGGGGCGCCTGGGTGGCTCAGTGGGTTAAGCCGCTGCCTTCGGCTCAGGTCATGATCTCAGGGTCCTGGGATCGAGTCCCCCATCGGGCTCTCTGCTCGGCAGAGAACCTGCTTCCTCCTCTCTCTCTCTCTGCTTACCTCTCTGCCTACTTGTGATCTCTCTCTGTGAAATAAATAAATAAAATCTTTAAAAAAAAAAAAAAAAAGATTGGAGAGCTCGGGAAATTTTTTATAATACTAACTGCCCTGAGTGGGGTAAGGCTGAAATAGTTGCGGAAGTCTGATGCAAGAGCAAGAGAAAATGAACAATCACTGCTTTTTCACTAGGTTAAGAGACATGTTGCCTTTTTTTTTTTTTTTTTTTTTAAACGGTAAGCAACACACAAAAGATAGACTAGCAAAGAGTCACTTAAATGATCCAGGTCTTAAAAAAGCACTCTGGATTGTTTCAACAAAAGGCTTTTTGTTTTGTTTTTGTGTCCACGGCTAGTCTGCTGTTTCAGCAATTCTCTTTTAATTCCTGATAAAGTGAGTAACTTGAGTGGCCTCTGTGTTGCCCTCCGTGCAGCATAAAAACGCTACATTGAAGGTACTGTGGATAAGGTTTGTTATCACTCTCCGTACCACTGAAGTCCCTAGGTGTTGGTTTAGAATCTTTGCTGGCTATTTGATACTGAGTAACCTTGGTAATGCTCCACTATTGCCAATGAGAGGGCTTTCTCATTCTCAAGTGAAATGAGATCACCTCCCATTCGGCTGTGCTCTGGTGCCACTCAACCAGAACTGGCAAACTCTTCACACGCTCCCATTAATCATGGGCACCAGAAAACGTTCACCTTAATTTCAGTCAGATTCAGTGCTTTGAGTCTCCTTGAATTAATTTGGGCATGTGAAGAGAAGAAGTATTAAAAACTAGTTTTCTACAATAGCAAGTCACCTCTACAAGTAAATCTTCCATGGTTGGCTGTGAAAAATAAAGCTAAAGGTTTTATCCAACTGCTTAAGTTTTAATATTTAATTCCTAATTTGGGGGGGTTTTTATTCCACTCGTACAGAAATTAACCATAGAGGGACGATACTCGTCAAAATGACCTTTTTAAAACCCTTCCACATAAAGGGAAGTTCCCTGTGGTGTTGAATGTCAGTGAGGGAGACGTTTGTCCTGGGATTGGGAGCAGGGTGGTGCTTTCCAATACATGTTTACCCAGTAGTCACAAACGCATTTCCTGTTTGACTTTGAGCTGATGACACAGTTAACAGTGTGTACACCGCCTTTCCAACCCTGATCACTTTATTTCCCCAAACCCACTATGTAGATTGAAATGAGAATTCATTTGGAATTACGTTAAATAATTTTTAAGCATATGACTTCTGCAGTCTCCTTGTCATTCATCCCCGCCTCCCAACCTTGGCAAAGAAAACTATCCATTTCAAAGGCGTCCATTCCATCACCATTTCCTGTCTTCTGCCTTACTCCTACCCGAAACTTCTGGGAGCTTTATTTGATTCTATCCAATCAGAAATCTTCTGGGTATTATCCATAATACAGTTAGTTTGTAAATACTGGATTTAATCAGTTTCCCTGAAATTCTGCTGAGACTAAATTTCCTTGGATAGATAACCCTGATTGAGCACTGGACATCATCTTCCCTACCTCATTCCCTTCCTACCAGCTTTCCCTTATCCCTGATCTCCTGAAGATATGATTGCGGCCCCGCCTCCATTGGGTTCTGTGTTGATACTGGCCCCAGCCTACACTTCCCAGGTGTGGTTAATAAACACTGATGCCATGGCCAGTTTAGACGAGACAAGTCATATGCCTTGGGTTTATTAAGGTGGAAAGCATGTTCAAGGATAAAGTACATGGGGGAGAGGAAAGGGACGGCACCTCTATCATGTAATCACAGTACGCTTTCAAGTCCAGTCACAGTATGCTTCAAGTCCTTATCATTCATTCACTTAATGAACTCACTGGGTACCTGCTAGCCACCCACACAGAGTGAGATCATGCAGGGTTTAGAAAGCATTGGGATTTTACTTTCAGGGCCTGGGAAGCCATTGGAGAGGTTTGAACTCAGGAGTGACATAGTCTGATTGGTCCTTTTTAAGTGGCTCAGTCGGGTTCTGTGTTAAAGTTCATATCAAGGGGGCCGGGCGGAAGCAGGAGACTGGGTGGTGATTACCACAGTAATCCGGTGAGAGGTGGTGCTGGCCTGGATTAGGAAGCTTCCTCCTCAGTTGGAGCTCAGTTGGGATATTAAAAGCAAGAACTCTCCCAGCATTTTAAAGGAGGCTTGACAGGCAAGGCACTCCCGCAGTAGCAAAGTTAAAAGATTTTTCTGCAATAAAACAGTATTCTTTAGGAACTGAAAGTAGTACCAGATAGAGCATTTCTCCCCTCTGCCTTGACCCTACCCATAAATTCTTCTTCATCTTTTGTTTCCTGTTCCCCGCTGAAGTTACTCTTAGTGGGTGTGGATCATTTGTGACAGACTAAGACCAATCAACCCTCCCTTCCTCTTGGGTCTTTTGGCATTTTTCACTTAGAATATCTAGGAAATACCAAACTTCCCTAATTCTATTTCCGTCTTTTCTCACGCTGTGACTCCCAGACTAGCAGCATCACCATCACTTGGAAATTTACTAGGAATGCAGGTTTTCTGGCCCCACCCTGGACCTGCTGAATCAGACACTCTGGGAGCAGGCTCAGCAATGGGTTCGACAAGCCTTCCTCGTGCTTCCAAGGCACCTTAATTTGGAAAGCTAGGGCTCTGTCAGTAGTCATGTGAACTTGTTTATCAGTCACCTACATTGTAAGCCCCCTAGAAGTTGGAACATAGCCCTTCAGCTCCACTAGCTCTTTACAAGCTAGGATTTGAACATAAGCTGTTCTACTCTCAAGAGTTTGAGCTCTGAACTCCTGCTCTTCTGCTCTCTGGCTGTTAGCAGAAAGTGACTTAAGCAAATTGGAACTCCTTTCCTTCCAGGGAGCTCCCTTTCCCTTGACACTTGGGTGATAGTTCACGTACTTTCTGATCGGCCTTCTTTCTTTCTTTCTTACCCAGTTAAGCCAGTTATTCTCTAGTACTTGGAACATGTTGTTGTACACACACCATTAAGAGAGAAGACATTTGCTTTCTGAACTTTAGAGAGGCTTAGGCTTAGTCATTAAAGCCATATATTTTCTCTTTATCCTTTTATGTTTTATGGTGCTTTGGATTGTAAGTATCATTGTAGTGATGACTGGTGAAGAAGCAATCTTATGGGGGCAGGTGGGTGGCTCAGTGGGTTAAAGCCTCTGCCTTCCGCTCAGGTCATGGCCTCAGGATCCTGTGATGGAGCCCTGCATCGGGCTCTCTGCTCAGCAGGGAGCCTGCTTCCTTCTCTCTCTGCCTCTCTCTCTGCCTACTTGAGATCTGTCAAATAAATAAATAAATAATCTTTAAAAAAAAAAAAAAAGGAAGCAATCTATGGACCCAGCTATGTGTTTTTTGGAAGATAAATTTGAGTTTACTACTTCAGATATAAATAATATGCTTTTATACCATAAAAGTATTACTGTATAATGACATAAAAACTTCTACTCTAAAAGGGGGAGGGAAGAAAAGAACCAAACATTAGTTTAATATTAAACCAAAGAGCATGTTTATTTTAAATCTGTCACTTAAAATAGCTATCAAATTATCTAGGAAAATATCCATATCAGTATCCAACATCTATATTAAATTCATGGTATCTTTAGGATTTAACAGCTTTTCAGCTCACTTGGTAGGCTACAAATAACCAAGGAGCTTAAAAGGTTTGAACATCTATAATCTCTTAATTATTCCACTTATGATTCTTAAAAACAGTTTAAATTAAAGTTCAACTGTTTTGAAGAATTTTCAAGAAAATCCAAATGTATTTTGGGAACATCCAATATGCCTGATTGGCAAGGCAGAATCTGACTACAGTATGAGAATGATTTTTTTTCCAGTGTTGCCAAACCCAGTAAATTAATGAGCTGGAAGGTAAATCCCTTCTGTTTTAAAATGCATTTTGGTTTAATTATCTTAAGAAAATAAATTCCCTAATGGTTACAAAGCATAATATTTAAGTGCAACAGATTTTTCCTATGTACTTACTTGAAAGCTCAAATTAGATTAGCTATATAATACCCAGTACAGCTATTAGACTACAACTGATACTCTTTTAAGCATACATGTTTATAGCCTTATGTGTTCTCAATGCTCTATTCCTGGACAAAGATATATAATAGAACTGGCCTTTTACCCTGTTGTTGATAAATCTGATGGATAAGTAACTGGGATAGAAGTTTGAAAACCTGAATCTTCTAGAAACTTTAGACCTGAGTATCATAATCCATAAGACACAGATCTGTTCTACTTCAGTTTCCACGAAATACTTTAAACACAAATCAAACAATGATGGCCAAGGGCTTTCAGTTTAGAAAATAATGCATTTATTTAGTGTCAGTGGTAATGACTTTAAAAATCAGTGATCTGAAAAAAGGACTTTTTTAGACTATGGTTCATCATAGGACATTCTCCCTGAAGCAGCGCCTTATGACCATTATTTTTATAATTAATTTTGGAAGTAGAGTCCTCCCAATTTCAATGACCTTGAATTACAGTAGGAGGATTATGAAAGACTTAATACTTTTAAGAAGAAACCACATTCAGATTTTAAAATATGGTGTATCTGGAATGCTCTGCTGTTGTGAAATGCCAAAATTGTACTTTTGATTTGAATGTTTCAAAACTTTCTTAGCAGTTCATACCTGCACACACTAACATTAACCTGAAAAATGACAAAATTAACCTTCTTAATTGATCCTTCTGGTTTTTACTAGAGCGGCATTTGTTTCAAATTTTTCCTTCATCATTCCTTCCCTTGTTTTCCACATAGTCTAGCAAGGCAGCCACCTTCTCACTTTTTTCCTTTTAGCATCCCCATATACCACATCATTTCTTGGGGAGTAGAACACCCCATTATGCTTTCAGCGTCTCTTCTCCTTCCACAGCTCTTCCTTTTCCTCATTTAAGCAAGTCAGACTTATTAGCCCTATATTGAAGATAAGAATTTTCTTTCTTTGAGTATAATTCAGAATTTTTATAATTCATTTAATTTTTCACTATTGTATGTTTTCTCTCACAGAATTATAAATATGAAAAAAAATCAACTAGGGCAAGTTATGCCAGTCAGTGATTAAAAATGTCCATGTACTTATTAAAAAAAAAAAATGTCCATGTACTTTTACTGGCATCACTGTGATTGGCTTTCTCCTCCTGTGGGTAACAATCAGACTCCTGTTGTGGGGGTGCCTGGGTGGCTCAGTGGTTAAATCTCTGCCTTTGGCTCGGGTCGTGGTCTCAGGGTCCTGGGATCGAGCTCCGTAACTGGCTCTCTGCTCAGTGGAGAGCCTGCTTTCCCCTCTCTCTCTGCCTGCTTTCTGCCTACTTGTGGTCTCTCTCTCTCTCAAATAAATAAAAAATCTTAAAAAAAAACAAAAAACAAAAAAACCAACCTCCTGTTGTGGTTTATTTGGGATTTATGTGTCTGAGAAGTTTTCAGCTGAGTCTTAGCATCTTAGGCAAGAAGAAGGTGATAAATGCAAATAAGATCATGTCACTTCTCTGCTCCAAGTCCCCAGAGGCTGTCCCCCAGCTTCATGGGGGGGGACAACTTTCAGGGCCCCACATAGTCCCTCCTTTACCTGTCCAGCTGCATTTCCTACTATTTTCACCCCAAACTTTTCTCTAGCTCTTTCTCAGGGTGATGGAACTTACTTTAATTGCTCAAATATCCCTACTCAGGCCAGCTCCAAATGCCATTCCCAGTTCCTTTATTGGCTCTGTTTTTCTCTTAGCCCTTAGGACCTTCTAACATGCTACATAGTTTACTGTTTTTTCTGTTTGTTGTCTGTGCTGTCATTAGAGTGCAAGCTCCATGAGGACAGGAATGTTTCTTCTGTTCACTGTAGAAACTTCTATGCCTATCAAAGTACTTGGCAGGCAGTAGATGCTTCATGAATATTTGCGAATTAATGATAAATATGGCATGGGGATGCTTTGCCTTGTAGTCGTAATACCTGAGTTCCCAAGGAGAGAGAATTATCTTAGGAACTAAGGACTTTTTCTAACTATGATTCTGCTTGGCAGTAGATGCTACCATACCTCCCACTCCTTCTCTTCGCGATGCTTTCATGAAAAACATCAGTTGAACCTTTGTACTGTGTAAGGCATGACAGAGTTTCTGAGGAATATGCAGAATGGCTTACAATATTGAAAAATTCAGGCTAGCATGGAAGGCTGAAGTGACTGGGGAAGGCTTTGTGGAAGAGAGGATTTGAGGTAAGCCTCAAAGGTGGATTGCATTTGGATTAAGCTGTCTTGAGGTAGCACAGTGAGGTGAGCTCCCTGTAAACATGGCCACCACCACTGTGGGCCAGTAGGACCTACGCTGCTGCCATCTGTGGGATTTGGGGAGTGATAATGCTGATATACAGGCTGTGTTAATATGTATAATTAATATAATTTAAGAATTTATAAAATAACTTGAGAAAGGAATCAGAAGATTTTCTTTTCTGTCTTAAAATCTGAGTCTGCTAACATTTTCATTATTTCTGTGAGAGACATAGTATTTTCACCTATAGACCTGCTTTACCCTTAAGGAAAAAGACTTTCCCTAATCTTAAGTCCTGAAGACCTTAAATATCAATATTCTTTAAGATAAACGTATACTGACTAATTTCATACTCATTTTTTTAATGAAAATGCAAATGTAGAGGGAAAAAACTATAATAGAGCTAGTTGAATCTCTTTCCTTTCTAGGAAAGAGCTTAAGGGCACTAAATCCCCAAACCCAAATCATTGATTTGCTAGATAAAGGCTAGTGTTCTTTTATACATTAAGTGTGATCCCGGGAAGATTGGAGGGGGGTAGTTTCTCATCACAGCACTCTTGTCAGCTGTGAGTTGTTAACCTCAGGAAAGAACACCAGTTCTGGGGTCAGAGTGCCTGGATTTATTGTTGGCCCCGTCACTCGGAGCAAATTTCTTTTTGTTTCTCAGAGTTTTCATATTTAAAATGTGGAACAGCTTTGGGTCATTGTGAGGAGTAAGTGGCTTCCTGTGCATGAAGTGCTTATTTGGAACGGTGGTGTGTTTGTCCGGAGCCCTCATCACAGTTCCTACACAACAGCGACTGCTCCGTCTGCTGAGGGCAGTGACCATCTTGCCTTTCCCACCACGGAGAATAACTCAGGACGTTAGAGATGAGTTCCTGAAGCCCAGAGCCTGCTCTTCAGTATCCAAATTGGGCATTTCCCAATGTCCAGTTCCTGCCCTAGTTTCTTTCAGTGATGCTTTGACACTCTTGCTGAAGGGTGACCACCCTCTCGCCCCATTTCCTTGACAACACTCCTAAGTTTCTTCCACGTATTAGCATCTCTTGGTTCCAGACTGTGTAAATTTCCTGGGCCTGCCATGACAAAGTACCACAAACTGGGTGGCTTTGAAAACAACAGAAATTTATTGGCTAGATGCCCAAAACTCATGTCAGCAGGACCATGCTCCCTCCAACCTGTAGGGGAGAATCTCTCTTTGCTCTTCCAGCTTCTGGTGGTTCTGGGCATTCGTTGGCTTGTGGCTGTATAACTTCTAATCTCAGCCCCTTTCAAAGGCTTCCTTCTTTCTGTGTGTGTATGTCCCTGTGTCCTTACGTGGTCCCATGGTCTCTGCTTTCTCTTCTTACAAAGACAGTACTCATAATGGAGTAGGGTAGGCCCTCATTTTAATACCCTCATTTTAACGTGATTACATCTGTAAAAGCCCTGTTTCCAAATAAGGTCACATTCACAGGTACTAGGGATTAGGACTTCAACCAGCCTTTTTTGGGGACACAATTCAACCCATAACACTATCAGATCAAAGGACCTCAGTCCTTTTCCTCTCTTTCCTTAAATGCATTTACCAAGTGCCTGGCTGATACTTGACCACTATAATGACATCCATAGGTATGAGGCTTCCTGTCATGTAAAACTGATTAGATAATAACTTTGTAAATATTTCAGTTAGATCAATTCAAATATTTTAGCTCTATTTTGGATTGAAAATAGTTAAGAAATAAATGCTCAGGCAATTGGGAGAAAATCCAGCTATCAGTGCCGTACATAGTTAGGCAAAGAAGTAGAGCCTCATAATGTTTTGGTAAAGGTAGAGCCAAAGCCTTGGTGAAATTACAGAATCTTGAAGAACTGTACAGCCAAGCATATCTTGTTATGGAATTGCTCACTGGCTTTTACAAGTGGAAGAGTTCGAGGTATTCCTGGTTTATGTGGTAAATCCTGGCAGCCATGTCCATTTTCTGAGCACCCACCCTGTGGAGGTTTCTGTGCAAAGTTCTGGCATATCCCTACCTCAGCTCTCACATCAGAGAGCAGAGCACTCAGAAATATTTGTTGAAATATTTGTCTCATGTCTGCCTCCCAGATGGACTAATGTCCCAGCCTTACAGAGGTAGAATCTGAATTTCCCACAAGGTTAACATGTTGTCCCCTAGACCTCATAGGTAGAAAGTAGGGGCCTATCCACCTTGATTTCCAGACAATCAACTGCTCCTCCATGTGGAGTCCCTCCAAATGGTTAGCTTCCTGTTCCAGCAACATAGAGAGTAGCCTTTCATTGCACTTGAAGATTCCACATCAAAAGCCTCTCAACCTCATTCAAGAGGGATTGGAAGTAAACATTAAGTAAGACTACTGAGGATCAGGAAAGTCTTTGTTTCAGTGTTGCCTGTCCATTTGGAAGAGTCATCGGAGCAGTTTTGAGTATTGTCATTTTGCCCTTTGCTCATGAGGTAGGGTGGTCCTTTCTTGTCCCCTCTGAAGTTAGGTGTGGTCATATGGCTTGTTTTGTCCAAAGAAATAGGACTCAAGTAACCAGGGGTTATTTCTGGCAGAAGTTTCGGGAGTTCACGTGAGAGGCGCCACATTCTCACTGTGCTGCATGTGATCAGTTAGCACAGGTACTTCCCTCTTTTCCGGTCCCCGAGGGCCTCTGGTGAGCAGAGCCTCTGCTAGTTCTGCTTATGCCAGGAGAATGTTCGGCAAAGATTCTTCTAGTTTCTTAAGTCATGGAGTTTTTGGAACTGTTTGTAACTGGTGCATATTCTAGCTCATTGTGACTGATTCAATAAATGTAAAAGCAAAACATGGAAATTGGAAATTCATCAAGAATTTCCAGCAGAGAAAATTATTTTGAAAATAACTCTTTAAACTGTCTTAATCTAACATATTAATATGAAAAGCCTAACGAATAGCCAAATGCATGAAGGTTTGGAGGCCAAGGCAGGCTAAATTCAGAAGATGGTTAGATCACCAGCCAGTGGTATGACATTGTTTGTTTTTTTTTTTTTTTCTTCTATATTTAAAGCTTTGGTCTACCAAGGAATGTTCACTCAGTGTTCTTGTGCTAAAGAAAACCGTTTGACATGAAAGGGAAGAGGAGGGAATTTGTGGTTGGAAAACCAGAGGACACAATGAACAGTGAACCTTTATCCAAGCAGGACTATGAGAACAATAGCTCGGTTTTACTCCAGATTTCTATTGCAAGAGGAGTATGTGTTAAAGATAGATCTTCTGTTATATTTAGTATCTCGTTTCTAGCCTGTAGCTGCTGGCATAACTGGCTTTAAATTATGCTTTGCCTTGCAGTTACTCGCAGGGTAGTGTTGGAAAAGTCTTTGTCTGTTCATGAGGGCTCGCACCTACTTACCTCTCACTCTCCAGACAGTAAACTCCATTTAGTGAACAAAGCCATGGTTCTAGAAGCTGAGAGCTGTTGCAACTTGACAAGAGGAGATTTTCCTAGATTTTTCCTAGTTGGAGTAAGATAAGAGAGGATGGAATTTGATGACTTTACTGGATTTCAGAAATTTGATAAGAACAAAAAAGTGGTCATCCGCCATAAATGTATGCTGTCTAGTTTCACCTTAGACCCAGCATCTTGTTTCATGGACATACTACTATTTAAACATTTCTGTGCTCAAGCTTCATGGTGGCAAAAAGAGGCACTGTCTTTTAAACTAAGGCTCAAAAGGTAATGGTAGAAGTTCTGATAACTGGCAGATTTTTCATAGTTTTATGGGTAATTTTGCAACATTCTGGTCTTTTTTTTTTTTTAAGATTTTATTTATTTATTTGACAGACAAAAGATCACAAGTAAGCAGAGAGGCAGGCAGAGGGAAGGGAGGAAGCAGGCTCCCTGCTGAGCAGAGAGCCCGATGCGGGACTCTACCCCAGGACCCTGAGATCATGACCTGAGCTGAAGGAAGAGGCTTTAACCCACTGAGCCACCTAGGTGCCCCCACAACATTCTGGTCTTTTAAGATTTAACATGTATCAAGTCATTTTAGCTATTTTTAATATTGCTACCAACATCAGAACTAATGTCACTTTTAGAGATGATCCAGCCCAGCAGCCCCTCCATATTTTCTAGCAAGGAACAACCTCACATGATAAGTGCTCCCAATATGTAAAAAGATTTTCAATATTGTAAAACGGTGTAACTTGGGGCAACTGGATGGCTCAGTGGGTTAAAGCCTCTGCCTTCGGCTCAGGTCATGATCCCAGGGTCCTGGGATCGAGCCCCGAGTTGGGCTCTCTGCTCAGCGGGGAGCCTGCTTCCCTTCCTCTCTCTCTGTCTGCCTCTCTGCCTTCTTGTGATCTCTGTCTGTCAAATAAATAAAAATAAATAAATAAATAAATAAATAAATAAATAAATAAATAAATTAAAAAAACGGTGTGACTTGAAACTTCTACTTCTTGTAGGGACGGTTAGTGAAGGATGAAGATTAATTTGAACAACAGAAGGATTTAGTTTAAAAGGGCCTTGGTTTGAGGGGCCTGGCTGGCTCATTCGGTAGAGTGAGTAACTCTTGATCTAGGGCTTGTGAGTTTGATCCCCCCATTAGGTGTAGAGATTACTTAAAAATAAAATATTTGAAAAAATTAATAAATAAATAAAAGGGGCTTTCACTTTGTGTTTTGTTTGTCAAGTATTTGAAAACAATGACTTATGAGTAGTTACAAGTGGTAACAGTTTTTCTTGTTTTTGTGTGTATGTGTGGCTGGCTGCATTTCATTTTTTACTACTTCTTTCAAGTATAACTAACGTACCGTGTTTTATTAGTTTTAAGTGTACAATATAATGATTCAACAATTCTATACATTCCTTCAGTGCTCATCACAATCACTGTACTCTTAATTCTTTCATCTGTTTTAACCATCCCAACCCATCTCCCCTCTGGCAACTACCATTTTGTTTTCTATTAAATATAGAATATATAGTCTGGTTTTTTGTTGTCTTTTGTTTCTTTGTTCATTTGTTTTGTTTCATAAATTCCACATTAGGGGCGCCTGGGTGGCTCAGTTGGTTAAGCATCTGCCTTTGGTTCTGATCATGATCCTGGGGTCCTGGGATCAAGCCCCACATCAGCCTTCTTGCTCAGTGGGAGACTGCTTCTCCCCAGCCTGCCGCTCCCCCTGCTTGTGCTTGCCCTCTCCCTCTCTCTCTGTGTCCAATAAATACATCTTTTTTAAAAATTCCACATATAAGTGAAATCATATAGTATTTGTCTTTCTCTAACTTATTCAGTTAGCATTATACTCTGTAGCTCTCTCCATGTTGTTGTGAATGGCAAGATTTCAGATTTTTATGATGAATATTCCATTATACATTTATACACACACATCATTTCTTTATCCATTCACTGCTTGATGGACACTTGGGTTGCTTCCATAATTTGTCTGTTGTAAATAAACCTGCAGTAAACATAAGGGTGCACTTATCTTTTCAAATTAGTGTTTTTATTTTCTTTGAGTAAATACTCAGTAGTAGAATTAGTAGCTCATATGGTAATTCTATTTTTAGTTTTTTGAGGAACCTCCATACTGTTTTCTACAGTGGCTGCACCAGTTTGTATTCCCATTAACAGTGTGTGAGGGTTCCTTTTCTGCATGTCCTCACTAACACTGTTTCTTGAGTTTTGATTTTAGCCATTCTGACAGGTATGAATATCTCATTGTAGTTTTGATTTGCATTTCCTTGATGGAGAGTGATGTTAACACCTTTCTGTGTGTTTGTCTATCTATGTCTTCTTTTGAAAAATGTCGGTGCATTTCCTCTGCCCAATTTAAATTGGATTATTTGGGGGTTTTTGGGGGGGGGAGTTTTTATTGAATTGTATAAATTCTTTATATATTTTGGATAACGACTTATCAGTTATATCATTTACAAACATCTTCTTCCATTTAGTAGGTTGCCTTTTTGTTTTGTTGATAGTTTCCTTCACTGTGCAAAAGCTTTTTATTTTGGTGTACTCTCAAAAGTAATTGGATTTTTTTTCCCCTTGCCAGGGGAGACATATCTAGAAAAATGTTTTTATAGCCAATGTCAACGAAATTTTTTTCTAGGAATTTTATGATTTCAGGTCTCACATTTAGGTCTTTAATCCATTTTGAGTTTGTTTTTGTATATGGTGTAAGAAAGTGGTCCAGTTGCATTCTTTTGCATGTACCTGTCCAGTTTTCCCAGCACCATTTGTTAAAGAGACTTTTTGCCCATTGTACTTGCCTCCTTTGTCAAAGATTAATTGACCCTAAAAGTATCGGTTTGTTTCTGCACTGTCTATCCTGTTACATTGATCTATATGTCTGTTTTTGTGTCAGTACCGTTCTGTTTTAATTACTATAGCTTTGTCGTAGATCTTGAAATCTGGGATTGTGATGCTTCCAGTTTTGTTGTTCTTTTTCAAGATAGCTTTGGCTTTTTGGGGTCTTTTATAGTTCCATGCAAATTTTAGGATTATTTGTTCTGTGAAAAATGCTATTGGTATTTTGAAAGAGAATGAACTAAATCTGTGGATTGCTTTGAGTAATGTAGACATTTTAAACAATATTAGTTCTTCTAATTCATGAACATGGAATCTTCCCCTTTGTTTTTGTCATCTTCAATCTCTTATCAGTGTTTTATTTTCAGAGTACAGGTCTTTCATGAATTTGACTAAGGTTAATTGCTAGGTATTTTATTCTTTTTTGGTGCAACTGTAAATGGAATTGTTTTCTTAATTTCTCTCTCTGCTACTTCCTCATTAGTGTATAGATATGTTTTAAAGATTTCTGTATATTAATCTTGTATCTTGTGATTTTACTTAGTTCATTGATCAGTTCCAGTAGTTTTTTGGTGTAATATTTAAGGCTTTCTGTATATAGTACCATGTTTTCTGCAAATAGGGGAAATTTTGCTTCTTTACCATTTTGGATGCTTTTTATTTCTTTTTCTTGTCTGATTGCTGTGGCAAGGACTTCCAGTACTATGTTGAATAAAAGTGGACATTCTTGTCTTGTTCCTGGTCTTAGAAGAAAAGCTGACAGTTTTTCACCATTGAGTATGATGTTAGCTGTGGGTTTTTCATATATGGCCTATATTATGTTGAGGTATGTTCCTTTTAAAGTGGTAACAGTTTCTATTGGTTTGTGAGACAAGGTTCACCCTGGATCCTTAGGAGACTATAGTTTATAGGACCACAGAAAAGTTAACTTGCAGCACCCAAGTTAATGAAATGTAAGATGAGTATTTTTTCCATCAATTTTAAGGTAATTAAAAATCAAATCAATATTTACAGAATCCCAAAACTTCTCACAGAACACTGAAAACTACTGATCATGCTTTATATAATACTCTCTCTGTAGAAGGAGAGTATAATTCTGTTACATTTAAATTTTTTAGAGAAATTGTAAATATTGGAGAAATGGGAAAATATTTCTCACTGGAAAGGGTTAGATTATTATGAGCAAATCCTCATTAAAAAATAAACGGTGTTCTGGAAATTTCAGAATTAAAAAAAAAATCTTTCCATTTTACGCAAGAGTGGTTGACAGACGAGCCCACAAATTAGCCCCTAACTAACTGAAGTAAAAGTAATTACCTAGCATGTGATTACGTCATGCATTTTTTAAAGTTAGTTTGGCATTCTGAAAGATTCTCATGACTATTTCCTGAGGTTTTTACAAATCTGATTTGCAGTTCTGGATTGGAAACTCTGTTCACTCCCACTGTGAGGTAGCAAAGGAGAGTAAGGATTTTTTTCCCGCTGGTTGGAGAATTTTTATCCTTTCATTAAAGTGACTGTTCATCTCCTCTCTATGGGGGAATCATAGATCCTAGTGTTACAAAGGCACTCTGAAGATGCCCTACTTTAGTTCTGTGCCATTACGTGCATGGTTTTGTGAAGCTGTGCAGAGAGGAAACTTCCAAAACCGAACACATTTCATGCTCCTTCAGAAAGCTGGATATTTAAAGGTACACTGTGGTGAGTGAACCCCTTTTGCAAGGCAAATGCTTCCCTAAGGTGCTGTCTGGGTAATAGAAAATCTCCTGGGGCTTTAAAAAACCATTAATACTTTTCTTGCTGCACTTGCCCCACCGATCCAAGTAATTAGCACAATGGTTCCTCCGTGAAGGGAGTCCCTAGCCTCTAAGTAGCCAGTGGTCCCAGCCCCTCTGTGAAGCAGAGCATCATGCTCCTGGTTACCTTCCAGGAGCCAGGCATTTCTCTGTAGACTGGCAGACGTCTCGACTGCCACTGGCCTTTTACTAAATTCCACTCAATGATTATAGCCTGTTTGGCATCAAAGTTAAGTTGAGAACTAAAAATAAAATGAGGGCATCGTTACCCATGATTTCTCATGTCACTTCCAGCTGATGAGTCTTGGAAAGAAGCATAGCATGAGAATTGCTTGTATTTTTTGATGAGGAGTTACATAATCAATTGCTATATATCAAAAATAATAGTAATTAAGCCCCTGGGTTTAAATTCTGAGGTCCATTGCTTATCTGCATAACATTACTGAACAAATAATTTAATTACTTTAAACTGATTCAGAGGGCTGTTGTGAAGTAAAGGAAATCCTATTAAAACACATGAACAGGGTATATAATGTGTAATCAGTGTTTTAGTAATTCTTTGGGTTTTTTTTAAAGATTTTATTTATTTGTGTATGTATGTATGTATGTTAGAGAGCATACAAGTGGGGGGAGGAGCAGAGGGAAAGGATCTCAAGCAGACTTCATACTGAGTGTGGAGCCCAGTGCGGGGCTCAGTCTCATGACCCTGAGATCATGACCTGAACTGAAATCAAGAGCTGGATGCTTATTAGATATCAGGGAGATTCAAATCAAAATCACATTGAGATACTACCTTATACCAGTTAGAATGGCCAAAATTAACAGGACAGTAAAAACAAGTGTTGAAGAAGATGTGGAGAAAGGGGAACCCTCTTACACTGTTGGTGGAAATGCAAGTTGGTGGAACCACTTTGGAAAACAGTGTGGAGATTCCTTAAGAAATTAAAAATAGAGCTACCCTATGACCCTGCAATTGCACTACTGGGTATTTACTCCAAAGATACTGATGTAGTGAAAAGAAGGGCCATCTGTACCCCAATGTTCATAGCAGCAATGGCCACAATCGCCAAACTGTGGAAAGAGCCAAGATGCCCTTCAGCAGACAACTGGATAAAGAAGATATGGTCCAATGGAGTATTACGCCTCCATCAGTAAGGATGAATACCCAACTTTTGTATCAACATGGACAGGACTGGAGGAGATTATGCTGAGTGAAATAAGTCAAGCAGAGAGTCAGTTATCATACGGTTTCACTTACTTGTGGAGCATAAGGAGTAACACGCGGAGGACATTAAGACAAGGAAAGGAAAAGTGAATTGGGGGAAATCGGAGTGGGAAACAAACCATGAGAGATTGTGGACTCTGAGAAACAAACTGAGGGTTTTAGAGGGGTGGGGGTTGGGGGATGGCTGAGCTTGGTGTGTGTATTATGGAGGGCATGTATTGCATGGAGCACTGGGTGTGGTGCATAAACAATCTTGGAACACTGAAAAAATAAAAAAAAGAGCTGGATGCCTCACTGGCTGAGCCCCAGGCTCCCCTTTTAGTTGTTTTTATCATCATTTTCATTATTAATAGTGTTTCTTTGACATCTTATACTTAGGGCAAATATTACTAGAAAAGGTAAAGAAAGAGGAGTAAACAAATCCTTTTTTTTAATGCCCTTTCTCCCCTCCCTGGCCTATACCCTCTGTAGAATGTGACAAACTGAGGCGGGATGGCTACCGAAGTTCTCAGTACTACTCCCAGGGACCCACCTTTGCAGCCAATGCCAGCCAACTCTGTGATGATTATCAGGATGAAGATGAAGAAACAGATCAAAAGGTAAGGCTTCCCAGTTCAACATGGGATCTTGAATTGGGTCTCAGAACAGGAAAAGGACCTAAGTTGAAAAACTGGTGAAATCAGAATAAAATCTGGTTTCAGTTAACAATGCTATCCCAAATTAATTTTTTAATTTTGACAAAGGTACATGATTATGTAACACATCCACAATACAAGAAGCTAGATAAAGGGTTCACAAGGGGTTCTCGGTGCTATCATTACAACTTTTTTGCAAGTCTAAAATTAGTCTAAAATTTGTTTGAAAAAATAAGGTCAGGATTCAAGGATCTCATTAAAAGGTCACAATCATTGAATATTCTCTTTTGGATAGAAAAAAATGAAAAGTCTTTTATTTTTGTTGTTTTGGTTTTTCATATGACTTAAGAACCCAGTCATATTTAAAAAAAAAAAAAACACCTCGAAGTACAACAGGCACATGTCACTGTTTCACAAGTGGTCAGTGTTTTTCAGAAAGATTGAATAGAGGGAGCCCTTTAATATTACGGCACCCGTCAGTTCACTGTAGAGATGCTGTTTCATAATGCGTGGTCCTTTTTCTCATGCCATCTCGTATGGTAAGTGCAAACTACTTAAGACAAATATATTTTCTCAGTAATAGAAGCCTATGAAAGAATAAAAATGTAGGGAGATTTTGACTTACATGTTTGTGGGGTTTTTTTTTCCTTTTTTTTTTTCATTTTATTTAGTACTATGGACTTAGAGTTTGGACATGTTTTGGTTTAGAAACCACTTTTAATTTAAGAAATATCAGCAGAATTAGGTCAATATATAAATGTGTTCCTGTTTAGGGAACATTATTCAAAGTTTATTGTCTTTCCACAAATAAATAACATCAGAGAAAAGGGTGGATAACAGTTAACTGAAAACGGGAGAGTACTACCATAATGTTTTAGTCTTCTGGTGATGATGGGACCCCAGGTGGTTTTTTTTGTTTGCTTGTTGAGAATGTTTTTTCCTGTTCCTTTAAAAATATTTTCACACATTAGTTCTTTGGGACTTAAAATACACAAAGAAGTTCTCTTACTCTAATAGGAAAAGCAGCTACTTCAAAATTGATCTGGTTTTTAATTTTAAAACTTTTTATTTTTCTCTCACTGACATGAATAAGAAAAATAGAAATTAGAAGATGAATTATGTAGTCAGGATTTTTTTCTGTTCTTATTTTAAATTTTTTTTTCAGGCTTATTCAAATTATAATTGACAAAATAATTATATGTATTTAAAGTGTGATGATATGACATGTGTGTGTGTATATATATATATATATTTTTTTTTTTTTTAAGATTTTATTTATTTATTTGAGAGAGAGAGTGTGTGTGAGCAAGAGAGCACAAGTGGCAGGGGCAGGGGAGAGGGAGAGGGAGAGGGAGAAGCAGGCTCCCCACTGAGCCTGGGCTCCTGACCTGGGCTGAAGGCAGATGCTTAACTGACTGAACCACCCAGGTGCCGCCACATATGTATGTGTTTAACACGCCTATCACCTCACATAGTTACGTTTCTTTTGCATGTGGTGAAAATTCTTAAATTTTACTCTCTTCTCGGATCTTAAGTACACAACACAGTAGTATTAACTGTAGTCACCATGCTATACATTAGATTCCCAGAGCTTGTTCAACTTACAACTAAAGGCTTGTACCCTTTTGACTGGCATCTCCCCAAATTCCCCACCTGTGAGATTTGTCTTTCTTTATTCAGATACACTTCAACCTTTTACTGATGCTAAAAGGAGGAAAATTGAGTTTAGAGTGGGACCCAGTTATTAGACAGAGCTGGTTTGGGTGCAGTGTGATTATGTAAGTTGTGAATATCCAGGAGTGTAGAGTCCCTTGGTGGCAAATTGACATTATGGAGACGACATCCAAAGGCCTTCTGGAAAGTGGAATTGTAGTTTCTAAATTCTCACACAGCTGTTTACTTACGATGATGCTCACATCTGAGGGAAGTCTTGTCTGTGGACTAGTTTCTATTCCTGTGTGCATTGCAATGGGCCCCTTTAAGCAGCCCTCTCCCAAATGTGGAGAAAGTAAAAAATCCTTATCTCTGAGAACACAAGGCTCCTGTCACACTGAAAATGAGTCAGCCGATAATGATAATATGGGAAAGAATATATGCATAAATGTCATCCTTTAGATGATAGGACATGACATATGACAGATCCTGTTAAGTGTAAGAAGGACCATAGCGTCACTTGGTAGCCCTGGGATCCACTAGAGCGGAAACCAGAGTTGGCTGTGGAACCTTAGAACTCTTTTTGGGGCCAAATGCTGCTTCTGTAAAATGGAGGCATGGGAGCAGCGGAGGAGCCTTCGCTGGTGTGTGTGTGTGGGAGGGTGAACTGTTTCGGAGGCTCCCTGAAAAACCCCTCTGGGTTATAAGCTCCATCACAGTGTCTGGACTCACAGCCTTCCTACTCTTGGATGTTTATAAAAGCGCATAGTTGCTTTTAAACCTTACCTTCCTTTACTGCTATATGCCTTTGGGTTAAAGTGTTTTTGAAATCCTTAGAATATACTGTTAGTGATATTTAAAGGGAACTTTTTTTTTCTTAAATATATAGAACCATGTAGAAGTATGTTCAGAATTTTTTAAATTATCAGGCCTGAATGTCTTCTCAATCTAAGAAATTTTTTCAGAATAAAATAAATACCAAGTTATATAATGTATTAATCATGAATGATTATATATTAATTAAACATCTGCTAACAAACTATTCCGTCATGTTAACAAACTGACTTCCAAAAAAAAAAAAAAATTGACTTCCTTCCTTCCCTCCTGCCCTCCCATCCCGTTCTCAGTTAGGCTATATCATTCAGTGTTGCTTTAACTTCTATAACTTCTTGGTTCCACAGAACATCCAAAATGCCACTTGCCTCTCACTGTCGCACATCCAATTTGATGGCCTTGGAGCACATTCTCCACTTTTTGTTTATTCATAGCTATTGGATTAATTACAGTGTTCTGCACCAGACCATATGCTTTTTTAAATTTTTTTTAAGTAACTATATATAAGTCAACAAGATCTAGTACTGCTTTCAGTCACAAAAGCCTAAAATTGGTGTGGAAATTAACCTTTGTAGGTCATTGTGCTTTTTCTGCCACTTCCTATGGGTCCCCCCCCCACCCCGCAACTTAGTGCTGAAGTAGCTTCCATTGAAGGAGAAGGTTTCATTGGTGTGTACCCCACATAGTGCCTAGTGCATGATGGGCTATGTTGCTGGCTCATTCATTCAACAGTTATTTCCAGAACAGTCAGTACTAAGTACATACTCTGAATCAGGAGTCCTTATTAAAAATCTCTCTGTCCCTCCCCTCACTGCTCACCAAATCACAATGATGCACAGAAGTCTCTACGTGGCACAGCCATCATTGGTCGTCACTGGGACATATTCCTTTATCCCTCCTCAGTGTGTTCCTGAACATAACTACTTTAAGCACAGACTTACAATTCATTTTCAAGTTAACTATTACTCAGGTCCTGTGTGCCAGGGACTATTCTAGGTGCCGGAGACGTAACAGTGAAGCAAGCAGAAGAAATCCTTGCCCTTAATAGTGGTTGATCTGACAGTGAGACACGAGTAAATTAGCAGTGATGCTGTATTAGAACATGATAGACACTCTGGAGGAAAATAAAGCAGAAAGAGACAGAGGGGAGGTTGCCGTTACAAATGAAAAGGGCAAGTCTTCCTGAGCAAAGAGGTGATTGGGATGAAAAGAGTGATCCAGGCAGAAATCTTGGAGAGCATTCCGTGGAGTAGAGCAGCTGATGCAATAAATGTTTCTTAAAAATATATGACATATACCAGATACTGCAAAAGGCAATGATTAGTAAGGTATCTGTACTTGCCTCACGGAAGTTACAGCTCTCTGGTAGGGAATAGACAGAATAAAAAAGGTTTTTACATATTACCTGCTGCAGGAAGTGTTTGTCATATAGTAGCATGTGAAAGAGAAATTCTTCTGGCTTGGCAGTGGGGAGGTGGGGGAGGGTTAGGGAGAGGATAAGGATATGCAGGGGGAAGAGTCATAGGGCTGTTGCAGTTGGCAAGTCATACCGAGGACTAGAGCAAAAGAGTGGCTGTGTCAATGGCAAGAAAGGGAGATTCTAAGAGGTGAAATTAAGAGAGGGTGGTATCCTGGGAGCTTGGAGACACATTTCACGTCTTAGCTTTGCCACTTGTTGGCTTTCTTCGGATGTATCACTTGGGCCTTCCAGGCATTCATTTCCATATCTAGAAAGTGGGAAGTGGATCTTTTTAAAACGCTGCTCTCATTCATTCATTGACTCAACGAATACTTATGCAGCATCTCCAACAAGGCAAGCTCCTTTGTAGGTTCTGCCGACCCATCAAGTGAAAAAGACGAAGTCCCTGTCATCGAAGGGAAAACATCAGTAAGCGAACTAGAACACAGAGTGGTGATACATGTTATGAAGAAAAATACAACAGTAGTAAGTAGAGTTTTAGAGTGACAGGGCTGCTATTTTTAGATAGTGTGCTATTTTTAGAGTGTCCAAGAAGAGCTCTCTGAGGGTGTCATTAGAGTAGACCTCAGAATGAAGTGTAGGAACACCGCATGTGACTGTCTTTGGGAAGAAGAGATAGTAAGTGCAAAGGCCTGGAGACAATAATATGGTTATCCTCTGGGGGAAATAGCCAGATACCACCAGAGTGGCTGGATTGGGCATGGTGAGAACTTTGGATTTGTTGTTCCTACGTGAGATGGGGAGGTCCTGGAGGAACTGAGGCGGAAAGTAGTATGATCTGATTTACTATTTAATATAAAGCTACTATATGGCGGTAAGACTGTGGAGAGTTGAAGTTGGAAGTAGAGAGACAAGTCCCTAGGCCATTGCAGTAATCCTGGCAAAGATATAGATGATGTGGGCTGGGCCCAGGGTGGCAGTGGTACTATTTTATTTTATTTTATTTAAGATTTTATTTATTCATCTGAGAGAGAGGAAAAATGGGAAAAGGGAGGGAGCCAAACTAGGACTTGATCTCAGGACCTTGAGATCATGACCTGAGCTGAAGGCGATGCTTAACCATCTGAGCCACCCAGGTACCCTGATTCTAGCTTTATTTTAAAAGTGCATCCTATAGCATTTCCTGAAATTATAAGAAAAAGAAGAGTCAAGGATAATTTCATTTACTGTCTTTCCAGCTTGATCCCTCTAGAATGTCATTTCTTCCTCCCTCCCTCCCTCCCTTCCTCCCTTTCTTGAATCCCATTTCAAAAATTATGTGACCCTTGAGAAATTCTCTTCCACTGACCCTACCCTCTTCATGTTGTCAGTCATCTTCCCCTGCTTAGATTTCATGGCCCACACTTATATTCTCTTCTTTGCATACACTTTGAACTCTGCTGGCCCCTCTCCCCTTCTGCCAGTTTCCTACAGAAACCTGTCCCCTAGTTTAGTGCAGCTTTACCCCTGCTCTGTACTAAAGCCTAGTTAGCTGAACAAGACTAGAGGAAAACACCAGCGTCTATAAGCTAGCTGTACTGTAAATTCCTGACCTCGAACCTAAAGTGGCAGCAGTCCTACCATATCAGCTCATCATTCATTCTTCCACTCTACCAAATTATATTTCACATCTTCTTCTCAAATCTCCAAACACCATGTTCTCTACTTTACTCTCAGATACTTAACTGTCTTTGATATTTACTACACTGGGTGGGGGCAGGGGGGTGGGGTGCACACAGTCCAAAGGTACATCCTTTCACAATCAGACCTATTGAACTGCTTGCATCTGTTCCACCATCTACTCACCCTTTCCTGCCACTGTAATGGGTGAATAGTCCTTGCTTCTTTCTACACTGTTGTATCCCAAGTGCCTAAATTTGGGTTTGGCATGTAGTGAAGACTCGGTCGTTTTTCAGTGGAATGATTAAGGCCAACTTCTCAAGGACTTCATAACTGCAGTTGACCCCTCTTCCTTTTACCTAATGAGTTTTCTTTCTCTGTTGCATCATAACCATCATTATTTGAACATGCTATGTTTTCTTTCATCTTGATGGAACCCTCCTTTGACCTTTCATCCCCCTCCAAAGTCTGCCATGTTTTCCAGTTCTTCTTTTAAAGAACTTCTCCAAGGAACTGTCTAGACTTGCTATCAACACCGCCTTTTCTCACAGTCTCCTTTGAACCCCCTCCAAATAAGCTTTTATCCCCACCATGCTACTGAAATTACTCTTGTTAAGTCTAATCATCATGTCTACCTTGCCAGATCTAATAGTGAGTTCTCAGCCTTCCTCTGATTCAACCTCTCAGCAGCCTTTGACATAGTTTACTATTCTTTTCTTCTTAAAATACTTTCTGTGCTTGGCTTTCAGGAGACCACACACTCTGGTTTTCCTCATTGCTCATGATCCATTGCTTCTCAGTCATTTATTGGATGCTTTTCCATGTGTCTGAACCTTGGTGTAATTCTCCTTCTCTGAAACCCGCTCACTCCTTGGGTGATTTCACTGAGTCCCATGACCTTAAGTTCCATGCACTGAAGTTTCCTAAATTTCTATTGCTAGTCCAGACTCATGCATTTTTCTGCTTATTATCCATTTCCACCTAAATGTCTTATGGGTATTTCAGATTTCTCAAATCCTAGCATGTGATTCTCCCAACCCTACCTGCTCCTCTCATAGTTTTCCCCAGCTCGGTAAACCATAACTCTATTCCACTAGATGCTTAAGTGAAAAATGTTGAGAACTTTCTTGATTTTTTTTTTTTTATTCTCACACCATAAGTAAATTCTATAGAATTACCAGTGATTGAACCACTACTAAGACCTCATATCTGACATTATGTAATGATTAAGTTGAGGGCATGTTTCTGAGAGTGGGTGGTAGGGGCATGTTGGAAGTGAGGTTGTGAAGGACCAAGGCAGGAGAGAGATGGATTAGCTCTTTGTGTTGAGTTCACCAAGAGTGTTTACTCGGATAGTGGTGGAGGGAGATTGAGGTGGGATCACAGGAGGGCCATGCTAAATGAAGGAGTTAGCTTTTATTGCATAGTTCTTAGGAAGTCACCAACATATTTTTGAAGCAGAGCACTTTGTGATTATGTATTTATAACAAAATTTATATATACCATCTTTTGTTAGATGAAACTGATTTTCAAATTTACATAATGTATCCAATCTAACTGTAGAACTTCTAGAAAGGGAGTATTTTAACAGACTGATTTCTATTTTTAAAAATAGAGAAATTTTATAAAAAATTCAGATGGGATTGATCGGGAAAAAAAAAGATAATTAAGATAATTATGTTAGGTAGTAGATGGATTTACTAATCTTATTGTGGCAATCATTTTGCAGTCTATACATATATATCAAATTATCACATTGTATACCTTAAACTTACACAATGTTATATGTTGATTGTATCTTGATAAAGCTGGGTAGAAAAATGAAGTCCATTTAAAAAAAAAAAAAAAAAAGGACCAAGTTGTGAAAAGCACCAAGCTTGGATGGTTTCGTAGAGAAGGTTCTATTAAAGCTTTTAAAGAGTAAGTAAATCCAGGCACCTGGGTGGCTCAGTGGGTTAAGCCGCTGTCTTCAGCTCAGGTCATGATCTCAGGGTCCTGGGATCGAGTCCCACATCGGGCTCTCTGCTCAGCAGGGAGCCTGCTTCCCTTCCTCTCTCTCTGCCTGCCTCTCTGTCAAATAAATAAATAAAATCTTAAAAAAAAAAAAAAAAGTAAGTAAATCCAATGCTTGAAACTTTCGCAGAGCAAAGAAAAAGAATATGGTGTGATTTTTTTTTTTTTTTTTAATGAATTAGCTTAACTCTGAGGCCACCAAACCTGACAAAGACTACACAAAGCAGAAAATCAACTGGCCAGTCTCACTCACAAATATTGTCATTGGAAGTCATAAGTGGAATGTTAAGAAACATAATCTAACAGCTCATTACAAGACAAATACTAAAAAATCAACCTGGATTTATCCCAATAATAATGCAAGGATCTTCAGTATTGGTTAGTCTAATCACATGGCAATCATATTGAAGAGAAAAATCAGGTCAAAACCATAAATACTGACAAGGTATTTGATACAATGCAATAGCTATTCTTGATTTAAAAAAAAACCTATAATATAGGAACAAGTAAATACTCAAAAGTTAAAATGTATCTGCATTGTCACCAAATCCAACATGATTTTTAATGAGCCATTCTTGTTAGAGTGAGGCATAAGACAGCACATTCACTATCACTATTATTGGGGAAGACTAGGCAGAACGATTAGAAAAGGTGTAGAAGAAGAGGCTCAAAAATAGGAAAGCCTGAGATGATATTATCATTCTTTGTACACGGTAAGTCTGTATACTTGGTGAATCCAGAAAATAAAAATTTGAAACCACAATCAATAGTAGAATTCAGTGACAGAGTAAGGTATGAAATTGATGTATAGAAATCAATAATTTTCATATCTACAAAAGAAAGTTATAAGATGTAGGAAAAATCATAAGTCGTGCTAGCAGACAAAGTAGAGATAAATGAATAAGTGTAACATTTTTGTGCAAAAAATTTTAAATACTGTAGAAGAACACAAGATTTGAATAAATGAAAAGACTTATGCTCTTAGAGGACTCAGTATCAAAAAACTCATTTCTGTCCAAGTTAATTTATAAAATTAACACAATACCAATAAGAAGTTGACTAGTTTAATTTTGGTATGGTTTAGAGTTAATTTGGGGGAAGGGAAGAGGAGGGAGAGAACATTGAACCAGAGAGGCTGAATCTTAAGGGTCAAAGCTAGGAAAGCTGTAAGGTCGAGGAGCACTAAGAAAAGAGAACTGGCCTCACCAGGTATTCAAGAGTCAGGAATGACTCAGTGTGGAACCTGGGTATACAGACCAGTGGAACAGAATGTTAAATAAAGAATATAAAGTTCAGGAGGAGACCTAAATCTTTATGGTATATGACCAAGTTGGCATTTAAAATCTCATGGGAGTCCAGTAACTATAAAAGGGGCTCCCAGCCAGCAGTTTATGGTTTCCGTGTTAAAACCAAGACCCTTAAGTGCAGTTCGTGTTCTTAAAAGTCACTCTGACAGTTGGGGTTATTTTAGATACAGACAATATAGACGTCGATGTGAGGGAAAATTCTGGGGAAATACTTCAGTCTGTATTTTCCTTGGTAAGCCATATGGTGGGAACAGTGGACTACATAGACTTTAACAAGTGCTTTAGGCTACAAATACTCTGACATTGAAAGAAGCATATAGAGTGAAAAGCATCTAATTTGCATTCAACCATATGAAGCATTTATTACATGCCCAGGATGGAGGCACTCTTCTAAAATGAGAGTTACTAATAAGGTAAAGGCTAAACACCTAAATTAGTACAGAAAACCTAGGGGACATGTGTTCTGGGTGTTTATTCTAGAGAATTATTTATTCTACAGTCTATCCTAATGCAAAACATTTACGAAGTAGGACTCCTGTTCTTGGTGTAAGGAATGGTGTTTTGCTAATGATACCTATATGTATCTTTCAAAGTGTAACAAGAAAAATAATTAACATATCCAGTGATAGAAGTTATATATAAACCTGCTGATTGAAAAATGCTGTCTGCAAAGGGTTTTAGAAATCTCACAAAATACCTTTTTTTTTTTTTTCTCAACTGTGAAATCAGAGAGTAAGTCATTGCTTTAGTACTGGTGGAGTCTTGAGGGTTTTTGTTTCTTTCAGTTTTCAGTGTGTACCAGGTACTACCAAACAGGTTTTTCGGGTATTTGAAGGAAGTTCAGTTAGAGATGGCAAAACATTTCCTGTGAGTTGATAGGGCATTTCTTCAACTGCCATCGTTGGAGGTTGTATTTGATGATAGGTTCACTGCATCAGGGAAACATTCATAGAGGCCCCATTGTCTCAAAAGAAGGGATGTCAGTCATGGGTTACTCAATCTCTTGTGTAAAATTAACCCCCAAACACATAAATTAGACTGGGATTATAGCAATAAAAGGTTGTCTTTAATAGTATTGATAGAACCCCAGATTTTCCATTTCCTGTTATTCTTTGAACTGGCATCTCAGGTTCTGTTTTAGTCCTCATTGATGAGGCATATTTAAATCAAAGAAGGACTTTGAAGAAGACAATAGGACAGGAGCCTTGCTCTGTAAGTGCACAGGTGGGAGGCTTATATCACATGATGCTTGAGAACACTGATTTGGGGTGGCTTTTCCACCTGTTGAAGCCGAGTAGTCTTGCGTAAATTGCTTCTCTCCATGAGCTTCAGTTTCCACACTATAAAGAGTTATAAGCCCCGTGTTGTGGTTTGCTCAGGACAGGACTGGTTTACAGCTGCTAGCGTGTGTAATTATTCAGAGCACCCCCTTTCACTTTCTAAGGAATTCTGGCTTTGATAGTAAATTACATGGCTACCTTACCTACCTTGGAGAGGGATGTGGTGAGGTTGAAATGAATTGAGGTTTATGGAATTCTTCGCTGGTGCCTGGCACACAGAATATGCTCAAGTAATGATTAGTACAGTATCATTAAACTGCTTGATTTTTCAACAAGACTTGAAAGAAAATGACTTCATGGACAGTGACATTTGGCCACTCTCCCCGTCATCCTCAGTCTCTTATTCCACCCACATAGAATTTCTTGCCTAAAGCAATGAATTTGAGAGTTTTGAGCAACTACTAAAAAAATTCTGGTGGTTTTGTCTTTGTAGGTTATCGCCAAGTAGAGCTACTAGCGGTCATACTAGTATTAACTTTATAATAACGGTACAACATTTTAGAACATTTTCCAAACTTTTTACACAGTATATCTCCTTTTCCATGGGAACTCCTGTGAAAGAAGTGTTTCGTAATCATTACTATCATTTTAGTGATCTGAAGTCTGAGACTCAGAATTTATGAAATTACTTACTTTCCTAGGAGCACATGGCTAGGGTGCGTCAGGGAGGACATGAGTGCAAGGCCTCTTACTTTATACTCCATTTCCTTTTCCTTGTGCCATGTTGGTGAAACAAAAGGGCAAGGTTATTAAATGAACCAAATTCCTTCTCGTTATGCCTGCTATTGTCATTTTTCATTCTACTGTTGACTTGTCTAATAGTCATTCATTCATGATTTTTGGATTTTTTTTTTTAAACTGTTTACATGCTCCTTGGCCTCAGTACGTACACATAGTACCTGGCCTCATGTGGTTTATGGTCTGGAAAAAACCCATGATACCTCTAGATGCAGTCATTTGTACTGGGCATCTCTGTGTGAGTCATTTCAGGGCACTGTGGGAACACAGATGTGTCCGCTAGCTCCATGTGTTCAGTGTGCTACAATTTGGGACACCTTGTTACTCTGTGTCTTGCAAGAATGAGAGGACTGGGGACGGTCATTTTTCCAGGCCTTTATGCATTCAGACCAGTGAGGGTGTCTCTAGTAACTTGTCCCAGTTTCTCTTGTTGTAAACATCCCATTACACTGGAATAAGGCTCTCTTCACTTCTGCCTTCCCCTCTAAATGGGGACACAGCATTTCTGTCTTGTTGATATTTCTATCATCTCCCAATATGGAATCAAGTGCCAGCATGCGGAGAAGTTGAGGAGCCAAAGACTAGGCTTAATGCTGTATGTGAATCTATTTAGTACTTACTGCAGCCACAAGAGGTAGCTTGGATTATACACAATCACAGATGAAGAAACTATATTTTGGGGAGATGATATCATTGCTTCAGATCACGTAGTTTTAAGATACTGAAACTGAAATCTCTCTTTTAGATCAGTGTTACTGATTCAGTTTATGTAAAATAAATACACATATTTAAATTATACAATTTAACAAGTTTTGACGTATGTTAATACACATGAGCCCATCACAGTCATGACAGTGAACACCCTCAGCATCCTTAAAAGTGAGCCAGGATTCAAATCCAGATCTGTGTCTCCAGAGCTCCTGCTTTCCCATGGGGAGTATATGGGGGAATTGAGTGTTAGCAACGTCAGCCTTCTTCTCCTCACCTCTTTCTCTTTGGGCATTCTGAATTGTTGAGATGACAGAAAGAACAGCTTTTACAACCCAATTATTCATCGATAAAAGAGGGAATAGATAAATATGGCATTGGAATGGAATGTATGCCCATAAAATGAGTGAATTGTAGGCTCACACAAAAACAGTGTTCTTATATCTTAGAAACATAAGAACACAACACAGAGAATGAAACCATTTTTATTAAAGCCAAAGCAAATATAAACATGTAATTTACACCTGTTTGTACACACATCACAAAAAGTCAGGGGATGATTAGTGCATAGCTCAGGAGAGGGGTTACCTTGGGGGATGCAAGGAGGAACATGGAGGTAGATGCGGTTATTGGTAATATTTTATGTAAATCATGGGTTGGTAGTAAGTTCTGATATAGTCATTATGTTATGTTACATACTTTGTATATATCATTTATGGAAATTCAAAGATTAAAAACAAATGCTGAATGATTTTAAACATTTATGTTCTAATTAAGTATCTTCTGTTATTTTAAGGGAAAGATCACTTAATGTAAGAGTTGAAATCCACAGTATTTTAACTCAATAGGTAACATTGATAAAGGGGCTAGCTTTGTAGTAAATGGAATAATACACCGATGGGGAGAAAAGGAAGACAGTTACTTAATAATGTGGACATGGTCACCACTACTGGGCTGTCATGGGAGTTGCTGAATGAACCATGAACTGTGTTTCTGTGTGGATCCATGTCTACCATCCCTTCTTTTTTGGTTGTTGTTGGTCCAGAGGGGGAAAGAAAAATAGGAGAGAACAGAATTAAGTCTGATTCTTTTTTGTCTGAATACACTGAGGGTAGAGGAAGCACAAGCCAAAAAAGACTGCAGAAGTTTTGACACCTTATGAAACCATCTAAAATCTTGAAAACCAAGAGTAAAGAGAGGTGTAATTCTGGGAAGAAAATCACCAAAGACTGAATAAGTGTCCTACAAAAACGAGTGGATTACATGTTGACATTCTCTTAAATAATGCTCTGTATAGTTTCATCTGTTCTGTATTTTCATGTAATAATTGCTACATGAGTGCTAAATTTAGCTCTGGTTATAATTCTAGTTTCTAATTTCTAAGAGCATAGCAGATTTAAAAAAAAAGAAAAAGAAAGAAAGAAAGAAAAAGAAGCCTGGGCTAGTCTATGATTCACAGTTAAGCTCACTTTTTGATAACTTGGCCAGCTGCCAAAGACATCATATTTCAGGCTCCACTGTCCATCTGGTGGGAGCTTGTCTGATTTCCAGACAGAGCCTAGTAGTCTCTGAAATGCAGGTTTGCAGCATCCAAAATCTACAAAACAAGTGCTGGGGTGGCTGGTGACTTCCCTTTCTAAATTAAGTATTTTGGTGCAAGATATTGTGGCTTCTTGGTTCATTTGTGACTCTCCATTCCTTCCAGGACTAAGATATGGGGAATTGATGCACATTATTGACCAATGGACATGTCTAAAAACTGCATTTAAGTTCTGAAAGCAAGCCAACTTTAAACTCAATGTTTAGAAAAATAATTGAGTCCATATTGAGGGATTCCATTAATACGGAGTGTGGTGAAGCTATTGGAGTTACTGTCTTCTGAACACAGGGAGCTTGAGTTGCTCAAAACCTACAACTACGAGATGACAGAGCCAGGGTGCTGATGCTTAGTGTTTCACTCTGGGGAATAGTGCTTCTTTTATTACACCACACGTGGGAGCTTTTATAGATTTGCAGAAGGTTTGTTCTTAAATAAGAGATACAAATGGAGATTTTTATCTTTGGATCAGACAACCCAGTAATTGATTGCAAATATTGCCGGGTTGATATTTTACACTGTTTAAGAGACTTTGAGGGGTCAATTCTGGGTTCTAATCCTGGTTGTTCACTTGTGTAGTTCCCAAAAGTAAACTTCTTTGCTCCATTTCCTTATTTATAAAATGAGGCTAATGCTCTAAAGATGAAAATGAGGTACCAATTTCTTTAAAGCCTGCAACCCAGAGCAAGGCATGTAGCAATCAGTTACTAAATGGTGACCCTTTGTTAGTGAAAATTCTTCAAGGTTTCTCCATGCAGTTCTGATTTAAAGCTTCATGGAACTTAAATTCTCATGGGAGAGATAAACAAGATGAGTAACTGAAATTTATGGATACAAGTGATACGTGCTAAAGAGAAAGAACAGAGAGGGGAGAAACAGAATATTGGGGAGGAGTTAAAATTTTAGGGATACTGAAGAAGTATTTGATACTGAAGAAGACCTCAACAAGAAGGGGACTCTTGAATGAACACCCAAAGAAAAATAAGATGTAGATGTCTAAGGGAAGAGCACGTCAGCAGATGGGAGCAGCAGTTGCAAAGGCCCTGAGGCAGGCAGGAGGGTACATGATATATACAAGAAAGTGCATGGAAAGGGTGGTGTGGCTGGAGTAGGATAAGGGATAGAATAGCAACAGGTCAGAGATAGCAGAGGGCCAATGGCAGATCACGTAGGGCCTTGAAGGTCATAGTAAGGATGTTCGGGAGCTTGAGCAGAGGAGCAACATGATCAGACTTATATTTTAAAAGGGTCCCCTGGCCTCTGAGAAATACACTTAGAGTGGGAGGGTAGTCAACATAGACAGAAGCATGGAGACCAGTTGAGAGACTAACGTAATAAGCCAGAGCATTACAATATCCACCTTACTGGAGTAATTATGATGTGTTCTGCTGTTGAGATGCAGGAGGTTTTTTCCTGTGCCCCTTGCTGTGTTTATAAATACTAGGAGGAATAGGAGTCAGATTGTTCTGGAAGTCATTACTGTCCTGGCTTTAATTTTTCTTTAGTACGTTTAAGCACTGCATAATAGTCACATTTGTATATAACGTTATTCTGTGCTGTGCTTGGGAAATTTTCTTGCAAATTAAGGGATCACTTTATAGAACAGATTACCTTTGAAAGTTGTCATACTGGAGCTATCCCTGGTGATTATCCCATGGCAGCAAGACTAAACCGAAGGACTGTTTCATTGTGATCAGTTGTCAGTCCTGATGCTGTCAGCCAACTAAAAGCAAAGTAGGTTACTGGGGCTGATGAGCACCACTGAGATGCACACAGACTGTGAGACAGTCTCCCTTGGTAGATGTCACATGGAAAAGGGAACCCTCTCTGCAGGATGTCACCCTGCTATTTATCCTCCACGAAGCTGCGGCTTTACTTTTCTCACTGTTAGGATGTGCTTCCCATGGCCTTCAAAGCTTGTGCCATATTTCAGGATTACCTGAAAAATTACTTCTCTGTGTACATCAGAAAATTGAAGTAACCCAGTTTACTAGGTAGAGGCTCAGTCTTCAGTGTCCTGAAACTTTCATGAAATTCTCGTATAAAATTAGTTTTAATTTGCTTTGTATGCGTATGTGTGGGTCTGTGTCTTAAGGGTAGAGAATATATAAGTCAATTTTTTTTTTTTATATAAGTCAAATTTAACAGGAATGTTACAAGTGTGAAAAGGCTGGAAGTAATGTATTTATATGACTCTGGCTTAGCTACTGCTGCTGACCCCAAAATTCCTTTGATTGTCTTTCAAGGATCTGTAGGAGTTGTAACCATTTTCCCAGAAGTGGATTAAACATGAATGGATATGGTATAATTTAGTACCATAATCAGATGTCAGTAACATATGCTCATCATAAGTTGACTATATTTATTTGTCAGTTTAATTACAAATATTATTTCACATTTTCCTTTGGTGGGAAAGAAACTTGAATATCATTTTAGATGTTTTTTGTATCAAGAATATAAAGTCAACAATAGAGATGTTTAATTATGATTTATTTTATATCATTTATTTCCACAACACCTTTATTATTGGTAGTGTTTTTTCAATAAAAGAAAAAATTGGGTACTTTGTCAATTCATGATTTTGCTTTCCTAAAGTCACGTTTTATGACCATTACCTTCATTTCCATGATATTTGTCATAGACATTTTTACAGATACCAGAGGTCTTAAGAGTAGCTCTTTGGGGGGATTCAGGAGGTAAACCTATAGCAAAGGAAACTTTAGTGTTCAGGAATAGCCTGGAGATCACCTGACCAACAAGGATAGAGTGAATGGACTCCAGTCTTCAGATTATTAGTCTAGACCCTGTCCCCAACACGAAACCATTTCTGTTGGCTCTTCTGCAGTCTTTTTCAAATTTGTGGAGGGCTGGCAGTTGTAGAATAAAAACAGATATTTTGCAATAAGATGAATCCATTAGTAATAAGC
Source organism: Lutra lutra (assembly GCF_902655055.1). NCBI lineage: Eukaryota > Metazoa > Chordata > Mammalia > Carnivora > Mustelidae > Lutra > Lutra lutra. The sequence goes on along the minus strand of NC_062283.1, from coordinate 89,694,279 downwards.
AGTGGTGACAGTGTTCTTCTAAGTGAGTGAAATTTCTAACTGACACATTTCTATAAATTTCTTACCAGTGTCCTCTTAGAAACTTGCGTTAAATCCAGAAAGATATCAATGCCTGCCTTTTAAAGATAGATGAATCCTCACAAATATGATGTTGAATGAAAGAAGTAAGTTACAAAAGAGAATGTACACCATGGTTTCCTTTGGTCGAATATAGGCAAACAAAGCTATGGTATTAGAAGTGAGGAGGGTTTTGCATCTGTGGGACCTACTTTTTCGTTCCGTAGTTTGAACTATATATATAATAAACTGTACAATCTGTAAAGTTTTTATAGAATAAATATTCAGCTGTGAAAACTGGTTAAATAAAACTAATATTTCTTAAAAAAAAAAAAAGAAGTGAGGAGGGTAGCCCCCTTTGTGGTTTGGGGAGGGAAGTGTTGAACTGACTTGGGTGCTGGTGACACAGATACTCCTGGGGAACCTTGGAAAAGTAAAACTCTTTTAAATGCCTTATTTTCACAGGTGGAAGTTAGTTGAAATGCTTTCAACTCGAAGAGCCGTTCTTAGACATTTATTGTATGTTATTGCCATTTCCCAACAAAAGCCAGTTACCCTTATTTGGTCATCGTTGTTTGTGAGCACACTGTATTTCTTTTGAGGTCTTGGATCTGCTCTGTCGAAGAACCAGCTGCTCAGCAGCCACGTGAAGTCGATCAGAAAGTGCTTGCCAGCTTTCTTGCTTATGCTTTTTAAGATGGTTTGGGAAGAAAAAGATGGAAGACGGGCTCCCCAGTTAGGATGTTAATCTGTATCAAAACAGACCCTGCCAGAAATGTTTTCATGGAATTCTGATAAGGCTCAAAGCAGAGAGCTTCAGTCAGCTTCTTAGAATTTAACAATTTCACACTGATTTTTTTCATATAAGTGGTTTCAGAAGAGCACACACAGTTGAGTAACAATAGCCTTATGATTTCAGAAGTGTTCCTTGAGGTCAGTGCCTAAAAGAAATAAGATTGAGAAATAGAAATTACTGTGAGCAAATAAATTTTTTTTTTAAAGATTTTTTATTTATTTGTCAGAGAGAGAGGGAGAGAGAGCAAGCACAGGCAGACAGAATGGCAGGCAGAGGCAGAGGGAGAAGCAGGCTCCCTGATGAGCAAGGAGCCCGATGTGGGACTCGATCCCAGGACGCTGGGATCATGACCTGAGCCGAAGGCAGCTGCTTAACCAACTGAGCCACCCAGGCGTCCCGCAAATAAATTTTTAATAAAAATGGAAACCGATGGCCACAGCCATGATGTTTCTCTAGGCTTCCTGTGGTAAACGAAATCCATAAGCTTTCTGACCAGAGTAAGTATAGGAAAAGCGGGAAGAACTGAAAAGATATTGTGGGTCAGCAAAACCTTTTGCAGTCCTCATGGTTTAGAGACTAAGGCCACTGTGTAAATCGTTTATATGTAACTGGTCAAGCTTAAGGTGAAGAACAGTTTTCTTGCAAACCATTGCTTCTTTCTTAAACGTGACCTTTTTGTTTGGTTGCTTTAAATCAGTTTAAAAAAAAATTTTTTTTAAATAAGAAACGTGTTTTTAAATGTTTCTGCCAGCTGTTTACATGCTATACCTCTTCTTCCTTTTCCCTTTTCCCCCTGTAGTGTTCTATTTCTTCATCAGAAGAAGAAAGACTTATTTCCATCAGGAGACCTAAAATGCCAACCTCAAGTGACTTCTCTGACCTTAATACTCAAACAAATTGGACTAAGTCACTTCCCTTGCCAACACCAGAAGAGAAGATGCGACAGCAAGCCCAGACGGTCCAGGCTGATGTGGTTCCCATTAACATAACTGGTATGCTTTGCTATGCAGATAGGTTTCTAAACGCACTTGGGCTTTTGTTTGTTACGTGCTCTTAGCATCTCATTTATAAATCAGCGGTAAATAGCTGTACTCTGGCTTCCTGCTCTTTGTTGAATGAAATTCCTCAAATATTAAAACTTGTGCGTGCATATGAAATATTTCTTGCTTGTTAGAACACTGTGTTACCAAAGGTTGATACCATGCAATTCATCAAAAGTGTGTGTGTGTTTTTTTTCATTGAATTACTTAAAATATCTTACTTTAAATATTTTATTTGAGAACATCTTCTAAACATGGTCCTGGGTAAGAAAACAATGACATGTTTCCCTTCTAAAGGGTTGTTTTATATAGTATTTATAGAAGTGAAGAAATAACAGTTTTGTGATATTTCTAAATGATACATTTTCTTACCTTTTTGTCTTAAGTAGAAAAAGGGAAAAATTGCTTAAAATAATATCAAGTGAATTAACAATTTTAAGTTAATAGGAAGGCAAAATTATATTTTGATTCCCATAAATTTGAATTCTGCACTCTTCAAATAAAAATCGGTTCCTTCTGAATATAAAATTTTTAGAATATGTTATATTAAGTTGGAATATGAATATTGCCAAATATGAAATTCAAGTTCTTTTAGAATATTATGCTTAGATTTTAATCATCTGTGATATTTAAGGGGACAAATAACAAGGTACATAAAGCTCCAAGGCAATATTTCACAAACTTAAAGGAGTTGTTAAAAGATTAAAAGTCAAAATTTTCCTGCTTTCTCAGTTCCAGAGCTCACAAAGATTGGTCAGTGGTTTTGACGGGAGGGTGTACTAAATATAAAATAGATGTGTTAAGAGTTAACATTGGATAGGGTGTTCAAATGAAACAGATTATTAATAATCATCATTGATTATCAGTCCTTACAGAGCAAGATCTATAGGGCAGACCCCCAAAAAACAGGTGACCAGTAAGGATGAATTTTCATAAAAAATTAGGATGAAAACCCATAGCACCCTTGCTGTACTTCTGAAGGTACCACTGTTGATCACTGTTAGAAAGGTTTTTACATTTTGATAATTATTGCAGATTTTGTAAAAACCTTATAGACGTTTAAAACTTCCACTTAGAATAAAAATGACATCTATTTTGAATCCCAGAGAAATTTAGTAAATAAGTGCATGAATTATTTTAAATTCCATGTACATTTTTCCATACCTATTGTACTTAAGCCTAAAGAAATACCATAGTATTTTATTCCATTTTTCTTAGCAACTAACATTGTTGATCTTTCCGAATGTGATTCTCAGGCACCTAGGTCATATCTTTTTAAGATTATTTTTCAAAGTAGCTGTGTTTCAGAAATAAAGTGTGTTTATTGCTTGGTGGAATATGTGGACACATATTTTCTGTAAGAAAATGCATTACATTATTTGATTGATTAAATGCAGCAGAAACATAATTACATTATATATGATTAAATGCCTCAGCAGTAGTATTATAAGATAAGATTGTGCTATGAAATATGACAGTCCTTAATGGAATTAGGATAAATGTATTATCCTGAGATTAGGAAATTTAAAATGGAGTAACAATAGCTTCAGAAATAAAGAATTATTTGCAATGAAATGCATTGTAAAAACAGTAAACAGTGCTATATCTTTGAGCTCTAATTCTCTCCTGTTGATGACGTAAGTGGATATGAAGTACATAGAATTTAAAAGGAGTCGTTCAGATATCACAGAGGAAAGGTGAATAACAATAAAGAAGTGAGCAGTATGAGTTATGTCAAAATGCAGTTGACTTTTGCGTGTTAACATTTTCCAAAATGTAATAATTAAATATAGTACCTAATTATGTATTTCTGGATCCAAGTGCTCACATATGTACACTTACATTTCATGAAGAGATGGCTTTTTTTCATATTCTGATATAAAGAAGCATTGTATTTAAATTTTTCACTTTCAGCAGTCAAATTGACATAGGTGTTATATAGCTTCTGCTACTTAAATGTTGTATTTCTGAAGCCCTAGAAGACTTTTGAAACTAAAATGTAGCTTCCCGTAGGGAACTGTCATATGTTCATTTATTTGGATGAACATTGACCGTCTAGTTTGATTTTCAGTCAGGTTCGGCAGAGGGAAGAAATGTCGATAAATACACTGTTTCCCATGCAGAGTGAAGCCGGCCAGGCATAGAGGTAGAACATTAGCACAATGAGCCTGCCGGCTGGAAAATCAATTTAATCCCTTTAGTCATAGTCCTGTAGGGACTTATCATTTTCTAGGAGTTGAAGAGAAAAAAGTGTTTCAAATGAAATGTATCTATGCGTAGGTTTCATATTCTGCCATGTGGGATAATAAGCTTCCACCTGGAAGATAAATAGAGGGGTAAACATGCTTCAGCAGTTTTGACAAACTGGCTTTGTACTAATGTCTGAGTTAGCTACGTTTATTTCTAAGTAGTAACCATGACTAAGGCTGTTTTTCAATGAAAGGGAGGGACTTAGTTCCTCTCAGCAAGTATTTATTAAATACCTACTTTGTGTCTGAGTGACACAGGGGGTGCTAAGGTATGTGAGTCATGATTCCTACCCTCAAGAAATGTTTAGTCCACCAGGAGGGACAGACCTTTTAGGTCCTGATGCAAGATGGAGAGTTTGGTGCCTTTAACGGCATAGATCTTTGATGTCCATTCTCACGGTTTGTTTCTTAATTTCCTTGGAGTTTGGGTGCCTTATCTTTTGGTTTTTTAGGAAGCAAAACTAGAGGGTAAATGGAACTATCAATGTTTTGTCTTTTCTTAATGCCTTGATACAAGGAAATTGTTTTCCTCTGCCATAGGAACTCATGGACCACGGAAGTCCTGACTTGCCCCTTATGAGCACCATGTATGCTCTCGTAGTGATGCAGTTATCACAGCGTTGGCTCCTTCTGGTGTCTCACTGTCTTCTCTCAGTCCTTTCTGGTTTTCTCCATTAGGAACAAAGTTGCAGGCATTTTCAAAGTTGCCAGTATTTATTTAAGTTTGTTGCTTCCTGGGTGAACTGCGTTTTGATTGTTCAGATCTTTTATCTTCTCTTTAGATAAGTTTCTATTTGCAGTTTATTCCTATTTAAATAGAGGGTACACTGTACCACTATGAATGTGCATCAGTATTGCTAAAAAGAGTAAATGTTTTCATACTTATTTTTTACAACATAAGAGTGATGGAAGTGTATAATTTGTGTACCTAATATATTTTTTAAAATCTCTTTTTGAGGAGAATAACCATTTACAAAGACAGTGTATAGAAGTTTATTTAATTAAACTGGCAAATAATTTAAAGCAGACCAATCAGTAACTGATACTGTATTATTTTATGGTTTCCCATTGGTGTGTTAATCACACAAGCTCACGATGTAGAGATAAAAAAAAAGTCCTGTTGATATGGCATTCTAGGTTTGATTGCAAAATTACGGGAAATGTCTGAATTAAGATCAATTGTAAAAGGTGATTATAAAACAGAGAAAGCAATTCAGCTTTAATAACAGCAGTGCTACTGGGTCTCATTGTGGTAAAAGTACTTGATCATTATAAGGCTTTTTATTGGTCGTGATAGTTGTATCTCACACCATAGCAATAACCACAGCCTGTCCAAATTGTCAGCCTTCCTGACTGAAAGAAAAAGCTCTTCATCCAGAAATCCTTGATAAGTTATTTGTATCATTCCAGAGGACAAGACATAAGACAAGAGATAACCAAAACCCAATATGCCCACTGCCGTCTCACGTACGCTGATTTAAGAGAGATTCAGTGACCAGAGGGCCTATGTAAAACACTTCCAAATGAGCCATTTTTTTAAAATAACACAGAATCACTCTTCAAGTGTGTTATTAACAGATTGGCCCTTGTTACCCCAGCATGTCTGCAAATGAGATCAAGGTGTTTCCTTTGGAAGGACACACACCTGGAAATGAAAAAAAAAAAAAAAAGCCTTATGATGATAATGTGCTTTCCTTCCTTTTTTTGTCCTTCAGCATTCATCCATCATCATATGACTGGCTAACATCATTATTAATACCTTCTTATCATTTTACAACCAGCTTCTGGAAGAAAGTGCATGGTGTTGGCTTGCTTGAAAATAACATTGCTTTGCTTGTTCTACTACTCTATATTAGGGGAGAATTTCGATCGCCAGGCCAGCCTTCGGCGGTCTCTAATTTACACAGACACTCTGGTAAGACGACCGAAGAAAGTCAAAAGGAGAAAGACTATTACAGGAATCCCTGACAACATACAGAAGGAGCTAGGTATGGCTCATCAGAACTGTATTCTGTTGCCCCTGGTTACTGCTCAGCATTACACGCTAACCTCGTTACCGTGCTTATGAGATCAATACATTCTGATAGCCGTGTGGTGTCCCCAGAGGGACAGCTTCTCCTCCTGAGTGAGGCACTGGGTGCAGGTCTTAACATCCCATGCAGATGATTTGTTGAATTTTGGAGAAGGGAACAGGAAGAGCTTACATGAAAACTGTTAACTGGGATGATGGAAATGTACAGTCATGTCCTCATCTCTGTGAACCTTGCACACCGGGTATTTCCACAATGAAATTTACCTTTCATTTCGATCTTAAGTTTTCATAAAACTGAAAACTCATTCTAGGACTTCAAATTATGAATATAGACTCACTAGTCATACTGACAGTGTTGGTGGCATTTTGTCATCCAAGAGACAGTGGTATGGGATATTTAGTAAATTCCAGTACACTAGAAGTAGTCATTTGTGTTGGATAGTGCCTTAGGAGAGCTTCCAACGAAACAATTTCATAGGTTTCTGGTCAATATTTTCCAACCTGTGATAAAAACAGAGAAAAGACACCTTCCCCTTTTGGGGGGGCTAGTGGAAAGGATTATTTACTTCATAATTCACGTATTCAAATTATTTCTGCTTATCTTTATATATACTTTGGATAATCCTTTCCTTCTATATTCACTTCCTCTCTCTGGTTTTTATTGGGCCCATTTGGGAATGTCTGCAAGGCAGCAGAGAGCATACTGGGTAAGGGGCAGGTGCTCTGACACCACGCTGCGTGGATTCGAACCCTGCCCCTGCCACTTACTCTCTGGGTGGCCTCAAGCTGATTACTTGACCTCTCAGAGTCTCCTTCTGCATTCAAGTAGTGTGGGTGCTGATGCTAACAGGGCATATGTCACAGGATGGCTTGAGGAATTCATGAACTTAGACAGGTGAAGCACTTGGTGCCTGGTGCTATATGTTCACTATATGTTAGCATGAGAGCTGCTTTGATAATTACTGTTGAGAACTTAATACTACCTATTTTGAAATTTGCCTCTTTCTTCTCTTCAGCCTGCCTGTGGAGTGATTTCCTTATAGTTACTCTCACCTGATGTGTTTACTTTCATTTACTATTGAAGTTTATAGTCTAGAAACTCAGAATAATTATTTCTGAACGTGCCCAGGAGTCTTTGAGTCAAAATGAGCTTATCCTCAACATGGTGATCTGTCCGTTACAGCACTTTGAGGTGGCATTGCAGCTGCCGACATTGTTCCTGTGCCTTTTTTCTCAACACCCCTGCTTAAATGCCTTGTATTAGCGACAGAAGGCTCTTCTCTACCTGGTATTCCCTCTTACTGCCGCCCAGTTCTGCAGTACGTACGCTCCACCTTCCAGCCTGAAGCCACAGTGGGACAAGAATGGTGATGCTTTACTTTTGCTCTAGGTAGTTCCAGCGACCCAGATGGCATACAGGTGCCCATCTTATTTCATAATACAGGGTTTTATCACAAACAGAGGCAAGACCTCATCCATAGGATTTATGAAATTTGTCTTTGGTTCATGCCGCTGCATCTGCTTCCAGATCTGGGCCAGTCCTGCTCATTCTTTCAAACTCTTTATTTTTTTTTTTTTTTTCTCTCCTTTAGGTGACAGATAACTAATGTAAGAAACTAGTACATACTCATATGTTCAGTAGATGCTTAATGGGCTAATATCTTACAGCATTCAGGTAACATTTGTATTTTAAATGGTCTTTCAGGGGATGTTCTTTAACCTAAAGGAGTGACTTTAAAAAGATGGACCCTTTGTAAGATAACAAGGTTGATGTTTTGAGGTAGTCTACATGCTAGTGGCTGTACTACCAAATAGGTAGGTTTTGGATGGCTTTGTGCAAAGAGTGTAAGAACAGTTAGGCCCAGGTAAAGAGATAAATACACACAAGTATTCAACATGAATTCTCTCTCTCTCTCTATGCCCCTCAGCGCGCGCGCTCTCTCTCTCTCTCTCTCTCTCTCTCTCTCTCTCTATATATATATATATATATATAATAGGATTTCTAGAACTTCAGAGATAGGAACTTTTATCACTTTTATTACCAAACAAACCAGTATGGAGCCAGTAACTTAGTTGCCTCTTTGACCTTGCTAGAATGATCTGATCAGCTAGGTAAATCATGTCTTCTATAATTTTATTTTTAAAATCAATGATTGAGTCCCCAGGGCCCATGTTCATTTCTCTTTTGCATGTAATATAGAAACACCAGTAATGCTAGAGGAAAGAAAATAGCTTTCCCCATATCATTGCATTGTGATTGCCAAGCAAGAGACAGTTGATGTCATTTCATAGTCAATGACATGACCTGGATCCTAGCTGGTGGGACAGTTGTATCTAAGTTAGAGCTACTTTAAAAAAAAAAAAAGAAAAGAAAAGAAAAAGAAGGGAAAAGAAAAAGACAACAATTTTAGTTTTATAGAGAGGCTAGTTGGAAGGATTAATAGAGTAAGGGAAAATAACATTTAAATACAGTAACATTCAACAGAAAATTTGGATCATACATTTTTCTTCATTTTATGACTACTGGGTGATCTTGCTTGTTCTCCCCAATATTTTGTACTTGTTAAGTTATCTGGTGGTTCAAAGCTTTGTACTACCTAACTAATGATTCTCAAAAACAAACACTTAGTATTTTCTGTAAAAATTAGACTTTTCTAGATATAAAATGGAGGGAATTTGTCAAACAAATGAGATAAAAAGAGAAATGATTATAAAAAAAAAAAAGACATTCACTAAGAAAGATACTTACTATTCACTAGAACTTGCCCAAGTTGTTGGGGATTTGGATTTTTTTAAAAATCTAACCAGAGATTCTTCCAGAATTAGAGAGCTGATTGTGCTTAATTCTATGTGCTTTTCACTTCAAAATCCATAAATAATGGACTCTAGAGGTGAGCCACTTAATAATGCTAAGTCAAGGTATGATATTTATTGTTTCAAGCAGTTTATGGCTTATAATTTGTTGCCTTCCATAATTTTTTTTACTCTTATTAAATGTACATAGAAATGTACTTGAACAGCCCCTCATGAGTTTTCATCTTCTAGAATCAGGATCATTTTGTTGTTATATAATTATATTTGGTTACTGAATAATTTGGATACTTCTAGAACAGTACTTCTTCCCCAAGCAGAAAAAGTTCATTTAAAGGAATCCCCTTCTTGGGGCATCTGGGTGGCTCAGGCAGTGAAGCTTCTGCCTTTGGCTCAGGTCATGATCACAGGGTTCCTGGATCTCACCTAGCGGGGGGCTCCCTGCTCAGCAAGGAGTCTGCTTGTCCCTCTCCCCCGGCTCACGCTTCCCCCACCCCTTTCTTTCTCTCTCTCTGTCAAATAAATAACTAAAATCTTTATATAAAATAAAAGGAATCCCCTTCTGAATAATTATTGATAGTTTGTACTAAGAAGATAAGATCAGACACAACTTTTTTAAAAATCCACATATTAAACCATAAATTAACTAACCTGCAGATATCTGCCTTCATTGTCAATGTCTTCATTGATTACATGTTTTTAAAAAAATTGAATATCCCTGTAGTTTTATGTAATAAGTAAGAAATATATATAATTATTTCTTCACACTATATTTTATAATTAGATACATCCTATTAAGAGTTTTAACAACACCTCAGAGGTCTATATTTGTTTACACATCTCTTTTCATAGTCTCTTTCTGTTATTTAATTCTGGTCAAGATCCATTTATTTGTGTCCTTTAATATGCGACACTTTTTGTACTATGAAAATATTAGAGGCTCTGTTCTGGGAATGGAACTTCAGTGATCCCTATGATCGATGATATATGAGTTATTTTTTACGTATATTTTTAAAGGTCTTCAGAAAAAATCATTATTTCTGTTTTTTGTTTTTGTTTTAAAGATTTTATTTATTTATTTATTTATTTATTTTTAAAGATTTTATTTATTTATTTGACAGACAGAGATCACAAGCAGGCAGAGGCAGGCAGAGAGAGAGGAGGAAGCAGGATCCCTGCTGAGCAGAGAGCCCGATGCGGGGCTCGATCCCAGGACTCTGAGATCATGACCTGAGCCGAAGGCAGCGGCTTAACCCACTGAGCCACCCAGGCGCCCCTAAAGATTTTATTTATTTGACAGACACAGATCACAAGTAGGCAGAGAGGCAGGCTGGGCGGGGGGTGGGGGGGGGGCGGTTGGGCAGGGGAAGCAGGCTCCCTGCTGAGCAGAGAGCCCGATGGGGTGGGGGGCAGGGGCTCAATCCTGGGACTCCAGGATCATGACCTAAGCTGAAGGCAGAAGCTTTAACCCACTGAGCCACCCAGGCGCCCCAAGAAAAAAATCATTATTTTAATAAGAAAGTTGTGCTGGGCCGTAGATGGTGGACAAATTGCTATATTTCCATTTTCAGGAGCCTAGAATGGTTTCATGTTCAAAATCGTTAACTGAGAGAATCAGTATATTGTTTATGGCTCTTACAGATAGTTCAAAATCTACCACTGATCTCATGCAAAAACGACTGCAATTTTGAAAGAAAAAGTTAGTAAAATCCATTGTTGAATGGAATAAGGTATCTTGAATATTTGGAATCAAACTGGTGCAAACTGATACAGCCAAACTAGTCAATTTCCCCCTTCAGAAATCCCAAGTGGCAAAAACTTTATTTTTTGTTTTCTTTCCTCAAAGTGGACTTTTCTCCTCCTCCTGCCCACTGCCCACTTCTTCTCTTTCTAGGGAAGAACCTTATGTGTATGTGTGTGTATCTGTCTGTCTTCAGTGAGTGTGCCTGGCAGAGGGTAGGGGAAGGAAATAGATGCTCTCTGCTAAAAATACAGGTATGAAAATATTCTCCATCATCACAAGTGAGGGAACAGGCACTTTATGCTTTATTCCTCATAGGGTGACATCTCCTTTGTGGTTCATACAAGAACATTGCTGCCATATTTGTAATATCCTTTGCTGTTCAGATGAGCAAAGCGCTTTATAGCCAGCCAGGGACAGTGGTTAATTCATGTGGGATAGGGAGGGAGTTCCCAGGAATCCCATCACCTCCAGTGTCCTCACCCAAGTGAGCCAAGATGCTGGCAAGTACTCAGCTTGCATTGCTCAGCAAAACCCCTGCTGGAGATTTTTTTTAAGTTTTTGAAACAATGTAGAAAAAACTGGTTATACTGTTATTTTTCAAGATTTAATGTATCCTAATGGTTACTATGCATGAATTGATTTTTTTTTTTTTTCCCCTCTCTCTCCACTTTGGCTAAGTTGTTGGTTTATGGGGGTTTTTTGTTGTTTTTTTTTTTTTTTTAAGATGCTGTTCCATTCTAGGTAGCTTGAAATCAAACTGTTACCTACACTTTAGGGTTGTTTTTGTTTTTGTTTCTCATCCATTTCCCTCAGTTTGGCCCTCTTGATGCCTTTTTTTTTTTTTCCTTTTCTTTTCTTTAAATATACCTACTCTCAGTTTGGTTGTAAAGCTCCAAGAAATGAGTAACTATAATTTGAGGAAATACTCACTGGATCAGTTCCTGCTGCTTTCCCCCCACCAGAACACAACAGATTGCTTCTGGATTTTGAATGTCACTGACAGACAGATGACAGTGGTGTAAGATGGATAATGGAATGGTTGAAACACAGATGGGCCTGTAAATCACTTTTCCTTAGGATTTCCTTCTGACATAAAAAATTAATGTAATTAACACTGTTCTATACCGATATCCCTTGTAAATAGTGTCTCTGTAGCCTCCTGTTGAACCGTTCCATTCATATGTCTTTGGGAAAGATGGTCACAGCTTGACAAGATGCCCTGCACAGTCACCTGGTGGGTGACAGGCCACCTTGAAATCTTTACTAAAAGGATGTTCTTTGAAAAGTAGATCTTCCAACAGGCACTCAGCCTTGATCTCAAAGAGAGTAACTGAGAATTCCATATGTAGCCCTTAGTCTGTAGGAGGATTTGAAGTACAAATCAAGAGACATACATGAAATTCCTAATAAAGGTTTTTACTTTAGGAGCTGTCAGTAACTAAACTCTCACTCTGGTGCCTACAGGAGAAAAGAAACTAGATCAAGTAGAAAATATATATATATTTTTAAATACAACAGGGTAAGGGGAGGAGGGTACAGGTGATGAACTAAGATATTTTTAGATAACAAGCCTCTTTCTGCTTTATCTCCAGCATCAGGCACGGGCCAAGATGATGTTGGGGGTCACTCAGTATACACCCCAGACCACTACTCTACACTAGGAAGGCTTGATAGCTCTCAGTCTGCGGGACAGCGCTCAGAAACCAGGGACTCCAGCTGTCAGACTGAGGAAGTGAAAGTTGTACCACCGTCTATGAGAAGAATCAGGGCACAGAAGGGGCAAGGCATTGCTGCCCAGATGAGCCACCTCTCAGGCTCCTCTGGGAACATGTCTGTGTTGAGCGATTCTGCGGGCATTGTATTCCCTTCCCGCCTCAACAGTGATGCTGGTTTCCACAGTCTCCCACGTTCTGGGGCGAGGGCGAGTGTTCAGTCCCTGGAGCCACGGCTGGGTGCCCTGGGCCCCACAGAAGACCTGGATGGCCCTTACGCCTACCACAGCGGTCACCCACAAGATGATGAAAACTTAGGACATTTAGGAGGAGCCTCAATGACTGGAATGCTTTTGAGGCCCAAGTCCCAGGCGCTGAGGCCTTTTGAGAATGTAATCAGCCCAGCATGTGTGGTCTCTCCTCACGCCACCTACTCCACCAGCATCATCCCAAATGCCACACTCTCTTCCTCCTCGGAGATTATTATTATTCACACTGCTCAGAGTTCAGGACAGCTGGGCAGCAAAATTACCAGCTCCTCTTCGTACACAAAGTTAAAATCCAGAGACCACCTCCTCTCCAGGCATGCTAATAAGGAGGACCATCAGCCTCCCAGTGGGAAATGGACAGAGGGTCACCCCAGCATTCTTTCACAGGTCTTAGATCCTCATTCCCCCGGTGCAACCACACTGTTGTCGCTCTGTGACTCAGCGGTCTCTCTAAATACGCCAGAACATCAGGAGAATGGATCCCAAGCCATGAGCTATAACTGTAAAAACCACCTGAGCTCTCCAGCCCATGCCCAGGACGTGGATGGCAAGAGTGAGTCCAGTTACTCAGGAGGTAGGGGGCCTGGCAGTTCTGAGCCCTGGGAATACAGTGCCTCTGGTAACGGGCAGGCATCCCCACTGAAGGCACATGGGGCGACTCCTGGCTACTCCACTCCCGGGAGTAACGTGAGCAGCTGCAGTTTGGACCAGACATCCACCAAAGATGATGCCAGGTCCCTGTATTCAGAAGAGCACGATGGCTACTACACGTCTATGCAGCCTGACCCAGGACGCAGATCTGGAAACCAGAACAGTAGTGATGGCTTTGGGAACCCCAGGCACAGTGTGGTCAACGTGTTTGATGGGAGAGCTCAGAAAAACCAAGGGGACCGGTCACATTTCCATGACAAGTCTCTCTCGCGGAATATCTCTCTGAAAAAAGCGAAGAAGCCGCCTCTGCCACCCTCGAGGACGGACTCCCTGCGCAGGATTCCCAAGAAGGGCGTCCAGTCAAACGGGCAGGCGCTAAACGAGAGCCTGATCGCCTCCCTCCAGCACTCGCTGCAGCTGAACCTCCCGGGCAAGGGCGGCAGCTCACCCTCGCAGAGCCCCTGCAGTGACTTCGAAGAGCCTTGGCTGCCTCGCTCCCGCAGCCAGAGCACGGTGAGCGGGAGCAGCAGCATGACCTCGGCCACCACCCCCAACGTCTACTCCCTGTGCGGGGCCACGCCGTCGCAGAGCGACACGAGCAGCGTCAAGTCCGAGTACACGGACCCTTGGGGTTACTACATTGACTACACCGGCATGCAGGAAGACCCCGGGCACGCCGGCGGGGGCTGCTCGGCCGGCAGCAGGGCGCCGGCAGGGAACGGGCCAGTCCACCATGTTCACGACGGAGCCAGGACCGTGATGCCCCAAGTGCCTGGTGGCTCCGTCAAACCAAAGATCACATCGCCGGAGAAATCCCACCGGGTCACTTCTCCATCCAGTGGGTATTCCAGCCAGTCCAACACGCCCACAGCACTCACCCCAGTGCCTGTGTTTTTAAAGTCAGCGTCACCAGCAAACGGGAAGGGGAAGACCAAGCCCAAGGTGCCAGAAAGGAAGTCCTCTCTGATATCTTCAATCTCCATCTCCTCCTCGTCCACGTCTCTGTCTTCCAACACTTCCACGGAAGGGGGCGGGACCATGAAGAAGCTGGATTCGGTGCTGGCGTCTCCCCCTGCCCCTCTTCCTTCTCTTCCCTCACCATGTCCTGCGGACAAGTCTCCTTTCCTTCCTCCTCCCCCGCCTTTAGCGGATTCCCCCAACGGCTCTCTGCCTCAGTCTCCCCTCTTCCCCCCTCCACCGCCAGAAGTTCTCACTCCCTTCTCTCCCCCCACCAGCGCGTGCTTTCCTCCTCCCCCCAGGGCCCTTAGCCCCCTTACTCTGGGTGCCCCTGCTTCCCTGCCGCCTGCCCCCGCTTCCGGACCCTCCTCGGCTCCCCCGCCTGCCCCACCCCTTGACCCCAAATGGATGAAAGATGCCAGGCCTTCTTTGAAAAAATCTGGCCAGCCAGAATGCTCCCAGGAGGCCTTCCGGCAGCCTCCTAACAAGGAGGAGGGCAGCAGACCCCCCATGCCCCTGATAACCACTGAAGCGTTGCAGATGGTACAGTTGAGGCCCGTGAAAAAGAACTCAGGAACCGAGCAAGCACTGTTATGTGAACAAGTATCTCAGGAAAAACGAACTCCGGTTGTTCCCCAGTATCATTTAAAGCCATCTGCTTTCATGAAATCCCGAAATAGCATAAATGAAATGGAGAGTGAAAGCCAGCCTGCCTCTGTGACAAGCTCGCCGCCGACTCCTGCCAAGAGCTTGAGTCAGGG
Organism: Lutra lutra; assembly: GCF_902655055.1. Lineage (NCBI taxonomy): Eukaryota > Metazoa > Chordata > Mammalia > Carnivora > Mustelidae > Lutra > Lutra lutra. The sequence continues at coordinate 89,679,200 of NC_062283.1, read as the reverse complement.
TCACCAGGACAGTGCAGCCGAGCGTGGCCTCCCGAGCCGCAGCCCCGGCAGTGCTGAGGAGTCTGAGGCTGCGCCGGACCCCAGGGCCGCCCCGCTGCAGGAGCCCCCCGGCCCTTCACCCAGCAGGAAGCCGCCCCCCATTTCCAAGAAGCCCAAACTGTTCCTCGTGGTGCCGCCTCCGCAGAGAGATTTCATAGCGGAGCCCGCGGAGAACGTGAGCGGAGCATCACCCAGCCCCACGAGGGGAGAGGCAACAGAGAGTTGTAGAGCCAGGGCTGGTGCTGAGGAGACGGGCTCTGGCAGCTTGGTTCTCGAGGGAGGAGCCGCAGGATCCGTGTCTCCGGATAGAGTGAAAGCCAATGTCCCCATGGTGCAGCCCGATGTCTCGCCAGCCCCCACGCGGGAGGAGCCAGGTGCCGAGAACAGTGCAGACGGTGGAGGCAGCGTGGAGAGCTGCCTGTCGCTCCAGGACGGAGGGCGTGAGTATGCTTTTCTCTTTCCTTCCCCTTGGACCATATGCAGCCCCTGTAGAAGAGAAGGCTAGTGCGTGTCCCCGGGAAAGCCAGCAGCACGCGGGCTGCCGGTGCCGCCATACACTCAGGTTACCAACTAGGCATTTTAAGAAATTAAAAAAAAAAAAAAAAAATGGAGATCTCAGGGTATTTATTGCTTCCTGAACGTCAGAAAATAGAGGGGTAGGGTGGTCTGCAGCAGACAGGGTATTAAATAGCAAGGAGTAGTAGTCTCCCTTCTGGAGAGCTGCAGAGAAATGTTACAACAAGATTTAAGACACATTCAGTAGCAGTTCTAGACTTCAACAGAAAAGAATGAGCTCTGGCTCTCCTGATCAGAATGGAAGATCAAAATGACAGACCCCACTGCCTGCCTGTCCTGTGGTCCTCCATTGGCAGGAATGGCAGGGACAGCATATTGGGAAGCCTGGCTGAAGACTGAAATTCAAGTCACTTGTGCGTCCTGTGCTTGCTTCTTCTAGCAGGGGTGCCAGAACCTGACACAGCTGGTTCTTCCTCCGAAGCCGGTGACTTCCTTAGGGAAGAAGGGAGTGATGAGGTGATGACCCCCAGTAGACCCCGGACCACAGAAGACCTTTTTGCAGCCATTCACAGGTATCTAAAACTCCTTCCTCTTAATTTTGATCTTTACGAGTCTACCTTTCTGAATGCTTCCTCACTTTGTCTTCCTTGAGTTTTTTCCTGTCACCCATTAGCTCGATCATTTATTTTTGGTGTGTTTCTGTATTCTTATTTCCTCTGACTCCCAATTTCTGTTTTACTTTGTTCCACTGATTTTTATGATGCTATGGGGGACAGAGACTCCATGTGGTGCCTTCTGCTTGGCATTGCGCTTGCTGGCAAGACATGCAATGTGTCAGTCATATGACAGAGTATTTCAAGAATTGGATTAGAGCAATGGATAGTCCAGTCCAGGATGAACGAGGCTGTTTTGTGGACATAAGCTACACAGACCAGCTCCACAGGACTTCTTTCCTAAGGGTGTGTTGTGTTTTGTTTTGTTTTTAAAATTATTTTTGTGTTACAGAAATTTCAGGATTTTTTAGTGCAGTTGTCTTGGCTACTTAAATGTTTCAATACAAGAGTACAATCTTTTCAAAGCAGAGTGGAAGGAATTAAAGTTGTTATTGTATACTGTTAGTGCCATCTACTGGCACGAGAAATTGTTGGGTTTAAAAAAAAATGTAGAGTAAATTTTTCAAAATAACTGCCTGAACTGTTGTTATACTTTTTACATGTGGTCGCCTTAGAGAGTGAGTATAATTTAGCACGAAAACTATATACTGCCTTTTTTCTGGTTGTAAACAGCCTGTACTCCCAACAGTGTCGTTGTAGGGATTGATAAGGTTGTACATGTTGCAAGTACTTTGAAACACAATGCTGTATAAACCCTTTGCTTCCTTCTCGACTTCTTTGCTGCAGTATTTTCAGATAATTCTTATGAATGTCCTTCTGCCGCCAAGGCCTTACACAGCACTGAATGGAGGTCCCTTTCTTCTTCCAGAGACAAAGATGCCCATAAAGTCATTTGATTCTCTGTGTAAATTACCTTGTGTCAGGACTGTTTTCCCTTCTTGGAATTTAACTGAAAAGGCTATTGTGTGAGATGAAAAACATAGGACTGTCCTGATTTGAAATTCCCCGTGCAGCATATAAATATCTAACTTGGAGGGGAGTGGTGGAACCAAGCGAGGGAGTTAGGTGTTTGTCAAGAATTTTGTTCTTTACCTCTTGACTCTAGTATTGATATAATATCCCCAAAGACCCTAAAGACTGCCTCTTCAACATCGTCTTTCTGACTGGTATCTTTGATCTCATTAGAAATCAATGAGGTAAATGGTACATACTCATCCTGTCTGATGGCTGAGTAAAATTAAAGAGGGCACGTGATATGATGAGCACTGGGTGTTATATTCAACGGATGAATCATTGAACGTTGTATCAAAAACTAATGATCTACTATATCCTGGCTAATTGAATTTAAATTAAAAAAATCAGATAATCCAATCGGAAAAAAGAAATAAAGAGGTAGCTGCTTATGAAACTGTTTCTCAGAACAGTGAAATGAAAATGCTACATGCTTTGAAGCCAACTTTAGTGGCATTTCTAGAAGTTTATCCAGATGTTTCTAACTCTCACCGTGCTAGACCCATAATAAGCACTTAATAAATATTTTCTGAATTAAATGAAACCGATTAGAATTTAACTCTTAGGAATTCTTCCAAGACTTGACGTCTTTCATTTAGTCTGGAATGCACTGGGTTGCTGAACACGTAGGCATATAGATTTATAGTAGCGGTCCCCAGAGAAGACGTGTTGCTGATGGCTCTGTCTACTAACTACTTGGTCTCAGTGAGGAACCCAACTGTTGTGGGGCCAAGTTACTATGTGCTTTCCCAAAAAATATGCCAAAGTTCGCATCCATATTTTACTTTGGGAAGCTTCTTAAGGCACCGAGAAATCTGTGGTTTCTCCTACTAGTGAATTCTATCTACTGCAGACGTGGAAATCTGCCAGTCTCTATTATTCTGCGTACACATGGTAGAAATAAAGGCCAAGTAGGGTATGGATCACAAAGAGAGCAAGGACACCTGCTCATTTCTGTTTTAGCATCGATAATGTATTAGCAGACATAGGAAAAATCCACTGAAGTCTGATTTTTAGGGCTTAATTTTATATTTGTCAGCACTAAGCTAATAATTTAAAAGAAGGAGTATCTCATCTGTACCACAGCCTTCAGATTTTATAATGCAAATTAATTCACTTCAGATTTAAAGCCAGATGGAAAATGTGGAACACCAGTTGAGGTGTGAAATTTTTATATTTATTGAAGTAATTAGTTTTCAAGCCCATGTTAACTGTTTGAGCACTTTTTATAGCCCTCTTCTTTAGAAATACACACACAGTGTATGTGTGCGTGTGTATATACACATGTATACATACGTTTATGCCGAGAATTCATAGAATTCATATGTTTAGATTTAATTCTCATTTTCGGGCCGCAGCTGCTCTTGAGAAACAACAAAACTTTTATAAATTCCCATTTCCTATCTTAATTTGAAGTCCACAGTTAAAGGCCATAACTTGAATCAGGGGTAGCCAGGGGCTTGATGTGTGGGTCTTAGCACACCCTCACCTTTTAAAACCCAAACAAGAACTTAGGCTCCAAAGTGGTCCCTGCAAGGATCCGGTGAACAGAGCTGCCCTTGAGAAGGAGCCACTAGAGGTCGTGAGGTCACGTGCTGCAGGCGGGGAGATACTGCATCGAGTCCTCGTTCTTGGAGAAGGCTGTGTGGCTTGGCTCTTTGGCCTTAGTTACCTTCTCTGGTCAGACGGGTTGAAGTCATTTCCAGCTCTGAGATGCTGAGACGTTATTTCTGTCGGCTGGTCAGGAATGTGTGCCAGAGCGCCGCTCTCTGCTGACAGCGGAGCAGGGCCATTGACCTAAAGTATCAGAGGCCCAGCTCTACAGCCTCTAAGGGGCTGGTGCCATGTCAGCTCTGGCTGCCCTTCACACTTTGTTTTTAGCCTTTGCCACTTCCTGTCTTCCACTTTGGGGGCTTCCTTTTGGCCAGAAGCATGGAGAGGACCCAGGGAGCACCAAGCCCCCAGCAGCCTGCAGGGCCCATCCTCTCCAGTGCTTGGTTGTGCAGGCCTGGTCAGAACAGCGCAGAAGCCTGGCCTGGTGGCAGGGCGGAAGAGCTGGAGTTCCCTGAATGACAGTTTGGTTAAGCACATCCTTCATGCCCGACACTCCATAGCTGTTACTTGCACTCATCTTTATTGGTAAAGTGTGAGCTCTCCACTGTTTATTTCCCCTTCCAGGTAGGAAACTGAGTCAGAAACTTCAACTTTCCCAAGGTCACAGAGCAAGGTAACTTGAGTGTGGGATTTAACCCAGGTCTCTGTGACTCTGGGGTTCTTTAGCTCACTGAAGCCTCACAGACCTGTGAGGTTAGTATCCTCACCCCCATTTTGCAAGTACGAAAGCGAAGTTGCAGCATAGATGAGTAGCTTGCCCAAGGTGCCACAGCTGGAAGTGCTCAAATTCAGTTCTTTATCTGTATATACAATAGCATCCTCTTTATCTTTCCCTGCTGCATATGCTGGAATTTTATAGCAAACAAAGAGGTAATACCCGTGTCTTTATTTGATTAAATGTACCAAGTTTCCTTAAAGCACCTGCACTTAGCTGAGAGATTCCTTGCAGACTGAGTTGTTCTTAGGAAGACACCAGCAAGGGGCCCTTTGGTTCATCTGCTTTATTACCCCTGACTCACTCTTGGTACAAGACACATGGAACAGTGAGGTTCTTAGAGACTGAAGACAAGAAGCACCTCCAGGAAACATTTTACTTATCCCTACCGGCCCCTCCTCTTTCACATTATCCCCACATTCCTCAGATTTTCTTGATTGGTGGGAGGTTGTCTGAAACCAGTCAGGCAACAGAATGTGGTGTGGAAGGTTCACCCTTGTTTTCTGGAAAATGGGATTTTGAGAAGTTGACATAGGGTCCAGTAAGAGCCAAGGAAGACGGGTTTTATATCAGACTCTAGAATGACTAATAATGCAGAGTTGTAGAGTCATTCTAGAACCTGAGGGTGGGGGTTTACCTCAAGGTAGGCAATATTTTGGGGGTTGGCTTACCCATTAGCCCTGTTCAAGGGCTAAGGTCAAACAAGAAAAGAAAGAGTAGAGAAAAGGGTGGTTGGCACTGAAATGCTCTCAAGATCAGTCCAGTATAGTAGAGTTACATAAAAATGGCAATTATTCGTAAATTTTGAAGTGATCCTCACCAAAATAAGTTAATAATCATGTCTGAGATGTGTTTCAAAATAATCCAGTGAGGGTAGAGATGAAAGAAAGATGACCATAAGTTAATCATCCACCATAGCGGGGTCAGGGCTCACGTGATAATACAATGAACTATTAAAGTAACTCTTCACAAATGGTGATGTGAGTATGCAGTGAGTAGCGTGGTTGTGACTGATGTCCCATGGTCCCCTGGGAGTTAACCTTCATCTTAATATCATTAAATCTCAGATCCAAGAGGAAAGTCCTCGGCCGCAAAGATTCAGATGAGGATCACTCCCGGAACCATTCTCCTTCCCCTCCAGTGACACCCACCGGTGCTGCCCCCAGCCTGGCGTCCCCAAAACAAGTGGGGTCAATTCAGAGAAGCGTCCGTAAAAGCAGCACCAGCAGTGACAACTTCAAAGCTCTGCTGCTAAAAAAGGGGAGTCGCTCAGACACCAGTGCCCGCATGTCTGCAGCCGAGATGCTAAAGAACACAGACCCTAGATTCCAGAGGTCAAGGTCAGAGCCTTCGCCAGACACCCCCGAGAGCCCATCCAGCTGCTCCCCAAGCAAGAACAGAAGGGCCCAGGAGGAGTGGGCCAAGAACGAAGGCTTGATGCCTCGGAGTCTGTCCTTTTCCGGCCCCCGGTACGGCCGCAGTCGGACCCCACCTTCTGCCGCCAGCAGCAGGTTCAGCGTGCGGAACCGGATCCAGAGCAGCCCCATGACCGTTATCTCGGAAGGCGAAGGGGAGGCCCTGGAGCCGGTAGACAACAGGGCGCGTTGGGCCCTGGGCACGGCCAGGGGGTGTTCCCTAGATGGACTGGTAGGGGGTGAAACGGACCGGGGCAGCCTGCTCTGTGGTGGGGAGCCCGCCGCCTCCCTGCAGACACAGGGTCCCAGCCCCACAGATGGGCCGGTCCGTGCCGAGGGCGCAGATCCAGCAGAACAGAGTGGAGGTCCTCTTCGGGAAGAGAGCTAGGGACGAGAGCCTGACTCTCCTAGGTAATGCGAGGGAGGCATGCAACATGTGGCTCTAGGAAAGCCCGGCACACAGGTACCCTTCCCTGCCTGGCCTGCGGATCCCACTCAGCGTTCGCTCCGTTTCTGCCCTGGGCCCCAGCACGGAAGAAGAGCATCACACAGGACTCACTTGGCACTTGCCCTGTGGCTTAAAAGCAAGTAGAAGCTTAACTTCTTAAAGTGCTTCCTGGGGAAGACTTTTTTTTTTTTTTTTTTTTTTGCAAAATGCTGGGTGTTTGTATGGAGGGGGTTGTGTGTGTGCATATTGAACACTTTACATGTTTAAAAAAATACACACATATAGCGTGTACAGAGTGGGAGAAGGAAACACAGTTAAGCTGGGTAGAGGAATGGAGGCTTCTGGACTAGGTGGTAAGAATCGGTTTAAAAGTATCACGTTGTCAGAAATTAGTGAGTTCCTGAAGAAGGGAGTGAGAGAAGCTTTCTTCTAAGAAAGAGGGGGCCTGTGCATGGGTGCCCCTGCAGAGGACACATGGCAGTGCAGGCCCCAGTGTGCTTTCCATGTGAGCCATGTATGTCATGATGAACCCAAAACGATGGGAAAGGGCTAACGGACTAATGGGTTCAGGTACTTTTTTCTTGGGGGGGCGGGGTGGGGGACTTTGTTTCCTTTTCGTGAAATTGGCAAACACGTGGAGGGGACATGCTATAACTCGGAGCCAGCTGCTGGTGCAGACATAGACTCCCAGCTCTCAGCCTGACTTTGAGACACATGGGTCCTTCTGTACTGAATTCCCTCCTTGAGGAGCAGTAGAGGCCTCCTTGAGACTAGCAGTGAGATGGGCATATGCGGGAAGGGTGAGCGAGGAGGGGGCACGTGAGACACTGCTAGAAGCGGTTTCCTGCTTAGTCAATAAAACTATTTTTCAGAATTAAATTTGAAAACTTGCACTACAGAACTGTGGGTGGAGATTTTCCTTTTACAACTGTTTGTACCAGAGTTTAAACTTCCATTTGGCAATTTCTTACCATTTGAAATGTCAGCATTTGCTAACTTTTGGATATCCTTTTGGTTACACCAAAGAAAAAGGTATGGCTATTTTTCCTTGAACTGCCTACAGTATCATGTCCTCATTTGGAAAGGTTTATGAGAATCGATTATATATTACCTTACTTTGAAGAAAATGCTGAATAGCTCTTGTTAGTCAAATAAACTAATACAAATTGGCAGGGCTTGACTATTAATTAGCCCTGGGAAATGAGTTTTTAGATTAAAAAGATTTTTTGCATCATTTGGTTTGTGAGTTTTTATATATTTTATAAGGAATTGAGTTGGCTAATTACCTTCTAATCTTCTCCAGTTAGAATTTTAATACTTTTAGGCATGGGAGAAAAGTGTGTAAAGTATTTATTTTTATGTCCTATTCTTGTGACCTCCTTTCCCTGTTCTCTCCCAACTGACGTGGACTTGGACTCCTGTATTTGTTGGCTAAATAAAATAAGTCTTGTCTTCTTCATTCGAAGGACCTAAGAGGACAGTACTGAGATTCTTGACCTACGTACAATGCAGCTGCCAGTGGTCATTTTTTTTGGTATAAAAATATCATCGATAAGTTGGACTATATAGGCCAGATTATCAAAGGGTTTGTTATACATTACAGCTTTAGGTACCCATTTTAGACATGTCTTTGAGACAAAAACAAACCTATAGGATTAAGACTTCTCCCATTCTCTGAAGAAAACAAAACACTTCTTTTCACACAACCAGAAATCAAGACCTGACATTTGGCTGAAGGCTAAAGGACTTTTTACCATTTGGAGCAATTGTCTACTACATTGGGCACAAGGATCTTTTCTTCTAAATTTTAGAAAAGTGGTGTTGGCTTCTGAATATGAAGTCTTCTCATAGCTCCCTAAACAAGATTAGAATGTACGTGGATATGAGAAAACCTTAACTTAATATATAAATCATTTATGTCGAAGGTATAAAGTAAACAACATCAAAACTAATTATAAAACTATTTAAAAAATCCCCGTTTTTTAAAGAAAAAAATATTAGGTTTTAAAATTTGCTTTGAATAAAACAATTATAAAGTAAATATTTGAATGTTATTTCTTTTTGTTTGTACACTCACTTTTGAATAATAAGGTAGGCCTCCTTTCATGGAACTGTTGAGTGCTTTGCTGGATACAAACAGAACAGCAGCGAAGACCAGAAGGAGCCTGTGGGAGGTGGGGTCCCAACAGAGAGGAGATAGAATGTCACAGACGCTGTGGATGGTTCCATCTAAAAGGACATATGGAAAAACAACTCTGAACAATGTCCTATCGACTCTTGAATAAAAAAGGAAAAATGTCTTGACCGATAGATAGTTCAGGTGATGTGGCATGTGGAGGGATGCGAGAACTTCTCACAGGCGTGCATGAAATATAGGAAGACGAGAATCTAGATTTCACCCCTGAAACATATGGCGTCTTTGGCTTTGCTGCTTTATTCCTCCGTGAGGACTCGCTGCTGGTAACAGACCATATCATCTTTAAAAATTCAGTCCACATAGACGTGTGACCTTTCCTCATACCCTGAGACTGTTAAGTGCCAGAGAATCGTAGACAGAAGCCCTGGGGCTAAATTATTTCCACCTTATTTTTCCTGAGAGTTGGGGAGAGAGACAAATGACCATGGGGCCTGTCAGTGGGAAGCCACCTCACCTTTGGTCTGATTTCTGCCCTCCTGTTTCTGAAGAATGTCGATTGTGAGACCATTGCTTCTCCTGTGGGGATGTGCGTTTATTCGTTTAGGGAGTCATAGTAACAAGGGGAAAAAAGGAGCCATTTCCACATCTCTGTCTTCTGCCTGCCCTGCAGCACCATGCCCGGCTCTGTGATGGGCATCCTGGTGGGACAGGTGAAGCATGGGATTGGCTTTATTCGTTCTGCCTTAATGTGTTTTCAGCACATTAACTGAAGGTGAATAACCATTTACGTTCCTGAGAGTCCATCATGAAATGAGTACAACAGGATAACTGGGGTGGATATTAGGATATTTTCGGGGGACAGGGTTGGAAGGAGGGTCTTTCAAACGAAACATGGACCTGACTCTTCAGGTCCGTTTGATTCTTGAGGCCTGTTTTTCTGTAATAAGCTATTCAGTTACTGTAATATAGTTTCTTTCGATGAGCTTCTCTAAACCACCTTCTACACAGGCCAGCCTTTACTCATAAAAGAGGACTGGAGCGCAATCTGTAGTCATTTGTTCAGCAGTGAAAAAAAGCCCTTTATTAAATACTTCTAATGTGCTAGGTAAAGAGCAGGGATCCTAGGATTAAAAAAATGTGGTTGAGAGTTTCCAGATCTAGTGAAAAAAAAAAACACAAACTGTAAACTGTGTCAGAATAGAAGAGAAGAAAGAGCCCTCTGGCCTTCACAGCCAGCCCTGTTGGGACCCGACCCTCTGTGTGTTCTCCTTTACCACCGGAACAACTGATGTTGATTCATACTGGCGACGCACCCAACCCAAACACTACCTCACAGCCTCCCCTGTAGTCAGGAGGGCACTGTGGCCAATGAGACATGAACAGTAATCTGGAAATCTCCAGGATGTTTGCCAATACAGGAACCAGCTCCATCCCTTGTGGCTTCCTTTCTCCCGTTTCTCCCTGAATGAGTGGGAGGCTAGGAGAGGAGCCATACTCTTCCAGCCTTTCAGCACCAATGGGTTGAAAGCCGCATGTTGTGGAAGGTGGAGGAGAAAGGAGCCTGGTCCACTGATTACCTCAAGAGCCACTGTACCATCCTTGAGCTATCCACCTCCAGGCACACTGGGTAAGTCATTTTTCCACTCGTGGTTGAGGGATAAGGTTCTCAGAGGAAGGTATCCTTGCCTTGACTTTTTTTTTTTTTTTTTTTTTTTTAGCCCTCTCTATACCCAGTGTGGGGTTCGAACTCACAACCCTGAGATCAAGAGTGAGCCAGCCAGGTGTCCCAGGTGTCATTGCTTTTGACTAGGTAGATGTGGGGAGGGATTGATGATGAACCTGAACTGAGGCGTTATGGCAAAGGAGGGTTTCACCAAGCAGGGGAAGCTGACAGAAGAACACTCCAAATGGAGGGGCAGCATGAGCACAGACACACAGGCCAGGTGTTCAGAGGAAGCCACGTAGTCTCTAGGGAAATGTCTCTAGGGAAACGTAGTAGGGCACGAGACTGGAAAGGTCATCTCTGGCAAGAATGTAGAGGACCCAGGATGCTCTCCCAAGGAATTTAGGTTTTCTGTAGTATTTGGAAACAGTGAAGGTTTTATAAGAAGGAGAATGGTATGACCTGGCTTGGTTCTTAGCCTTCTAAAGCTACACTCTTCTCTGTTGACTACATCTAATTCCATAGCATTAAGTGTGTGTGTGTGTGTGTGTGTGTGTGTGTACTGGTGACTCCTGAACACCTCCTCTGTGATCTCCAAATCAGTAATACCTACTGCCCACTCAGAATCTGCATTAAAGGTATTTTAAACTTAATATCTCCAAACCATTCTTCTATCCCCGCCCAAAACACGCAAATCTCTACCTTATCAATTAACAACATTACACACACAATGGCTCATGTGCCATATCCAGGTTCCTTCTTGTGCCTGTTTCCTTTTCACCGACGTCTAAATCCTAAGCAAGTCATGTCAATCATACTGCCAGACTATTTCACAAATCCAGTCACTTCTCACTGGTTCCCTTGCTACTGCTCAGGTCGAAGTTGTTTTCTCCCACCCAGACTCTTGTAGAAGCTTCCCAACTGGTCGGATCTTTAAGGCGCATCTTCAGTTACTCTTAATGTGGCATACAAAATAAGCTCTTAAAAACAATTCATAGCCCTCCAGTGTTTGGAACCCTTCGAAGACTATTACCATCAGAATAGGATTCTAAGGCCTTGCTGTGACCTTTAAGATCTGCCACTGTTCCCCTCACTCAAAGGGTCTGGCCTTATTCTGGTTTCAGTCCCTGAGCAGAAGCTACTCCCCACCTCAGAGCCTTTAACTACTGAAAAGAAAAGTTCCTCTATTTCTATGCTGCCTTAGTTTCCTTGGCAAGTAGACACCAAGATCATGAAGAGTGTCAACGGTTTTATTGGAGTATAACACCTTTAAAAGGAAAAGGGAGAAAGGAAGATGAGGCCAGGAAAGCTATCGGATGGCAGTCCTGACCTTACATGTCTGCCTAGCCTATGAGAACTCAGGAAAGCTCATACACTAGCTGGTCATTTGTTGGACAGAAACAACTAGGTCCTTTACCACTGCCTTACTTGGTCTTTGGTAAGAGGTTACACAGAGAAAAACGTGCCTTCAGTTTCCAGTACTTAGTGTGATTATTGGCCACCAACCCTTTCTGATTTTGGGAGTAGTATGACCTTAGCTTAAAAGGTCATACTACTGATGAAGCCAGCAGTTAGAGGCTGTCAACCAACTACACTATTTGAAGCTGGCTGGCAAGCCTTGAAAAGAGATCTAAGTGGCACATCTCCATGCTTGCCACGGTCCTCCCCGTGCACCTTGTAGGTCCTCTTCTCCCTTCCCCCCCAACCCGCCCCACCAAAAATCATGAGAGCCGCTCCTCCAGGGCTCTGGTGGACTCCTTTGCATGAGGAGAAAAATGTTTTAAAGGAGCATGGTGGGACCAACTGTAGCCCTTCCTGCCATTGGCCTGGGGCCACATCTGATATTCATCATTTCCACGCCCCCCATGCCCCTCCATGTCCTTTACCTTCAACTGCCGCCTCTGCTCATCTCCCTGGCTTTCCTAGCAGTGTGAACCAAGCTGTCATTCCCAAGGGTCCTGAGGTCCTGAGAATCAAACCATTCTGGGACTAGGGTTGCTACACTTGTCCATTCACAGTTCCAACTGGGCAAAGGATGCCCCAAGTGGGAGTCATGTCCCTGGGGGTTCCTGCTAGCCTCTGTTTCTGCCACCATTGCTACTTTATTTGTGTGCATGCTATGCCAGCACTGGGATGGGCACCAACAAAAGCTAAGGTGCCAGGCTGAGTGCCTTTCTGGTGGGCATAAACATGTGAGACAGCGCTTTTCTTGCTCTGTGCCTGCTCTCATATGTCCATCCACATGCCTCCATCCTCAGACTTCCTTGTCTAAGTCATCCTTTCTTCTTTTTCCTTTCCAAACTCTGGATCCATTGGCCAAGCCATTTGCCATTGCCATGACTCCAGGTATATTTCACCTTTTCCCTTGCAAAGTAAATGACCAGGTCCATTACCAAAAACCCTGCCCTGCCCTATTTTTTTTTTTTTTTCAGAAAAATCACAGAAATTTTTTCCTCCAAGTTGTCTTTCAACATCACCCCTGAGGATGCTGTCCCTATTGATCTTGCACCCTCAGAGTAAGTTAAGTGATCAGTGCGCCAAGTTGAAGTTTTTCCCTCTTCCTTCAGCTAATCATACAGGTCTTCCAAATAACCAGAGGGAGGGAAGCAGTGGGAATGGGTGTAAGCAGGGGGAATGGGTGCAACCATGATGACACAGGAGTTCGGGTGGTCTTTTCATGCAGCTTGCTTATGTACTCTAGTCCTGCTCATGCTTGCTTCTGGATGTATCATTTCTGTGTTATGATGGACCACTGGTCCTGCCAACTTTATGACTATGAACGTAAGATGGGCAGTTTTGGACACATCATCATGTGGTGTTTCATAGTGGCATCTCTCCTAGGGCCTAGTAGCCTACCTGAAGCTTTTTTTAAAAAACCATGTCATACTCTTCTGAAGTTAGCAAGCCTTGCTTCAGGAACCCCGGGACCTGCATTGTGATTCTCCCCCTGGGGCTTGTCATAATTCTACATTGTTTTCTTTTCATTGCATTTCTTTCTTTTCTTTACCTCTGATAACATAAGTCTGAGAGATCACATGGGCCATGCTGCTAATTCCTTCCTGTCTGTCACTTCTAGGTCTGTTCCTAATCCTAATTGATTTTTTTCCTCCTAATTAAGAGTCATAATTTTGTTTCTTTACATATTTCTAAAAGATTTTTTTTTATTGAATGTTGGGAGTTGTTTGTTGGTGGATTTTGTTGTATTCCTTTAAATAGTATTGGGCCTTATTCAGGCACACAGCCAAGTTTCTTGGGATTAGTTTGATCCTTTCAAGGATTGCTTTTAAGCTTCATTAAGGGAGGTCTAGAAAACTCTTTGGTTTAGACAATTAAACCTCACGACTAAGGTAATACCCTTGTGAGGCACTAGCGGATGCCCCCCTGCATTTTGAGTTATTTCTACTCCTGCTAACAAAAACAAAAACTGTTTCCTGCCTGAAATATGATCTGTGAGTCATTTCTTCTACTGTTTTCCAGTTGTTCATTTCTTGGCTTGGATACTTTCTTCTTATACCTTCACAGATCAGTGCTTGGCCAAGAACCTAAGAGGACTCACTGTAGATATAGAGAGGTGTGTGTGTGTGTGTTTCTTCATCCTCTATGCTGCTGAACAAATTCTGTTCCCTTTGGCATCCCCTAATACTGATCTCTGTCTTCTCAAATGTCTTCTCAGTGAGCATAGGGGCCTCTGTTTGGCTTCCTCCTACCTGCTTTGCTGCCTAGAAACAGCCTCAAAGCCATAAGCTTGAACAGTCACTGAACTCACCTTTCCACACCCACCCAGCTCTCCCAACCCCTTCTCTCTGAGAGCACAGTTAGGTACTGTGGCTTTCAATGTCTGGTTCCTAGTTCACCATCACAACTAGAAGTGGATGTTCACCCGAGGATCTTTAAAAATATTGCTCAAGGGAATACTGTTTTTGATTTAGTGGGCCAGTTTGGAAAGAGAGGGGTTAGAAGCTTAGACTCTTTCCTCAGAAGTCAAGAAATCAATGTGGGGTCATCTTACCTTCCAAGTATGCCAATTTTAATTATGCATCCAGGGATTGAGGCAAAAACCAGTGCTTGGTCTGCAGACCCAGGGAACCAACTGGAAGCAAACTTTGATTAAAACTCCATTTATTTTCTAACCTCCATATGCTCTCACTTTAATGAGGAAGAGGAACTATGATGACACCCTAGGTTTCCAGGCATCCAATGTCATTTGGGAACCCAGTGTATCTGGGTAGTTCCCTGTCTCCAGGGTACATCCACCTGAGTAAATGGACACAGGTCCCTTTAGAAAAATACTGGAGGACTCATCAGTGTGCATACTTACTGAAATATTGTGGGAAACTTTTCCTGGGAACCCAACCACCTCTTCAGCCAGTGAGTTTTGAGTCTGAAAAGAGGCTCAACTCTGGAAACTGGGCAAGGGGTCAGTGTTGTGGGCAGGGGTGGGGGGCGGTGGGAGTGGTGATCTCAGCCCCCTGCTTATCCATTCCTGCTCTCCTTGGGTTATGTATAAAGAACATTACCCTTGTTGGCTACCCAGTCTATTGTGTCCTTCCAGATGCCATGTTCTAGTAACCATTTCCGTGAGATCATCACAGGATAGGCCTCCTGGGCTGCCCTTTTGCCCTTAGTGTTTAACACGATCATTAACTCACCCTGGTTTCTGCAATGAGCGCTGCCACCTGGGCTCTTTGGAGTCTGCCCCTCACCCACATGGCTGTCCTGACAAGCTAGATTCCTCCCCAGCCTGTCCTGCCAGCCTGGGCTTCGAAGGACAGCCACTGCTCAGCACGTGGTTTTGCTCACACACCTGTCACATGTGCCTTTCCAGGAGGATGTAATTGGGCCACTTGCTGAACAGCGGGTCCTCCGGGCCTTCCCATGGAACATAATTGCTATGGGCTGAATTGTGTCCCCTCCCCCAAGTTCACACTGAAGACGTCCTCAGCACCAATGCAGCTGTTGTTCAGAGATGGGCCTTCGGAAAATAACTCGGTTTTGATGAGGTCATGAGGAGGAGCCCTCAAGTCGGGCTTAGTGTTCCTACAAGAAGAAAAATAACCATCTTGTTGGTTCACAACTTGCTCAGGAACCTTCCCCGGGTGTCATCTGAAGTTGGGCCCCAAACGCAGAGGGCAGGGAGAGAGCAAAGGAAGAGGTAAACCGCCTCATACGGGTCGGTGGCAGTTTCGGTAAACAAGGGAACAGGGGAGGTTTGTCTTAGGTAGCTGCATGACCTGGAGTTTTCCGCACCTGCCCACCAGAACCTCCAAAGTTTTCCGCGGACCCACTTATCTGAGGCTTCCCCTCCCGCGGCTTCAGGCCCCGCACCGGAAGCTCCTCCTATGGAAGTGTGTTCAGAAGGTCAGGAGGAGCCCAGCGCTGTGTCACCATGCCTGTGTCCCTCACGTCGCCTTCTCTCCTAGCATAGGAATTTTGTCACCTCACGTCCCCACAAGGGTGAGTATAGCCCAACAAGGTATTTTGAAAGAGAGAGACCATATTCACATAACTTTTAGTAGAATAGTTTGTTAAAATTATTTCAATGTTATTATTGGTTATTGTTAACTTCTTACTGTGCCTACTTTTCATAAACTTAGACGTGATCAGAAGTATATAGGTATAGGAAAAAACCAGTATGTATACGATTCAGTACTGTCATGGTTTCAGGCCCCCGCTGGGGGGCTTAGAATGGATCTCCTGAAAAAAAAAGAAAAAAGAATGGATCCCCTGCAGCTAAGAGGGTACGACTGTGCCTAGAGGCCTTAACTGAGCCCCATCCCCGTTTCCATCCCTGGGCTGTGACCTTGTAGGAGTCCCTAGGAGCCAGGAGGACAAGAGGAGCGTGCATTCCACCCATAGGGGCGGTCGTGGGGAGCCTCCCACTGCCTGGGTCCAGCTCTGGGGTCAAGTGGCGTGTTCTTAATGACCTCCTCTGATACGTCCCCCTCGGCCACACAGGGTTATTGTAAGACAACGCTGTCTGCAAACCAGCAAGCCGGCCTTCAGAAGGCACTGAGTTGGCCAACACTCTAGTCTGAGCATTCCCAGCTGTTAGCACTGTGTGAAGCAAATTTCTGTCGTTAAAGCCCCCCCGCCAGTCTATGCGGTTTGTTACGACAGACCTAGCAGACTAAGACAAAAATCAGGTGGGTCTTATTGCTGCCCCTAACTATCCAGCATGGGCCCTTTCGTGAGCTTTGCATTCCTTCCTCTGTTCTCTCTCCCTGCAGCTCAGGCATTTTGACATTCCGATCACTTTTTCCAGGCCTCTAGGAGCCACCCACCTTAAAGCCGTGAGTTTGCACCAATCCCTGGAGTTTTTCTCACGGTATTAAATCCTGTATCCTAAGGGATAACCTCAAGCCAGTAAGCCTTCCCTTTATCCAGGCTTTTGACTGAGCACCTGGGGAACCGGGGCCCAAGTGCGCCATCTTGGCCTGCCAGTGGGTGGGTGTTGGCTAGGTTCCACAGCACCTGTGGCATGTTACCCATTTCTTCCTTCGTCAAGGCCTGGCATGGCCCCAGCCAGGTGATGCTATGACTTCACTTTGGGTACAGGCCTGGGAGGTGGGGGACGTCAGCTTCTTGGGACACCCGTTGCATTATGGGGACAGATCTCTCTGAATATAGCATTTCCTCCTGTTAAGGTGGGAGAAGGGGAAGGTTCTTAATGGGGAAAGGCTAAGCCTCTTCTGCAGGCCCAGAGTGTTCAGAAACTTTTAGGGAGTCAGAATTGTTGGGGGCATCCACCTACTGTCCTCATCATCCAGGTTTGGTCCTGACTTTGGTGTAAAAAAGGTTGTTTAGTTGAATTATTTTTTTTTTAAGATTTTCATTTATTTATTTGAGAGAGAGAGGAAGAGCCAGCGAGAGCAGGGGAGGGTAGACTCCCCAACTGAGCCCAGGGAGCCCAAAATGGGGCTCCATCCCAGGACCCCAGGATCATGACCTGAGCCGAGGGCAGACGCCCCAGTGGAGCCCCCCAGCTGCCACTGGTTGAATATCTTGGGTGGTTACTACTTTTACCATGAAATCCTGTGCTTGACCTACAGCTTTTTCTGATGAACTTCGGCATGAGGTGAGGGCTTCTTAGCAAAGAGACTCTGGCTCTCACACTTAGTTTTAAGTTGTCTGTTAATTGACCTCAGCTTTTCCTTATCCACCTGGAGGACATCAATTCAAGTTAGTAATAACCATTCGAGTCCATTACCCTTGTACTCATTACCCACCCCCACCACACATCTGAGACACCTGAAGCATCCACGGCCATTGCCCGCTTCTCCAGGAGTAAGTCACCTAAAGTTTTAATAACTAGACAGCCCTCTTATGCCCGGAGTCGTCTATGCACTGCCTGCCCACCAGGGATGTGAGCCTCAAAACCAACCACTCAGGGGGTAACCCAGTGTCAGGATGCTCTTAGCGCCCGTAATCAAGGGCCACTCTGACCCCAGTTATGCCGGTTTGACCCTGGGATGGAGTTAGAGCACAAGAAATGTATGACAAAGTTACAGGCTCTGAAAGGAGAAAGGAGAGGCACGATTGTGGGGGTGGAGTGAGCTGTCAGGCTTCTTAACAGATCTAATGACGTCTCCTAGCCCCCCACAGAGCTCCAGAACAAAGACTGCTTAGGTTCTTGCTTCATCACTTTGCTCAGTCTTTGGCTGGACAATGCCAGAAAACAGCAGACTATCAGTTCCCACTGCCTTGCTCAGGCACAGACTCTCTATGCCCGGAGAATAGTGTGTCCTTATCTTGAATCTGCAGCCAACCCTGAAGAGAGTGTCAGCTAGAGACATCAGCTGACCACAGCCCTCAAAGCCAGGCAGCTGGTCCTTTCTCGAATGTGGATCTGAGGAGTACAGCTCCATGTAATTGGAGAAGCCCCAAGTCCCTGAAAAGAAATGACCGGTCTTTGGCCACGGTTACACTAAGTACCAGAGATGACCAAGGACAACTTCATGTCAGTAATCTCAGCTCTAAACCAGCCTCCTACACTGGCCTGGGCAGCGGCAGCCTCACTCTGGGAACCGCGCACCTCCACCACAAAAGCTTGATTCCTAGGGTATTCCTAAAGGCTGCTAACCCTTGACCCCTGCACTTCCCACAACCCTGTACCAGATCAGCAGTTTCCTTTGTCCAGAGAGCTAGAGAGACTGCAAGCACAGCTCTCTCTTCTCTCTCTTGCTCAGCAATCACTACGCATAGCTTTTTGTTCTGAATACTGAACGTGGCCTCTTCCTTTGACCCAGTCATCTCTGCCCAAGGTGTCCCCAATCTTGGGGACTGACTGGCCCCTTCTCACCATCCCAGTCTCAAATCTCTCTTCCTCAGAGAGGACTGGGCTGTCCCCACCGTGTGACGTCTGCTGTCCCTGGTCATGCCACCCACCATCCCAGAGCCTCATTTCATCTATACCCTCTCCCTCTCCAGAAAATAAACCCCATGAGGACACTCACTGCTGTATTCTCAGGAAGGAGGACTGAATGGAAGAGTGAGAGGCGTTGTGGGATTGGATAATTATGAAGTCGCCGATGAGAGAGTGTTTCTGTCACCGCCATGTCCCAGCCCCCGTGCATAGTGCAGTGCCTGGAACGTGGTAGACATGCCACTATGACTTCTTCAAGAGTGAAGGAAAGCAAATGACCTTCCACTGAAATGTTTAGGGAGAAAGGTTAAGTGATAACTAGAAAAGACAGGATAAATGCACTGAATTTAAGTGAATTGTTTTCAGAGTTTGGAAAAGATAATCTCATGAAAAATGGATGGATACATCGACATGTGGAGAACTCTGAGGAAAGCAGTGATGGCTGGGGGACTGCCCAAGGAAGACACTGGATCGCTCTTTCCGGAGAAATCAGATCACCCAGGCAAAGGAGAGATGGGAATTATTGTCCCCTGCAAAAGTCTAGGGGGGAACTAGGATTTAATTTTGGGGGATAAGGACGGTCAGGCAGAATCTGAACCTGTTGGTAGGCAGGGTGGTTAGGACATGTGGTGCAAGACAGCTTAGAGAGGAGAGGAGGGGTGCTCGCTGATGGGGCAAGAGAGTTACACCAAGAGCAAATGTGGAAGGCTTAGCCTTAGAAAAGAGTCTACACAGAAGTTTGCTATAGATAAGAGAAGAACAATCTCCACAGAAATGTTGACATAAGGGATATGTGGTAGTCATTGCCAGCCATGTTATTAAAATAACTGATTTATTGCTATGAGAAATGTTCTCTGAATTGATTGAGGGCTGAAAAATGTTTTAGTTTATGATTTATGGGAGAGAAGGGGGAAATGGGATATCCTGGACTTGAATGGTACAAAATGCATTTTTTTCTGGAACATGTTTCAGATTTCAACTAGATGTTGGCTATCAGAAATATGCTTCTCTTGTTAAAAATGGAATTTATTGCATAAGAGGTGCCTATTTGCATAGAACTATAAGGTAAATATTAGAAATATTTACCTCATACAAGTAGAGACTAGTACTGTGGACAATCTAGTGGGAGGGCTAGAAGGGGTCCTCCAGTTGGTTTCTTTTAAATGAGCTAAAGAAGAAATTTAATTTCTTTTTGGCAAGCATAAAAAGGCAAATAACCTTGGGAAATAATTGCCTGAGATTTTAAAATTTTATATCCGTAAGAATTTCAAAGCCAGAAATCTAGCTTGTTTTGTATCAAAAATGACAATCTAGGGACGCCTGGGTGGCTCAGTTGGTTAAGCAGCTGCCTTCGGCTCGGGTCATGATCCCAGCGTCCTGGGATCGAGTCCCACATCGGGCTCCTTGCTTGGCGGGGAGCCTGCTTCTCCCTCTGCCTCTGCCTGCCATTCTGTCTACCTGTGCTCGCTCGCTCTCCTCTCTCTCTGACAAATAAATAAAATCTTAAAAAAAAAAAATGACAATCTAGAAGGAAGCTCTGAGGTCATCATCATATTGATCATTGCTCATGCACGTTGCCTACGCAGGACGAATGGCTCCGTATGGTCCCAGCCACTCGTGGCCCAAGAGAGCTGCGCTCTGCCGTCTGCCAGTGGGGCGTAGCAGTTAACACGTGGACCCAGCAGTCAGACCGCCTGGACTCCAATTCGCCTCTGTTCTTACAGCTTCTTCTGGAGCAAGTTACCTAACAGCTCTGTGCCTCACATCTTTGTCTGCAAAAAGGAGCTGCTAGAATGTGGCACAGAGTTGTTCTGAGGGTCGAATGTAGTAATTCAGGTGAAACGCTTAGAATGGTGCACCTGGAAGGTAATCCAGAAATTTTAGTTAGCAATGGGAACTGTTAACTATAGGTATGACTTTATCTAGGTTAGCAATCCAGGTAAGAGAGAATGGGAATTATTGTCCTAGAGAAGGGTCTGGGGGACCTAGGATTATATTCACTATAGCTGTCCCGGTTAGGGAAGTTAATTTTAAGAGATATCACATCATGTTGGGGTTGACAGGACCTTAACATCTATGGTTCCATCCTCTTGCCATTGGATACTTACATCTTCTCCGGAAGTGATCACACGGTCTCTGCTTAAACACACACCGTGACGGGAACTGGAAGCAGTGTCATTCACGGGCAGCTGCGCTGTTGGGAAGTTACTGAGCACCAACCTGCCTTTCTCCTTCACCCCTTCAACCATCATGCCCTGGGAGGCCACGGTAGTCACTGCCTTTCCCACAATGGGCTTCCTCTCTGTGGAAGAAGACTCCAACCACCCGTTTGACCTCAGTCTGTACTTCTGATCGGTTCTTGCCGGCGTGTCTGTTAACTCAAGCAAAAGACCAGGTGGGCAAAGTATCCCTGATGGGAACTGAAACTACCTGCTCAAGCAGTGAAGACTCTGTGTGATTGAGCCCAAGACAATGATCCACCTGGCCTTTACTGCCCACCCACGTGTACCCACCGACCTTTGTCCCATGTTGTTCTTAAATGAACCTGGAAGTATTTTCAGCATGTCAGGGATCATCCTTAGATGCCAGACCCCAGTCTTCCCAGTGCTAGCCTCAATGAAATAAATTCCTTTCTTGTTTCACGACCTCTCATCTCTCTGCCTTTGGATTTTGTCAGCGGCCAGTGGCTGAACCTGGTCTGTTTGGGACCCCCAGAGCCAGGTGCTTTGGCATCTTTGGGCTCCGGTTCATCTGACATCTGTAGGACAAGCATGTTCCAAGACAATCGGGCACAGATTTCAACCTCCTTGATTCTGTGGCAGCCCATTCGTTCAATAATTATCATCATTTTTATATGACCTCCCAAACTGCATGAAATACTTTAAAAATGCATGTGAATTTTAAAATTACATGTTTGTATACATGCCTTTGGGAAAGAACATGTCTTTATTGAGTTTCAAAATGGGATAGAAGTCTCTAACTTCATAAATTTGGTCTCTGTCATGAAATATTATTGACCCTTCTAGGTATGGTTGGAATTTTCTTATGCAGTAGGGGTGGTTGGAGGGATGCGGAAGAGTAGCCCACAGAGAATGTGACTGGGTCAGGTGCAAAAGAATCTGATTTTTTTTTTTTTTTTTAAGCATATCCAGGATAACCAGGCATAATTAAATAGGGTCTTTTTTTTTTTTTAAGATTTTTTATTTTATGACAGCGAGAGACATAGTGAGAGAGGGAACATAAGCAGGGAGAGTGGGAGAGGGAAGCAGGCTCCCCGCTGAGCAGAGAGCCCAATGCGGGGCTCGATCCCAGGACCCTGGGATCATGACCTGAGCCGAAGGCAGATGCTTAATGCCTGAGCCACCCAGGCACTCCAAGAATCTGATTTTTGCTTTCAATTGAACTTCACCTTGTGAGGCTTCACAGCCGTGCCACACAGAATACCTCTTTAACATTTTTTTTGATAATATCTGGAGGGGATAACATCCAAAGGACACAAATCCAAGTTGAAAAAGGCAACATGATGTGAAGAAGGGTCAAGTAACAGGACACTTCCCGGGAGCCTCACAGAAGTAAACTCCTCCAGAGCTGTGACTGATTCACATGTTTCTAGAATACTGTCCCCTGTTCCCTGTGCATCTAGATAAAGCTTCAAACATTAAAAGGCACCTTGGAAATAAGCTCAATTCATCGTTGTTCTCTCAAGTAGAGCGACTACTCTACATTTTACGGGTATGCAGTGCTGATGTCTACAGTAAGAAACGGAACTTCCTGGGGTTTTTTCCTCATTCGTTTTCTTTGGATGGTTCATTTTTCTGAATCAACCATACTTCGTTATTTCTATCAAGCAACTTGAAAGGACTGTTGTAGCCTGCCGTGTAGTAAACCTTCTCATTGAAAACTTTTCCTTCTTCCCTCAAAGTACTTGCTAATGTCAAAAGTTGTTCTTGATTTTTTTGAGCACTAGAGAATCCATCGAAAGCCCTGCAAAGGAGAAAGTAAATAACCATGAGTGATGTTCATGCCGATGTAAATGTCAGTCTGAAAAGGACGCGATGAAGGCTGGATCAGGTGCAGCTTCCAGGCCCCTCACCCTCAGTTTCTGACTGGGCCATTCCTCTCCTCTGGTTCCCATTCCCAGCGCCGCCTCACCACACACGGAGGAGACCCAGGAAGAGGCACACATCCCAGCTGCTGGCAGGCAGATTTGGAACTTTCACCATCTCGTGCTCTAACTCTTGCTTCTCAGACTTTTCACGAGTGTGTACAGGTCACCTGGGAATCTTGCTCAAATGCAGACGCAGGAGGTCTGGGGTGGATCCCGAGAATCTGCATTCCTAACAAGCTCCCCTCATGGGGTTTCCTCTGACCAGCTGAGGCTGCTGGTCAGAGGAAACCCCCTTAGAAGACTCCCTTTCAGACTTCCAATTTTCTATGGAACCGTTCCCCTCCCCTCTGTCCCCCTTAGGAAAAGGGTAGGTGCCACATTACTGATGACTATGATAGAGTTTCGACCCTATGAATTTATAGTATAATGGAAGATGGAAACATTTTGGCAACTCTTTAGATACAGCCTGAGAAGAGATTTAATGGAGACAGGATCGATATGCTTGGGAACACTGAGGATATTTCTGAATCAGGGGTAAGGGATGTTGTCTGGGTTCAGTCTGGAATGGTGGATGGTTTTGCTGGGCCAGAAAAGGGGAAGGAGAAGAAACCAAAGTTCAAAAACACAAATTCATAGTGAGGCACAAAATGAGCTCTGAAAGGTGAGTCAGAGCCCGAAAGGGGAATCTCGTATGTTGGCTCAGGGCCCTTTTGAGATTATTATGAAGGATGCTGAGCACAAAAGTGACTTGATAGATCTGGGAAAGACAGATGGAAAAGAGACTGGAGGGAAGGAGCCAGTTTGGAGGTTGCTATGGGGATGGGGAAGAAAAGACAGTCAAAAGATTTAAATAACAAATGGGAAAAGAGAATCAAAGTTTAAGTATAGATTTTCAAGTATATAAACAAAACTATCCTGAGGTTAAATTATGACAGCACTCAGACCTAGCTAAGTTGTTGTTATGTATAGATGATGAATTTGACTTTGAAGAATAGGAAACACAGAAAATCATGGATATTCCCAATATGGCTTCTTTTGCATAAGTTGTATTATCAATGTGCCAGTGGAAAAGCTTAGTCCTACCATTCTGCAGGTAAGATGTAAGGTCTCAAAGGTACAAACCATGTGTACTTCATTCAACGATGTTCATGAGGCACCTAGAATTGTTCCTGGCACACAGTATCGTTTAAACCCTCATCAAATAGTGTAGGAATCTAATATGCACATGTACATGAAATAAAATGTTGAAGATAAATTGATAAAGCAGTTCTAATTTTCAGAATGTTGACCAATAATGATAATTCTGAACCATATGTTTACCTCCTAAATCTATTATTTCCTTAATGAAGAGCCAACTCTTAGTCTGTTCTGCCTAAAGGAAACTTGCTTTCAGATCCTATTTCTGCCCTGACATCAAATCTCAAATCCCCCTAGTTAGAAATCATCTTTTGTTCTCTGAATACATATTGTTCTACAATGACCCATCACAGCTTTATTCAGTACACAAACATATGAGTCTCTTCCCACGCACCTGCCTTGCTAGGAGCTGCAGGGTATGAACAGAGGACCATGTTCCTGTATTGTTGAGAAACTTACAGTCTGTACCTCTATCACTCTAATTTAGAATAACAGAAGAACAGAGTGACTAGCTAACTGGAGAAACTGAGGAAGGCATCGCAGAGGAGGTACCATTTGAATCAAGTCCTAAAGGATGAAAGTGGATGCTCCATGGAGAGGAGAAATGAAGAGCTAGAACTAGTAGCAAAGTCAAGGTGCACGTTTTAATATTTTACAGAAATCAACTCATTTAATCTTCATGGCAACCCTATGAGATAGGTTGGTACTATAACTATATATATTTTATAGAAGAAGAGCTTTGGGCAAGGAAAATCTGAGGAACCTGCCTGAGGTCATGGGTAAAGACATGTGGAAGGTCCTAGCCACAGTGATCCAGTAACAAAAAGAAATAAAAACCATCCAAAATGGCAAGGAAGAAGTAAAACTTTCACTATTTGCAGATGACATGATAGTATATATAGAAAGCCTGAAAGACTCTGCCAAAAAACTGTTAGATCTGATAAATGAATTCTGTAAAGTTGCAAGATACAAAATCAATTTACAGAAACCTGTTGCATTTTTATACACCCATAATGAAACAGCAGAGAGAGAAATTAAAGAATCAATCCCATTTACAATGGCACCAAAAGCCATAAGATCCCTAGGAATAAACCTAATCGAAGATGTAAAGGACCTGTATTCTGAAAACTATAAAATATTGATGAAAGGGGCACCTGGGTGGCTTTGTTGGTTAAACGTCTGCCTTCGGCTCAGGTCATAATTCCAGAGTCCTGGGATCAAGCCCCATCTTGTGGGGTGGGGGAGGTCCCTCCTCAGTGTGGAGTCTGCTGCTTCCTCTCTCTCTTCCTCTCTTCCCCCAACTCATGCTTCTCACTCTCCCTTTCTCAAATAAATAACATCTTTTAAAAAATAAAATACTGATGAAGGAAACTGAAGAGGACACAAAGAAATGGAAAGGCATTCCATGCTCATAGATTGGAAGAACAAATATTGTTAAAATGTCTATATTATACAAAGCAATCTACATATTTAATGCAATCCCTATCAAAATACCAACAGCATTTTTCACAGAGCTTGATCAAACAGTAAAATTTATATGGAACCACAAAAGACCCTGAATAGTGAAAGCCACCTTGAAAAAGAGAACAAAGCTAGAGGCATTTCAATTTCAGACATCAAGTTACATTACAAAGTTGTAGGAATGAAAACAGTATGGAATTGACACAAAAATAGACACATAAATTAATAGAACAGAATAGAAAACCAGAACTGAGCTCACAATTATATCATCAATCTTTGACACAGGAGGAAAGAATGTTCAATGGGATATTGGATCATCTCTTCAACTAAGGGCACTGGGAAAATGGGACAGCAACCTACAAAAGAATGAAATTGCCACTTTCTTGCACCATACACAAAATGATTCAAAATGGGTTAAAGACCTAAATGTGAGACTTGAAAGCATAAAATTCTAAAAGAGAACACAGGCAGTAATTTTCACATTGCCCATAGCAACCTTTCTAGATATGTCTCCTAAGGCAAGAGAAACAAAAGCAAAAGTAAACTATTGGGAATACATAAAAATAAAAAACTACAAAGTGAAGGAAACAATCAACAAAACTAAAAGGCAACCTACAGGATGGGAGAAGATATTTGCAAATGACATATCTGATAAAGGGTTAGTATCCAAAATATATAAAGAACTTAGAAAACTCACCACCTAAAAAAACAAATCCAATTTAAAAATGGGCAGAAGACATGAACAGACATTTCTCCAAAGAAGACAAACAGATATTATGGACACTGGGGAGGGCATGTGCTATGGTGAGTGCTGTGACATGTGTAAACCTGGCGATTCACAGACCTGTACTCCTGGGGCTAATAATACATTATATGTTTATAAAAAAATAAATTATTAAAAAAAAAGACAAACAGATGGCCAACAGACACAGGAAAAGATGCTCAATATCACTTATTAGGGAAATGCAAGTCAAAACTACAATGAGATACCACATCACACCTATCAGAATGGCTAAAATCAACACAAGATACAACAGGTGTTGGCAAGGATGTGGAGAAGGGGGAACTTTCTTGCACTGTTGATGGGAATGCAAACTGGTGCAGCACTCTGAAAACAGTATGGAAGTTCCTCAAAAAGTTAAAAAAGAAAAAAAAAAAAAAACTACCCTATGGTCCAGCAATTGCATTACTAGTTATTTACCCAAAGAATACAAAAATACTAATTCAAAGGGATACATGCACCCTGATGATTACAGCCTGATTATCAACAATAGCTAAAACAGGGAAACAGCTCAAATGGGTGAATGGATAAAGAAGATGTGCTATATATACACAATGGAATATTACTCAGCTATAGAAAGAATGAAATGTTGCCATTTGCAATGACATGGATGGAGCTAGAGAGTACTATGGTAAGCAAAATGAGTGAGAGAAAGACAAATGTCATGATTTCATATGTGGAATTTAAGAAACAAAATAAATGAGCAAAAGGGGGGAAAAAGAGAGGCAAACCAAGAAACAGACTCTTAACTATAGAGAACAAACTGGTGGTTACCAGAGGGGTGGTGGGTGGGGGATGGGTGGGACAGGTGATAGGGATGAAAGAGGGCACTTGTCGTGATGAGCTCTGGGTGATGGATGGACGTGTTGAATTCCTTAAACTAATAGGATACTGTATGTTGACTAACTAGAATTTAAATAAAAACTTAAGAAAAAGGAGAGATGTGGAAGAACATGGGCTGCTTGGGGAAGGGTGGGAAGGTCAGCGGAACATAACTAGTGGGGAGACATGTCTGGGCCATGTTTTAAAAGACATTGTGAACAATCTGAACTCCGCCCCCCCCAAAGCAAGTGGAAAGTCACAGAGATTTCTAGTGAAGTAACAGGTTGAGGTTTTTGTTTTGCTGCTGTTGTAGTAAGAAAGACCATGGATTCCTGTGAGGAGCACGAGGGGAAGGGAAGGGTGGGCAGGTTACTCCCAGAAGCTGGGAGGCTACTGAAGTGGAACAGTCAAGACCTGAGATGAAGAGACATCCGAGCATCTACTGAGGGTCCAGCATTGTGCCGAGCCCTGAGGGATACAGAGATGACTGACGTGTGGTTCCTAGAAGATGGCGACCTGAAGAAGTCACAGGGAAGGGGAGAAGGGAACAGAATTGTGGATCATTTCCAAGGAGACTGGATCGGATCTTGTAACCAGTTGTCAGGGAAGAGTGCGCTGATGATGGCCTTGGAGTCCTGCTGGGGAGGTTATCTGGTGGATAAAGGTCACTGCTCACATACATTGAGGACTGGGGAAAGCTCACTTGTAGAGCTGTTGACTTTAATCCCCACCTACCCCCGCAATGGAAATGTCCAGCAATTAGGGTAATCAGGGCTGGATACACCAAATTTTGAGAGTCACTAGACACACGTGGTTGAAGCTTTATAAACAGATCACTCAGCGTAAGTCTGCTTTGACATGGGGGTCAATGCGAGCTGTCAATAGCACTTTCTGGGTGAGAAAGAGGAATGGGAGGAGGAGAACGGCAAGACAGTGACTTTCTGAGACATAACAGGATGAATCAGCATCCAGAGAACAGATGAGTCAATACACAAAGACCGCAGGGGTCACATGGGCAAGAGCGGTCATCATGTGACAAAGGCAAGGGCACTGCTGACGGTGACAAGGGCATTCCCAAGGAGATAGTACAGGCTCCCCCAGACTGTCCGTGGAAACAGAGACAGATTCCTTTAGTGGGTGAGTGGTGACAAGAGGGAGAAAGGAATAAAGTGACACCAGTACAAGACTCTTAGCATGTTCTGTGCATGTTTTATATTTCAACAGAGAGAATTTAAGTTTGACACAGGTACTGGAAGCCAGAAACAGTACAAGGAACCACTCAACGAACAGAGGCAATGACTGCTGGAAGCAGCCAGCATCCCTCGGGCTGGGGCACAGTGGAAGAGTCTGGGGCTATCGGAATCTAGAAGCTGGGAGGAGGGGTACTGTGCCCTGTGTGTTAGGATTTTTGTTCAGGGTTACCTCAATGGCAGGTGGAGATTAATGTGCATTGTGTCTTAGCTGTGTAAGGTATGCAACAAGCTCTTCATTACATGAATGGATTGTACCTTGCAGTAGCCCCTTAGTAACACATAAAACTAAGCCAGGAGGGAAACACCATGAAAATGCGTTAGACCTCTTTTTTTACCAGAAGGGTGAAAAGCCCAATGAAATGGCAGAGGAGCAAAACCGAGAGCAGGCAAGGAAAGCTAGCAGTGGGCAGGGCCATAAATTATCTACCACTTACCGTACAAACACAGTCATTTCAGCTCTGTCTTCAATGAAGACATCTGACTCTGAAGGCCGGGGCGGATCGGATTGCTGCTCAGAGGGGATGTACAGGGAAATGGTAATGATAGACTCGCTAAAAGGACCTGAACCGGGCTCCACATAGCTTGTCACCGGAGCTGTCATCTTTATCTTCATCTCTGGACCATAAAATAACATATTTAATGCCATGAAAAGACCGTGAAAACAGATTTAGTTTCTTTACGACTACTTCTAAAAACATAACCTATTATTTTTTGATTGGAGTTTCCTGACTTACATTATGGTACTGACATAAAATTTACCTTTGAGATAATTTTCATCCTTAAAAAATAAGGGCAAATGATTCAATTATCCCCTGGCCACATTAAACACTTTCTCTACTATTAGTATTTTTGGTTAATAAAATCTAGTTTTAGGGATGGAAGGGAAAATTAGAGATCATATAGTACAGGCTTATCCGTCTTTCTTTCTTTCTTTCTTTCTTTCTTTCTTTCTTTCTTTCTTTCTTTCTTAACAATTCAGAAACTGAGATCCCACAGGCTAGGTGACCCGCTAAAACACAAATAGTGAAAGAGCTGGACCCAGATGTCTTGAGACCCTGAATCTTGGGTTCTTTGTGCCTTCCTGCTTCCTGATCACTCTTAACCTACCAGTCACCAAATTACCTCACCCAATTACTAGCCATGAAATGGACTTAACAGTAGTTACACAGAGGCCTAGCTCATCCAGCAGAAACAGACAAGAACAGAGGCTGAAAAGCACTGGCCTCCTCTAGACTCTGTTAAGGGTCCTGAGCGGAGTGTCTGCATTCAAACACTAAGTCTTTGATGATCTCATTATTTTTCTGTTCTAAAGTATCTTTCTTTAATAAGCTAAAACACAGGAATAAGCCAGGGGACTCGACCGCAATATATATAATTATAAGGTAAACTGTCTTCACCTTTCTCATTTTTGCCTTGAATGTAGCCGTTCAGCTTTGTAAAACCAGTCTGGATGGCTGAATCCCAGTCCATGGACTCAACGGAAGTGCTGACCCACTTGGCGGGTCCATAGTGCCGGATCTCGTAACTTCCGGGCTAAAATGGAACAGAGAAAACTGGGGGAAGCAATTCGAAAAAGACAGGACGTGCGAGGCAACAGTCCAGGTTCCCTGATCTCAGGTCCACCTGGGATGGACCCCGGGTTCTGGTTCCTTCAACCTGGCGGGGCCCCTCTCCTGAGGCTCCCATCCTTGGATGAGAGACTGTGGAGGCCTCCGCCCCCCGCAGAGGTCGGGAGTCGGCTCCGTTGACATTAACACCTAGCATCTGTTAGGTCCTCTGGGCTGGAGAGTCCTCTGCGGGCTCTGGGACCTGATCAATTCCTTTTTCTTTCTTTAACCTCACAAGAAACTGAGATGTGGCCAGTTGAAATGGAGATGTGGCCATGATCCAGGGTTACGGCTAACCAACCGAATTTTCCCCTCTGAGCAGGAACGGAACTGGGGACCCAGACTTTTTTTTTTTTTAAATTTTTTTTTAAATTTTATTCATTTGACAGAGAGAGATCACAAGTAGGCAGAGAGGCAGGCAGAGAGAGAGAGATAGAGAGAGAGGAGGAAGCAGGCTCCCTGCCTAGCAGAGAGCCGGACGCGGGACTCGATCCCAGGACCCTGAGATCATGACCCGAGAGGAAGGCAGAGGCTTAACCCACTGAGCCACCCAGGCGCCCCCCCAGACAACTTTTTTAAAATTGAAGTTTTTACTTAAATCTTCGGGACCCTCCGGTCCCACTGCAAAACCTCCGGCGCGTTCCGGCCCGCACCCGACCGTCCAAGCCCGCGGGAGGCGCCTACCTGGGGGCCCGCGTCCTTCGGGGCCGTCCAGCCCGGCGTCTCCACGGCTTGGGCCGCCGCGCGCTCGGCTGTCGCGGGGTCCGGCTCCAGCACCTCGGCCATGGGCGGCGCCGACGCTCGGGGGGAAAGAGGCTGGCGAGCCGAGCCAGGAAGGGGCCGCCCCGCTGCGTGTGCGCGCCGCTCCCGCCTGCTCCGCCGCGAGTCCCCGCCCCGGCGCTGCCCGCCCAGGTCACCCGGCCGACGCGCGTCCCTCCTCCCCGCAGTGCGGGGGACCCGAGTTCGCCCGCGCTTGGGCCGGGAGGGGGCGCTGCGACCGCAGGTCCGGCGGGGCCGCGCCCCCTCTGCCCGGATCCCCCCCACCCCCGCCCGCAACACCGCAGCGGTGAGGGCGGGAGACAGGACTGCAGGGTTCGCTTAGGCGGGCGTCCTTTGGGATTCCCTCCCGTCCCCTGCGCGCAGAGGTGTCGGCTGTGGAAGCCGGGGGTGGAGGACTCAGAGACTGGCTTGCGGGGTTTCTGGTGTAACCGGTTTGGGAACCTCTCTGCGGCTCCACCCGCGCAGGAAGCCGGTTCTGCAGATCGGGCGACTCCGGAGAGCGGCGTGAGCTCGGCCCGCACCCTGGGTGCACTCAGTGGGAGACGGGAGGGAGCCTGCTCGCCCGGTGGGACGGTGGACAGGCTGCCGACTGGGACCTTGGCTGTATCTTCTGCCCCACCCCCTCCCGCCGTGGGCCCAGGGCTCCGTGCACAAATCGGATCCCGGGCGCAGCCAGAGACATGAGGTCCTACTCACACCTAGAAGGTGTCCAAGGTGCCCAACAGCCATCAAGGTCCGCCGGGGGAGGAGTCAGATGGGGCTACAGTCAGGCCTGGAGACAATCTTAAACTGTCCTGGTTTAATGACCTTTCCCTGGAATGATCCCAGAACCTCTGAGGTGGTCCCACTAGAACTATCAGGCTGGAGGGAGGGAGGTGAAAGGGGGGCAGAGAAATGAGGGGGTACAGCGAGGTACACAAAGGACTCTGTGCTTCTAAAACGTTGTGGTTGGATTTATCCTTTATTTTTCCTAAGAGCTTTACTGAGATATAATTCACATACCATCAAATTCACCCATCTAAGGTGTACCATTCAGTGTTTCAGTGTACTCACAGTTGTGCAACCATCACTACAATCAACTTTACATTTTCCTTAAAGACTTTTATTTTTTATTCCTCAGAGAGATAGAGAGCACAAGTAGGCAGAGCGGCAGGCATAGGGAGGGGGAGAAGCAGGCCCTCGGCTGAGCAGGGAGCCTGCTGAGGGGCTCGATCCCAGGAGGCTGGGATCATGACCTGAGCGGAAGACCGCCGCTTAACCTACTGAGCCACCCAGGTGCCCCACTATAATCAATTTTAGAGCATTGTTATCACCTCTTCCTGGACCCCAAACCCCATACTCCTTAGCCATCACTCCCCAATTCCCCATTCCCCAGCCATAGGCAACTACTTATCTCCCTTCTGTCTCTATAGGTTTGCTTTTTCTGGCATTTCATATAAATGAAATAATGCAGTGTCGTAAGGTCCCACTCTCTCAGGGCTTACAAGGAACAGAACCTTATTGCTCAGGGTTCTGGATGTGGGAAGTCCAAGATCAGAATGCTAGCAAGTTCAGCGCAGGCTCTTTTCCGGGAGGCAGACTGCTGGTGGCGTCCTTACAAGGTGGAAGGGGCAAGGCAGCTTTCTCTGGCTTCTTCTATAAGGGCACTAATCCCATTCATGAGGGAGTCTGCCCTCCTAACCTATCACCTCCCCAAGGCCCCACTTCCTAATACCATCACATAGAGCATTTGGTTTTCAAAACATGAGTTTTGGGGGGATGCGAGCATACAGACCATATAGGATGCAGCGTGTGGTCCTTTATCACTGACTTCCTTCACTGAGCAAAATATTTCAGGTTTCATCCATGTTGTAGCATGCATCCTTGCTTCACTCCTTTTGGTGGCTGAGAATATTCCATTGGATAAATATTTTTCATCAGTTGATGGACGTTCGAGTGGTTTCAAGCTTTGGGCTATTGTGAGGATGCTGCCACAAACATTTGTGCCCAGGTTTCTGTATGGACATGTTTTCATTCATCTTGAGTGAATTCCAAGGAGTGGGATTTGCTGGGTCAAATGGTAACACGGCATTTAACTTTTTGAGGAACAGCCAGACTGTTTTCTAAAGTAGGTGTACCCTTTTAGGTTTTCATCAGCAGGCTTTGAACAATCTGTTTCTCCACACCCTCACTAATGCTTGTTACCACTTTGCTTTTTGATTATAGCCATCTTATTGTGCATGCCTGATGTAAAAATAAGGGTGTTTTGAGCTACAATTCACATAATGTAAGATTCACTACTTTAAAGTATACAGTTCAGTGGATTTCAGTATTTTCAGTACGGTGTACAACCACCATCACTATCCAATTCCAGAACATTTCATCACTCCAAAAAGAAACCCCATACAATTGAGCAGTCACTCCCAATCTCGAAAAGCTCCCAGCCCCTGGCAATCACTAATTTATTTCTATCTCTGTGGATCTGCCCATTCTGAACATTTCATTTAAGTGGAAAATAACACGTGTTCTTTTGTGACTGACATCTTTCTCGGAGTGTAATGTCTTCAGAAGTCATCTGTGTTGTTGCACATATTAGTGCTTCATTCTTTTTTATTGCTGATGACCATCCCATTGTGTGATCCTACTGCTTTTAAAACAATTGATGTCCTCTTTCTCCTTTCCCCTTCCCTGTCCTAACTAGTGGACACATGATACTTGCTAGTGTTTACATCAATTTTATCATTATGCTGATCTAAGTTAGAATTCTTTAGTGAAGGGGCGCCTGGGTGGCTCAGTGGGTTAAGCCGCTGCCTTCGGCTCAGGTCATGATCCCAGGTCCTGGGTTCGAGCCCCACGTCGGGCTTTCTGCTCAGCAGGGAGCCTGCTTCCTCCTCTCTCTCTGCCTGCCTCTCTGCCTACTTGTGATTTCTCTCTGTCAAATAAATAAATAAAATCTTTAAAAAAAAAAAAAGAATTCTTTAGTGAAGGCGAAATAATGAATTTTGACTGATTTTTTTTTAAAACAGCCTGATTATTTTAACTGCTATCACATGTGATCCTTTGCTTAAGTCACTTGGCAAAGTTAGGAATATAATTTTACTTCTCAGAAAGTTTTTTTTTTTTTAAGATTTTTATTTATTTGACAGAGAGAGAGATCACAAGTAGGCAGAGAGGCAGGCAGAGGGGGAGGAGGAGGCAGGCTCCCTGCTAAGCAGAGAGCCCGATGCAATTCGGGGCTGGATCCCAGGACCCTGAGATCATGACCTGAGCTGAAGGCAGAGGCTTAACCCACTGAGCCACCCAGGCGCCCCTACTTCTCAGAATGTTTTAAGAGAAAAAGAAATAATTTACATTGTTTAAGACTCCTGTTGTTCTTTTCATCTGCAGTTGTAGAAAAACTGAGGCTGAATTTGGAGACATTCACTTAATAGGGTGTGGAATGCCCAATTAATGAAGATAACAGCAGGTGACTCAGTTGAGTTATCTATATTTATAAGGTGATAATTAGCCACATGTAAGAACAGAAGGAGGGAAAGAAAAGGATTTATTTCAGAATAATAGGATTTCAGTTAGCATGAATTTAATGAGATTCAGAAGGCTCAAGTTTTATACCCATATGTCAAAATAATCTAGCTAGTTTTCTTGTTGATTAATTATGGTAAAATTGTTCTATTAGCACATATTTAGTCACTGTTTGTATGACAGTATGAAAAAGATACTCTGTTGAAGCTTTACAACACATGTGGTGGTGCCATTGGGGGCGAGGGTGGGGGTGAGAACAGGTTTCTGCACTTCACCCCAGCAGGGGAAGGAGCCTGCATAGCCCTGCGGCAGTGGCCGCAGTCGGTTCTCATGACTTGCAGCAGCTTTGTTCTATAAAGTCACCATGAGTGACACCTGGGTGGCTCAGTCAGCTAAGCTTCTGCCTTCAGCTCAGGTTATGATCCAAGGGCCCTAGGACCGAGTCCCTCATCGGGCTCCTTGCTCAGTGTGGGGTCCTACTGCTCCCTCCACCTGACGCTCCCCCTGCTTGTGCGCTCTCTCTCTCTCTCTCTGACAAATAAATAAATAAATCTTAAAAAAAAAAATCAAGCCATCACGAACATTGAATTAATGAATCCCGAACTATTGATTCCAGAGGAAATACAGAGGTAGGTTCCTGTGAACCTCCGGTCACAACATCTTTGCCAACTCATCACTA
Source organism: Lutra lutra (assembly GCF_902655055.1). Lineage (NCBI taxonomy): Eukaryota > Metazoa > Chordata > Mammalia > Carnivora > Mustelidae > Lutra > Lutra lutra. The sequence goes on along the minus strand of NC_062283.1, from coordinate 89,644,537 downwards.
AGTAACCTTGTTTTATATGCGTTATTGTATAAAGAGACCTTATTTAATAGATATTGTTGGTTCATGAACATTGAGATCTTCACCAACAACGCTGTAGCTCGTACTTTAATGAAGCTTATATAACACACATATCTCCTCCACTTGAGTGCTATGTTCAGAGGCCATTTTAAGCAACAAAATCAACAAGAAGCACAAAAATGCAGAAAACCACAGAACTAAATAGACTGCAAAAAAGGCTTGTTTACTATATGACAGCTGAGACTAGAAGGCAGAGAGCTCCACCTTATTTAACCTGAGCCGGGAATGCGTGCCTCGCGTGGCTAGATTTTCTCACAGCTCTCCACAGGCAGATGTCCACCAGTGACCAAGAAGGTGATGAGAGCATTGGAGTTCTGAATACAGACCAACAAGTCAGTGAACTTGCACATACAGAATCTGTGAACAAGGAGAATCAATGATAAATGCTTCCTGCAGAAAGTTACACAAGTCACTTCCATCCATATTTCATTGACTGAAGCAAATCATAGACCTTGATTCACCTCAAGAGGGTGGAGAAGTTCAGTCACACTGTATTCGCAAAGAACTATTGGAGAGAATTGCTAATGTTCATTACTGATACCGTTTAGTCATTCATTGATTAGTCCATCCTTGTGGCAGTTTTTCTTTTCCAAAGACATGGACCATATTATCTTCCAACCAACATGTTGTCCTTATAATATGGGACATGGACAACATGTTGTCCTTATGGCTTTGATACATCCTCCCTACCCACCCCACCGCACCCCCTCATTGAGGGATGGAGGTCTATGCTTCCTTTCCTTGAAACCGGGAAGGTTTGTGACTCCAGGATAAGTCACCCTGTGTGACTTCTGAGACTAGACCATTAAGGACTTCCACTTGATTTTCTTTGGCACAATTAATCTTAAAATCCAACAACTATGCCGAAAGGAAGCCCAAGCAGCTCCAGCTCCATGGAGAGCCTGTGTCTGGGCTGACGGTACGCATCGACCCTACCCATGTGAGTGACCTTGTGTTCAGACAGCGCCAGCCCACCACTACTGAGTCACCACCAGACATCCTCAATTCTTCCAAACTGAGGCCCCAGAGGTCGCAGGGTGGACACAAGCTGTCCTGCAGTACCCACAGAATCTGGGAGCATAATTAAATGGTTATTTTTTTGTGCCACTAAGTTTGGGGTGTCATGGTTTTCAGGATAATAACTGAAAAATTACCTTCTATGTAAAGTGCTATAGTAGATGTTGGGGGGTTTTAGTAATGCACAACCTGTGGTTCTGGTCTGTCTTGGTCTATCTGGTCTATCTATCTTATAGTGAGGCATTGTTTACTCTGGGGCCACTCTTGCATCCATAATGTAATTAAATATTTGGTCTTTTTAGCGTTGCCACTATCTCAAATATGGCAACTGTAAAATGGGTAGAAACTTGGTAGTCTAACAGGAAGTGTAACCTTTGAATTTGCCTGGCTTCTCCTTTAGTTTTGGTGAGAATTAGAATACTCATCCATTATTGAGATATCAAGACAACCCACTGAAGCCCCTCTTACATGAAGCACTTTACTCAGGGCCTGACACGTACTTGCTTAAAAAAGTTGAATGAATGCCAGTCAGAATTTATCAGACGCATTGATAGTGACTCAGTGTTTTCAGGAGCACCTGTGAAGCTCCTTTCTAATGGGCCACAGAAAATGAAGAGACATTTATTAAATGTGGGGCCAAGGAATAGAAGGCTAAAGTCTAAAACCGAGAATGTCTTGAAAAATTAAAATATCGATCCTAATCAATATGAGGCCTGATATCACTTCTGAGACTGTGGGGAGTGGTTATAAAAACAAAGGAGAGGGATCTTCATACTGATTTTAAAAGGTTCATGCTTTGAAATAAAAAGAGACCACCAGCTCTGCCACAGCTAGATAGCTTTCACTCTCAAAAAACTCTTACCTATGGGGCTTTAGGTGTTGCCATACATTATTACATTATTTCTTGATTTAGAAAAAATGGAAGAAGTGGTAGGAGTGGGACTCGATTCCCTAATGACACTTTTAGAACAGAGGTGTTCAGTGTTTCAGTGCTCCCAGTTCTGAGAGGAGGAGCCACACAGCCCCAACCTAACATACACCTGTGAACCAAGCAGCTCTTAGCCTGCTCATGGGTCCCGCAGAATGGTCTCTCCAGGCAGTTCCACACTTGACTTTGTTCAGGTCTGCATGTTCAGAATGAGTTCCAAGCATGGGAGAGGTCAGTGGCAGATTGACTTGGCTCCAAGATGGAGGAGAAATTTAGCAGTAATGCCTGGGACATCTCGTCTTTTAGACCAGTGCTCCTCAAGCTGTCTGTGATGAAGAGCCTTCTCCCTTTAAGAAATACTTTCTAGTTCATCAGGAACCAATATGTGATTCTACTGCACAAGACTATAGGCAGCTCACTATGTGGATCTTAATCCATGAGTTCAACAAGAATTTAGTTGGTCTATGCCATGCTCAGTGAGATGAGTCTACTGAAGATGTGCATGGATTTTGTAAAAATGTTGAATTCCTGTGACATTTTTAAACACTTACTGTCAATTTCTCTAGTTATTTTATCTCAGATCGGTGACAAATAGTTTGTGAGCCAGCACCATTTCGTGGCTCATACCTTGAAGAATACTGATTTAGGTGACCTTCCCAGTCTCCTGGTGATGTTTTGGAAGGTTATTATTGATTCAATTTCTTTAATAGATAGAACCTTATGCAAATTGTCTGTTTCTTCTTACATGAGTTTTTGCAGATTATATATTTTAAGGAATTGGTTCATTTCTTCTAGGTTATCAAATGGGCATGGAGTTGTTTATAGTATTTCTTTTTTTGCCCTTTTAACATTCATGGAATCTGTAGTGATGTTTCCTTTTTTATTTCTGATATCAATAATTTGTATCCTCTTTTTTTTTTTTTTTTTTTAGTTGGCCTGGCTTATCAGTTTCATTTATCTTCAAAAAGCCAGCTTTTGGGGATGTCTGGGTGGCTCAGTGGGTTAAAGCCTCTGCCTTCGGCTCGGGTCATGGTCTCAGGGTCCTGGGATGGAGCCCCAAGTTGGGCTCTCTGCTCAGCGGGGAGCCTGCTTCCCTTCCTCTCTTCCTCTGTGCCTGCCTCTCTGCCTACTTGTGATCTCTGTCAAATAAATAAAATCTTAAAAAAAAAAAAGCCAGCTTTTGGTTTCCTTGATTTTCTCTGCTGATTTCCTGTCTTCATTTTAATTTTCATTAATTTCTTCTCTAATTTTTATTACTTACTTTCTTCTGCTTACTTTGGATTTAATTTGCTTTTCCTTATCTAGTTTTGTAAGGTGGAAGCTTAAATAATGATTTGTGATTTTTCTTCTTTTCTAATATATACATTAAATAATGTAGATTTCCCTCTAAGCACTGCTTTTGCTGCATCTGCAAATTTTGATAAGTTGTATATTCCTTTAAATTTAGTTTTAAATATTTTTATTTTCTCTTGAGTTTTCTTCTCTGCCCCATGTATTATTTACAAGTGGGCTGTGTAAGCTTTAAGTATTTCAGAATTTTCCAGCTATTTTTCTGCTACTGATTTTTTAGTTTAATCCCAGTGTGGTCTGACAGCATACATTGTATGATATCAATTTTTAAAAATTTGTTACACCATGTCTTGTGACCAAGAATGTATGTGGTCAATCTTGGTGAATGTTCCATGTGAGCTTGAGAAGAATGTGTATTCTGCTGTTGTTGGATGAAGTCATGTACAGAAGTCCATTATATCCAGTTGATTCATGGTAATTTTTCAACACAACTATGTTCTTACTGATTTTCCACCTGTTAGATCTGTTTCTTATGGAGGGGTATCTCCAACTGTAGTCATGGATTCATCCTTGATTTCTATCTATCAGTTTTCCTTGCAATTCTATAAGTTTTTGCCTCAACTATTTTGATACTCTGTAGTTAGGGGTATATGCATTAAAAAATGATGATGTCTTTTTGGAGAACTGACTTCTTTATCATTACATCATGCTACTCTTTATCTCTGGTAACTTTCCCTGCTCTGAAATCTGCTCTGTCTGAAATTAATATAGTGCAGCTTTTTTTTTTTCTGGATTAGCATTAGCATGGCATTTCTTTCTCCATCCCTTTATTTTTCGTGTATATGTGTCTTTGTATTTATTGTGGGTTTCTTGTAGACAAGATAGTTGAGTCTTGTTTTTAATCCACTATGACAGTATCTTTATTTCTTTTTTTAAAAGATTTATTTATTTATTTGAGAGAGATAGAGAGAAAGAGAGAGATACAGAGGGCATAAGCAGAGAGAGTAGCAGGCAGAGGGAGAGAGAGAAGCAGACCCTCCTCTGAGCAGGGAGCCTGATGTGGGACTCCATTCCAGGACCCTGGACCATGACCTGAGCTGAAAGCAGACACTTAGCCAACTGAGCCATCTAGGTACCCCGGTGTCTGTCTTTCAATTGGTGTATTTAGACCATTGAACTTTAAAGTATTATCGATATGGCTGGGTTTATATCTACCATATTTATTACTGTTTTCTATTCCTTCCCCTTTTTCTTTGCTTCTTTTTTGGTCTTCTTTTGTCTTTTGTCCTTCTAACTGAACATTTTAGAGGATTCCATTTTCTCTCATTTCTTAGTATATTGATCATACTTTTTTTTTTTTATAACTTCTCTTAGTTGCCCTAGAGTTTGCAATATACATTTACAACTAATCTAAGTCAACTTTCAAATGGTACTCTACTGCTTCACCAGTGGCATGGGTACCTTATAATAACAAAATAGTCTTAATTCCTCCCTCCTGTTTCTTGTATTATTTCTGTTATTTATTTCACTTATATGTAAGCTATAATCATCAAATACATTATTGTTATTATTATTTTGAACAAATTTTTACCTGTTAGAACAATTAAGAAAATTTCCCAGTTTTGTTTGTCTGAGAAAGTCTTTATTTATCCTTCACTTCAAAGAATAACTTTGCAGAATACAGAATTCAGGCTGGTGTTTTTTTCTCTCTTTCAACCATTGGAAATTTCACTCCATTCCACTAGATTGTGTGGTTTCTGAAGAGAAGCCAGGGTAATTCTTATCTTTGCTCTTCTACAGGTAAGGTGTTTTCTTCCTCTAGCCTCTTTCAAGATTTTTAAAAATTTATTTATTTATTTATTTATTTTTTAAAAGATTTTATTTATTTATTTGATAGACAGAGATCACAAGTAGGCAGAGAGGCAGGCAGAGAGAGAGAGAGAGGAGGAAGCAGGCTCCCCGCAGAGCAGAGAGCCCGATGTGGGGCTCCATCCCAGGACACTGGGATCATGACCTGAGCTGAAGGCAGAGGCTTTAACCCACTGAGCCACCCAGGTGCCCCTTAAAATTTATTCTTAAAATTTATTTTATTTACTTTTTAAGTAGGCTCCATGCCCAGCGTGGAGCCAAATGTGGGGCTTGAACTCATGACCCTGAGATCAAGACCTGAGCTGAGATCAAGAGTTGGACATTTAACCAACTAAGCCACTCAGGCATCCCAAGATTTTTTTTTTTTTTAAATCTTTGATTTTCTGCAGTTTGAATACAGTACACCCAGCTGTAGTATTTTTGTTTTTTTGTTTCTTCTTTGGCATTATTCCTGCTTGGTGCTCTCTGAGCTTCCTGCGTCTATTGTTTGACATTAATTTGTGGACATTTGCAGTTATTATTGCTTAAAATATTTCTTCTGGGCCTTTCTGCTTTTCTTCTCTTTCTGGTATTCCCACTATGTGCACGTAACACTTCTTGAATTTGTCTCACAGTTCTTGGATATTCTGCTCTGTATTTTTTTTTTCTCCTTGCCTTTCTGTTTTAGAAGTTTCTATTAACATATCCTTAAACTCCAAGACTATTTCCTCAACTGTGTCAGTCTACTAAAAAGCCCAGGAAAGGCATTCTTCTTTTCTGTTTCAGTGTTCTTGACCTCTAGCATTTCCTTTTGGTTCTTTCTAAGAATTTCCAACTCTCCATTGATCTTACCTATCTGCTCCTGCATATTGTCTACCTTACTCCTTAGAGCCCTTTGCGTATTGATGATAGTTATCTTACATTTCTGTTCTGATAAATCTTGCATATCTGAGTCTGGTCCCAAAGCTTGCTCTGTCTCTTCAAATTGTTTTTTTTTTGCTTTTGTTCTTGTTTTTTGCCTTTTAGTATGCCTTATAGTTTTTGTTGAATGGTGGACTTGATGGACTGGGTAAGAGGAACTGCAGTTAAGAGGTCTTTCCTAACGTAGTAGTGGTTTGGTGGAGGGGGGGCAGGGTCTATAGTCCTATGATTAGGTCTCAGCCTTTGAGTGTGGCTGCTCCTCTGGGCTGTGAACCTCACAAGGGCTTCTCTGTTTTTTCTTGCACTCCCTTAAGTAGAACAAGATGGCTAGAGAAGCTGGAATTGGGTATTTTCCTTCTCCACTATAAGGCTAGAGCCACATAGGGTTAATTAATCCCCAGGTTAATTAGGCTTTGATAAAACCCAGTTGATTAGGGCCTGGTAAAACAGTTTCATCTGAGGGCATGACTTGTTAAGAACAGAGTGCTCTGGCCATTTCAAAATGGTTCCTTTCCTTTCTTGCTCTACCAGAAAGCATGAGAGGCTTTTCCTCAGATCTTTACTGTGAGAACCCAGTAAGACTCCTGAGGCAAACTCACAGAGTGTGGGGCCCCTCTGGACTTTGTAACTCTCTGATTTGCCCCCTCTGAGCCTCCAGCAGTCTGTTGATTCCGATTCAGGCCTCCCTATGCCGGCACTGGTTCCTGAGGAGGTTTTTGCTCCTGGATTTCTACTCCGATAGGTTGTGCTTCTCTTTCTCTCACTTTGGGGGCAGTGGTTTGTCCTGTGACCTCTGTTCTCTGATGGAGATAAGAAGTGTTGATTTTCAGTTCAGCTTCTTGTTGTTGGGAAGAAGTGATGGTTCCAAGCTCCTTTCATGGCTGACCAGACATTAGTCCTTTCCTTTTTACAAAATGATGTCATGCCGATATTTTCTGGTCTAGTGTAGGATCTAGTGAAAATGTCCACATTCAAGTCACTGTTTCTATTATACTGCCTCCCATTCTTAACCTTTTCTGGCTATACAATTTCTTCCCAAAATACTTCTCAATTGCTAAAAATCTAGTTCTTTGATTTGTGGATTTTCTTTAGTCCCACTCTGTCTGGGAGCATTAGCAACCAGTCCCACTGTGTTTGCCAGTTGTGTCAACATGTAAGCAAGGATGTAGTTTACTCTGTTGTTGTTAATATTCTGCTTGCAAATCTGTTGGATATTAGCCTGGTGGCTTCAGGCATGTACAGAAAATGTTGGGTTATAAATGATGGTTCAAAGCTTGATTTACAGATCTAGTTTCCTCTCAGCCTGGAACCTTCCATCTATCCATAGTGAATTCAGCTGTGTTTTGTGGCCTAGTCACATCAATGAATTGCTTTCAGCCTTGATTTTATATTAGAATCACTTGCTTTATTTCAGTTAACTTGGCCTAGGTGGGTCCTGGTATTGGTAAGTTCAATTAATCCTACCATGCAACTGGGGGTAAAATCCACTGCTCTGTGGTAAGGGTCAGCAAACCTTTTCTTTAAAGGACCAGATAGTAACTATTTCAGGCTTTGAAGGTCCTTACAACCTCTGTTGCAATCACTTAAGTCTGAAGTAGCAACCATAGGCAAATGAGCACTAACTTATGTCCCAATAACTTCATTTCTAGACACCAGAATTTAAATTCATATAATTTCACGCATCACAAAATCCTTCTCCCTTTGATATTTTTTTTTCAACTATTTAAAAATGTAAAAACCATTCTTGTCTCCAGGACGTGTAGTTAACAGGTTACAAGCAGGATTTGGCTCATGGGCTGTACTTCGGCAACCTCTGGTTAGGAGTTTATCTGCTGCTTCAGTTTGGTTCCAGAGGAGAAAATCTTTCTTCCTTAGATCACTGATATATTTTAAAGGAGTCCTATCATTGACTAATTATTTTATTTATTTTTAAAAATTTACTCATGTATGTATGTATGTTAGCACGCAAGTGGGGGTGGGAGGTGGCAGAGGGAGAAGCAGGCTCCCTGCTGAGAGAGGAACCCCCCCCCCCCCACGTGGGGCTCCATCCCAGGACCCTGGGATCATGACCTGAGCTGAAGGCAGGTGGTTAACTTATTGAACCACCCAGGCATCCCAGACTAAATCTGGAACTAATTGCCTCATGGTTGACTAATTGCCTCATGGTTGCAAGATGGTTGTAGCAGCCCCAGGTGTTACATGAGACATATTAACATCCAGCAAAGATGCACAGTATTTCCTCGTGTGTGTGTGTGTGTGTGTGTGTGTGTGTGTGTGTTGTTTTTAAATGAGGCAACCTTTTCTAGAAAAACTCTCTCCTGCATTTATCTCCCCTTAGGTCCCAAAGATCTGATCAGTTCCTGGTAGAGGAATTGAGGTCACTGTGATTAATTCTCATGATGCCTCCCCTGGCGTTGGGAGGGATCTGGTCTTACACAAGTGGCCTCAGGATCCCAGACCAAATCAGGGTTCTCTTAGCAAAGGAGGAGGAATGGAGGTTAGCAAAGGAGTTGGAAAAGAATAAACATAGTTTCACCCAGAACTAGATCCTTAGGATTTAAAAAAAATAACAATTTGAAGAAGGCTCTCTGCTGAGCTTTTCATTTCCATTTGTTTTATTTACTTCCCTTAATGGCCACCAGGGAATTTTTCAGTATAATTTTTCTGAGAGAAATTTTATTGATCTTCATTCTAATAGCTTATATTTTACATTAGTTTAATAAGATACTATTATTTCTCTCAGATTCTATTTAGAAATAAATGTATCCTATTTGGGCTTACTTTGTTATCTTCCTAAAACCGTATCACATTGTATATCTAGCATAAAACTGCTTATGTAAAAAAGTAAAAAAAAAAGTTTTTTGTTCATTTTTAACCATCAAAGTGTCGCCTGGTTTTTGTCTTACAAAAACAACAAAAGAAGAGTTTTACCAACAAAATTAGAGTATCAAATACAAGTTCTAGAATCATCCACATCACTCTCCTGCTTCCTCTAATACCTCCAAGGGATTTCTGATCTGCATTCCGTGTGGTAAAAGCCCCACCTCTATCTCCCCATTTGAAAATCATAGAGGTAGTTTTGTATCCTTCCAAACTAAGCTGGGCTCCTCCTACTGAGCTCCTTGATGCCCAACCAGGAGTTTGGCCTGAAATTCCACATTTGCAATTTTCTTAGAAGAACGTCTGGTGCAGTGGAAGGTGCTCTACCCCAGAGGGGAGAGGCTTCTGATCCCAACTCTTGATGAGGTATTTAGTCTCAGACAAGTTACTTAACTTCTCCTCATTCTAGTGTTGATACCTGTAAAACAAAAGTTTGGGCCATATGATTCATGAGGTCCCTGTTAAAGCTAGTCTAGGTTTCTCCTCACTGTGTGATCCGAAATTTTGACCTTTGCTTTCCAGTGTTAAACCAGTATCTACTCTGTTACTACTGCTTGCTGTATGCCACACAGTTGCTCATGGTGTCCCCTAAGATAATGTCCTACCATAGCATTGAGGGACAAGCCGTGATGCTCTAGTGGGAGACTGTCCCACCCAATAGACGGGTCCCTTTTCCATTCTAGGAGGCAAATTAGAACACAAGTCAGCAAGGGCTACATCAAGAAGGAGATAATTTTGGAGAGCTTTATTAGTTTTTTAAAACTAAAATGTCTGCACATGTCTCTCTGTACCTTCATTCTTAATATTGAGCCCCACTTTACCATTTTTTAACCACATAACTGACCACTGCAGCTCTAGAGATATTTTCCTTCTAGAATTCTCCAGCCATCTTGAAGCCCTCACATAAAAGTGAAGCCATAAAACCCTGAAGAACATGCGTAGGAAGAACCATTTTATTTGGTGGCAAAAGCCGTTTCCTTTGGCTTAGCAGCGTTTCTCTTTTCCTTCAGAACTCGTCCGCAGGCTTACCAGTAATTCTAAGGGTTTCTCAACTCACATAGAATTTTCCTATTTTTTTCCTCAAGGGTGTTAAATATTTTAGATAAACCTAGCCCTCCTCACGACAACCTAGGAGAAATTTTCCCTAAGGAACTTGAGAATGGTTAACCAGAATGATATCAGCTCGAAGCGCCCATTCATCCAGGAGTCTCTTAGGTCCAGAGGCCTCCCCACCGCTCGCCTGGCCCGGCTGGCTCCGGGAGGGACTGCGAGCTGTGCTCTAGACTGTTCCCAGCTGCCCTTCCTATCTGCTTCTCCCGGCTGGGGGAGCGCTCTTTACAGGGGGGGCCCGCCTCGGCCTCCGGAACCTCCGTCCCCTGGCGATTCCTGGTGGCCTCCTCATAGGAGGGAGGCAGGCCCGTGGAGAGGAGGGCCGCCTCCCGGGGCACCGGGGAGTACGGGAAGTCCTGCTCGCCTCTCCCGGGGAAGCCCGGCAGGAAGTCGGTGGCCTCCTCTGCGGTGGGGTGAGCTGGGGGGTCGGTGCTGAAAACCTGCCCCTGGGGTCGGGGAGCCTTGCAGTGACGGTACAGGAAAAGCAGCAGAAAGGCCAAGAAGAGCAGGATGGTCGCTGGAAGAAGGATGCACAGGAAGGGCTCCACGTCGTCTTTGGTGGAGCTTATCTTCTGGGTGCCCTGGAATTCGGGAACGAGGCTGGGTTAGGAGAGGAGGAAAGACTTCTGCATTCCTGAAGCTCCTCTCTTTGATCTTTTATTCCTATCTTCCTTACCCGCTCTGAAAACCACCATGCTCCTTTTTTTATGCCAATGGGCTTGAGCCCATGGGAAGTAAAGTAAATGGATGAGATAAAGGATGCATCGAGATGTCAAAATACATATTGTCGACATTCTACCATAGCTCCCTGAAAGTGAACCAGGAGAGTGGGTTTTAGTTGGTCAGCTCACCATGCATTCTTTGAACAGGAGCTCTTACTCTTTATGGACTTATTTTATTTAGAATTAGACCAATAATGTGGTATTACCACAAAAAGTATCCTATGGAACTCAAATTATTTAATTCTGGAATGAATTCTGACATTAGGTGTTCATATGCCATATTAATATTTGAAATATGAGTTGATCGCTGATGTTTATGATGAATGAGATTTTAAAATTCCTTCCATTTGTTTTTGCAATTTTGGTAGAATCAATATGGAAACTTGTGAACCCTTTATAGAAAAAGAATTGTAGAGGCACCTGGGTGGCTCACTGGGTTAAAGCCTCTGTCTTCTGCTCAGTTCGTGATCCCAGGGTCCTGGGATTGAGCCCCACATCGGGCTCCCTGCTCAGCCGGGAGCCTGCTTCCTTTCCTCTCTGCCTGCCTTTCTGCCTTCTTGTGATCTCTGTCTGTCAAATAAACGAAATAAAAATCTAAAAAAAAAAAAAAAAAAAAAAGAATTGTATTCTATTGCAGCCTAAAATTTCTCTAAGTGGCTGTGTAGTGATGATTTGCAGCCAAATTCCTGCAACATGCAGTTTATAGCTGTTCAAGAGGGAAAAAAGCCTGAATTGAACAATAAAGTTTAATGAATCTTATATAAAAAAAACACCCCCCCCCCCCAAGAAAAAACCCGACCTAGTCTAGGGTATTATTAAACTAGATATGAGAAGATTTCTGCAATATCTGTGCTTTGAGAGTAGAAGTCATTTGTGGATTCTATCTGGTATTAACCCTAATTTTTTGGTTGTTAGAGTACAATCTCTACAGTGTAAGCATATTTGGTGCTTTTTATGATATTCATCATCTGACTTTGCATCTCAGTCAGACTTCAATGCAAACATGAAATTAAATATTCCTGAAAGTTCAGAGACGCCTAGGTGGCTAAGTCATCAAGTGTCTGCCTTTCGCTCAGGTCGTGATCCCAGGGTCCTGGGACCAAGCCCCGTATCCGGCTCCCTGCTTCTCCCTCTCCCACTCTCCCTGCTTGTGTTCCCTCTCTCACTGTGTCTCTCTCTGTCAAATAAATGAATACAATCTTAAAAAATAAAAAAATAAACATTCGTGAAAGTTCAGTAGTTTAAAAAAAATTGCAGATAAATTCTTTAGCAACCCAGGAGGTATTGATTTTACAATATTAGCTCACAAGGTAATGATGGTTCCTGACAGAGTAAAGAATGTAATCGCCATGAAATGATGCTTCAGCAGCAAGGCAGAGAAGCACCAAAAATACTGCCCCAAACTGCAGAGATGTTGCTTTAAATAAATAGTGAGGTATTAAAAACTTCTCTCTTATGTGAAGCATAAAGCAACAAACGTGTTTGGATGCACTACTACAGAAGGAAAAAACCCTTGAAGCCTTACATTGTGTTTCAAACAAACAACCAAAATACTAAGCTCTTTATCTACTTATTTAATATAAAATATAATAATAAAACTATGAGAGCCAGGGATCTTTCCTTGATTTTGGGGGGTAAGGACAACTTTTGCTGTACTCTTTTGCTGAACTCTTTTTTTAAAGATTTTATTTATTTATTTGACAGTGGCCATGACCTCTTAAGAGACTGGCTTATCTAGTGGTGTTTGCATTGTCTTCTTTTCTTACTAAAGAATTATGTATTATGTTGATTCAAAATCAGATAGTTAATTTAGTATTTATATTGCCAGATATTTTGTCCTTGGTAAGATGAGTTCAGATATTTTAGCTTAAAGTGCGTAAAAATTAAAAGTGTGTTTTGTTTTGTTTTTGTTTTTGGAAACCGAGTATCATTTTTGGGGTTTGCTGGCTTTGAATTCTGGTAGGACTTTCTAATACTTGCATGACGACGGACCATTTATTAATCCCCATGGGCCTGGATTTCCTTCTCTATGAAATGGAAATAATATCTTTTTTGAATGGTTGGGATGATGATTTAATGAATCAATGTGTGTAAAACACTTGGTGAATAACAGATATGTATTTTTACCTCGGGAACTCACATGGTTAAATTTACTAGAAAATAAAATACTAAAAATAACTAGAAGAAGTCTAGAAATTTATTGCTAAGGTTAGAAAATGCAGTGAAAATAAAACTAGCATTACTATGTTTACATTTTAATATATTTTTTTCAGAAAAAATATTTTTGTAACAATGGATTTTATGTGTGTGATTGTTGTTTTGTTTCTAAGTTATGGGTTCTTTCTGTTTTCTTATACATAATCTATCAAAACTATTAACTTAAAACCCGTTGTGATATAATAGGACATTGATTACAAAAGCCATAAGAATAGATGAACTCATAAATAATTTACTACCATTAGTAAAAAATCAAGTTGGACTCCAAAGCAATTTAACTATGTTTAGGCTTTTTCTCCAGATGAATTGTTAAAAATATTAAAGCTGTTTAAACACTCTTCAACCTTGATAAACATGGATCATTATGCATGACTTAGTTTTCTTCATTCTCCATCAATTATATGGACGATAATAGTTTCTAAACAGTTGTGGGCATCAAATTTTAAATTCTCCGTAAGTTCAGGGCACCTGGGTAGCTCAGTGGGTTGAAGCCTCTGCCTTCGGCTCAGGTCATGATCTCAGGGTCCTGGGATTGAGCCCCACATCGGGCTCTCTGCTCAGCAGGGAGCCTGCTTCCCCCCACCTGTCTCTGCCTGCCTCTCTGCCTACTTGTGATCTCTGTCAAATAAATAAATAAAATCTTTAAAAAAGAATAAAAAAAAAATAAATACTCCGTAAGTTCAAGATGCATAGAGTATAAAGAGACTTAAAGAGACTTAATGTTCTAGTTAAAAGATTTTGTGTAATAGACTCTGTCGTTTATGGCTATGCCACTTATGGTATTATCAGTATTAGTTGCATTTTTTTTTTTTTGAAATTAGTTGCCAAATTAGTTGCCACAGTCCCCTCCTGTAATCAGTATTTCCATTGGTTAAGTTTATCCAAATATCAAGTGGAACTAAAAGACTTATCTAAGATGGCAAATTCAGACAATTTCTCGAGATAACTCCTCTTGTGTTATCTCTTGTGTCCTCTTCTAGTTAAGAGAAGCACAGAGCAACAGGACAAATTTATGATGATGGTCTCCTTAATCTTCTCTTTTACTAATTCTTGTTATATTGGTTCAAGTTGTTTTGAAATTTTTTTTAATGCGGAAAAGATGTTTACTTTTCTAGTCAAATGTTATTTGTCTCATAACTTTTAATATTTTTGATACATATATTGACAGCATTCTTGTTCAGGGAATATTTTTCAAAATATTCAGTGAAGAGTATGACTGTTGAAGGATATAAAATCATAATTAAATATATGCAATTTAAATGTTAAATATAAATAATGTATAAATATATAAAAATATCTTTCTGTAAAAGGTAGTTTGGGAGAATGTAAATACCAAACTCATCAGTTGATTTTCCAGACAACAAGAAATTAGGTTAATTTTCCTCTCTTTGTGTAACAGCAGTATCTCTCCTTTCCCTCCTGATCATGAAACTGAGTTCTTAGGTTTCTGCAAATATTTTTCCTTTCTGCTGCCACAGATTGAGTCTTCTTTGGTGATTTCCCAGACAAAGCAGAGCAGCTGCTGCGTTTCTTAGAGACAAAAACCTCCTTAACCCTCTGCTACCCTGCCCGAGGTAAGATCTTTGGCTTCTCCTAACTCCTGGAAACACGGTCATTCTAAAGCCACAGGGAGCCTCTTCGTTATTGTGTATGTAGACATTGCTTTACTGTGCAAAGAACAAAGTCCTAAAACCAAGGCATAAAGATTTGTTGACTCCTCCCTTCAGGTGTACTTTGATAAACTTGATCTATCTGGAGTTCTTGGAACATATTTGTGGCAAATTTGACCTGAATCCATCCTTGGTCAAAGAATACAACTTTCCAATTACTTTCTTAGACCATGCCAGTCAGTGAATGAATATTTCTGTTCTATCCATAAAGTAAAATGTTGCTACTAAGTTTTAAGATCCTAAAAACATAGGCATAGTTGGTTTTAAAACTGACAAAGACACTTTGGAGAAGAAAAGGCTGAAGTCATAGATACAGACCTGCAGCTGGGTTTCCAGAAGAGGTAGGCTTGGTTCACTCGTTAACCACTCATATGTCCCCCTGCCGGCGTGGCCAAACTTCCTCCAGCTGCTGGCCATCAATCCCCGCATGTTTCCATCCGACTGATGCACCGACCACCCTTCCACCTCACCGCCCAGATTCCAGCAATACTGCTTGCTCTTGGCCTGGATCCAGCTTGGATGTGCTCGGCTGATGGCTGTTGGTAAACTCGTTCTCTGATGAGTGGCAACCGGGAAAAGAAACCAACCAGAGAGACCTCTTGGGGCTGGCTGTATTTAAATTCAGTGCCTCTGCATTTGTTTTTGTGGCCTTTATCACTGTGAGGATTGGCATCAGATATCAGACACAGAATAGATTTCAGACAGAGACATTCTCTGCATTAGTGTTATTACAGTGCAGTGGACGGTCTCAGTGAGAAAAAACTGTTTATATTGAGATATAAATAAGACCCTGTCCCTTCCCTCACCACATCCCTCTCCAGAGATAACAGCTCAGCAAGAAAAACTACCCAAGCTGAATTTCCTTTAATTATTTCTGGGTTCTATGATACAGAGAGAAGGGATATTTGGTAGAGAAGCAAGAGTCCTTTGTAATATTTTAGTGAATTATTTAGATGAAAGTTGCTAATGATAAAGTTGTACAGCAGCCAGACGGACAATAGCTCAGATTGTTTGGAAGAAATATTTGCTGGTTTCGTTAAAAAAAAAAAAATCAAATCACCAACACTTTTTGGTAATCTTGGGAACTTTATAAAATTATAATAAGCCGAAAATAAGGAACTTTCAATTTGAATATTCACTGAGATAACTTTGGGATGTCTAATTCAACATATTTGTGAAGACGTGAACATTTAAGACATGGTAGTTGGATTCTCTTTCTTTTAGTGGAGGAAACTTCAGTTTCAAATATTTATTCAATTCATGACAACTCAATATTGCAACTACCCACATCCTGATCTAAGCATCATTTCCATCCAAGCAGCTGTCATGATGCTGAAAGAGTAACTAGGATTTTTTTCTAAATTAGAATTCTTCCCCACTGGCCCATGGTGTCCCATGGATAGGTTTCGGGGATGGGGTAGTGAACTCACTTCACTTGAGATACAATTTCCGAGGAGAAGCCATCGTTCTCAATACCTTTTCTTTTCCTTTTTTTTTTTTTTGAGGAAAGATATACATTTTTTTTTTACTACAGCACATCAAGCAAGTCTTGGCTACATTTACATATTTCTGGATGTCAGTTATTCCAGAATTTATTTCAAATGTAATATACTTCTGAAAAAAAGTTTCTTATAGAACTTGACAATGATTTGAAGTTCATATGGAATGAGTTTATCTAGCCAGAAGCATTTTGTTTTATTTTTTCAGTGTTCCAAGATTCATTGTTTATGCACCACACCCAGGGCTCCATGCAATACATGCCCTCCTTAATACCCACCACCAAGCTCACCCATCCCCCTGTTCCCCTCCTAAACCCTCAGTTTGTTTCTCAGAGTCCATGGTCTTTCATGGCTCATTACCCTTTCAAAGACAGCAGCCCTCCTTGATAGAGTTTGGCTCTTTGCCAAACTTCTCTTTTGTGGTAAGTTTTCACCAAGTTTCCCAGCACCTGGATCAGTATCCTAGTGTGGAATGCTTTATCACTTTCTCCTTTTAGTTCTTGCCATGGAGTAAGTTGATTTGGTGCTCTCAGTAAAAATATTGCTTTGTCCCACTGATGTGTTCCTATTTTAAGCCAGACCTGTATCCCCACACTGGTGTATCCAAAGCATCTGGCCACCAGTGCACTATTTTGCTTTTTTTGCATGTCTGTGGCTTTGCCAATATTGTCTCCTCAACTTCTTCACTCTATTGACTTCAATACCTTCACTTCTTAAGAAGCAAGTTGGAAATCTGGATCAAAAGCATTAAATAGGCACAATGTAAATGTTGGACCCTCCTCTAGTACTGAATGAATCAGATACAAATTCCCGCTCTTCTAGAAGTATTTTTGGGGACCAAGAGAAACAAATCAAATAAAGTATCAGAAGGTGATACATGTTATGGAGAAAAAGGAAGAGCAGATTATCGGGGAAGTCAACTATGACCTCAGGAAAAGTAATATTTGCATAAAAAGCTGAAGGATGCAAGTGATTCAGCCATGAAGTTATCAGATGGAAAAGTATTGCAGACTAAGGGAATAGTCAGTTCAAAGGCCCTGAGGCAGTCACATGCCTGGTGAGTTCTCAGAATGATTAGAGGGTCAGGGTGGCAGGAGCTGTAAGCCAGGAAAAAAGTAGGATATAAAAGAGAGTGAGGAGGGACGCCTGGGTGGCTCAGTTGGTTAAGCAGCTGCCTTCGGCTCAGGTCATGATCCTAGCGTCCTGGGATCGAGTCCCACATCGGGCTCCTTGTTCTGTGGGGAGCCTGCTTCTCCCTCTGCCTCTGCCTGCCACTCTGTCTGCCTGTGCTCTCTCTCTCTCTCTCTCTGACAAATAAATAAATAAAATCTTAAAAAAAAAAAGAGAGAGTGAGGATATGTCGGAGATGGTAGGACAGAGGGTTTATAGGGCATTGTAAGAATTGTGGCTTTAAGTAAAATGTAGGGGCCATTTTACTCTAAGTAAAATGTGGAGTTTTAAGCAGAGGAGTGATAAAATCTGACTTCCATTTTAAAAGGATCACTCAGGTTCATCTGTGTTGGAAATAGTATAGGTATTAGGGCAAATGGAGGGAGACCAGCTAAGGCCTCTTTTAACAATTCAGGAGGAAAATAATAGGCCAGAGTAGTTGCAAGGAAGTGGTAAAATTCTAGACCTATTTTAGGAATAGAGCCAACAAGATTTCTGGTAGAACTGAAAGTGCTAAAAATAGGGGGAAAAAATCAAGGAGGACTCCGTTTTAGGCTTGAGCAATAGGAAGGATGACCATTCTCCTTTACAGAGAGGGAGAAAGACCGGATGGGGCAAGTTGTGTTGTTGTCTTGTTTTGTTTTTACACAAGAGGAATAGAGAGAGTTGAGTTGAGACATGGTAAGTTTGCGATGTGTGTGAGTTTGGGTATTCCAATTTGGAGTTCAGGAGTGAGGACTAGGCCACAGTCAATAGCTGAAACTCATTGGCAAAGAGATGGTATTTGAAACTACAAGAATTACGGAGATCACCAAGAGGATGAGGGTCAATAGGGTGGGGAGACAGGGAGTGGCCAGTGAGGTGAAAGAGAACCCAAGAATGTGAGGTATCCTGGAATCCAAAGCAGGAAATGTTTCCAGAAGGAGGGGATGATTGTCTCAAAAGGTAGGTACTGTGTAAACAAGAGGATGGGTGAGATTTACTACTGGATTTAACAAAATGAGCTTGGGGAAGAGGTGTCCTTGGTTATTTGGACAGGAGGAGTTTTGGTGGAGTGGTTGGAGCAAAGCTTGATTGGAATGGTTATAAGAGAGAAAGGGGGAAGCAAAATTGGAGGTAGTGAGTATCAACAATCTTGGGTTATTTTTGCTTGAAAGGGGAGCAAAGGAATGATGTCGTAGCTGGATAGAGAAGCAGAGTTAAGAGTTATATGTTCAAACAGAACAAGTTAATAGATTATAGAGAAATCATCAATATATATCAACCCTCAATAGTTCTACTTCTAGGAATTCATCCTAAAAAGATAATCTGATGAATACTCAAAGATAATATGTTGTTGAAAGATGATTGAGCACACCTTAAATGTCTATAACAACAAACAGATTTTTAAAAATTCCACAAAATACTTAGCTAATAAGCTATCCATGTATAAAGACAGATTATCACCTGAAAAGAAATACCAGAAAAATGTAAACATGTTTACCACATATTAAGATGAACTTGCCAGAAACTTACATGTTTATTATAAATTTTCATGTCTCTACATATAGAAAAAAGTCAATGTTAACAATGGTATTTTTTCTACGTGGTGGAATTATGAGGGTTTTTTTTTTTGGATGAAACTATGGTTCTTTTTGCTGATCAACATTGGTCATTTTTCTATGAATAGAGATATTCTACTTTCAAGAATTACCAAGAAAAAAAAACTTCTTGTTTTTTTTTGATTCTGCTGGTCTGTGGAGCAGTTGGACCCAGGGCAGTCTGCTTTAGTTGTGAGACATAGTTCATCTTCTGGGTCAATAATGGAGAAAAATCCCGGAGAACTCCTGGATAGGGAAGATTGAAATGAACTAAAGATGCCTATAGAACAGTAGTAGGTCTTTTTTCCCCATATTTAATTCTAAGCTAGTAAATACATTTGAATTTTAGCAAACTGGTCAGTGCCCTTTCTCAGGATGCTATTATAGGAATTAAATAAGCTTATATTTGATTAGGAGAACTGAAAACTAATCAGTAGATGGCAGGCAGTGCTGTGATGAATCATTCTGCCTGAACCAGAGTTCCATGGAGACCAAGGGTTCACTTAACGGTCAGCAGATCTGGCCTTGGGTTTTGTTTGACTTTGTCCCTGATAATCTGGAAGGGAAGAGTCCTAAACAATGTAACTAAATCCGCTAGCAATAATGGACTGAGCAAGGAAGATATGCCAGAAATGATTTTTTAAAAAAACTAAACAAGTATGACAATAGAAAAGGAAAAATTATTGCTTTGAAGTTTACTTTGGAAAAATATGAACACTTATGGAAATGGAAAATTTCCATTTTGAACAGAAGATTAAAAAACATTTTATGAAGCTATAATTAAGATAAATTAGAATCTTAGTGTTCTTATATGCAAATTCTGGTGAATCTTAGCATAAAGATCTTCTGTGTTCTCTTTGATAAATTTTGACAGTTTTATTCACCCTTATAATCACCATGTAAAACAAGATATAAAACCTTTCCATCACCACAGAAATTTCCTTTTTCCTTAAGTCAACTATTTTAAAATTCCTGTCTACAATGGAAAAATAATTTTAAAAATCTCAATTCCTCCCCCAGATCAAAAGCAGGATATGAAATGTATAAGCTTACTGTATTTTCTGGTTATGAACTTGGGTATCTTCAAGCATTTGGCCTTTACTTTTTCTATACCTGGAATCAAGGCAAATCTAGTATGTTTAAAATAGTATAATGATCACAAATGTTTGGAAATCAGATTGATATTCTTGAACTTAAAACTGGAACTAAGTAGGTGGATACATTTAGATTAAAAATCCTTATGTAATTTGTCTATGCATGTTTTCTTTATTCATACATATGACAGGGAATGGGTTAGCTGGGGTGGAGGAGTTCCAGTATTTAATCCCTGAATTGTCATATATTATTATATTATCTATTTTTTTTCACAACTGTGAATTATAAGAATTCTTCCTAATTTGCAGATTAGGAAATTAAGGATTAAATAATATTTGGGGAAAATTTGCCAAGGTTTTCCTAGATCCTATAATTCCTGGAGCCAGATCTGGATGTCCCCATGCCTCATTGTCTGCAAAGCAAAGCAAGTTTAAGATGATGAGGGCTGTTCCTCTTCTCCAACATGTAGCTGCCTCCAGCTTGATGTGCAACCTAGAACTGGCAAATGTTGTATGACTATAAATACGAGGCCTCTTACAAAAAAATCAGTTGCCTTCAAACTCCTTTCTCTACCATTTCCTTTTTGAAATGGTTTGCCTCTGTCACCATCAGCCCAGACACATGTGGCTGGCTCCCATGCCATACACATGCTTTCATTAGTTCACAGGTTGTAATCTGTGTTGAAATTGTCTAAAAGTCTTTCTTGACCTCCCTAATAGAATACAAACAATTGTCTTTTAAGTCTCAGAACACCCAGTCCAGGTGTGATGCGCAGTGGGCACTCAAAGGCTTTGGGAAGAATGAAGTTCCGGAGTCTTCTTTTACATGTAATCTCTATTGCTCTATTCGACACTGTCAGACGACCTCACCAGAGGGTTATTGGATTGTATGTACTGGGACGAGGGGGACTTTTGGGTTGACCTGGGAGCTGCTGGAACTACATCTAGGTACTGGACCTGTTCCCTGCTCTGTGGAGGTCTCTGCTCAAACTCCACAGGGCTGGCCCTTGGGAATCTGTGGGTCTATACACTGTGCAGCACCATTCACTTGAGCTCATTCAAATCCCCCGAAAGATGCTCTCAAGAACGCGCATTTAAGCAAGGTCACTTAAAATATCCAAAATGCTCTTGGGAAAATTTTAATCTGAACCCCACATTTAGCAAGTAGTTTAGAGTGGAACAAATAACAGAAGTGGCATATGTTTGGGATAGGACAGCTCCTGAATAAACAGCAGTTACTGTTGGCCATACAGAAGAACCTCTAGAACATCCATTAACTCTGATTTAAATACATGTTTGAAGTCCTCATTTGTATCAAGGTCTTCTCCCTCTGGTTTGGAATACTATCCTATGATAAATGCTTGATAAATTTGACCTCATGATTTAAAATAAGAGAAATGAATTCCAAATACATCTTGGTTGTTTTCATGTGAGGCCTGATCATGAAGACAATGTCTTTTCCTTCAGCAAGCATTTTAGTATTTTTGAAATTATGATGTAATTAAAGTCAGTGTGTAGGTTCCCAGTATTTCTTCCCCTATAGACATCAGTCAGTACTTGTGCGAGTGTGCCCAAATGATAACAACAATGAAACCTGAATATCCCCTACCCTTCCTACAAACACACACTTAGGCGAGCAGAATGAAATCTTTGGTGGGTGTGTGACTCCAGATAGAATTATGGAAATTCTTTTCAGGGGCAACCAGTTGGCAGGACCATTTGGATTGTGCGAGAATTTTATTTATACCTTCATTCACTTTTTGTGGTTAATTAACCCATAGCAGTATTTCTGTTTACTGTCTCATTTCAAGAACTTCCATATGTACAAAAAATGGGCCTTTTAGCAACATTTCCACACACATAGATCTAAAATATTGTCCTGTTTATTCCAGATAGTATTTTATGGACAGACTTGAGCAATTTAAGGATATATTTTCTTTTTTTTCCTTCAAATTTTTATTTAAATTCTACTTAGTCAACACACAGTGCAATGTTTGCTGTAGGAGGAGAACTCAGTGACTCATCACTTACATACAACACCCAGTGCTCATTGTAATAAGCGCCCTCCTTAATACCCATCACCCGTCCCACGCCCCCACCCACAGCTCTCCATCAACACTCAGTGTGTTCTCTATCTTTAAGAGTTTCTTATGGTTTATTTCCTTCTCTTTTCCCTCCCTTCCCATATGTTCACTGTTTTGTTTCTTAATTTCCACTTTTGAGTGAAGTCCTATGGTATTTGTCTTTTTCTGACTTATTTTGCTTAGCATCATATGCTCTAGATCCACCCACTTCATTACAAATGGCAAGATTTCATTCTTTTTGATGGCTGAGTAATATTCCTGTGTGTGTGTGTATGTGTGTGTGTGCCACATCTTCTTTATCCATTTATCAATCAATGGACATGTGGGCTCTTTCCATAGTTTGGCTATTATTGATAATGCTGCTATAAACATCAGGGTGCATGTGCCCCTTCAACTTGTATTTTTTTATCCTTTGGGTAAATACAAAGTAATGCAACTGCTGGGTTGTAAGGTAGTTCTATTTTTAACTTTTTGAGGAACTTCCATATTGTTTTCCAGAATGGTTATACTAATTTGCATTCCCATCAACACTGAAGAGGTTCCCCTTTCTTTGCATCCTAGCCAACACTTGTTGTTTCTTGTGTTAATTTTAGCCATTCGGACAGGTGTGAGGTGGTATCTTATCATGGCTTTGATTTGTAGAAGATGTATTTTCTTTTAACACGAAGTTGGTCCTAAGTCAAGCTAACCAGAAATGAGAAGCTTCTGTTTATGTAGGCCACAAACACTGCATTCTAGTTTAAGATCCAAAGAACACAGCACAATTATACATGTCATTAGATGTTTTTAAGAGATTGGAGGATGAAAACAAGAGAAAATGCCTGACCTCAAGGCAATTACCTCTTTTTCTTTTATTGTATTCTGGCATAGTTAGTTTTTTTTAATTAACATATAATGTATTATATGTTTCAGGGGTACAGGTCCATGATTCATCAGTCTTACACAACTCACAGCATTCACCATAGCACATACCCTCCCCAATGTCTATCACCCAGCCACCCCACCCCTCCCACCCCTCTTCCCCTCTTCCCTCCCGCAACCCTCAGTTTGATTCCTGAGATTAAGAGTCTCTTATGGTTTGTCTCCCTCTGTTTCATTTTTTCCTCCCTTCCCCTATGATCCTCTGTCTTATTTCTCAAATTCCTCATATAATATGATGTGAGTGAGATCAAATAATTGTCTTTCTCTGATTGACTTATTTCACTTAGCATAATAGTCTCAGTTCCATCCATGTTGTTGCAAATGGCAAGACTTTAGTTTTTTGATGGCTGCATAATATTCTATTTGTATATATGTCTCACATCTTCTTTATCCATTCATCTGTTGAGGGACATCTAGGTTCTTTCCACAGTTTGGCTATTGTGGACACTGCTGCTATAAACATTGGGATGCATATGATTCTTCGGATCACTACATTTGGGTAAATACCCAGTAGTGACACAATTAGTTTTAATCTGTCCTTTATAATCAAAATATATAGGGGCTTCTCAAAATAGAGTATGGGGAAATAGTCAAAGTAGCGATCTTTCAATAGAATCTCTTTGTCAGAAATAGACCTAAATTACACCTCATTTGTTATCCATTCACAGCTGACCTGTTATATCCCTAAGAAGCTAATAAGGCAACAGCTTCCCAGGAGAGCTTGTCCATGGCCCTGCATTACATTTCTCTTACTGATCATGCTCTATTTTGAGGTTTTAACCAAGAAGGAAAAATAAAAGCTGAAAGAAATAACAAAGGATATAAACGATTCAAAATGTGGGTAATCAGCTTTTGAATAACCATTGAATTCTTTGTCAGACTTTTATGAGAAGTAGTCAGATTTGAAATGACATCAATGCCCATATGTAGGAGAATGGCTGAACTGTGGTGCATCCAGACAAAGGCATACTATGCAGCTGTGTAAGAGAACAAGCATCTCCACGGATGGAGGATTGGGGATGTGGTGTTAGGGATGATAGGGACAATACCTCTGGGTATACTTTTTTGTGTAATTCTGACTCTTAGAAGCTTCATAAGGTTTCATATATCCAAAAACTTATTTTTCTATAAATTGATCACTTTTATGTCTTCAAACTTACTGACATCATTGATATTAATTCTCTTTAAAATCACACCTGTGGAGAGGAGTCAAGATGGCGGAGAAGTAGCAAGCTGAGACTACTTCGGGTAGCGGGAGATCAGCTAGATAGCTTATCTAAAGATTGCAAACACCTACAAATCCAACGGGAGATCAAAGAGAAGAACAGCAATTCTAGAAACAGAAAATCAACCACTTTCTGAAAGGTAGGACTGGCGGAGAAGTGAATCCAAAGCGACGGGAAGATAGACTGCGGGGGGAGGGACCGGCTCCCGGCAAGCGGTGGAGCAACGGAGCACAAAATCAGGACTTTTAAAAGTCTGTTCCGCTGAGGGACATTGCTCCAGAGGCTTAACGGGGGTGAAATCCACTCGGGGTCAGCGTGGCCTCAGGTCCCACAGGGTCATAGAAGGATCAGGGGTGTCTGAGTGTCGCAGAGCTTACAGGTATTAGAACAGGGAAGCCGGCTACAGAGACAGAGCCGAGGAGTGAGCTCTAAGCTTGGGGTTACCTTGAACCGGTCGCAGGGTCGGTCAGCTCAGAGTGCAGCCAGAGGCCAGGGTGACAGCAGTAATTGGGCACTGTTCTCTGAGGACACACTGAGGAGTGGGGCCCCGGGCTCTCAACTCCTCCGGGCCGGAGACTGGGAGGCCGCCATCTTCATTCCCGTCCTCCAGAACTCTACGGAAAGCGCTCAGGGAACAAAAGCTCCCAAAAGCAAACCCGAGCGGATTACTCAGCCCGGCCCCTGGTATTGGCGGTGCAATTCCGCCTGGGGCAAAGACACTTGAGAATCACTACAACAGGCCCCTCCCCAAGAAGATCATCAAGAAGCCCAGCCAGGACCAAGTTCACCTACCAAGGAGTGCAGTTTCAATACCAAGGAGAGGAGCGGAATTCCAGAGGAGAAAGCAAAGCACGGAACTCATGGCTTTCTCTCCATGAATCTTTAGCCTTGCAGTTAATTTAATTTTTTTACTTTTTCAATTTTTTTTCTCTTCTTCTGCTAAATTTTTTTAACTTTTACCCTTTTTTAACGTTTTTTAACTAGTTTATCTAATATATATATATATATTTTTTTTCCTTTTTATATTTTTTCTTTATTGGTTTTCTTTAATTGTTTCTTTTTTTTTTTTTTCTTTCTGAACCTCTTTTTATCCGCTTTCTCCCCACTCACGATTTGGGATCTCTTCTGATTTGGCTAAAGCATATTTTCCTGGGGTTGCTGCCACCCTTTTAGTATTTTACTTGCTCCTTCATATACTCCTATCTGGACAAATGACAAGGCGGAAAAATTCACCACAAAAAAAAGAACAAGAGGCAGTACCAAAGGCTAGGGACCTAATCAATACAGACATTGGTAATATGTCAGATCTAGAGTTCAGAATGACGATTCTCAAGGTTCTAGCCAGGCTTGAAAAAGGCATGGAAGATATTAGAGAAACCCTCTCGGGAGATATAAAAGCCCTTTCTGGAGAAATAAAAGAACTAAAATCTAACCAAGTTGAAATAAAAAAAGCTATTAATGAGGTGCAATAAAAAATGGAGGTTCTCACTGCTAGGATAAATGAGGCAGAAGAAAGAATTAGCGATATAGAAGACCAAATGACAGAGAATAAAGAAGCTGAGCAAAAGAGGGACAAACAGCTACTAGACCACGAGGGGAGAATTCAAGAGATAAGTGACACCATAAGACGAAACAACATTAGAATAATTGGGATTCCAGAAGAAGAAGAAAGAGAGAGGGGAGCAGAAGGTATATTGGAGAGAATTATTGGAGAGAATTTCCCCAATATAGCAAAGGGAACAAGCATCAAAATCCAGGAGGTTCAGAGAACCCCCCTCAAAATCAATAAGAATAGGTCCACATCCCATCACCTAATAGTAAAATTAACAAGTCTTAGTGACAAAGAGAAGATTCTGAAAGCAGCCCGGGAAAAGAAGTCTGTAACATACAATGGTAAAAATATTAGATTGGCAGCAGACTTATCCACAGAGACCTGGCAGGGCAGAAAGAGCTGGCATGATATATTCAGAGTACTAAATGAGAAAAACATGCAGCCAAGAATACTATATCCAGCTAGGCTATCATTGAAAATAGAAGGAGAGATTAAAAGCTTCCAGGACAAACAAAAACTGAAAGAATTTGCAAACACCAAACCAGCTCTATAGGAAACACTGAAAGGGGTCCTCTAAGTAAAGAGAGACCCTAAAAGTAGTAGATCAGAAAGAAACAGAGACAATATACAATAACAGTCACCTTACAGGCAATACAATGGCACTAAATTTATATCTCTCAATAGTTACCCTGAATGTTAATGGGCTAAATGCCCCAATCAAAAGACACAGGGTATCAGAATGGATAAAAAAACAAAACCCATCTATATGTTGCCTACAAGAAACTCATCTTAAAACCGAAGACACCTCCAGATTTAAAGTGAGGGGGTGGAAAAGAATTTACCATGCTAATAGACATCAGAAGAAAGCAGGAGTGGCAATCCTTATAGCAGATCAATTAGATTTTAAGCCAAAGACTATAATAAGAGATGAGGAAGGACACTATATCATACTCAAAGGAACTGTCCAACAAGAGATCTAACAATTTTAAATATCTATGCCCCTAACGTGGGAGCAGCCAACTATATAAACCAATTAATAACAAAATCAAAGAAACACATCGACAATCATACAATAATGGTAGGGGATTTTAACACTCCCCTCACTGAAATGGACAGATCATCCAAGCAAAAGATCAACAAGGAAATCAAGGCCTTAAATGACACACTGGACCAGATGGACATCACAGATATATTCAGAACATTTCATCTCAAAGCAACAGAATACACATTCTTCTCTAGTGCACATGGAACATTCTCCAGAATAGATCACATTCTTGGTCCTAAATCAGGTCTCAACCATTATCAAAAGATTGGAATCATTCCCTGCATATTTTCAGACCACAATGCTCTGAAGCTAGAACTCAATAACAAGAGGAAATTTGGAAAGAACCCAAATACATGGAGACTAAACAGCATCCTTCTGAAGAATGAATGGGTCAACCAGGAAATTAAAGAAGAATTGAAAAAATTCATGGAAACAAATGATAATGAAAACACAATGGTTCAAAATCTGTGGGACACAACAAAGGCAGTCCTGAGAGGAAAATATATAGTGGTACAAGCCTTTCTCAAGAAATAAGAAAGGTCTCAGGTACACACCTCACCCTACACCTAAAGGAGCTGGAGAAAGAACAAGAAAGAAACCCTAAACACAGCAGGAGAAGAGAAATCATAAAGATCAGAGCAGAAATCAATGAAATAGAAACCAAAAAAACAATAGAACAAATCAACGAAACTAGGAGCTGGTTCTTTGAAAGAATTAATAAGATTGATAAACCCCTGGCCAGACTTATCAAAAAGAAAAGAGAAAGGACCCAAGTAAATAAAATCATGAATGAAAGAGGAGAGATCACAACTAAAACCAAAGAAATACAGACAATTATAAGAACATACTATGAGCAACTCTACGCCAAAAAATTTGACAATCTGGAAGAAATGGATGCATTCCTAGAGACATATAAACTACCACAACTGAAGCAGGAAGAAATAGAAAGCCTGAACAGACCCATAACCAGTAAGGAAATTGAAACAGTCATCAAAAATCTCCAAACAAACAAAAGCCCAGGGCCAGACGGCTTCCCGGGGGAATTCTACCAAACATTTAAAGAAGAACTAATTCCTATTCTCCTGAAACTGTTCCAAAAAATAGAAATAGAAGGAAAACTTCCAAACTCATTTTATGAGGCCAGCATCACCTTGATCCCAAAACCAGACAAGGATCCCAACAAAAAAGAGAACTACAGACCAATATCCTTGATGAACACAGATGCAAAAATTCTCGCCAAAATACTAGCCAATAGGATTCAACAGTACATTAAAAGGATTATTCACCACGACCAAGTGGGATTTATTCCAGGGCTGCAAGGCTGGTTCAACATCCGCAAATCAATCAATGTGATACAACACATTAATAAAAGAAAGAACAAGAACCATATGATACTCTCCATAGATGCTGAAAAAGCATTCGACAAAGTACAGCATCCCTTCCTGATCAAAACTCTTCAAAGTGTAGGGATAGACGGCACATACCTCAATATTATCAAAGCCATCTATGAAAAACCCACCGCAAATATCATTCTCAATGGAGAAAAACTGAAAGCTTTTCCGCTAAGGAAAGAGGAGGACACAGGCAGCAACTTCTTCGACCTCAGCTGCAGCAACATCTTCCTAGGAACATCACCAAAGGCAAGGGAAGCAAGGGCAAAAATGAACTATTGGGGTTTTATCAAGATCAAAAGCTTTTGCACAGCAAAGGAAACAGTTAACAAAACCAAAAGACAACTGACAGAATGGGAGAAGATATTTGCAAATGACATATCAGATAAAGGGCTAGTGTCCAAAATCTATAAAGAACTTAGCAAACTCAACACCCAAAGAACAAATAATCCAATCAAGAAATGGGCAGAGGACATGAACAGACATTTCTGCAAAGAAGACATCTACATGGCCAACAGACACATGAAAAAGTGCTCCATATCACTCGGCATCAGGGAAATACAAATCAAAACCACAATGAGATATCACCTCACACCAGTCAGAATGGCTAAAATTAACAAGTCAGGAAATGACAGATGCTGGCGAGGATGTGGAGAAAGGGGAACCCTCCTACACTGTTGGTGGGAATGCAAGCTGGTGCAACCACTCTGGAAAACAGCATGGAGGTTCCTCAAAATGTTGAAAATAGAACTACCCTATGACCCAGCAATTGCACTGCTGGGTATTTACCCTAAAGATACAAACGTAGTGATCCGAAGGGGCACGTGCACCCGAATGTTTATAGCAGCAATGTCTACAATAGCCAAACTGTGGAAAGAACCTAGATGTCCATCAACAGACGAATGGATCAAGAAGATGTGGTATATATACACAATGGAATACTATGCAGCCATCAAAAGAAATGAAATCTTGCCATTTGCGACGACGTGGATGGAACTAGAGGGTATCATGCTTAGCGAAATAAGTCAATCGGAGAAAGACAACTATCATATGATCTCCCTGATATGAGGGAGAGGAGATGCAACATGGGGGGTTAAGGGGGTAGGAGAAGAGTAAATGAAACAAGATGGGATTGGGAGGGAGACAAACCATAAGTGACTCTTAATCTCACAAAACAAACTGAGGGTTGATGGCGGGGAGGGGGGTTGGGAGAGGGGGATGGGGTTATGGACATTGGGAAGGGTATGTGCTATGGTGAGTGCTGTGAAGTGTGTAAACCTAGTGATTCACACTAGGGGATAAAAATATATGTTTATTAAAAAAAAAAAAGCAGTGTAGGCAGAGAATAAATCTGGAATCAGATGACTAAAAAAATAAATAAATAAGATAAAATCACACCTGTATCTATGGTTTTGTCCTATTTTTCCATCCCCAGTTTCATTTGTGCTTCCTATTTTTTCATCTTTGAACAAGATTACAGATTTGTCAGTTCTATTAATCTTTTCTAAAGACTGTTGGATTTCCTGATTCTTTCTTTTTCTATTTTATTAATTTCCACTCTATTTCTTTTCTTTTTTTCTTTTGAATTTATTTTGGTGCTCTGATGGCCCTAAGTTTCTTGAGATAAATGCTTAATTCTGGACATTTTTAGTCTTATTTTCTTTATGAGCAGTTAGAGCTATAAGTTACCCTCGGGCTATAAGTTACCCTCAGACTATTGCTTTAGCTGCATCCTCCAAATTTTATTATATAGAACTCTTATTGTTTCTGAACATTTTAAAAATTCAGTTATTTTTATTTGTCCCAAGACATAGACATGTATTTAATTTCTACCAGTCAGAGGATTTTCTTTTTACACTTGTTTTTTTAAGATTTTATTTATTTATTTGATACACAGAGAGAGAAATCACAAGTAGGCAGAGAGGCAGGCAGAGAGAGAGAGGGGGAAGCAGGTTCTCCGCTGAGCAGAGAGCTGGATGTGGGCCTCGATCCCAGGACCCTGAGATCATGACCAGAGCTGAAGGCAGAGGCTTAACTCACTGAGCCACCCAGGTGTCCCTGACATATTTTTATCAGTATTTTGAAGATATTGTACTGCTGGCCTCAGTAGCTGTTGTTAAGAAGATAATTACAATTGCTAGGTCCTTTACCTGGTCTGTCTCTTCTGTCTGGTTGTCTTTAAAGTTTTTTCTTTGGTCTTTAATATCATTATGCAATTAAAGTTGAAGATATTTTATTTAAATCTTATTATAAGTTGTGTTTTATACATCTATGGTTCATGGATTCCATTCACTTTTGGAAAATTTGGACTTACTCTCCTATTGTTTTTCTTTCATTCTTTTCAAAACTGTGACTAAATATATTTTAGATTTTTCATTCTGTTGTCCATATCTTTTAACTTCTCTTCACAGGTTCTGTATCTTTCATTCTGCATTTAGTGACTGGCTAGTAAATTCTCTTCTCCTCAGAGTCTGATTAGCTGTGAAACATTTCCATCCTTAAGTTTTAAATTTGAACAATGACATTTTTCATTTCTAGATGCTTTGGGGTTTTTCCCCTTGAAAGTGGTTGGCAACTTTTTATAGTCTGTTATTCCTAGATTTTATTTCTGGAACCTGCTATTTCTTATAACTTCATTTCTTCATCTGGTCATTTAAATATCTGAATCCTTTAGAATCAAAGTCTGTTTGTTTTTGCTTCATCTCTCTTAGAGTGAGAATGTATTTTTCCTGTGTAGTTTTTACAGTTGGGAGCTCATAATTTGTTGAACCTGATCTGTGAGAATCCTGATACTAAATTGAAGGTGTTTTCTCTAGAGGTGATTTGTATTCAATACTAATGGGTCCAAAACCAAGATGGGATCACTTGAAATAGGGAATTCTGGATTAAACATAGGAGCTGCAGATTCAGCTTATTTGTCTTGTTCTAAGCCTCAGGCTCAGCCTTCCAATTCCATGGTGACCCCTGCTCTAGTGTCATATGCACATCACCTTGCCTGTCAGATTCCCAAGTGCCCTGCTGTGCATTGCTATAGAATGGAACATTTCTTAATCTTATTTGATCATGGAGCTTTTTTTGGGGGGGGGGGGTACTCATTTTCAGATTGTTTTCTGGTGAACCAATGTTCTAGGGTTCTAGTCCAACCCCTTCATTTAATAGAGAAGAAACTGAAGCTGTGTGACTGGGCCAGTGTTTCACAATGAGTCTATGCTAGAATGAGGGAAAAATCCTTTACATCATATAACCAACATGATTTCAAACCCTGGAAAGTCCATAAATAGAACATCCATTTCTTCTTTGGTGAAAGTATTCTTGTATGGGACATGTCTTACCATTGGACATGTTTCTAAGAGCTGACTATCTTGGGGCAGATTGATATTTGGGGCAGATATTGTTAATATATATAAGAAAAATCTTACATTGTTTTGGTAAGGGGAACCGTGAGATTGATGTTTTCAGCAATAACAGGTTTACAATAACAGTAAGAGGCTTAGATATTGTTCTGGGTTAGGGGTATGTGCTGTGTAGTTTCTCAAGCATTAGGCTAGGTGATTTAGAAAGATATTTGTATACTCTAGGGTATCGCTGTTGAAATATGGAGGGGCGAGCCATTAATAAGTTCATGGCTCAATTTATCCAGATGAAAGCCTTTGAATTGAAATGTGCATTATTTAACAGCCCCCATTCTTTGACATACAATTGGGATACTGGTGATTTAATTTGGGGACATTGGGTTTGAAATGCCAGGTTTAATCTGCATTTTCATCTTAAGGCTCATTCCTTCAGCAGTATTTATAACTCAAAATTTTGCTGAATCATATTTCAATTTCTTGCCTTTATATATTGTACTTTACACATATTTTTAAAACTCCTGCTGGTAGTTCTTCCTGTAAATAGGTATTTGTTATGGTTGTTATAACATAATACACAGTTTATATTGAATTGAAACTTGGAACACTTTATCCCTTAGTCACTGAGTTATACTATTGTTTGGAGGAATCTTAGGTAGTGGAGTCTAAGTTCAGGGTTTCAAATTCTAAATTAACTACCAAATAAGTGGTATAGATCCTTTATTACTCATCAGTACTTTGTCATTTGTTGAGCAAGTATTTCTATTGAGTTTTTTAAGTTTTATTAACATTTAATGTATTATTTGTTTCAGGGGTACAGATCTGTAAATCATCAGTCTTACACAATTCACAGCACTCACCATAGCAATACCCTCCCCAATGTCCATAACCTGGCCACCCTATCCCTTCCCCACCATCCCCAAGCAACCTTGTTTATTTCCTGAGATTAAGAGTCTCTTATGGTTTGTCTCAATCCTAATCCCATCTTGTTTCATTTTTTCCCTCCCTATCCCCCATAATCCCCTGCCCTGCCTCTCAAATTCTTCATATCAAAGAGACCATATGATAATTGTCTTTCTCTGATTGACTTATTTCGCTTAGTATAATACCCTCTAGTTGCATCCATGTCATCGCAAATGGCAAGATTTCTTTTTTGATGGGTGCATTGTATTCCATTATATATATACACCACATCTTCTTTATCCATTCATCTATTAATGGAGATCTAGGTTCTTTCCATAGTTTGGCTATTGTGGACATTGCTGCTATAAACTTTCGGCTGCGCATGCCCTGTCAGATCACTACATTTGTATCTTTAAGGTAAATACCCAGTAGTGCAATTGCTGGGTCATAGGATAGCTCTAATTTCAACATTTTAAGGAACCGCCATACTGTTTTCCAGAGTGGCTGCACCAGCTTGCATTTCCACCAACAGTGTAGGAGGGTTCTCCTTTCTCTGAATCCTCACCAACACCTGTCATTTCCTAACTTCATAATTTTAGCCATTCTGACTGGTGTGAGGTTTTGGTTTGTATTTCCCTGATGCTGAGTGATGTTGAGCACTTTTTCATGTGTCCGTTGGCCATGTAGATGTCTTCTTTGCAGAAATGTCTGTTCATGTCTTCAGTCCATTTCTTGATTGGATTATTTGTTCTTTGGGTGTTGAGTTTGATAAGTTCTTTATAGATTTTGGATACTAGCTCTTTATTTGATAGGTCATTGACAAATTCTTCTCTGATTCTGTCAGTTGTCTTTTGGTTTTGTTGACTGTTTATCTTTTGCTGTGCAAAAGATTTTGATCTTGATGAAGTCCCAATACTGCATTTTGCCCTTGCTTCCTTTGCCTTTGGTGATGTTTCTAGGAAAAAGTTGCTGGAACTGAGGTCAAAGAGGTTGCTGCCTGTGTTCTTCTCAAGGAGTTTGATGGATTTCTATGTCACACTGAGGTCTCTCATCCATGTGTGTGGTGTAAGGAAATGGTCCAATTTAATTTTTCTGCATGTGACTGTCCAATTTTCCCAATACTAAAAGAGACTCTTTTCTCCATTGCACATTCTTTCCTGCTTTGTTGAAGATTAGTTGACCATAGAGTTGAAGGTCCATTTCTGAGCTCTCTATTCTGTTCCATTGATCTATGTGTCTGTTTTTGTGTCAGTACCATACTGTCTTGATGACTACAGCTTTATAATAGAGCTTGAAGTCTGGAATTGTGATGCCGCCAAATTTGGTTTTCTTTTACAACATTGCTCTGGCTCTTCAGGGTCTTCTCTGGTTCCATATAAATTTAGCATCATTTGTTCCATTTCTTTGAAAAAAATTGATGGTTATTTTGATAGGGATTTCTTTAAATGTGTAGATTGCTTTAGGTAGCATAGACATTTCCACAGTATTTGTTCTTCCAACCCATGAGCATGGAATGTTTTTCCATTTCTTTGTGTCTTCCTCAATTTCTTTCATGAGTACTTTATAGTTTTCTGAATACAGATTCTTTGCCTCTTTGGTTAGGTTTATTCCTAGGTATCTTATAATTTTGGGTGCAGTTGTAAATGGGATAGACTCCTTAATTTCTTTCTTCTGTCTTGCTGTTGGTGTATAGAAATGCAACTGATTTCTGTGCACTGATATAATATCCTGACACTTGGCTGAATTCATGTATGAGTTCTAACCTTTTTGGAATGGAGTCTTTTGGGTTTTCCCTATAAAGTATCATATCATCTGCAAAGAGTGAGAATTTGACTTCTTCTTTGCCAATTTGGATTCCTTTAATTTCTTTTTGTTTTCTGATTGCTGAGGCTAGGAGTTCTAGGACTATGTTGAATAGCAGTGGTGATAGTGGACAGCTCTGCCATGTTCCTGACCTTAGGGGAAAAGCTCTCAGTTTTTCCCCATGGAGGATCATATTTGCTATGGGTTTTTCATAGATGGCTTTGATGATATTGAGGTATGTACCTTCTATCCCTACCCTGTGAAGAGTTTTGATCAAGAAAGGATGAACTTTGTCAAATGCTTTTTCAGCACCTATTGAGAATATCATATGGTTCTTGTTCTTTCTTTTATTTCTTTTATTTTTTTGAAAGATTATTTATTTATTTGATACGGAGAGAAAGAGAGAGAGAGAGAGGTCACAAGTAGGCAGAGAGGAAGGCAGAGAGAGAGGGGGAAGCAGGCTCCCCACCGAGCGGAGAGCCTGATGTGGGGCTCGATCCCAGGACCCTGAGACCATGACCTGAGCTGAAGGCAGAGACTTAAAGCACTGAGCCACCCAGGTGACCTCTTGTTCTTTCTTTTATTAATGTATTGTATCACATTGATTAACTTGTGGATGTTGAACCAATCTTGAAGCCCAGGAATAAATCCCACTTGGTCGTGGCGAATGATCTTTAGAATGTATTGTTGGATCCTATTGGCTGGTATTTTGGTGAGAATTTTTGCAGCCATGTTAATTAAGTATATTGGTCTGCATTTCTCCTTTTTGATGGGGTCTTTGTCTGGTTTTGGGTTTAAGGTAATGCTGGCCTCATAAAATGAGTTTGGAAGTTTTCCTTCCATTTCTATTTTTTGGAACAGTTTCAGGAGAATAGGTATTAATTTTTCTTTAAATGTTTGGTAGAATTCCCCTGGGAAGCTGTCTGGCCTTGGGCTTTTGTTTTCTTGGAGATATTTGATGACTGCTTCAATCTCCTTACCGGTTATGGGTCTGTTCAGGTTTTCTATTTCTTCCTGGTTCAGTTCTGGTAGTATATATGTCTCAAGAAATGCATCCATTTCTTCCAGATTGTCAATTTTGCTGGTATATAGTTGCTTGTAATATATTCTTATAATTGTTTGTATTTATTTGGTGTTGGTTGTGATCTCTCCTCTTTCATTCATGATTTTGTTAATTTGGGTCCTTTTTCTTTTCTCTTTGATAAGTCTTGCCTGGGGTTTATAAATCTTATTAATTCTTTCAAAGAACCAGCTCCTAGCTTCATTGATTTGTTCTACTGTTCTTTTGGTTTCTAGTTCATTGATTTCTGCTCTGATCTTTATTAGAGAGGTTTGGCTTTTCTTTGCTGTTCTTTCTCCAGGTCCTTTAGGTGTAGGATTAGGTTGTGTATTTAAGACCTCTCTTATTTCTTGAGAAAGGCTTATGTTGCTATATATTTTCTTCTCAGGACTGCCTTTGCTGTGCCCCAAGGATTTTGAACAGTTGTGTTTTCATTTTTATTTTTTTCCATGAATTTTTTTTAATTCTTAATTTCCTGGTTGACCCATTCATTTTTTAGTAGGATGCTCCTTAGCCTCCATGTATTTGAGTTCTTTCCAACTTTCCTCTTGTGGTTGAGTTCTAGTTTCAAAGCATTGTGGTCCAAAAATATACAGGGAATGATCCCAATCTTTTGGTTCTGGTTGAGACCTGATTTGTGACCCAGGATGTGATCTATTCTGGAGAATGTTCCATGTGCACTAGAGAAGAATGTGTATTCTGTTGCTTTGGGATGGAATGTTTTAAATATATATGTGATGTCCATCTGGTCCTGTGTGTCATTTAAAGCCTTTATTTCCTTGCTGATCTTTTGTTTAGATAATCTGTCCATTTCAGTGAGGGGAGGTGTTAAGGTCCCCTACTATTATTGTATTATTGTTGATGTGTTTCTTTGATTTTGTTATTAACTGGTTTATATAATTGGCTGCTCCCATGTTAGGAGCGTAGATACTTAAAATTGTTAGATCTTGTTGGACAGACCCTTTAAGTATGATATAGTGTCTTTCCTCATCTCTTATTATAGTCTTTGGCTTAAAATCTAATTGATCTGATATGAGGATTGTCACCCATTTCTTTTGATGTCCATTAGCATGGTAAATTGTTTTCCATCCCCTCACTTTAAATCTGGAGGTGTCTTTGGGTCTCAATCGAGTTTCTTGCAGACAGCATATTGATGGGTCTTGTTTTTTTAATCCATTCTGATACCCTATGTCATTTGATTGGGGCATTAAGCCATTTACATTCAGGGTAATTATTGAAAGATATGAATTTTGTGCCATTTTATTGCCTGTAAGTTGACTGTTACTGTATATTGTTCATGTTCCTTTCTGCTCTGTTACTTTTAGGCTCCCTCTTTGCTTAGAGGACCTCTTTCAATATTTCCTATGAGACTGGTTTGGTGTTTACAAATTCTTTGAGTTTTTGTTTGTCCTGGAAGCTTTTTTCTCTACTTCTATTTTCAGTGGTAGTCTAGCTGGATATAACATTCTTGGCTGCATATTTTTCTCATTTAGTTCTCTGAATATATCAAGCCAGTCCTTTCTGACCTGTGAGGTCTCTGTGGATAGGTCTGCTGCCAATCTGATATTTCTACCATTTTATGTTACAGACTTCTTATCCCGAGCTGCTTTCAGGATTTTCTCTTTGTCACTGAGACTTGCACGTTTTACTATTAGATGATGGGTGTGGACCTATTTTTACTGATTTTGAGGGGGTTTCTCTGTGCCTCCTGGAGGAGGAGGAATAAAGGCTTATTCCCTTTGCCAGATTAGGGAAATTCTCTGCTATAATTTGTTCTGCACCTCTCTTTCTTCTTCTGGGATCCCAATTATTCTAATATTGTTTCATCTTATGGTATCACTTATCTCTCAAATTCTCCCCTCATGGTCCAGTAGTTGTTTGTCTCTTTTTTTCTCAGATTCTTTATTGTCCATCATTTGGTCTTCTATATCACTAATTCTCTCTTCTGCCTCATTTATCCTAGCAGTAAGAGCCTCCATTTTTTATTGTACCTCATTAATAGCTTTTTTGATTTCAACTTGTTTGGTTTTAGTTCTTTTATTTCTCCAGAAAGGGATTCTTTAGGATCTTCCATGCTTTTTTTCAAGCCCAGTTAGCACCTTGAAAATCATTATTCTGAACTCTAGTTCTGATGTATTACTAATGTCCATGTTGATTAGGTTCCTAGACATTGGTACTGCCTCTGGTTCTTTTTTTCTTTTTTTTTTTTTTGGGGGGGGTGAGTTTTTCTGCCTTGTCATTTTATCCAGATAAGAATAAATGAATGACAGAACAAAACACTAAAAGGGTGGCCATGACCCCAGAAAGAGATACACAAACCAAATCAGAAGAGACCTGAAACTGGGGAAAGAAGAAAGGAGGATAAAATACATATATATGTATTTTATATATATATTTATATATAATATATATTATATAATTAGATATATTAATTAGATAAATACATATATGTCACACACACACACACATATATATGTGTGTGTGTGTGTGTGTATATATATATATATATATGCTAGACTGTGAATAGAACAGAGCTACACACTTGATTTGGGGTGTATTTTGGTCTGTTAGAGGAAATTACCTCCCAAAATTTTAAAGAAAGAAAAACTTATATATATATACAAAAATTAGGGTAAATATGATGAAGGGATGAAATATGACTGTAAAGATGAAAAGTTGTAAAGAATCATGGGAAAAAAACCCATGAATTCCTATGTGTTGCTTTCTTCTAGCTCTGGAGTTCCACAGTTCTCACTGATCAGAGAACTTGGTCTTGGGTGGATGTTCTTGCTGATCTTCTGGGGGTGAGGCCTGTTGTAGTGATTCTCAAATGTCTTTGCTGGCCCTTGCCAGGGGCCAGGCTAAGTAATCTGCTCCATTTCACTCTCAGAAGCTATTGTTCCCTCAGTGCTTTCTGTATAGCTTTGGAGGACTGGAATGAAGATGGCCACCTCCCAGTCTTTGGCCTGTAGGAGCTGAGAGCTCAGGACCCCATGCCTTAGTGCGCTGTCAGAAAAAAGCAGTAAATCCTTCCCATCTCCCTGGTATCTGGCTGCACTCTGTGCTCACCTGGCCTGTGACTGAGCATTTTTATCTCTGGCTCATGGCCCCATTCAGAGTCTCCAAACCCAACAGATCCCTGCTGCATGCTCCCCTGCTGCTCCTCCTAGAGGATGAAGGAGGGGGTCTCCCCAGATCTGCCCCTTGTGGGGTCATGCTCAAACAGCAGTGGCCTGACTGTGCCTCAGATCATGGTGTAAGGTAATCCCGAGCTGAGAGCCCACTGCTTGGCTCTGTATCTGCAGCCAGCTTCTCTGCTCTGATACCTGGGTGCTCTGCTGCACTCAGACACCCCTGGTCTTTTTGCGACTCAATGAGTCCTGAGACTACACTGTTCCTGTGAGGACTCTACTCCTGCTTAGCCTCTGGAACAATGTCCCTCAGGGGAGCAGATTTCTAAAAGTTCTGATTTTGTGTTCCATGGCTCTCTCACTTGCCGGGGGCTGGCCCTTCCCCCCGCAGTTTATCGCCCTATGGCTTTGGATTCATTTCTCCACACATCCTACCTTCCGGAAAGTGGTCAGTTTTCTGTTCCTAGAATTGCTGCTCTTCTTCGCTTCTATCTCCTGTGGAGTTTG
Source organism: Lutra lutra (assembly GCF_902655055.1). Classification (NCBI taxonomy): domain Eukaryota; kingdom Metazoa; phylum Chordata; class Mammalia; order Carnivora; family Mustelidae; genus Lutra; species Lutra lutra. The sequence continues at coordinate 89,605,540 of NC_062283.1, read as the reverse complement.
TTGGTGTTCAGAATGTTTTGATAACTAACTAGCTGAACTCCTGGGACCTGATGATATTTAGGTCTTCTACTCTTCTTCCATCTTGCTCCTCTCTCCCTCTGTTGAGTATTTTTATTAGTAGCATTAGTATTTTATTATTTTTTGAGTTTTAATTTTAATTCTAGTTAATCTACAGTGTCATTAATGTCAGGTGTACAGTATAATGATTCAACAATTCTATACATGACCCAGTGCTCACCACGAGAAGTGCACTCCTTAAGTCTATCACCTGTTTCACCCATCTCCTTCTCCCCTCTGGAAACCATCATTTCCCAGTTCCCTATAGTTAAGTCTGTTTTTTTTTTTTTTTATTTCTTTCTCTCACTGTCTGTCTTCCCCCTTGCTCATTTGCTCTGTTTCTTAAATTCCATATGAGTGAAATCATATGGTATTTGTCTTTCTCTGACTGACTTATTTCTCTAGGTCTATCCATGTGGTTGTAAATGGGAAGATTTCATCCTTTTTTAGTGCTAAGTAGAAGTTCTGTTGGATATTTGTTATGTTCTAGGCAGTATAAAACAGTCTTTGCCCAGGAAAGCTTATAGTTGTGTGTGGGACAAGCAAATGAATAGTTAGAATGTGACGTGAAGCATTTTGGGCAAATGTATGCTAAAAGAGCTCCTAGAACCATAAATGAAGGCATCTATACCAAACATGGATGTGAGGAATGGTCTTTTAAAATAAATATACCACCAGCTCTTTTCTCACTCTTTTCCAATCATTCACCACTCTCTTTAAATCCTTTGCCAACTGCCTTTCTTTTCTCTTGGGCTCAGTTTTTCTCTCTGAAACAACTATTAAGCAAGAACTCTGTCCTATTTTCATTTTAGTCAACTTTCTTCATCTTTTCTTATCCACCATGGTGGGGATTGTGCTAAGAAAGTCCTGTCCTTTTTGTCCAAAGCAAGTTCTGCTGCCCTAGGTCCACCTCCAACCTATGATCCAACCCAGTCTCCTCCCTCTTGAGATCCTGTTCTCCTTTTCCAATATATATCTCCTCTCTCTCTCTCTCTCTCTCTCTCACACACACACACACACAAACACTCTTGTCCCCTTCTCTAATAGCATGGGAGGCCACTTTTATCCTCCATCCCTAGCAGTCACTCTTGAGCCACTTTCTTTCAAATAATTTCCCCTCAGTCCATAAGCACTAGATTATCTCCCATCCTGAAATAAATAAAACAAAAACTTTAATTTTTTTCCTAGGTCATTTTTCCTTCTGTGTATTCCATGTTTTTCTCCTTACCACTGCAATTTAAAAACAGTCATCACTCCTGCCTTCCCTTCTCTCAATTGTTCTTTGTACAGTTTGTCTTCTGCCCTCACCCTTGTCCTGAAATTAGTCTGACGAAAGTCATTACAGCTTTCAAATGGATGGTAGACTACTTCCAGTGTTTATACTATGTGGTATTCAGACTGAATGCTCTTTTTTTTTTAATTTTTTATTTTTTTTATAAACATATATTTTTATCCCCAGGGGTACAGGTCTGTGAATCGCCAGGTTTACACACTTCACAGCACTCACCATAGCACATACCCTCCCCAATGTCCATAACCCCACTCCACTCTCCCAACCCCCCTCCCCCCAGCAACCCTCAGTTTGTTTTGTGAGATTAAGAGTCACTTATGGTTTGTCTCCCTCCCAATCCCATCTTGTTTCATTTATTCTTCTCCTACCCCCTTAGCCCCCCATGTTGCATCTCCACTTCCTCATATCAGGGAGATCATATGATAGTTGTCTTTCTCTGATTGACTTATTTCACTAAGCATGATACCCTCTAGTTCCATCCACGTCGTCGCAAAAGGCAAGATTTCATTTCTTTTTATGGCTGCATAGTATTCCATTGTATATATATACACCATATCTTCTTTATCCATTCATCTGTTGATGGACTGAATGCTCTCTTCTTGAAGGGCTCATTTACTTGACTTTGGGATATCCTGACTCTGCTGCTCTTCAGTCTAGCTGGTGGTGGTTTCTTATATTTCTCTGGGAGCAATGCTTCCCTGGGCTACCGTTTTTGCTCAGCTAATATTACCCAGTATTGAACTTTCCAAAAAATCAAATTTAAATAAAATAGCCAAATAGGTTAAATAGAAAATACTAGAAAAAAAATTCCTATGCAATAATTAACCCAATGATTAATATCATTAATAGTAACATAAATTGATATCAGTCCAAGAAATATTAACCGAGATTTAAGGACATTTAATAATAAAAGGGTCAATTTGTTAAGGTAACAATCTTGTGCTCGCTTCGGCAGCACATATACTAAGATGGTATAACAATCCTGAATATATATACCTAACAACCACACTTTAATATATGAGACAAAAGCAGAAGAAATTAAAAGAAGTAATGGACAAATTCACAATTTTAGTTAGAGATTTTAACATTTCCTCTCAGTATAATTGACCTAGTTAGTATTTATAGAACATTCCATCCAACAACAGTAGAATATAATTCTTTTCAAGATATATGGCATACTCAACAAGACAAACCATATTATGGGCCATAAAAATTCCTAAATAGAAAAGAATTGAAATCATGTCCTTTGGAATTTAAATTGGAAATCAATAAGAAGATATAAGGAAAATCTCCAAATACTTGAAAATTAACATGACTTTTAATAACAAGGATTAAAGAAGAAATCACAAAATGAAATATTTTGAACTGTTATCTTAAGAACTTGAAAAAGAAAAAAAAAGAACTTGAAAAAGGAGTGGATTAAACACATAGTGAGAAATGGGAAGGAGACTAATAATACAGTAGTAGAAATCAAAGAAATAGAAAATGGACAAAAATAAGGAGAATTAATGAAATTAAAAGCTGGTTATTTGAAATAAATCAACAAAAGTACCATTTATCCAGATGGGTCAAGAAAGAGAGGGCAAAAATTTCTAACTTTGGTAATAACAAGGGAGTATTACTACTTGAGATATTTAAAAAATAATAAGGAAATATTATGAGCAACTTCAGGCCAATAAACTTGACAAATGAATTAATAAATTCCTACCAAAGCTCACTCAATAAATAGATAGACCATGTGATTTAGCAATTACATCCCTAGGAGTCTATGGGAGAGAAATGAAAATTTGTATACATGCATGTGTAGCAGCGTTGTTCATAATAACTGAAATGTAGGAACAACCCAAATGTTTATCAACTGATGAATAATAAACAAAATGTGGTTTACCCATACAATGACTATTACTCAGCTATAAAAAAGAAATGAAGTACTGATACATAGTACATGTTATAATAAAGGTGAATGTTGAAGACGTTATGCTAAGTGAAAGAAACCAGTTATAAAATACCGCATATTGTATGATTCCATTTATAGGAAATCTCCAAAATAGGCAATTTTAGAGAGAGAGAATATAGATTAGTGATTGCTTTAGGGCAGGTGGAGGGGGTGGTGATAGATAAAGTGTATGGGATTTGAGGTGATGGAAATGTTCTAAGATTTACTGTGATGATAGTTCTGCAACTTTTTGAATCTAAAAATTGCATTAAATTGTACACTTTAAATGGGTGAATAATATGGTATGTGAATTACAGCTCAATAAGGCTGTTATATAAAGAAAAAGGTAGATAACCTGAATAGCCACTATCTACTAAGGAAATTAAATTCATAATTTAAAACCTTCCCCAAAAGAAAACTCCAGTCCCAGATGTATTCATTGGTGATTCTACTTAACATTTTAGGAAAAAGAGCATCAGTTTTACAAAAACCCTTCTGAAAACTAGAAGAGAAAGACAACACTTAACAATTAATTCTATGAGGCTACCATCACTTTTTTTTAACTATTCAGTTAGCTACTGTATAGTACATAATTAGTGTTTGATGTAGTGTTCAATGATTCATTAGTTAAGTATAATAGCCAGTGCTCCTCACAGCAAGTGCCCTCCTCAATACCCATCACCCTATTACCCAATTCCCCACCTCCTCCCCTCTGATGCCCCCAGATTGTTTCTGGGGTCCATAGTCTCTCATGGTTCATCTCCCTCTCTGTTTTCTCCCCTTTCAGATTACCCTCCTTTCCCCTATGGTACTCCTTGCTATTGCTTATGTTCCACAAAGGAGTGAAACCGTATGATAATTGTCTTTTTCTCCTTGACTTATTTCACTTAGCATAATCCCCTCCAGTTCCATCCATGTCGATGCAAATGGTGGGTATTCATCCTTTCTGATAACTGAATAATATTCCTTTATGTATATATACCACATTTTCTTTGTCCATTCATCTGTTGAAGATCATCTCAGCTCCTTCCACAGTTTGGCTATTGTGGACATTGCTGCCACGAACATTGGGGTGCACATGCCCTTTCTTTTCACTACATCTGTCTCTTTGGGGTAAATACCTAATAGTGTAATTTCTGGGTCATAGGAAGCCTACCATCACCTCGATACCAAAGTCAAAGGCATGACCAGAAAAGAAAGCTACATACCAATATTACTAGTGAATATAGATGTAAAAATTCTTTTTTTTTAGATGTAAAAATTCTTTTTTTTTTCAAGATTTTATTTATTTGTCAGAGAGAGAGAGAGAGGAGTGAGAGTGAGCACAAGCAGAGTGGCAGGCAGAGGCAGAAGGAGAAGCAGGCTCCCTGCTGAGCAAGGAGCCCGGTGTGGGACTCGATCCCAGATGCTGAGATCATGACCTGAGCCGAAGGCAGCTGCTTAACCAACTGAGCCACCCAGGCATCCCTAGATGTAAAAAATCTTAACACAATTTTAGCAAATTAAATCCAGCAATATATGATAATAATAATAATAATAATAATACATCATGAGTATTATGGACTGAATTGTGTCCCCTCCAAAATTCATATTTTGAAGGCTTAACCCCCAATGTAACTGCAGTTGGAGATAGGGCCTTTAAAGAGATAACCAAGTGTCCGTGAAGTCATAAAGCTGTGGCCTTTATCCCATAGGACTGATGTCCTTATAAGAAGAGGGAGAGGGGCGCCTGGGTGGCTCAGTGGGTTGAGCCTCTGCCTTCAGCTCAGGTCATGATCTCAGGGTCTTGGGATCAAGTCCCACATTGGGCTATCTGCTCGGCAGGGAGCCTGCTTCCTCCCCCCTCTCTCTCTGCTTGCCTCTCTGCCTACTTGTGATCTCTCTCTGTCAAATAAATAAATAAAATCTTTAAAAAAAAAAAAGAAGAAGAGGGAGAGATGCCAGAGATCTTTCTCTTTGCATATGCACAGATTTTCATCTGTGAAAACTCCGCAAAAACATGAATGTCTGCAAGGCAGGAAGAAAGGTCTCACCAGAAACCAGTCCTGCTAGTGCCTCAATCTTGGACTTTCAGGCTCCAAAAGGTGAGATAGGAAGTTTCTATTGTTTAAGTCCCTCAGTCTGTGGTATTCTGCTAGGGAAGCTCCAGGAGACTAACATAATGACCAAATGGAGTATATCCCAGGAATGAGAGTTTAGATTAACATTAAAAAATATTAAGCTGATTTTTCACCATATTAACTGACTTAAAAAAGAAGAAAAAGAATTTGATAGCCTCAACAGGCATAGAAAGAACATCTGACAATCTTCAACAATCACTCATGGGAAAAAAAAAATGTTTCAGGAAACTAGGTATGAAAGAAACCTTTCTCAGCCTGATGAAGAACAGCTAATATATTTAATGGTGAAAGACCAATGCTTGTCTGCAAGGGTCAGGAATGAGGCAAGGATGTTCTCTGCCACTACTCTTATTCAATATCTTATTGCAACTGAATCCTATAATAAGGTTGGCAAAAGAAATAAAAGACATGCATATTGGAAAAGAGAAGTGAAATTATTTTGATTATCAGTTGATGAGATTGTCTAGATATTCCATGGAATTTACAAAAAAGAAATGCTCCTAGAAATAATTGACTTTTATTAAGGTCTCAGGATATAAAGTCAGTATAGAAAAATCAATTGTATTTCTGCATATTAACAAAAACTGTTAGAAGTTGAAAAATAATATAAATTATAATAGTAAAAACCATAAAATACTTAGGGACACATTAAACAAAATACATGTAAGAATTGCACACAAACTTCAAAACATTACTGAAAAAATTAAAGAAGACTTAAATGGAGAGATATGTTATATTTCTGGCTCAGAAGAGTTAATGTTAAGATGTCACTGATCCCTGGGGACTCCTGGATGGCTCAGTCAGCTAAGTGTCTGCCTTCAGCTCAGGTCATGATCCTAGGGTCATGGGATCGAGCCTCACATTGGGCTCTCTGCTCAGCAGAGAGCCTGCTTCTCCCTCTGCCTGCCACTCTGTCTACTTGTGCTCTCTCTCTCTCTCTCTTTCTGATAAATAAATAAATAAAATCTTAAAAAAGGGGGTTCCTGGGTGGCTCAGTGATTAGGCATCTGCCTTCAGCTCTGGTCATGATCTCAGGGTCCTGGGATCCAGCCCCACAAAGGGCTCCCTGCTCAGTGGAGAGCCTACTTCTTCCTTTCCTTCTTCTGCTCCCCCTGCTTGTGCTCTCTCTGTGGCTGTCTCTCTCACTTTCTGTCATTTAAAAAAAATATGTCAATCATCCCTGAATTGATATACAAATCTAATGCAATCTCAACTCAAATTCCAGCAGATTTTTTTGAGGAAATTAGTAAGATTTTCTAAAATATATATAGAAATGAAAAAAACTTGGAATAATTTCCAAAAAACACTTTTTTTGAAAAAAAAAAAAGAAATTGGATGATTTACTATGTAAATCAAGAATTTAAAGATGTACAGTACCCATGTTGATATGATGTACTAACATGTGGTGTGGTACAAGCATCTAGACCACTTCAGGATAATGGAGTTCAGAAATAAATCCAAATCTATTGATTGTTCTGAAAAGGTAATAAGGTGAATCCATAGGGAAAGGCTAATCTTTTTGATAAATGGTGCTGGAACATTTTTAAATCTACATGCAATGAAACAAACCACAAAGCTTCCTTTATACTGTACAAAACAACTAAAAGTGGATCATTAGACTAAGAGTGATAGCAAAAACACTACTAGAAGGCAATACCAAACACATTTTTTGTGAATCTAAACAAAGATTTCTTGGGTAAGATATGGAAATTGGGAAAATAAAAAATGAATACATTTGATTTCATCAATATTAAAACTTCTGCTTTTCCAAATTTACTATTAAGAAAATGAAAAGACAAGGCACAAACTGTGATTTGCAAAACCTGTATCTGATAAAGGACTGTATCCATAATATAAAAATAACTTTATATATTATGTGTGTGTTACACACACAATGTTACATTAATTTTGGGTGTATAGTAGTGACTTGACAAATCCGTATGTTATGCAAGGCTCACCATAAGTGGGGCTACCATCTATCCCCATACAACACTATTACTGTACATAACTATATTCTCTGTGCTGTGCCTTTGATCCCCATCACTTATTTATTCCATAACCCAAAGCCTGTACCTCCCACTTCCCCTCACCAATTTTGCCCATCCCCTAACCCCCTATCCTCTGGCAACACCAGTTTATTCTCGGTATTTATACATCTGTTTCTACTTCTTTTTGTTTCTTTGTTCATTCTTTTTTTTTTTTTTTAAAGAGTGTCCATTTAAGCGCAATCATATTGTTTTTGTCTTTCTCTGTCTGAAAATTTCACTTAGTATAATACCCTCCAGGTCTATCCATGTTGTAGAAAATGACAGGTCTTACTCTTTTTTAAGGCTGGGTGATATACCACTGTGTATATATGCCATATATTATTTATCCATTCATCTATCAATGGACATTAAGTTATTTTGGTCATTGTAAATAATGGTGCAACAAACACAGGGGTGCATATATCTTTTCAGATTAGTGTTTTTTTGGGTTAAGTGCTAGGAAGTGTAATTATTTGTACACTATTTTCAGTTTTGATTTTTTTGAGGGACCTCCATACTGTTTTTCACAGTTGTTGCACCAATCCACATTCTCACCAACACGGCATAAGGGTTCCTTTTTCTCCACATCCTTGCCAACCCTTGTTACTTATCTTTTTGATTCTAGCCATTCTGACAAATATCTTACTATGGTCTTGATTTGCATTTCCCTGATGATTTGTAACCTGGAGCATCTTTGCATGTGTGTGTGTGTCATCTGTATATTTTCTTTGGAAAATTGTCTAATCTTGTCCCCTGCCCATTTTTTAATCGATTTTTTTTTTTTAGTGTTGTATAAATTCTTTGTGTGTTTTGGATATTAACCCTTTATTGGGTATATAATTTGAAACTATCTTTTCCATTCAGTAAATTACCTTTTTGTTTTGTTAATGGTTTCTTTTTTTTTTTAAGATTTTATTTATTTGACAGAGAGAGAGATCACAAGTAGAGAGAGAAAGAGGAGGAAGCAGGCTCCCTGCCTAGCAGAGAGCCTGATGTGGGACTCGATCCTAGGACCGTGAGATCATGACCTGAACTGAGGGCAGAGGCTTAACCCACCGAGCCACCCAGGCAGCCCGTTAATGGTTTCTTTTACTGTGCAAAAGCTTTTTATTTTGGTGTAGTCCCAATAGTTAATTTTTGCTTTTGTTTCCCTTGCCTGAGGAAGGAAATATGTTGCTAATGACAATGTCCAAGATATTACTCCCTATGTTTCCTTTTAGGAATTTTAAGATTTTAGCTCTCACTTTTAGGTCCTTAATCCATTTTGAGTTTATTTTTATGTATGGTGTAAGAAAGTGGTCCAAGTGCATTTTTTTTGCAGGTAGCTGTACAATTTTCCCAACCTCAATTATTGGAAAGACTGTCTTTTCCCTCATTGTATATTCTTCCTTCCTTTGTTGTAGATAAATTAGTCATATAAGTGTGGCTTTATTCCTAGGCTTCCTATCCTGTTCCATTGATCTGTGTGTCTATTTTTATGACAGTGTCAGACTGTTTTACTAGAGCTTTGTAGTGTATCTTGGAACCTGGGATTGTGATACTGCCAGTTGTGTTCTTCTTTCCCAAGATTGCTTTTCCTGTTTCAGGTCTCTTGTAGTTCCATACAAATATTAAAATTCTTCTAGTTCTATGAAGAGTCCTGTTGGTGTTTTGATAACAGTTTCATAGAATTTGTAGGTTGCTTTGGCTAGTATGGACATTTTGGCAATATTTTTCCAATCCATTTCTTGCAATCCGTGAGCATGATATGTCTTTCCATTTGTTTGAATTGTCTCCAATTTCTTTCATCAATATCTTATACTTTTCAGAGCATAGGTCTTTCATCTCCTTGTTAAATTTATTCCTAGACATTTTATTCTTTTTGGTGTAATTGTAAATGGGACTATTTTCTTAATTTCTCTTTGTGTTACTTTGTCGTTAGTATATAGAAAAGCAGAGATTTCTATATGTTAATTTTGTATCCTGCAAATTATTGAATTCATTTGTCATTTCTAGTAGCTTTTTGGTGGAGACTTTAAGGATGTACCATATGGTACCATGTATATGGTACCATGTACCATATATATGGTATGATGCCATGTGCTAACAGTGACAGTGTTACTTATTCCTTACCAATATGGATAACTTTTATTTCTTGTCTAATTGCTATGGCTCAGAATTCCAGTACTATATGGACTAAAAGTGTTGAGAGTGGATACCTTTGTCTTGTTCCTGACCTTAGAGGAAATTTCTAAGTATTTCACAACTGAGTGTAATGTTAGCTGTGGGTATTTAATATATGGGCTTTATGTTGTTGAGGTATATTCCCTCTAAACCTACTTTTTTGAGAATTTCTCTCATAAATGGATGTCAAATATTGTCAAATATTTTCTCTGAATCTATTGAGATGATCATATGATTTTTTATTCTTCATTTTGGTAATATGGTATATCACATTGATTGATTTGCAAATATTGAACCATCCTTATATCCCCAGAATCAATCCCACTTGATTATGGTGAATGATCTTTTTATTCTTGCTGTTAAATGCAGTTTGGTAATGTATTGTTGAGGATTTTTCATCTATGTTCATCAGGGATATTGGCCTACAGTTCTCTTTTTTTTGTACTGACTTTGTCTGGATTTTGTATCTAAATGCTGGTCTCATAGAATGTATTTAGAAGCTTTTATCCCTCTTATATTTCTGGAATAGTTTGAGGACTATTGATATATTAAATGCTTATAAGTATTTTAATGTTTGGTAGAATTCACCTGTGAATCCATCTGGTCCTGGACTTTTTTTTGGGAATTTTTTGATTACTGACTCAATTTCATTACTAATAATTGGTATGTTCAGATATTCTTTTTTTCTTGTTTCAGTTTTGGAAGATTGTATGTTTCTTCCTAGAAACATTTTTTTTCTTGGTTGTCTAATTTATCCAATTTGTTGGCCTGTAATTTTTCATAGCCTCATAACCCTCTGTATTTCTTTTAAAAAATTATTTATTTATTCAAAAGAGAGAGTAGAGAGAGAAGCAGAGAAAGAGACAGACAAGCAGACTCCATGCTGAGTGTAGAGCTTGACAGGGGCTTGATCTCACGATGCTGAGATTGTGACCTGAGCTGAAATCAAGGGTCAGACACTGAACTGACTGAGCCACCTAAGTGCCCCTTTAAAGATTTTACTTATGAGAGAGAGAGAGAGAAAGAGAGAATGAGTGGGGGAAGGGAAGAGGAAGAGGGATAAGCAGACTCCCCAATGAACATGGAGCCTAACAAGGGCCTTAATCTCAGGACCCTGAGATCATGACCTGAGCCAAAGTCAGATCCTTAACTGACTGAGCCAGCTGGGTGACCCAACCCTCTTAATTTCTGTGGTGTTGGTTGTTACTTCTCCTTTCCATTTCCGATTTTATTTATCTGAGTCCTTCCTCTTTTTTTCTTGATGAGTCTGGGTAAAGGTTTATCAATATTGTTTATCTTTACAAAGAAATAGCTTTTGGTTTTATTGATCTGTTGTATTTTTTAGTCTCTATTTCATTTATTTCTTCTCTGATCTTTAATATACCCTCCCTCCTATGAACTTTGGGGTTTGTTTTTCTTTTTCTAGCTTTTTTGGGGGGGTAAGTGTAGTTTGTGTATTTGAGATTTTTCTTATTTCTTGAGGTAGGCCTGTATTGTTATAAATTTCCCTAGACTTGCTTTTGCTGTGTTCCAGAAATTTTGGACTATAGTTTTTTTTTTTTCCATTTGTCTACATGTGTTTTTATTTATTTGTTTATTTTTAAAGATTTTATTTATTTATTTGACACAGAGAGAGAGAGAACACAAGCAGTGAGAGTGGCAGGGAGAGTGAGAGGCAGGCTCCCTGTTGAACAGGGAGCCCAATGCAGGGCTCAATCCCAAGATCCCATGATCATGACCTGAGCCAAAGACAGATGCTTAACTGACTGAGCCATCCAGGCATCCTTGTAATTGATTTCTGTTTTCATGCCATTGTGGCTGGAAAAGATACATGATATGATTTTAGTTCTCTTAAAATTTTTAAGACTTGTTTCATGGCCTAACATATGATCTATCTTGGAGAATACTCCATGTACACTTGAAAATAATCTGTATTCTGCTGTTTTGGGATGCATTGTTCTGTATATGACTATTAAGTCTCTTTGGTCTAATGCTTTATTTAAAGACACTATTTCCCTATTGATTATTTGCCTGAGTGGTATATCAATTGATGTAAGTGAGGTGTTAAAGTCTTCTACCATTAATGCATTGTTGTCAATTTCTCCCTTTGTTAAGATTTGCTTTATTTACTTAGATGCTCCAATGTTTGGTGCATAGATAATTACAATTGTTATAGACTCTTGTTGGATCAACCCTTTGACATTAGGTAATGCCCTTCTTTGTCTCTTGCTAATCTTTGATTTAAAGTTTGTTTGCTTAAAATATTGCTGCTACTTTGATAAGTGATTGCTCCATTTTTTTTGGTATGTTTCCTTTTACTTGTGAATTTTTCTCCTTTCATAATTTTCTTACTTCTGATTATGACCTTTTCCTTTCCATTTAAATGTCCCTTAAACATTTTTTATAAGGCTAAATTAGTGCTAATGAACTTCTTTAACTTTTGTTTTCTGGGAGACTATCTCTCCTTCAATTCTGAAAGATAACCTTGCCAGCAGAGAATTCTTGGTTTTAGCTGAAAAATCAGCTGATAGCCTTATGGGGTTACCCTTGTTTGTTACTAGTTGCCTCTCTCTTGATGATTTTAAAATTATCTATCTTTAATATTTACTGTTTTGATTATTATGTGTCATGATGTGGACCTCCTCGTGTTCATTTCATTTGGAACTTCTGTGATTCTTGAAGCTGGATGTTTTTCCCCTTTCCAGGTTTGGAAATTTTTCAGCTATTAAATCTTCAAGTATGTTTTCTGTGCTTTTCTCTCTTTTTCTAGGACCCCTATAATACAAATGTTTCTTTGCTTGATGTAGTCCAAGAGATCCTTTAAGGTATCCTCACTTTTAACATTCCTTTTTCAGAAAGAACTCTTATCATAACAAGAAGACAATGTGACTTAAAAATGCATAAAATATTTGAACAGTATTTCATCCCCCCCATCAAAAAAGGGAAACAAGAACACAGAAAGATTCTCAACATCATTAGTAATTAAGGAACTGCAAATTAAAGCTATAATGAGATGTCACTACATATCTTTCTAGAATGGATGAGATTAAAGAGATTTTAATCTTCCTGATAATAAGAACAGTTTTTAGCAGGGCTATGGAGTAACTAGAACTAGTATACTGTCTGTGGATATGAAAATAGTGTCACTTTGGAAAAATGTTTCAGTCAAAAAAAAAATTAAAATCTGCAATGTCACCACTTGGTATATACCCAGGAGATTTGAAAATATATCTTTACATAGGCACCTATAATTGTTTATGGTGTTTTATCCATAAAAGTCTCTAATTGGAAACAAGACAGTGCACATCAACTGAAGAATGCCAAAACATTGTAAGAATCCTTACATTGGAACACTTGGCAATTTAAAGAAATGAATTTTTAAAAAAGATTTTATTTATTTATTTGACAGAGATCACAAGTAGGCAGAGAGGCAGGCAGAGAGAGAGAGGAGGAAGCAGGCTCCCTGCTGAGCAGAGAGCCTGATGTGGGGCTTGATCCCAGGACCCTGAGATCATGACCTGAGCGGAAGGCAGAGGCTTTAACTGACTGAGCCAGCCAGGCGCCCTAAAGAAATGAATTATTGACACATGCATCAACATGCAGGAATCTCTGAAAACTTACCCTTGTATAAAAAGTCAAACACAGGGCGCCTGGGTGGCTCAGTGGGTTAAAGCCTCTGCCCTCAGCTCATGTCATGATCCTAGAGTCCTGGGATTGAGCCCTGCATTGGGCTCTCTGCTCAGCGGGGAGCCTGCTTCCCGCCCCCCTCTGTCCCTGCCTGCCTCTCTGCCTACTTGTGATCTCTGTGAAGTAAATAAATAAAATCTTAAAAAAAAAAGAAAGTCAAACACAAAAGAGTATACACTGTACAATGCTATTTATATGAAACTGTAGGGGAAAAAAATCTATAAAGAAGAAAACAAAATAGTGGTTGCCAAAGGCCAGGTTGGAGGGGGATGACTGGCTGGTAAGGGGATATGGTTTGGGGATGAAAGCATTACCTATTGTGATTGATGTGTTAGCCACATAGTTTTTTATTTGTCACACTTACCGAATTGTACACTTAAAACTGGTGGATTTCACTATGTGTAACTTGGACATCTATAAAAATTATTTTGTTTAGAATGCAATAAGAATGCACAGTACATGAGGCACACCTGGAATTGTTTGGGTAAGTTGGCAGGCTTGAAGGAATTTTTGGAAAAGCAGAAGCTGACTGGGAGCTCCATGAATGCAGGAGGGTGTCTTTCTTGGGCACTACTGCGTATCCAGTCTCTGTCCTTGTGCTCAGCTCATGGTATGTGCTCAGTAGAAACCTACTGATTGAATGAAGAATGATAGTCTTTCCGACTGTCAAAGAATGAAGATTGGGACCAAGAGAGAGCAGTGTGAATTTCCAGAGATTGGCAAGGAGAGGACGGGAAAGTAGAATAAGCTAATTATGTGGAGCCCTCAGTGCCACGATTGTACATATTAACTATACTCTAATGATAGTAATATTAAAGCTACATTCTGTGAAAACCAAACAAATAAATACGTGATCTTAAATTTTTAAGGAGGAAAAATGATACACGAATTCCTCTGGTAACTGTGTGGATGGAAGCTAACGGAGAGGAGAAAGTTTGGAGTGAGTGCTCTCAGTGAGGAGAGCATTTGGGAGGCTGTTAAGACATGTGGGTCAAAGGAAAGTTCAACTGTGGTAGAAATGAACATAAAGAAGGTCTTGGAGATCTTTGTCCTTTCCTTTTTGCGGACTTTTGATTTGGGCCTAGAAAATATTTTCCTTTTAAAAACAATTTTTCTGATTATTTAGAGTAATCCATGGCACAAGGATTAGAAAATTAAACATAGAAGAAAATTAACATGTCTATTAATTTTATCAACTTAAAAATTTTAGTATCTATACTTCTGATTTGTGCACTTATGATTGTATGTATTTTTTACACAAATATGAAGGTTGGATGAAAAAATGTTAAGTTGGAAAACTGCAGTTTAAGGAGTCTTAGGTAGTTTCTGCTTTCTAGGGTAGACCCTTCCTTTGTGTTGGGAGATATCCTTCATTCTAGCAGAAGTCCCAAATTGTTGAGGAATTGACCCCAGTGCAGAAATTTCAGCCTGAGTTGTGTTCTGTTTAGTAGAAGTTGATAACTGGTGGTAACATGATTTGCCCCTGACACTTGAAGATATTTTCTACATACAATTGGAAACTTCAGCTCCTTATGCCCAACTGTGAATGGGGGTCCATATTTGGGCAAAAGCAATGACATTTGTCCAAGTAATTGCTTTCAGGTGGAGGGACTGGTAGACTATGATTGGACTGCCTATCAGACAGTGTGACCTGGACTGAATGAGGTCTTGGGAAATGTTCTTTGGATTTCTTACATTGTGAAGGACTGAATCATGAGGATTAGATCATAGTCTAGTTGTTGTTCACCTGTCCAATCATCCCAGGACAGAAAATGGAATAAATATTAAGTTAGAGGAAAAAAGGATGGCTATAGCCTCGAGGGCAAAGTAGGTCAATGTTTCAAAGGAGACCGTTGACAAAAGAGTCACAACAATGGTATGAAACAGGGTGGGGGCTGAAGGTGTTCTATATTTCTTCCAACCTTATTCCTAGAAAGTTTTAAGGACTGTGGAATTATCAAGAAAAAACAAGTGGTTTTTTTTTTTTTTAAGGTAAGGAAGTGGAGGGAACTGTCTAGAAAAATATTGCTGAGGAAGGGGAGTTTATTAATAATAGAGCAGTTATAAGATCACCACTGTAATTGGATCAAAAGCAATAAAAGTGTAATTCTAGAGAATGACTGCTCCATCCTTTTGGGCTGCTATCACAAGACACCATCAACCGGGTAGCTTATAAACAACAGAAATTTATTTCTCACAGTTCTGGAGGCTAGGAAATCCAAGATCAGGAACTGGCAGATTCAGTGGCAGAAGAGAAGCTACTTCCTGGTTCCAGATGAATGTCTTCTTGTGTCCTCACATGTGGGGAAGGGCAAGAGAGCTCTTGAGGTCTCTCTCATAAGAACACTAATCCTATTCATGAGGGCTCCACGCTCTATCTGAATCACCTCTGAAAGACCCCCCACCTCCTAATACCATTACATTGAGGATTAGGTTTCAACATATGAATTTTGGGGGGGAAACAGTGTACAGTAGTAACCCACTTTTTTTTTTAAAGTAGATTTTGGGTCTAGCATAAATTAGACTAATAGAAAACTTTGATTTCTTGCTATTTTGAAAAATATTTAGACTATCTTGTGCTATTCTGATAATCAAATATTCAATTACTATATATCCCATTGAATTTTGCCTATTCTAGATTAATACAAATTTTAGAAATGTACACATAAATGCTAATTGGGTGCAGTTTTTTGATAAGTTTTATAGCTTTTTAGGTTATTGTGCTCTAATGAGTTTTTGAACGGGCCTATAGGTCAGTAGTAAAATGCATAAGCTCTGGGGCAAGATTGGTTAGTGTTCTACTTCTATTTAAACAGAAATGAGTTTGAATGATAGGTAATTTCTTTAAGCTGCAGGTTCTTCTGTAAAACATGGATAATGCCTTGCTCAAAACTGTCCTGAGGATTTTATGAAATAATCCATGTCAAATGCTTTGTACTTAAGATGTTCTCAGTGTTCACCACAGTGAGGATAGGAAATGCTATTTCTCTTATCAAAAGAGAATTATAAACTTAACAAAATTTTTTTTTTTAAAGATTTTATTTATTCATTTGACAGAAATCACAAGTAGGCAGAGAGGCAGGCAGAGAGAGAGGAGGAAGCAGGCTCCCTGCTGAGCAGAAAGCCCGACGTGGGGCTCGAACCCAGGACCTGGGATCATGACCTGAGCCGAAGGCAGCGGCTTAACCCACTGAGCCACCCAGGCGCCCCTAAACTTAACAAATTTAACTCTGAAAGCTCTTTGGTCAAAATCCCCTTTCTCAAGTCTTTTTTAAATTGATATATAATTATCATACAATGTTATGTTTCAGGTATGCAACATATTGATATAACAGTTCCATACATACTTTACTCAGGGTTCACCACAATACATGTAGTCACCATCTGTCACTATACAACATTATTGCAATGTTATGAATTATATTTCATATTTATATTTTCCATCTCTCTGACATTTATTTTGTAACTAGAATTTTGTACCTCTTAATCCCCTTTGTCTATTTCACCCATCTACTTTCTGGTAACCATGAATATGTTCTTTGTATTTAAGAGTCTGGTTTTTTTTGTTGTTGTTGTTCATGTTTGTTTTTAGATTCCGTGTATAAATGGAATGATATGGTATTTGTCTTTCTTGGTCTGATTTATTTCACTTAGCATAATGCCCTTTAGGTCCATCCATGTTGTTGCAGATCACAAGATCGCATTCTTTTTTATGCCTGTGCAATATCCCATGATGTATTTATACCAAACCTTCTTTATCCATTCATCTGTTTATGGACACAGGTTGCTTCCATCTTGGATACTGTAAATAACATTGCAGTAAATCTAGGAGTGCATGTATCTTTTCAAGTTAGTGTTTTTGTTTTACCTGGGTAAATACCCAGTGGTGAAAATTATTAGATGATATGGTATTTCTACTTTTAAGTATTTGAGGAAGCTCATACTGTTTTCCACAGTGGATGTACCAATTTACATTCTCATCAACAGTGTATGAGTGTTCCCTTTTCTCCACATCCTTGCCAAACTTATTTTTAGTCTTTTTATACTTATCATTCTGCCTGGAGTGAGATGTCTCATTATGGTTTTGATTTACATTTCCCTATTTATTTGTGATGTTAAGCATCTTTTTGTGTGTCTGTTTTCTATCTGCGTGTCTTCTTTGGAAAAATTCAGGTCCTCCACCTGTTTTTTAATTGGATTGTTTTTTGCTGTTGAGTTGTATATGTCTATGTATTTTGAATATTAACCTTCTTATTGGAAATGCCAGTTGCAGATATCTTCTCTCATTCACTAGGTCACCTTTTAGTTTTGTTGATGGTTTCCTTTGCTGTGCAAAGAGTTTTTACATCAGTGTAATCTTAATAGTTTATTTTTGCTCTTGTCTCCATTGCCTGAGGATACATATCCATAAATACGTTGCTAAAGGTGATGTCCAAGAGATTACTGCTTCTGTTTTCTTAAAGGGGTTTTATGGTTTCATTTTTTAAAATTCTCTATTTTATTTTTTCCTTTAGTTTGATTGTTTTCCATTACTCTGTCTTCCAGATCACTGACTTGTTCTTCTACAACCTCTAATGTGCTGTTGATTCCCTTCAGTCTATTTTTAAATTTTAGGTATTGAATTTTTTCAGCTCTGATTCGTTCTTTTTCAGGCTTTCTATTTTTGTTGTTGTTGTTGTTGTTGTTGGCATTCTCACTGAGTTCCTTCACTTTTTTGTTAAGTCCAGTTAGTATCTTTATGACTATAACTTTGAATTTTTTATTGGGCATATTGCTTAACTGTTTCATTTAGCTCTTTGTGTCTTTTGTCTTATTCTTTCATTCGGGACACATTCTTCTGTCTTCTCATTTTGTCTAACTCTCTGTATTTGTGTCTAGGTGTTGGGCAGGTCAGCCATATCTTCTGGTCCTGAAAGTAGTGGCTTTGTACAGAAGAGAGTCTGTGGCACGCCACAGTGCAATACCCCCTGGTCATCAGACCATGTGCTTCAGGGGTGTCCTCTGTATGGGCTGTTTGGCTCTACTGCTGTGGCTGAGCTCCAACTGCTTTCTGCCCAGCTGGGTGCAATGACCCACTTTGCCTACTATGAGCACAAGGGGTAGGGTTTGTTTTGCCTGCTGTGGAGAGGCCTGAGGCCACCAGAGGTTCATTGGTGAGTGGGAGCAGCAGTCAGCCTACATGTTGGCAATTGGCTTCCCTGCCTCAGTTGTGGGCACACTGAATGTCAGGACTTGCTCCCTGAGCAGCCAGCTAAGAACCTGCGCTGTTGGAACTGTGGATATTACCAGTGTGTGGAGCTATCTTCCTTTCTGGCCAGGGCTGCTTACAGGGTGTGGTGCTTGTGGTATTCCATTTGTGATTAGGTTCACTGTGGGTTTGGTTCCTGGCCATGTCTTCATCCTTCCTACCCTTTTCAATGTGGCCTTCTCTTTGCCATTCACTGTGGAAGGTCTGTTTTGCTGGTCTTCAGGTCACTTTCAGGGTTAGTTACATAATTGTAGCTGACATCTTAGTGTGTTCATGGGATGAGGTGAGCTCA
Source organism: Lutra lutra (assembly GCF_902655055.1). NCBI lineage: Eukaryota > Metazoa > Chordata > Mammalia > Carnivora > Mustelidae > Lutra > Lutra lutra. The sequence goes on along the minus strand of NC_062283.1, from coordinate 89,586,719 downwards.
GGATCCTACTACTCTGCCATCTCTCTGTCTCCCTTCTTGATCTCAACTCTTTAGACAAGAATGTGATCTAAATAAAGACTGGTAAACTACATTCCCTCCCTGTCCCCATGGATGCTGAGGGACCCAAGTGGGATTGAGGGTCACCTGCTTCAGATTCTGTGGGTTATGCCATGGAGTTTTGCCACTGATCCATTTCTGGCTAGTAAGGACCTGAAATTTGGGTATCTGGTGTGGCTAAGAGAACTTGTAAGTATTCATGCTAATTATTTCAAAGTGTTAGCTAGGCTACATATTCCCCGAGGGAATATTTTATTTACATGTGACTTATTTCTAACTAAAAAAAAAAGGTTTTAGGCTGTTAATAAACAAAAACAATACAAAATGAAAAAGCAAGGGGATAGGTACTACTAGGGAATAAAAGTGAAACAATTCTTTTCACCTTGTGGAAGACTTGAACTTTGACTCAGACCTGGATTTGAATGCTGTTTTCTAGCTGCCTCCTTGGGAAAGTGATCTTCATGTACTTTCCTTCCATAAGATAACATGATTGACTCTACCTTGTTTAAGTGTTGCAATGAGTGAATAAGGAGAGTCAAGAGATGCAGTAGGTAGAATGGTGCTTGTGGTTTGCTCATCCCTTATTCCTCAACATTCCTATTCAGCCTGAATTTAGTTCTGAGTTTCCTGAAAACTAATGCAAAACCGAAGAAGTTAACATCTAGTATAAGATCAAATAACTGTTATCAAAGACCTTGGCTTTGAATTTGGGAAGAACTCCTTGGAGTTTCTTATATAAGAAAGCAAATGATTAGTGTAATGGGTACCTACTACTATAAATATAGATTTATAAAAAGACAAATTTGGCAATTTTTGTATCGACCTTCTTTAAAAGCCAAGGACATAACATTAAATCTTAATTTGTGAAGGCATTTCTAAAGGAAGCTGAGATAATTTGGTTTGAATACATAGCTTCTCAACAGCATAACCTAATGCAAGAATAAAATTAGAAATTCTAAAAATTGTGTGTTTATAAGATGACCTTTAAGTTTTTCATGAGTATTAGCTCTCTCAAGTTATCCTTTGGCAAAATGCTAGATTCCTGGATTGAATACAACTGTCAATTGAATTTCATGCTGCTTATTCCTATAGCAGATGAATTTATTCTGTATTTTCTATGGTCGTAACTCCAGACTGTCTCTCATTGTGAGGACTAATGCAACACAATTATTTTGAGAGTACTGATTGAAAAAAAATGTTTGAATTTAAGTTTGTAGGTGATTTTATCTGATTGAAGTTGGAGGTACTGCACAGGGCAAGTCTTCCTCCAGGCTGTTAATTTCATTTAAATTTTAACCTTGAGGTGTATCATGTTCTAATGGAGAGAGCATGGCTCTCTGGTCAGACTGAGGTTTGAATCCTGGCTCTGCCAATTACTAGTCACGTGACCTTCAGAAATTTACTTTCCCTTTCATTTCTTGGAGACTTTGCTTTCCTCATCTGTAAAATGTATCTGAGAAACTCATCCTGTGGAGTGTTCTTGAGAACAGTTGTACATAAAGTGCCCTACACAGGTCTAATTGAGATACTGAACGTTGGACATGGGGTTTATTTAGGATCTCCACAATCTAATGCTCCATTCAGACAGGAAATAGTTTTCTTACGATGGATTAAGTGTGGATTATCAGACACCCCTGTTCCTTTAAAAAGTCCATCCTCTCAGTCTTGCCTTTCTCTAAAAAATGGCTACTTCTGAGGCACCTGGGTTGCTCAGTTGAGTAAATGTCCAACTCTTGATTTTTGGCTCAGGTCCTCAGAGTCACGAGATCAAGCCCCATGTTGTGCTCCATACGCAGTGTGAAGTCTGCTTGGGATTCTCTCTCCTTCCCTCTCTCTACCTCTGGTCATATGCACCCTCTATCTCTAAAATAAATAATTGATCTTTAGAAAAGGATTACATCAATCATCTATGAATTCATTTTAAAAACGAAAATAATGAAGATATGATTAAATAGTCTTGTTGCTCCAGGGTTAGTGCTGTAAGTAAAATTCCCCTTAATTTATTTCATAGTCTACAGACTGATAATGTAAGATTGTGATAATAAATGGGCTTGACCATTTATTCATCAGATTTCCTCAGTAAAATCATTGCCAATATTAGTTATTGAATATTTTAGAATAAATATTAGCTTAGAATTTAGTAGTCAAATTGATTCCAGACTTCAGAGTTAATATATTCATTTTTTAAAAAAATATTTTATTATTTGAGAGAACGTGTACATGAGCAGGGCGGGCCGGGGGACAGTGGCACAAGGAGGAGCAGACTCCCTGCTGAGCAGGGAGCCCCACGTGGAACTTGATTCCAGGACTCTGGAATCATGACCTGAGCCAAAGGCAGACACTTAACCAACTGAACCACCCAGGCGTTCCTGGTATATTCATTAGTGGGAAGGTGAATCTAAATAAGAATTTAAAGTTAATTCTTTTGATTTGATATTTTGCCCATTTCATCTTTTAACATTGCTAGCTCTATTTTTTATTTTTGAAATATTTCTAATTCAAAACAATTTTTAAAATTTACATGAAATTAGTCTTTTTCTTAATTTAAAGGGCCAATCTGACATTAAAAACATTGCATTTTTCCATTTTTCACAATATGAGCAGAGGGAGATTTTAGGACATTCTATTTTTTTCCTACAGAGCTTTAAAAATTCAAACCAACTGGAATTTGTATAAAATTCATGAATACATCCAGAATTATATTTTTAGTAAGCTTTACTCTATAGGATGGAGACATTTCTTCTTAGTTGGAAAAAAATCTGTGCACTGTCCCCATTTGAATGCCTCCAAAGCAAGAGCTTTTGTGAGAATTTACAGGAACTGTCTTGCTATCAGAATTTTGGTCAGGAAAGTGGAATGGTTTATGTTTCATGTGCCATTGGCAATCACTTTACTAGCCCTGTCATATGGCAGGTTAGGGAATGAGACTCAGAGGTAATTTGCTGACAAACAGTGCTAATCTGGAACTGGAATTAGGGCTTCTGATTCCCAGGTGATCACACTAAAATATAAGGTGACATGAGAGAGAAAATGCTGTTACCCCAAACGTGATTTGATGCATTTACCCCAGATTTACAGCCATTCTTCCTTATGAGAATTTTGGACAGAATTTCTCTCTTTTGTTTTTTTAAGATTTTATTTATTTGACAGGGAGAAAGAGATCACAATAGGCAGAGAGGCAGGCAGAGAGAAAGGGGGGGAAGCAGGCTCCCTGCTGAGCAGACAGCCTGATGTGCGGCTCTATCCCAGGAGTCTGGGACCATGACCTGAGCCACAGGCAGAGGCTTAAGCCAGTGAGCCACCCAGGCTTGCCTTTGGACAGGATTTCTTTAGCTGATTATTGTGCCATAGATTTCTTGCAGTTTGGAGAAGTCTATGAATCCTTTTTCAGAATAATTTAAAGTATTTTAAATACCTTTAAGTGCATAAAATACATTTTATTAAAAAAGGAAACGAAACTAGTGTAGTTATCAAAATATTCACCTTTGAAAGAGTATATACATATATTCTTCCTCATTAACACATTAGATAACAAGATCTAGCAGTGGTTCTAATAGCAACTTTAGTGCTTCCCAAGTATGGGAATTTTGAGGGATCTGTAATAGGGAAAGATCTTGTAGCCTTTGTGGGAAACCAGTCATAGGCCTGCCAGCGTCATGGGGGTTTGTTGCCTATAATAAAAAATGAAGGACGTGTTAAATTTCAGTTAGAAGTCTGTAAAAATAGGAGGTGCCTGGCTGGCTCAGTCGGTAGAGTATGTGACTCTTGATCTTGGGATTGTAAATTTGAGCCACATGTTGGGTGGAGAGATTACATAAAAAAAGAAGATAGGGAAAACAAAGCTATAATTTTTCCTCTTCTTGTTCATCGTCCCCCTAAATTCTCGGGAATCCCAAGTTACAAACCTCTGCTCTAAAGTGAGGCCATCTGGGCAAGTAAAGGTTTGAACAGCTACAGTATTTCTGGGCCTCCAACTTAAACATCTGTATTTAAGGACCAAACTTTCAGGTTTTAATTTTAGGTCAGATTCTACATCAGATTCTTAGAAACAGATTCTTTGAGTAAGAATCTTAGAATAAGGTGAAGCATCTTGGAATAATTTTTGAAGAGTGATCCATAGGTTTTCTGTATCAGAATACTTTCGAATGCTTATTGCCTTGATTTCTGAGCTCTGCCTCCTTTTTCCTGGGTCAGAATTTCTGAGGCAAGGCGTGGACACCCGCAAGTTCAACAATCAGTCAAGTGGATGTTAACACCCATCCCAGCTTGGGGCTGTCTAGGGTAGCTGAGCTAGTAATGGGCATACATGAGCTAGGTGGGAAGATGGCTTGTAGGCAGTGGAGGCGTGATTTTGACAGAGATTGAAGTCACTCTGCAAACTGTTGTCCTGTTCTATTTCTTATGATGATTACATAAAGAAACTAGTTCTAAGTCTGCATTCATCTATAATACACATGGATGGGTGATGTCTTTTACTGGTTAGATAAAACCTGAAGTGGGACTATTGCAGCTGCTGGTAGAAGAGGAAGTGAGCTGCTTAGGTTCACCCAGAAGCAAATAGGGGGAAAGATCTGGAATCAGGTGGAGGACACTGGACTGGGTTTATCTGCAGCAATGGAGCCCTGCCCATTTGGAGGAACCAAACTGCCCTTGGTCCAAACAGCTCATACATCCAAGTGCAGACAGTTTGGGAGCCTAATTCTTCATGATCTAAGACAGACTTACTCCCAAAGGGGGCGGACAACTTTTTGACACTGAGGGCCACAGATATTGAACCTGAGGGGTTCTTGTCAATTGTCAACTCAGTTGGCCCTTCCTTGGAAATAACTTTGCATTTGTGGGGGCAGCTGTCTCCCCTACCTACCCTCCATTCCAATCACCAATCAGACATACTGTGATTTTTAGATTATTCATTACAAAATCAGGTATAAATCTCAGCCTACAACTTCATGTATCACATTTTGATCTTTATTTTTTTCGGACTCAATGAAAAAAAGTGTTCCAAGCTTCTGTTCTCTACAGGTGCCTGCTCGCTCTGCTGCTTCTACACCATGAGGGTGGAGATCTTTCTGATACCCTGTGCCACTCCCAGAGATTGGGGTTTTTTCCCAGGCTAGCTGGTCAACCAGCCAAGGAACACCATGCAGACCGGCCTTCTCTGGGCTCTTACAGTCTTGTCATTGCAATGGTCCTCCCTTACCTGCAGTATTTCTGCTACTAAACCTCTTTTCCCTGCTTCCTTATATCCCTGGGGATTCACTTCTAGTCAAGGACAAAGGAATTCTTTCTCCTTATGTTTCTACCCTAGAGAGTTTGTCTATAATCTCCCTTTTGATGGCATTCTTCCCTTAAAACCCATATTAAAAAAACCCAAACTGTGTGTGTATACATACATATATATGCACATGTATGTGTATGGCTTAGGCTTTTGGAGTATTAGAGCCAGAAAATGTCCCAGGCAACTCATTGTCATTCTGCTCCATCATAACCCTCCCCTGAAACAATGAACCCCTGAGCCAGTTATCTACTTAAATATGGGGAGAAAAAAGAACATGGGTTAATATCTCGATTACTTGTTAGTCGCAGGATTCTACTTAATGCTTTTGAAGAAAGACTTATATTCAAGAAAGAAGCCCTGGTAGATTCATCTATGATCTTTGAATCAGGGATCTGGTCCTGTAATTCTGTATCTATGCCCATTCCTGAATATTGGCCAGTCAACAGTTTCATGAAAGACACAGTCCTGGTTATTCTGATAAGTAATGAATCCCGTGCACCTATGATTATGTTAACTTCTTACTATTTGATTCCTTGGAGTGGCATGAGAGGGAAGGAAGCAGGACACAGGCCAGCTGTGTGTGTGGGGGGTGGGGCAGAGCATCCCCCCTGCGCTCCCACCAGACCCTCTGCCAGCCAAACCTGGCAGGGGGCTGAGGGAGACCTGGTGAGAAGAGATATAATTTTTATCCTTAGGGCATGCTCTAATCCCCAAGGGTTTTATAGGCTTTTCCACCTCATTGGAATAAGAGCTACATAAAATAAATTTACCAATTTAATAATGTAAAATTTAACTCCCTAAATTTGTACTAATTTAAACACTGCCAGTGTCTTCAGTTGATAAGGTTCGGTTTTCCAACAAGCCCATTTCCAAATAGTTTGATATGACAGTCCGTGGTAGTATCTATTCCTCCTACTTGAAAGAAAAATCTATTCTAGGCTTTTAGAATAATGTTACTTTTATAACCTATTGTCATCTTAGAAAACCAATTGAGTATTTACTGATTCGATGGAATATTGAATTTTTAGCTATAATATAGCCAACCGTATCTTCTTCTTTACAACTGGTAAATTAACTTTCTTATTTTTTCAAGTTGAGGTATGATGGAGCCTTCTGCATCGCAACATTTATCATCTAATTTATCTTCTTGAAGGTTATTCTCTGCAAGAGACTGGGAAACCAGGTCAAAGTCAACTGAAGTTCAGTGTTTGGGTTCCCAAACACTGTTGTAAATTTGATCCTTTCAGGTTGAGATCAACTTTTTTTTTTTTTTTCCTGATTTAGAAACTGCTTATAAACTTTTCTGGGATTTAATTATGCTGTTGCCCCCTCTTAGTTTGCATGAGATCATTAAGCTGGAGAGTTTGTTTCTCTGACAACAAAACATTTAGAGCTATCAGATTAAGTTAGTGGGGCAGATTGGGGGTGCCTATGACTTGATGTTGTAACTAGGAACCTATAAATAAAAATAAGGAAGAGAGAAAAGGAAAGCTTTTAGAGTATTCTTTCAAAGGCTGGAGATAACAGGAATGTTTGTCAATATGTGAAAGCCACAATATTACATTATGCTTCAATTCTATTTTCACTTTCTTATTGAACGTACCTTTAAGCCAGATGGGAAAGTGAATTTTTTAACGAGCGAGATGAAATATTTATCAAAGCTAGATTATGCAGGTTTTGATCATAAGCCAAATAGCTGAAGCATATCAAGTCTCTACTTTAAAGAAATACATATAGATTAATGCACGTATTATATTCATTGCTGGATATTAATAATGGAAGAACTGGCTATTGACCTGGAATTTATTTCCAAAATGTTGGATTAAAGAGATCTGCATTTGGGCTGCTAACCTCCTTGTATATGATTGGCACAGAAGTTAAGCTTTCTGTGTTGGAGTGTATTCATGGGTATGAATGTCAAGGGCATGTACACGTGAGGTCTCAAGTATAAATCATCTTGCAAAATAGTGGCGCTATTTCTGAGATGGCTTATTCTCCAGCACATAGTAGTACTGCATTTAGTAATTAACATTCACAAAACACTGCAACTTTGGGGCTTTCGTGTTATCTTGAAGCAGCTCTGAGGTTAGAGTTTTTATTCATTTTACAGTGTGGGAACCTTGAGCTCTGTACTCAAATGTTGTTTGGTTTTCCCACTCCCGGGAAGGGGTGAAGCTTGGGATGTGGACTCTGCTTTTCAGGCTCAAGTCCAGGGCCGCCTCGGCTCTGCTCCTCTCCATCCATGAACATGGTTGGTCACTTATGTTTGTGATGTCCACATGCAAAGTATAGTAGTATCTATTATAGTTTTATTTCATCCATAAGAGGAAAGGGACAGTGTCTTCGTGATACAACTGTGAGATTGCCAGTGTATGATAGAATGAGAATCGTGGTTTAAAGTCATGTACACAGATTCCATCCCTAGGCATCTTGTACTTCTTTTATCCTTCTAATGGCCAGCTTTGTACAATTTAGGCATGTTGATGCCTAAGCTTATACTATTACAGGCTTTTGAAATAGTTTTAAAGCTGCAATTTAATAAGACCATGACATTAAAAGTGGCTGTATTTTCTTTTCAATAACTTCTAATAATATTATTTCTATTAATTGATGGATTTAATTATTTATGAACAAAAGGTAACAATTTTTGTAATGAATAAATTCCATCATTTTCTACTGATATTATGACTTTATTTTAAAAAAGAAAAATAATTATAGGGGTGCCCTCCTGGCTCAGTAGAGCATGGGACTCTTGATCTCTGGATTCTGAATTCAAACCTCAGTTAGGTGTGAGGCCTGCTTTAAATAAATAAAATATTTAAAAATTATATATAGGTTATATATATATATTTCTTTAAATGTACTTTCTAGGCATGTACCCAAATTGTTAACAGCGACCATCTCTGTGTTATGGAACTGGAAGGGGCCTCTTCATTCAGTTGTGAAATTCCATGGAAAAAGGAACCTCATTTTTTTGGCCAAATTCTATAAACATAAGGTATTTATATAAATTATTTTGATATACCTATTAGGTAAATAAAACTGTTTCACATAGATTTTTTTTAATGCATTTGAATTTTTATTCTACAACACAGGCAACATAAATACAATATCTTTTAAAATATTTTCTCTTTAGAATTTTCATTTTCACTTCAGATAAAATGTACACAAAATACACTTGCAAGCTTGCTTACAGGGACCTGTTAAACAATGAACAGACAGATTCTATCAAATCAAACAGTTTATCAACATACAAAGGAGGGTAGTTTCAGGTTTTTTTTTAATTAATTTTTTTTATTACTGTGAGTAAACTAAATAAGAAGGCAAAATAAAAACTGTACTTCCTTGACAAGTCCTTTGGAGTAAACAAAATGCTTCAAGGCTCCTGGTGAATGGGATTGCAAGGATGAATTCTGCATTTTATAGATAAAATGGTATACTGACTCAAATCATTATGGCTAAACCAAGCTTCATTTATTTATAATTTTTAGTGGAAACAAGTCAATTCTTTGGCATAATATAAGAAGGGATAAAAGAACCCTTACCACCCACTGGCTTTATTTAGAGTGGGAAATGGTAGTTGGGGAACTGTTTATAATGTAATTTATTTCTCTTAGAAAAGCAGGAAAATAATCTTAAATAATAGTCTTTTGGCATGATTAGGGCAATAAACATCTTATTCTTAGCTCCCTTCCTCCCACCCCCACCCATCCACTGAAAACAAATCAACAAAGAAAAATAAGTGAAATTACTCTTTCCCTCTAGGCACCTGTTCCTGCCCCTATCATGCCATACCTGGATATCCTACCGTATGGTTTCCATTGAAGTGAAACCCAAATATCAACACCATTAATCTTTGTCCAGTTTTGCCTATTTAGCAGGAAATGAATTTTTATTACAGAGAACCACTTCCAACAAAATTTAGATGGAAGGATTGCCAAGGGAGGAATACAAGGTAGCCCACATGTAATCATGAGGTAGCCATGGGTGACCACTGGTGGCTGGTAGTGTAAGGGCCCAAGATTCCCTAACTTGAAAACATATTCTATGTGGTAGCTCGAAAGACTGGCTTTTAGATTCCCCCCTTCCTTTTTTGGCACCAGTTGGTAACATAAGTCGGAAATAAATTATTCCTAGAGATTAATATTTTAAATTTAATTTGAAAATCAATTACTATTAGAAGAACTAAAAAGCAAACCTAATTTCCAAACAGATTATGCAAAACAAAAGTGAAATAAACCACTTCGATTATTTCCACCCACAGAAGCAAGAACTTGATTCTTTAGTATCATTAGCACTTTGACATGCTTTCTGATCTCACTAATTCTGTCATTACTTTCTGTTCATACAATAATCTAAAGTAATTTAAATGATGTCAGAATATTCAAGCAGAAGGCTTTAGAGAAAATTAAATCAATAAGAATTTTATGTAATTACTATAGTTTATATGTGGATGATAATTTTAAGGTACTTGATTTTTTCTCTTGAATTATTCGACGATCCTTATTTTTTTTTAATGCAAAAAGAATTTCCAAAGCTAATTAATCAAAGTGTTAGGAAGTAAACTAAGGCCCCACCTATATTTGAATTATGATTTCACTGTATTCCCAAAGCATGCTGATGCATGTGTACATTTCTCCCACCATTGGAAGATGAAAGAATACAGTCTTTGCTGTGTGGATACGAACACAACCATATTTATGAAAAGTCCTTAAAACAGGCACATGGACTGCTCAAAAGGGAGTTGTTCAGCTTGCAAATTTCTTTGAAACCACTTGGTAGACTCTTGACAGGTACACAGTAAATTAAAATATTAATCTACACCTGTTAAGTGAAAGATGAAGGTACATCAAGTAGTGTAACATCATTTTGAAGTGTCAATATTTGGGTAACTAATGAGAGAGAGAAACCTACTGGCAAGCAAGCAACTACTCAAAAACCTCTGGAAGCCAGGAGCCAAGGCTGTGACAGAGTTGAGACGGGAACAGTAAAACTGTAATGCCAGAAGAAACTCAAACCCTACATATTGAAATTTAAAATCACATCAGTACAAGTCAAAGGGTCAACATGATACAAACGATTATCCATAGAACCAGTGTTTCTAAATACAAAGACAAGAAGTTTACACAGATCTCACTGTTGCATTGAACAGATACATTCACTGTCTTTTAGCTTGTAAAAAACCGAATTGTTGGTATAATAAACCTAGAAACTGGGAAGATGGAATAGGAATGCTGTAGAGAATCCAATCCCAAGTTGTCTGCCCAAGGTTCAGTTTGGTGTTTCTCTTGAGCTTGATAAGTCAGGCTGATCTTAAACGTAGTAGCTAGAAATTTTTTCAAGGCGGTTCTCAGAGTGTAGTCCCCAGACGAGCAGCACTGGCCTCACCTGGGTCCTTGTCAGAAATGCAAATTTCCAGGCCTACTAAATCTGAAACCCTGGGCGTGGGCCCAACAACCTGTGTTTTAACAAACCCTCCAGGTGATCCTGATGTGTGCTAATGTTTGAGAACCACTTCAGAACAAAGTCAAAAGATACTACACAACCACTAATTAACCTTCAGGATAGGAACTAATAGTACAAATAATTCTTGGTGGTTGAAAAGCCGGAAGAACCATAACTGGATGGGATTGACCAGCAGCTGATAAAGTTTTCTTGCTAAGATGGTCAGCCAGTCTCTCCTCCCTGGAGCTCTCATGCATTATGACACACAGATAGAAGGGAAAGGTTTTCTATGGTACTAGTGGTGTGGTATCGAGTTTTCTTTAATTAGTCTGTGGTGTCATAGTTTATGAGGAAATCGAGCATTGTTCTCAACTGAGTTTCTCATAAATTATCCCCGGGGATAATTTTTTTTTTTTTTGTCTGTTTTCCCTGAAGCAATAATTGTGTTTTGGAAATCTAAGTGGTGTTCTAGTCCAAAACTTCGTATTAAACTATTTCTTACTTCCACATCAAATACAAACAATTACAAGCAGAGGAAGAGGAGCTCACAGAGGAGAGACAAACAGTTTTCTAGATAGCTCCACTACGAGGGAAGAGAACACAATTTTTTTGATGAAGCATAATTATGAGTTCTTTACTAGTTTCACAAGTCTTGCCCCATAGCAAGTTCATATTTCCAATAAAAAGTGCTTAAAAAGAGTCTCTGGCTTTTTTAAGGCCTCACTAAATGTCCCTAGGATCACCTAAGAGGTACCCATGTGTATCCAAGTTCTGTCACCTGCTTAATGCAATATGTTGGATTTTCCTTCTGCCTGTTTCCTTGTCTGCAGAGTATGTAGAAATATTTAGGCATATGGTACATGGTTACTATGGATATTGACCTGATGCCCCCAGTATCTGGATCTTTAAACAATCCTGTCTTACCCGTAGCTTCCTCTTCAGAGAGTGCATTTGAAAACTGGTTATAATTTATTTTGCATATTCCCAAACTTTGATGATGACTTCCATATTTACTACTGTATACTTCCCAGGGAAGTAAGTAGAGAGGCACTGTTGGCTACAGGGCACTTTATTTTGAGTGGTTAAATGACAATTGAAAAAAGTTTACCAACTGTGTATGTCATTCTGGACACAGACTGCCACGCTTTTCTGTGTAGCAGCTGGCCATGAGCAATACTATTCCATCATTTCCAACTAATTAGGCAAGTTTTCTAAATTACCACGGAAGGCCTGTTTTAAGATTCAACTTCAGACCTTGTTTTATTTTCACTTAAAATATTATGTTACATGTGATCTTTCTCTTTATAAACACTAGCTTTTTCTTTTTTTCAACCCTATTTGAAAAATCCCTATATCACAGCAGATCTGGGACACCGATCAGATATTTTCAACTCATTTTAACTTTTTAATTCCTTGAAACACTAAAGTGCTTACTCTGTGTACTTCGAGCACAGTGTTCCAGAGAGCATGGCCTTCGAATTCAGGAACACCTCTTTGGCAACGAGTTTTGCCATTTATTGGCTATCTTGGGCCAGTTTCTTAACCTCCCTGGGTCTGTATCTTCATCTGAAAAAATATGAGGAAATCTATGCCTGTTTGGCCAGGTTACTGTGAGAATGAAATACTAATGTAGGTCAGGTCTACATTCACAGTGGCTCTTGACAAATGTCACCATGCCCCGCAGTTTGTAAATTCTTGCTGTGGTTACCAGCTCCCAACAAAGGTCTTTATTCTGCTTAGTTTGATGGGTGGAACACAAAAGGATTTTCCTTTCTGAGAAAAACTTTCCTACCTAAGCAGTCTTGTGATGTATTTGGAGGAAGTCTGGGGTTATCCATTATACAATTGCATTACCTTCTTATGGTTATAGATCATTTGACTTTCTCTACTGACTCTGTATAAGCCGTCTTCTTAAAACAGCAAAAACTAAAAGCCTGGTGATACTGTACCAAGAAGTTTCCATTTAAAGGTACTTTTGAATTAAGTCTTTGTCACATTTGATTGCAAATATTTTAATCTGAGCTGTTATATATGTTACAATCTGCCTTGATCAGTCATTAAATAGCATAAAGATGGTAGAAAATGTCCTAGTTTTATATTGATGTGAAGGCTAGAAAATAATCATAAGGGGAGAGATAATAAGGTGGTGTAAAGAGGCAGCCCAACCATTTTTAGAAGCTAATCAGGAGAGGCAAGAGCTGGGAGAGATCTTAGCCTTCCATCAAACTCTGCCCTTATGGCAAGGAAAAATCTGATGATAAGTGTGGTCTACTTGGCAGCCAGGAATTCCTAAACACTTTCAATTTTCTAGGTGCTTTCATGATACATACTTTACCAAAATATTAAAGAGTAATTCCCAGCCTTAGAGTAAATATAGGCAACTGAAAGCAACGTGAAAATCTTATTCTGCTTAGATCAGTAAATATATGGTAGTGACTGTTTACCTTGGCGAGGAGTGAAGGAAGAGATGGGGAAAGGGAGAAAGCAAGACACCAATAGAGTGTGAGAGGTTGACCAGGGCAGTCTGGAAAGGGATCGCTTATCTACTTAGGGTTCCTCTCCACCCCTGGAGAACATGGACTTCACTGTGACCTGACGTCCTATTCATTAGAGATTGTTTGCATCAGGCAATATCCTTTTTTACAACCACAAATACCTCTGGGAAGCATTAAGGTGGTTTAGTTAGCTTTTTAGTTAGCTTTCTGCTTGAAATCTGATATAGATCTGGAGCACGGGGTATGCTGGGAATGGAGGTGGGCAGAGACCAATGCAGGCCCTGGGGTAGACTGTAGAATAGATGATGGAAAGGGGTCAAAACCGTCTTAAAAACTGTAGGTAAAGAACTATGTACAATTCCTCACTTTTTAATTCTTGGAACCTGCGATCAGTTTATTTTCATAAACTAGCCTTTGATCTCATAATAGAAAATCTATGGGAGAATGGAGTCTGATTAGTCTGATTTCTAAACAATTAACATACTCTGGGACATGACATTCTACATTGAGACTGGCTTTCCTTGAATTTTTATACTTCTTAAAAAGTTGCTACATATAAGCATTTTATAATCATTCTGATTTGATACTCTACTGAAGTTTATTCCTCACCCCCCAAAGTAAATTTTGGGGTCCTCATGGGGAAAAGGGGAGCTAAACCTCAGATAAGCAGTAAATCGTGGTGGTTCTGTTTCTTTTTGTAGCTTTTGTTAAAACAAAAGAGAGAAAGTACCTTTCAATTCTACTTCCAAAATATAAAAATTTTATAGGCTATAGCTCATTGCTATCCCCAAAGGTCACTGCTTAAGATCAAATAGTTGATCTGTTTCTAAACTTATTTGTCTATTGGGTAAAACCTGAAGGCAAAGAGAGTGTGTTGTGGAACTGAAATATGTCTTCTGAACTCTGTGGTGATTTCTAGATGGTATATGGAATGATGGGGTTCTTTTAGATTGCCTAAATAAATCAGGGAACCCTGTCTTCATCTTAATCTTGTAGATAGTTACATATTTCTCAAGGAAGACAAAGTTTACAAATCCAGCACTGAGTAAAGTTCTAAGTTTTAAATCCTTACTTCTATACTGAAGAGTTGATGTTTTATTTTAAAAGAATGATACTCAATTATGAACACATTTTTAGGGCCTGGGAAAATGATAATGTATGTCTTAGCAACTAACTCTACTTTCTAGAATGTACATGAGTGGGCTTGACTGAGGTGTTTCAATCATTATAATTTAAGAACTACTAAGCATGTGGTAATTAAGATAAAGATTCCAAATTAATTTTCTAGTTCTTTCTAAAAGAAAAATCCATGTAAGAATAGCCATTTAGAAAGACCTCAGACATACGGTAAATTTACTGTCCTGAGAGGACAAATATTTTAAATCGAAAAACTTAATTTCCTAAATTTCACCGGGTCCCCTCCTCCTTCAGTTTTATTTTCTTCTGAGACTAGAGTTTGGATGTCTGACACTGCAATTTCATGTGACGGTTGTATAATATTTTAAGGTTTCAAATGACTTCCTCCCAGTCTCCTTTCTCACCCCGTGCAGCTGTCTTCCTACCACCCCATACTTCCTGCCCCGTTCCCTGAGAAGTCTGCTCACTGGATGGAGAATGGAGTCCTTTCCTCCACGGGTGCTGATACAAAATGAGTTGCATTTTAAGATTTTGTTTTCTTAAAAACCTGATGTTCTGCCTTATGTTCAGATAACTGGAGCATAGAAATGTCTGTGCAACAAGAAACTAAGGCACCGTTTTTTTCTTTCCCTTCCTGTTTGGCCTTGGGAGCAAAAAACAAAGACTAATGGGAAGCCAGGGTGGCTGGGCAGTCTCACGTCTCCTGGCAAGAAATGTATCAGCCACTGTACTGGGAGCTGTGTGTCAACAGCTGTCAGGACACAGACTTAAAACCTTGCCAGGAAAGCATTTTCTTCCTTGAGAAATAGGGAAATAAAGGCACAACAGCACCTTAAAAGAAGTTGGTTATGCCAACCAGAAAATCTTAACAATTTAGGACAACTTTGAAATGTTCTGGAACATGTTACAGAGAAAGTCACCCCTTTCTTGCTTATGACACCCAGAATTGTTTTTCCAGCTGTCTTCTTCCCTGCTAAGCCCATAATCATAATGGAAATCTTCCTCCGATGAAGAACGTCCGCTACTAGATGCCAGTGGGCCTACACATCAGCATGACTTACCAGTGGATATTTCCTTAACAACTGCATTTAAAAGGAAAAAAAACAAATGGATCAGTATGGTGTTTTCAAAGGAGTAGTCCTTCAAAGGGACCCTTTTGGGAATAGCATGGCAGGCAAAAGCACTGGGAAATAGACATCAAGATTTAGAAATGTGTCAAAGAATGGAGACTTTTCTGAAATGATGTGCAAAATCAGAGTATCATTGGTGTCCTCCAAATACAAGGTGAGTGTCCAGAATGGCCCCAGTGCTGATTAGCGAGGGACAGTTAGACACTGGTTTCAGTGGGGCTGGTGGTGGGGCAAATGCTCTCCATTGGGGACTGGTGGGCATTCTCTAACCTTCGCGATTGTATTTCCTCAATGTGAGTCTTCTACACGATGATGTCATAGACCCGGCCCACTCTGCCCAGCCATTCCCTCACAGCCTGGCGCACTCTGATGTCCGTCACGTGGCAGGTCAGCTGACTGATGCACGGGAACACTGCCGGCTGGAGGGCTGTGAAGGTCTGGTCTGGAAGGATCTGAATCTGATTGAGAACGGTTAGCACCATGTTGGTCCACGCCTACGAGAAAGGATTGAGGAGAATTATTAGCAGCTTTCTCTAGGTTCCTTCGAACTCTCGGGTGTGTGGCTAAGCCCTGCCAATTGGCAGGTGAGTTTTCTCAGGCTTTAGGTTGCAATAAATCAGTCTTTAGTCATTTACTATGGCTAAAAGTTGTCATTTTAAGTTCATCTACACAAGGCAGAGCAGAGTCTCCTTTAACATTAGGAATACCTTATTTTCAGGTTTCATGGACTACCGGCATACCTTGTTTTATTGTGCTTTGCTTTACTATACTGTGTTTCCCAGATAGTGCTTTTTCTTTCTTTTTTCTCTTTTCAGACTGAACATCTGCGCAGCCCTGTGTGGAGCATGTCCATTGGTGGCACCATTTTCCCCACAGTATTTGCTCACTTGGTATCTCTGTGTTACATTTTGGTAATTCTCACAATATTTCAAACTTTTGCATTATTATTATATTTATTATTATATTTGTTATGGTGATCTGTGCTCAGTGATCTTTGATGATGCTATTGCTTGTTTGGGGGTGCCTATATAGAATGGTAAACATACTCGATAAATGTGTGTGTTCTGACTGCTCCACTGACCAGGTCCTTCATCTCTCTCCTGCTGCTCAGGTCTCCCTACTCCCTGAGACACAACTGTTACTGAAGCTAGGCCAATTAATAACCCCACACTGGCCTCTAAAGTTTTCAAAGAAAAGGAAGAGTCACAGGTCTCTCCCTTTAAATCAAAACCTAGAAATGATTACGCTTAGTGAGGAAGGCATGCTGAAAGCCAAGATTGGCACAAGAGCCTAGCTTCTAGCCTAGGTAGCCAAGTTGTGAATGCAAAGGGAAAGTTCCTGAAGGAAATGAAAAGTTCTACTCAGTGAAGACAGAGATGACAGGAAAGAGAAACAACCTTAGTGCTGATACAGAGAAAGTCTGAGTGGTCTGGATAGAAGATCAAAGCAGCCACAACACTCCCTTCAGCCAAAGCCTAATCCAGAGCAAGGTGCTAACTCTCTTCAATTCTGTGAGGGCTTGGGAGGTGCAGAAGCTGCAGAAGAAAAGTCTGAAGCTTGCAGAAGTGGGTTCATAAGGTTTAAGGGAAAAAGCTGTTTCCATAACAGAAAGTTGCGAGGTGAAGTAGCAAGTGCTGATGTAGAAGCTGCAGGAAGTTCTCCAGAAGGTCTGGCTCAGATCATTCACGAAGCTGGCTACACTAGACAACAGATTTTCAGTGTAGATAAAATAGCTGTCTATGGGAAGATGCCATCTAGGACATCATAGCAATAGAGGAGAAGTCAATGGCTGGCTTGAAAGAACAGGCTGACTCTTTAGTTAGGGGCTAATGCAGCTGGGGACTTTCAGCAGAAACCAGTGCTCATTTACCATTCTGAAAATTCTAGAACCCTTAAGAATTATACTAAATCTACTTTACCTGTGCTCCATAAATGGAAGAACAAAGCCTGGATGACAGCGCATCTGTTTACAACATGGTTTACTGAATATTTTAAGCCCACTGTTGAGAACTACTACTCAGAAAAAAAGATTCCTTTTAAAATAATACTACTTTTTGGAAATAGTACAGAGGTTGCTCAAGAAGTTAAAAACAGAGTTACCCTACAACCCAGTAATTGCACCACTGGGTATTTATCCCGAAGATACAGATGTAGTGAAACGAAGGGGCACCTGTACCCCATTGTTCATAGCAGCAATGTCCATGATAGCCAAACTGTGAAGGAGCCAAGATGCCCTTCAGCAGATGAATGGATAAAGAAGATGTGGTTCATATAGACAATGGAATATTACTCAGCCATCAGAAAGGATGAATACCTACCATTTGCATTGACATGGATGGAATTGGAGGGGATTACACTCAGTGAAATAAGTCAATTAGAGAAAGACAACTGTCATATGGTTTCACTCCTATGTGGAACATAAGGAATAGCGCAGAAGACCACAGGGGAAGGGAGGGAAAACTAAATGGGAAGAAATCAGAGAGGGAGACAAACCATGAGAGGCTCTTGACCTGAGGAAACAACCTGAGGGTTGCAGAAGAGAGGGGGTTAGGGGATGGAGTAACTGGGTGATGGGCATTAAGAAGGGCCCATGATCTGATGAGCACTGGGTGTGATATGCAACTAATGGGTCACTGAACACTACATCAAAAACTAATGATTGTCCTATATGCTGGCAAGTTGAAATTTAAAAAAATAAAAAATAGTACTGCTCATTGATAATGCTCTGGTTACTTAAGAGCTCTGATGGAGATACACAGTGAGATTACTGCCATTTTCATGCCCACTAACACAACATCTCTTCTGCAGTGGATCAAGGAGTCATTATATAAGAAATCCATTTTGTAAAGCTATGGCTGCCGTGGATAGTGATTCCTCTGATGGATCTGGGCAAAGTATATTGAGAACCTGGACAAATATTCACTATTCTAGATGCCATTAAGAACATTCGTGATTCATGGGAAGAGATCAAGACATCAACATGAACATCAACATTGGAAGAAGCCGATTCCAACCTCATGGATGATGGTGAGGGTTCAGGACTTCAGTGGCAGAAGTAACTGTGGTGGGAACAGCAGGGGAACTAGAATTAGCCTGCAGATGGGACTGGACTGCTGCAATCTCTTGATAAAACTTGAACAGATGAGGAGCTGCTGCTTATGGATAAGCAAAAAAGTGGTTTCTTGAGATGGAACCTACTCCTGGTGAAGATGCCATGAGGATTGTTGAAGTGACAACTAAGGATTTAGAATATATAAATTTAGTCGATAAAGCAGCTACAGGGTTTGAGAAGACTGACTCCCATTTTGAAAGAAGTTCTACTGTGGCTAAATGTTACCAAACAGCATTGCATGCTACAGAGAAATCGTTTGTGAAAGAGTCAATGCAGTAAACTTTATTGCTGCCTTACTTTAAGAAACTGTCACAGCCATCCCAACCTTCAGCAACCACTACCCTGATCAGTCAGCAGCCATCAATGTCGAGGCAAGACCTTCCGTTGGCCGAAAGACTGGCTGAAAACTTCAGACGACGGTTAGCATTTTTTAGCAATAAAGTATTTTTTAAATTAAGGTATGTGTATAGATATATATATTTCTAGATATGCTATTACACACTTTATAGACTACAGTATAGTGTAAACATAACTTTCACACGCACTGGGAAACCAAAAAATTCATCTGACTCACTTTGATATTTGCTTTACTGCAGTTGTCTGGAGTCAAACCCACAGTATCTCCAAGGTATGCCTGTACACAAATCTTATTTATTCCTCAGATTTTTAAAGGCACTCTTGCCTTCTCATAATGAAATTTCCATAGGACATAGGACATTCTTAATTATCAGTCTCTATAATGCCTAGCAAACTGGAATAGGACTACCTTCCCTCAGAATAACTTTTTTAAAATCATAAGCAAATCTCCAAGACATGAAGAAAATGAAGACATGTTATTTGTCAAGAAGGTCATCTATTATAGAACAAACATACATTTCCGTTTGATTGGGCTTTTACAAAACTAGTCTGCTTTTTCTGGATTCTGAAGTTTGGTTCTACATTCAAGTACCTTACAGGAAAATAAGGAATCCTGCAAGAGTCATGCTAAGTCCAAATTTATGTTTATTCTGAGAACATGTTTTTGTGTCAGTTCACAGAATCCTAGGATCTCAGATCTTCCAACTTATGCCTGTGACAGGAGCCCAAATTTAAACACCTGGATTATTTTTAAAGGGTCTCTATGACTCTAGATCCCTCTGTTTCTCTTTTACTGTCTCATCTATTCTTAAATTGAACAAACAGCACTAACACTTTTCTTCTCAAGCCGAGTTTTTGATGTACCGTGGAATTACGAGTATTAAATATATGAAGGAACAGGAATAGTCAAAGCCCTCTAAAGAATGAGATGTGTTATGTGCTCCTAATGGGTTAGAAAACCTCGAGATGAAAACATTGGTATTCACGGGTATAACTACATAATAATAGGCACTTTGCTTTTTTTCCTTTACACGTTTCTTCCATGCCTCTTCCAATCATCAACTCAGGACCCTATGCCAGTGAAAGCACGTCTCCTTTAGAAGTTTCAGCTTCATCTTGTTTATCCAGGTGAGTTCTGAGTTCTCAATATCTCGTATAACCCTTAAAAATAATTCCTGAAGTTATGTAAGAGTAAAATTTCACACTGATATATTGACCCAGATGGATGCTCTGGGTTAGGCTCGGCCCACCCTCTGACTTTGGTGGGGAAATGGGTTGGTTTCCTGCTGGTGTCTATTGACTTACACAATGTGTGAGTGTTCCATGAGGGGGACACGTCTGTCCCTGGAAGGCTAGCCCCCCCCCACCCCCAACACACACACTGCTAGGTGTGCCTCCCGGCATCCCCAGGCTGATGGGAACCCACCTGGATCTGTGCTTCCGCGTCCCTCACAGAGACACTCAGGGAGCTCCCGGTGGAGCCGGAGCGGGGCCTCTTCTCCTGTCGCAGCAGCTCAGGGCCCGCGCTGAATGAATGGCGCATCTGGCCCTGGTCTATCAAGTGCTGGGGACGCTGAAGCAGCGGGGAGTCCTGGCCCCGCGGACCCAGTGGCTCTCCCTTCTTCTCCCCTTTGACCTCTTTGGGGAATGTGGGCAGGTTATGCTGCTGCTTCCTCTTTTTGTATTCAGTCATCAGTTTGGAGATGGTTTTGTCGGCGGCCATGGTGTAGATCTTGTTGCCCGCGTTCTCCCACCATTCCTTCTTCCGGCTGGGGTCCTTCTTCTCCACCTTGGGGCTCGGCGGCAGCAGCAGCAAGTCCCCGCCGCCTGCCCTCAGGCTGCCAGCCTCGCCGGCATGATCCCGGGTCTGGCTCCGGTCATCCTCGGAAGGGGTGTCTTTCCCCGAGAACCCCCCGGTTGAGGGGGTGGACGACTCTGACTGGAAGGACGGAAGGATGAAGAATGGGTCAGTCTTGAAGACCGGGGCCTCCTCCAGGCTGCTCTCCAGGTCCAGGTGCATCTGGATGTAGTTGTTGCACAGCTCCATGCACAGCTTGTGCAGCCGCTTGACCAGCCACACCCAGTCGGCGTTGCTGATGGGCTGCACGCTCAGGGAGGGCAGCCGGGCCCGCCACTGCCTCTTCTCCTTGCCCCTCGGGGGGCTCACCTGGGCCGTCTCCTCAAAAATGTCCTCGTCTTCGGATGAGCACTGCTGGGACGAATCTGTGCTTCTCTCCTCGTCCTCAAAAAGCACCTTCTTCACTTGCTCGGCGGTGATGGTTTCCTGGTTGGTGAGGACAGCACAGACCAATGCGTGGAAATAAATATTAAAACTCATGGCGGACTGGCGGTAGAGGTTGGCCGCGCCTCCAATGCCCGACACCTTCTTCAGTAGGCACTTCAGCCCGGGGCTGGTGTCGAACTCCCGTGCCGTCCTGTATGAGTCCAGCAACAGGTCAAAGATGACCGCCAGGTTCTGCATGGAGATGTACCTGAGGAAGCCGGCCAACTTGGCCTCTGGGACTTGTCCTGTCTTCTCCTCCCCAGGGGAGGGGCCCTTGACGAACTCTTCTAACAAGATGTCATACAAGTTCTGGAGTAACACCTGATGGGATAGCAGGCTCACCACAATTTCCCTGAAAGAAACGCTTCAAATGAAAAGAAGGGATTGATTAGTAGCCTTCTGCCCAATGTGGGTTACTTTAAAGGGATTCCAGTGTTACACATTTTAGAATGACATAGGCAAAACTATAGGCTAAACTGCTTTATTTCAATGCCTTCTTTTAAAAAGGGCAAACTCAGGGGTGCCTGGTTAGCCGGCTTCCTTCGACTCAGCTCGTGATCCCGGGGTCCTGGGATTGGACCCCGCATCAGTCTCCCTGCTCAGCGGGGCATCTGCTTCTCCTTCTCTCTCTGCAGCCTCCCCAACTCCGGCATGCTTGCTTTCTCTCTCAAGTAGAGAAATAAAATCTTAAAAAAAAAAATTAAAGGCCAACTTCTGGAGCCATTACATGATCACCATTTTAGTCATGATTAATGGAATTGCCGATACTTCCTAAAATCTAGGCACTGTATGCTATTACTGTTTTATAAAAACTTTTCAATATAGTCACAGTAATGGGATACAACATTTGAAAACATTTTATTACTCATAACATGAAGGAGATAAAATCAGAAAGTAATAACATCCGGTCAATTCTCTGAATTTTAAGTGGCTTTCTTCTCTACTGTGTGGGCTTTTTTCTCAACCCCAAAGTTGTGAGCAATCTCACTGAAGTCTAGCTTTCTAGGGACCAAACCAGTTTACCAGGATTAACTTTTAATGCCTTCGGTGAGTGGATGTAAAAACTTCAGTGCTTCCAGCACATGAGATGAATGAGGTCCAAACATTCGCAATATTAATAAATAAGTCAAGCTTTCTAAACCAAACCTAGGAGAGAAAAAGCCATGTTCGCTCAACACGTACAATTCTCTTCCGTGTCCGTTCCTGCTATCATGGCCCACAGAACACCTCTGTGGACCCTGAATGCTCTTTTGGATCCACTGAGATGCCCCTCAGGTCAGCTGTGTGGCATGGGAGTGGGGCGAACCCTCCCCGGACACCTGGCCAGGACTCCTGGTTGAGCAGCGGGCACAGCCCACATAAGGAAGCCTTCAAAGTGCCCTTTGGTGATTCGGCCCCTTTTGTTTGGTTGGATTCTTAGACTAAGAAAACAATTTCAATTCTAGGCACTACCTTTACTAAATATTTTAATTCACCCTTGTGGTTTGTGGTTTATGGTTTCACTTTGTTTTCAGTGCTCTTGGAATTGCATGAAAGTAGCTTATGCCATTATGTTGCAAACTAATTTTCCTCACAGGGTAATTATAAAATTATGATCCTTGGATTAATTGCTTATTTCAGAGATTCAACTATTATGTCAATATGTCTAGCCATGACCTTGCATTTAGAAAGGACTCTTTTAGCAGGAAAGAACACAAATGCTTCATACATTTAAGGGCTGAACTTGCCCTTGATGGGGTGATACACTGAGGGAACACAGTAGGCTCAGCCCAGATCTGTCATTTACAGACTCCAACCCTTTCTAACGAATCACTGAAGTAATTTTTTCTTTTTGGTGGTAAAATATACATGATATAAAGTTGCTATTTGAGCCATTTTAAAAAGTACAATTCAGTAGCATTAAGCACCTGCACAATTTTGGGTAACTGTCATCACTGTTTCTAGAATCTTTTCATCCCAAACTCAATACCCCTTGAACAATAACTCCCCATTCTCTCCTCCCTCCTTTTGGTAAATTATTTAAGGTATTAGGAACTGTGAATTTGCATTTTTCTGGAGAAGAGGGCTCAAAAAGCCACCAAGTTGGTCTAATGCTTCATGTCTACAGCTATAGGACGCTAACTAAAGGGAACTTCTGTCACCAGGCACTCAGGTCTGTTCCCTTGTCTGTCGGCCCCAGTACACTATGCAGGGCAGCCTGTTATTCCTCTATGTCCCAGGGCCTGGGAAACTGGTGAGAACAGTACTTAGTAAGTGTCCAAGACCAACGGAGTAACAGACAGATTGGTTCTATGCGCAGGTGCCTGCACAGATTGCTACCTGGAGGAAGTGTTCTCCTGGAGAAATGGCTCAGACACCTCAACCCCGTGCCCCTGAAAGCCTGGACTCCTGCAGCAGAAACCACAGCGAGAGGTGGGAGTCTGACCAACCTTCCGAAGGTATGACACCACAGCCCACAGGACATATCTGTTACCTTTCCTGAGAGCTGGAAAGCCCTTTCCCAGCAAATATTTAAAAGGACGGTGGATATGAGGCCATGTTTGAATTTTGGAGCATCTTTATCAGCCAAGATCATCCCCTTTGATGCTTTAGGAGACAAAATTGCTAAGGGTGCATGTGAAAAGGACAGAAAATTCCTTTTGCTTTAGGTTCAAGCCACGCGATGCACAATAAGAAAAGAAAAGAAGCCAGAACAATAGTGAGATAAGCATTTCAGAAAGACACGGAAAGAGTAAAATAACTGGTTACAGAGTGCAACTTTTCTTTTAAAATTTTTTCAGTGTTCCAGAATTCATTATTCATGCACCACACCCAGTGCTCTATGCAATACATGCCCTCCATAATACCCACCACCATCCTCACCCAATCTCCCACCCCCCACCCCTCCAAAACCCTCAGTTTGTTTCTCAGAGTCTACAGTCTCTCATGGTTCCTCTCCCACTCCAATTTCCCCCAACTCACTTCTCCTATCTCCCCATGTCCTCCGTGTTATTCCTTATGCTCCACAAGTAAGTGAAACCATGTGAAAATTGACTCTCTCTGCTTGACTTATTTCACTCAGTATAATCTCTTCCAGTGCAACTTTTAAAGATTTTATTTATTTATTTTACAGAGAGTGAGACACAGTGAGAGAGAGAGCACAGCAAGGGGAGTGGGAGAGGGAGAAGCAGGCTTCCCACCAAGCAGGGAGCCGATGCGGGGCTCGATCACAGCACCCTGGGATCATGACCTGAGCCGAAGGCAGACGCTTAACGACTGAGCCACCCAGCATCCCCAGAATGCAACTTTTAATCACCTATTCTGACAGGAGCTAAATAAAATCAACAGATAATTTCTCAATTTGTTGTACCCAAGTGTTTCAACCTTCTTCTCCACCGCCCGTTACTAAGGGGACTGCGAAGTGCTTCTGAGGCCAAGTGCAAAGGAAAGCTATCCTCCTGGAGAGTTAATTGTCCAACAGGTGGCTGACATAAGACATGCTAATACTAGCTTCAGAGAGAAACAGACCCAGAATTTCAAGTACCACATCTTAAAGCTCACATACGAGGTGGTTTGGGTAGAGTTCGGGGCTATCCCTGCCAACGTGATTTAAAACCAAGAGAAAACCAGATTTCTCTTTATTAATAGGTCTTTTTTCCACGGGTGACTTCAACATGGACCTTTGAGGATACACTGGATGGTATGTACAGGAACCTTCCATAGGTCTAACTCATCTCGTGCTATATCTTTTGCTTAGCTAAGAACTGCTCTGTAATAAGAGTCAAATCCATGTATGCCAGAGGGCTCCCTGCCTTTGTGCTGTGTGCCCTGGGACAGCTGGTCCAGCCTCTCTGAATGTTTCCCCATGGTAAAATGGGAGTGGAAACAGCCGCTGTGGCTCACATATAGTGCTCAAATAGTCGTCGTCATTATTTGTGTGCTGAAGTTTAAAAATGGGAGATTTCAGTGGTGGCCATTATCTCCAAGTCTAGGAACAAGAGTTTTTAGGCAAAATGATAGTATTTAAAAAGGGCAAGATTAGGGGCACCTGTATGGCTCAGTCGGTTAAGCATCGACTCTTGATTTCAACTCAGGTCATGATCTCAGGGTTTGGGACTGGGCTGCGTTGGGCTCCGTATTCAGTGGGGAGTCTCCTTGAGGATCTCTCTCCTTCTCTGCCCCCCAGCTCTCTCTAAAATAACAAATGAATAAATCTAAAAAGGGTAAGATTCATGTGGCAGGGCACAGATTTTTTTGTCTCCTGACAGTTGTATTGCTCATGAGAAGTTGATGTATTTCTCCCCAAAACAGTATGAATCATGCCTTACGCTACAAATTTGTTTTTAAAAGGCATAATATGGACAATACTATAGACACAATGAGTTGTGTCCCCTCTCCCCTCAATTCACATGTCAAAATCCAAACCTATAGTACCACAGAGTGACTGGATGTGGAGATAAGGTCTTGAAAAATAATTAGGGCAGGCCCTAATCCACCGTATGACCAGTGTCCTTATAAGAAGAGATTAGGATGCAGGCATGTACAGAAGAGTGATCCAAGTGAAGACACAGGGAGAGAACATCCAACCAGAAGCCAAGGAGAGAGGCTC
Organism: Lutra lutra; assembly: GCF_902655055.1. NCBI lineage: Eukaryota > Metazoa > Chordata > Mammalia > Carnivora > Mustelidae > Lutra > Lutra lutra. The sequence continues at coordinate 89,560,836 of NC_062283.1, read as the reverse complement.
TCAGAAGGAACCAGCCTGCCACCACCTGGATCTTGGACTTCTAGGCTCCAGAACTGTGAGCAAATGCATTTCTGTTGTTTGAGCCACCCAGTGGAGGGTACTCACGTGAAGCATGGAAGCTCTGGTTAAAAAGTGAACAATTTTCTGTAAAAACTCTTGCTAAATGACTCTATGAATATTTTCAGTATTCTTAGCCAAAGCTGGGATTACAAGCAGCCAGAAGTGAAGATAAATGGACTTCCCTCATTCTAAGTTGTCCACATGTTGAAGCTTCTTCACTGCTTACCTTTTCTTGGTGTGTTCATTTGGCTTCTCATCAGGAGGCAGTTCAATAATGAGCTGACAGGACTGTGCGTGATCGAAGTTGTTTGGAGTCTTCGGTGAGCACTGGGTGTCCAACATAAACACCTGCAAAGGTATGCAAAGGTTCAGTTCGGAGCTCCATCATCCTCAACATGGCTCTGCCAGGGACTGGCTGGATGGCTCTGGGTAAGTTGCTAACTCTTCCACTCATCTCACCTATAAAATGAGGTTGATAATGGTCTTCTACCTGGTGTGTTTGTTGAGAGGGTTAATATGTATCATGTACATATAGTGTTAGAAGAATAAACATTCAGAAGTTAGCAGCTGACACTAATACTAATAACATAGTTTATAACATGACAACTCATTACACTCCAACTAGCAAGCGCTGATATTTAATATTAATTGAGAGTAAATAAAGAGGGGCTGTGTTTGTAAAAAAAAAAAAAAAATCTCTGATTTTGACGTCTGTGTGGTATATTCTGTCCAACAGAGGAGGAAGAAATTAATTAGGGCCCCCTCTCCGGACTCTGGATGTGCACATGCTACTCTACAGGACGGTGGGAAAAGTGACTAAAAAAACTGTAAGCACTTCTTGATTCTTCCCTTTGAAAATAGAAGTACTTTTTTCTTTTTTTTAAAAAGCTTTTATTTATTTATTTGACAGAGATCACAAGCAGGCAGAGAGGCAGGCAGAGAGAGAGGAAGGGAAGCAGGCTCCCTGCTGAGCAGAGAGCCCGATGTGGGGCTCGATCCCAGGACCCTGGGATCATGACCTGAGCCGAAGCAGTGGCTTTAACCCACTGAGCCACCCAGGCGCCCCAAAAGAAGTACTTTTAAATGTTTTCTTTCCAAAGTTTTTGGTTAGGGACTGAGGAAGAGAAAATATTAAAAAGTAAAAGCTTCACTAAATGGCCTCTGCCTTTTTTCTCCATTAACGATCTACTGTTTCAGAAGGTTCCGTGTTCTTGCTGTGTGGTGGGATGTAGTTTGGAAGCCCACTGTAAGCACAGGGGAGGATTGTTAGCAGTGTGATGGATTCCCCTTAGGGAAGCTATCCTGTCAGAGGATGGCCTCTTGGCTTCTTGTTATGGTGCCTTTCTGTGGCGGCTGTTCGTCACAGCTGTGTGGGCTGAAGTGGATCCTCACTGCAGCCTTGTTCTTTCTCTTCTGACCTCTGCAGACTGGCCATGGATGCTTCAGTGGGATGTGCTCTCTCCCTTCCCAACAGAACCATCATTTCCTGGGCTGTCATGAATGTGGACAGCAGAGGATGGGAGAAGCAGAGAGTGGAAGGTTCTTGACCCACCCTGTGAAGTGTGCTAGGGAAAGCCCTTTAGAAACCAGACCTAGCCAGGAAACGTCTCAACTGATAATCCGGGTATCCTGGATTATTTATGTCCTAAGGGGAGATTTTATTAAGGATTTGAACAGATCTTCTAGAAAAAGGGTGCCTTTGAATATAACCCCCAATTCACTTTATTTTTCTAAAGAATTAGAATACTTAACCAAAAATTTAATCCAACACTGCATACACATTTATAAAAATTGCTTAATGTTTTAAACATACCACACATTTGCAAAATATCTTCTGCATGTGAAGACATACTTCAAATACGTCTGTTGCCACTAAATGACAGACTGAATTCTCAACAACCACTCACTATTTTGAATATATGTATATTTAGGGACAGTGCTTAATCCTACTGCTGGAAGCCCCATGCAGTCTATCTCAGAGACAGACTGACATGTCACTTAAGTATTTGGGGGCATGTCTGTAGCTAGTGCTAATGTTGGAAGGCCTTTTGTGATTTAGTAACTCTCAGACTCAACAGATATTAAGTAAGTGTCTTCTACATGCCTTGCTCTAGGAACACCAGGGGAAAGTATATAGAATATGCTGTCTGCTCAGGAGAATACAACCAACTTTTCTGCCTTCTGACATTTGCCAGAAGAAAAAAGTCATTGGTACATGGTGATCCCTGCATGTGTAAGTATATTTTAATTTTACTTAAGACTTACATTCCACTGAAATTAAGCAGCTTGAAAAAGGCTCTGAAGGGGAGATATAAGGAAAAAACCAAATAGGTTTGCCATCCTTAGGCACTTGTAGACTGCAAGTAACATCAATATTTAAGCAAATATGGATAATATAAGGAGTCCAAGCAAATCAAGTGGTGTATGAAGTGTAGTGGCCAGGGAGAGAAAGGGCTTTAGCTGATCTGGGCACTGCGGGATGCCCTAAGAAAGAGATGGTAGAGAGGATTCTAATGCTATTGATTGCGTTAGTCATTCCTCATCAAGAACAGTACTGACAAGATGTCAGAGTCAGGAGGGGTAGCTCTCTAACGGAATGAAAGTCCGGTGATGCAGGACCATCAGGAAGAAGCTTCTAGAAGTTCCCAGTCCTTACCTGCTGAGCCATGGCTCGAATGCGCCAGTACTCGGCCTCGGCACTGGGGGAGGAGGAGGGCGCTGCCACCCTCACCTGGCAGCCTTCCCCACTGAAGCTCTCGGTGCCGCTGTGGAAGCAGCCCAGCAGATCCTGGGGAGAAACACAGCAGAGGTTCCCTGGGTGCCCCCGGCCCCGTCCTGAGTGTCCCTCAGTCTGGGACAAAAGCACTGCTCTGACAGCTTCTTTTTCTGCCCCTGTAGGAGTTCAAGAGAGGCTGCCTTCCAGGAGGAGGAGGGCGGCATCCAGATGCCCCACCTGACAGGCATGAGGGGACAACGGGAGACGGGAACCCGCTCTGGCTCTCTCTGCCAGCAGTTTACCTTCACGGGCTTGAGTGTGGCGGAGAAGGCATCCTGCAGGGCACAGCAGGCCAGCCTCCACATTTCTTCAGTGAACACAGGGCCCGCAGTGACGAGGACGTACCTGTTCGAGGAGACAAGGAAAGGATTCTTGAATCTGTACGTGTTGTTGCCCTTACAGAAGCATACCCAGATTCATCCCACAGCTTCCATGCACGCCTTGCTGCCTCTTGTCTTCAACCCAGCTGCTGTACCACTGTCCCAACATGATTTCCTAAGGCATTCCACTATAAAATATCAATGGTCCCCATGACAAACAGGGCAATGTTTTAATTTAGGCTTGCATGCAAGACTGTATATATTCTGTACTATTTTTTCCATTCTAGCCCCATTTTCTACTACTCCTGGACAAATACCAACCAAAATAACTGTTACTGGTGACTCCAATCTCCATGCATAGGTCTGTGATGTTCTGCTTACAAGTCCCCAACTAGTAAGAGCTTGCCCACCTTGGGGGACCTGACAAAGTGTCATCAATAGAAAAAGCTCTTGCTGACCATCTACTCCCCTGCCCTCCTTGGCCTGTAGAGTAACTCCTTCCTATTATCATTTTCTATGCATCTCTTTCTGTTATGTCCCTTAGAAAAGGCTATAAACCTCTCAAGGGCAGGGGCCTTGGCTGACTTCTCATGCAGCTGAGTACCTCTCGTATAATGCCTACACAATAAATATTTGCTGATTAAACACTGAAATGAGGAACTACTGGCATATACATGCAGAGATTTTTACCTTTAGAAAGCAATCCAAAAGTGAATTGCTACAATAAAATAATCCCGTTGGATTTCATAATAAAAACTGTGGAGAGCTAGGGAAGGTTTTTCCTCACCTAATACAGGAGCAGCCCACTCTGGAGATGGTTTCTGTGGGCTTGGCCACACAGGCTACCAGTAACTCAAACAGGTCCTTCAGCATCGTGTTGATCATACTCTCATACCGGATGTCTACATGGAAAAGTAAAACCAAGATTTCACTCAACCCTGTTGTAAAGGAGGGGGTTGAAAAGGCATCTATAGCTAAAGGAGAAAGTCTGAGCAATAAAAAAAATATAAATATCTGGGGAGAAAAAGTAATTTTCTTGGATTTTTTAAAACTTGATTTTAGCTTGTATTAATCATTTTATGATGAAGTATGTGGCTTTGGTGTGTTGATGTACATTTTTCAAAGTTATGTATATAAGTTATGCATAAAATATAATGCATATATGCACAAATCTACTTATACAGAATAGAACACAGAACAGCCTGAATAGTAGCTAGTAAAAAAATTTAAATTCTTAAAAAGAAAAGAGAAAAATGAAACGTATACTTTCCTTACGCCTGATAGACTAATTAAATGCTCCTGGCAAACAAACCCTCTCTCAGCTTACTATCTTCAACTTCTCAGTCTGGCTTCAGTCTGCACACTATCCCCAGATTAAAGGAAAGGAGACCTTCCCAAATCACATTCTATTTTCCCAATTCAAGAAATACATCTGTATTCTTTTCTCAAAGTCCTTGTGATGACACAGATCCAATTTTCAGTAGCCTCCTCAGTGATTTTGTGCTGGGCAAAGCAGCGATCTAGTTGAGAACATCTACCCCTAGGGATAGTTACCGTTACATGTGGAAACACCCACTTGTTTTCTTTCTCTATTAATGTTCCTTTTTTGTGGAGGCAAGTTGTCATTAAATCTAATAGAGCTACCCATTTCTTATCTTTGCTTTTTGACTCTCCCTTGGGGTGAACATCTTATGAGTTTCTCTACCCTCTCCAACAAGGGAGCCCCTTACCTCTTCTTTATAAAGAAAAGCCAAGGGCATATAGAATTATAACATCTAGGGCCAACAGTGATTTTTTTTTTTCTGACTTCAATATACTATCCACCACATGCTTTTTCAAAGTGCCACAGATATTAAGATGCTTCGCCCCTAACCTCCTAAGCAGCTTCTTGCCTATAACTGAAGCCTATGTTAAAATCTTCTCTCCTCCGTTTAGCCTCCCAGAGGAGGCAGGAGGCTATACCCCCTTCTCACTCCCAGACCACAGGGCCAGTTCTTTTTTTAATTGATTATATACTTGAACCTGCCTCCCTTCTTCTCATGCACAGATCTACTAGATGGCATTATATTTCTAGTCACATACGTATTTTAAGTGTCAAGTTTCATTTTGATAATCTAGGAGAAGGTTGGCACTGACCATATACTTCCCTTTGAGAAATTTCCAGACAAAATCATACACTGGTATTTATAAGCACTTTTAGACAGTGATGCTTCCCGTGAAAAAATGTGCTCAGCATGGACTTCTATGGGAGCATAGATACCTGAGTGTATAAAGCTTTGAATGTGCTCCACCACCAGCTCACAAGACAGGCCAATGGCATGCTTAAAATTAGCAGAAGCTGCATCCCAGTATGAATGGTCTTTATGGCTACGACGGAGCCACACGGACATCACAGGGAGGAGAAGGTGAACAACTGCATAGATACCAAATCCCGGTCCTGAAAAAGAAAAATTAGCATCAGAACTGTGATCGCAACAGCTTTCCTATAGGGAAATGGAAGTCACTGCCATGGCTTGGCATGGCCCTTCTCTTTCACAGGTGGCCTCCTTCCCCCTCTCTTAGAAACTGCAAGGAAAGAGAATTTACTACTAATTAGGGAATATATGACCTTCGGTGGCATTTTTCTTTAAGATTTATTTTAGAGAGCATTTGAGCTGGAGGGGCAGAAGGAAAAGAGCATCTCAAGCAGACTTCCTGCTGAGTGCAGAGCTGGACATGGGGGATCGATCCCAAGAGCCCGAAATCATGACCTGAGCCAAAATCGAGTCAGAAGTTTAACTGACTGGGCCACCCAGGTGCTCCTCTTTTTTGTTTCTGTATGAATTTAGTTATGCAAATGACACACAAATAAATTCATAAAAATTCAAATAATACCCATAAAGCTAAAGTATCACCTGATTAACTCCAGTCCCCAGATGTAAACATACAGATGCATATACACATATAAGAAAATAACTTCTAAAGTGTACATACAAGTATCTATAGGAAACATCAAGAGACACATTAACATGAGGTAGAGATCATTCTGTGTCAGTGGATTTAGATATTCCTCATTTTTACTGCCACAGACTGTTCTGTTGTTTGTATACACAATAGTTACGTCTCTGTTCCCTTACTGATGGACAGTTAAGGTGTTCTAATTTTTTGCTTTATAGATAATGCTATAGTGAAAATCCTTATGAAAGCGATTGGTTTTTAAAGCTCTGATCACAAGGGGCGCCTGGGTGGCTCAGTGGGTTAGGCCGCTGCCTTCGGCTCAGGTCATGGTCTCGGAGTCTTGGGATTGAGCCCCGCATCGGGCTCTCTGCTCAGCAGGGAGCCTGCTTCCTCCTCTCTCTCTGCCTGCCTCTCTGCCTGCTTGTGATCTCTCTGTCAAATAAATAAATAAAATCTTTAAAAAAAAAAAAAAGCTCTGATCACAAAAACAAGCATCCTTTTCCTAATAAACAGAAAACATAAGAATACAAAGATACAAAGAAGAAAGAAACCTTGCCCACAGAGATAATCACATTTTTGTTCGACTTCCTAGTCTTTTTGAATGCACGTATGTATTTATAGATGCATAAACTTTCATGTTGTGATTATATTCCATAGTATATATACCTTAAATGTTATTCACAAATACTCATTTGAATGTCTGTGGAAAATTCATCTGCCCTTATCATAATTTACTTAGCACATTTAAGGTGTTCATATTTTTTTTGGAATTCAGAATATTTCAGCAATCATTATAAACCCATTTTGTCTTCATCACCATTAATTTCCTTTGATGATAGATTTCTAGAATTAAGTGCTCCTCACATACATCTAATGGCAATGTGAAAACAGAAAATATGTACTAACTAGTGAAAGAGTGGTATATAATTAATTCTATAAAGTACCTGCTTATTTTTGGATAAAAGATATAACATTCTAACATATGGGAGTAGCTATGCTGGATTTTCTGAAAAAAATTCTCCTATACACTTTACAATGGATTTTAAAACAGTATCAAGTATCAAGTCTTCATCGCTTTGTGATAAATAACAAAACTCTTATTACTCTGGAATTAACTAGTGGGTTCATTTGTGGTTCTGATTGTGAAAACTAAAATTTCTGTAAGTTGCTTGGATCTTGACAAAATTTGCATGGGTTAAGTGCACATGCTAAATTTAATTAATTCAAAAGAAGAAATAAATTCCTCAGGGCCATTCTTTTCTTATACTATCAAGGTATAGATGATCACTACAAGTCTTTTTCCTTTTTTGAGAGAGAGAGAGCAAGCGAGCGTGCGAAAGCACGCATGAGCAGGGGGAGGGGCAGAGGGAGAGAGGAAGAGAGAGACAATCTTAAGCAGACTCCATGCTGAGCATGGAGCCCAATGTGGGGATCATCTCATGACCCTGAGATCATGATCTGAGCTGAGATCGATAGTCAGATGCTCAACTACTAAGCCACCCAGGTGCCCCTACATGTCTTTTTCTCAATCATTAAGGATCTTGCTGTCTTAATACTGTATATACTTCTGAGTGGTTTATGTCCTTGGAAACTCAGCGGGCCCTAATGACAGCCCTGGGGCCAAGAGCATGTAACATCTAGCTAAAGAGGAAGGCTGTAATCATGGAACAGAGCAAAGCCAATAACCTTGCCTTGTTATTGGAGGGATCCAACACACCCAACTAACTGGATAGCACACATTATTTGTAAATGGACTGGTGGGAATATATGTCAACAATAATAGGACATACCATAACCTATCACTGCCTCATTGTCATTCAATAAGTGTTTATTGAGCAGCTATTATGCAGGAGGCTCTGTACCAAGTCTAGGGGTAGAGCTGTGAAATGGGCAGGCACACGGAAATACCTTCCTGAAAAAAGTTTTATGTATCACAACTCCCCACAAAAGACAGACATAGAAATTTTTACCAGGTGTTTTCGTCACGTCTCTCAACAGCTCAAAGAGTAAATCCAAGGTTGGCGGTTGGTGCTGACGTGGACAGTTGGACACAGCCGCTGTCAGCTGCTCTAGGAGGATGATCCACACTTCTATCAGCCCTGGAAACCAAGCAGCAGATCATGGTGAGATCCAGTTAGACACAACACAGAGTCATTGTAAGAGCCAACTAAGCGTCGTTAGCATGGCAGAGTGCCACATGGTGTGGTAGCCCTCAGTGTCTACAAGCCTGGGCAGATGATGACTAACAGCCTCTAAGAAAGTCAAAGGGAAAAAAAAAAACAAAATTTCTTCTCATCCCCCTACAGGAAGAAGATTATGTGGTAAACTCTACTATAATGAAATAAAGGTCAAATTTCTTGGGAGCTGACAATACCAAAATAATAAAATATCATTTTGCATCATCTTAGTATATTTTTTAAAAATTATTTTACTGTAAATATAGTAACATACATATATATATGTATATACTTTTCTTGTAAATATATATAAATATATAACAAAAATTTGCCATTTAAGTCTTGTTACATACACAATTCAGTGGTATTCATGCACAGTTTTGTGCAACCATCAGCCTTGCAACCAGTAACTTTCTGTTCTTCCCTCATTCCAGCCCCTGGCAACATCTCATCTACTCTCTGTCTTTATGAAGTTGTCTATTCTGGATATTTCATATAAGTGGAATCATGTAGTATTTGTGTTTCCATGTCTGTCCGATTTCATTCAGTGTAATGGTTTCAGGATCCATCTGTGTTGTACTGTGTATCAAATGAATAGTATTCCCTGGAATGTTGTACCACGTTCTGTTTGTTCATTCATCTGTTGATGGACACCTGTGTTGTGTCCACCTTTGGTGTGGTGAGTAAGGCTGCCATGAACACAGGGGTGTAAATATCTGTTTCAGTCTCTCAATTCCTTAGGGTATAGACCCAAGAGAGGAATTTCTGGGTCATCTAGTAGTTCTGTTTTTGAAGAAATGCCAAATTGTTTTCCATAGAGCTGTACCATTTCATATTCCTGCGAGGGTTCCAATTTCTCCACGTCCTTGTCAACACTTATGTTGTTTTTTGTTTTAACTACAGCCATCTTGGTAGGTGTGAAGTGGTTTTGCCCCATGGCTTTGATTTACATTTCCATGATGACTAATGACGTTGAGCATCTTTTCATGTGCTCATCAATTATTTGTAGATCTTTTGAGAAATACCTATTCAGGTCCCTTGCCCATCTGTAAATTGTGTTGTCTTGTTGGGTTTTAGGAATTCTGTACATATTCTGGATATTACAACCTTATCAGAAATAGGATTTACAAATATGTTCTCCTTTCGATTGTTCTTTTACTTTCTTGATAATGCCTTGGATGTACAAAAGTCTTGAAATTTGATGGCGTCCATGTCAACCAGTTTTTCTTTTGTTGCTTGTGTGTGCTGGCCTATTTACTTTGCTCTTCTTTGTGCCCCATTTTCTCCAAAAGTCCATCATTCATCTCCCATTTCTCTCTTTTTTTTTTCTATCTATACATTATTTTGAATATAACTGCCATCTTGCAGTCAGCACTGCTGGCGCTCTCTCATCCTGGGTACATGCAAATCACTTCATTTACTGCTCACAGGTGGGGAATGGTACTCACAGCATTGACGGAATCACATGCCCAGAGTAGCACACCTCTCAGTACACACCTCTCTCTTCCTCCTCCCCTCCAGAGTTTCTTTTTTAAAATAAAATACTAACTTTTAGTGTTGCTCATTACTAAAGAGAGGAAAAAGTATGAGAAGCTTTTTACTACATCTGAACAATTTTAGTTTTGCCATTTACAGAAGCACTGTCTGAGCCAACATTTCTGCTCACCCCTGCCTCTGGAAATCTGTGAATCTGACACTCAGATAACTGCTGCAAGGAAGGGACTTGACTTCCCTAGCTCCATCCCAAAGGACCCAGGACAGAGAATAAAAAAATAGTCCACCCTACATTTTAATCCTAATACTTCTCATTTTCCTGTGAAAGACAACTGTCAAAAGATGGCTGCTTTTAAATATTCCCATTAATCACTGGGGCACCCAGGTGGCTCAGTTGGCTAAGTATCTGCCTTTGGCTCAGGTCATGATCCTGAGGTCCTGGGATTGAGCACTGCAGTGGGCTCCCTGCTCAGAGGGGAGTCGGCTTCTCCCTCTTCCTCTGCCCCTCCCCTCTGCTCACACTCTTCTCTGACTCTCTCTCTTTCAAGTAGATACATAAAATCTTTTAAAAAATAAATATTCCCATTAAGAAAAATCTACTGGGGCACCTGGGTGGCTCAGTGGGTTAAAGCCTCTGTCTTCAGCTCAGGTCGTGATCCCAGGGTCCTGGGATCAAGCCCCGCATCGGGTTCTCTGGTCAGTGGGAAGCCTGCTTTCCTTCCTCTCTCTGCCTGCCTCTCTGCCTACTTGTGATCTCTGTCTGTCAAGTAAATAAATAAGAATCTTAAAGAAAAAAAAGAAAAGTCTACTTCCACAATTTTGAACATCCCCATTCAAATTCAGATTCATTTGGTGTAGGAAGCTACACCAAACCCATGAACCACAAATATAATAAAACTAGGGGACAAAGGCTCATGAACCTCAGAATATAAGCAGTATGAACAAGCTAATTTATAGGAAAGGCAGAAGCCAGAATCACATGTTATGCACCACTCTAGGGGGTATAACCAATAAAGTCCACATGGAAAACTCCACGGGACATGGGACCTCACTTCTTCCACAAATGAAGAGCGGATGAAAAAGAGTTGGCGAGGAAAATCTAGAGATTGTAAAGGACTTCAGAGACCTATCAGCCAAACATAGAGTGCAGATCTTAGACCAGTCCTGGAAATTCACTGACATAAGAAAAGGGAAATGCTAACACTGAATTTGATATTCAATAATTACTGTTAATTTTTTGGTGTGATAGTGGAATTATGATTATGTTTGTTATATTCAAAGATCACATACTGAAACATTTACAGATGAAATGCTATAATGTCTGGCATCTGATATAAAGTAGTGGATGGGAATGGAGGGAGGAAATAGAGTGAGGGTGTATGTGTAAATATATGTAATAGGTTGGCCATAAGTTAATAGCCGAAGCTGGGTGATGGGTACATGAAGGTTCATTATACCAGTCTAGTTTTACACATTTGAAATTTCAATAAGAAAAAAAAGTTATTTGCTTTTGGAAACCAGAGGAATAACATCTAAGAGCATATCAATTTTTAATACTAAGTTGAAGCCTTTGTTTTCAATTCCTTTGTCTGAGCTAGCTATGTTTCATATATAATTATAAATTGAAAGATCTCAATGAATTGATAATGTGGAAAAGTTTAGATAGGTCTTGGCTGAACTTAATCCTTAAAAAATGGGAGTGCCTAGAAAAAAAAAAACCAATGGATTAATGATCTGCATGAATGGAAAGAGGAATGCTGACTGCCACATACACAAACCATTTACAACAGTTTAAGACTGTATTATAGATAAACAACACTAGCTTCTGTTTATAATTGTCTGGGTTGGAGGTTTAAGAGGCTAAGTAAAAATTCTTAACTAATCATTAAATGAAACCTCTATTGAGCAACATCTAGCCAATTTCCATTTTAATAATTCTCTACATTAGCTATTCGTTCCTATGGTTTTTCCTTAAAATTAGTCTCAACTAGTGAGGCTTTACTGTTTGTAATCCCTATGGAAAACTATAAATCCTCTTGCTACTCTAAGTGAATTTATAACAGAAAAATAAAACAAAAATTAAAAACAAAGAAGCAGGGGCACCTGGGTGGCTCAGTGGGTTAAGCCTCTGCCTTTGGCTCAGGTCATGATCCCGGGGTCCTGGGATCGAGCCTCACATCGGGCTCTCTGCTCAGCGGGGAGCCTGCTTCCTCCTCTCTCTCTCTCTGCCTGCCTCTCTGCCTACTTGTGATCTCTCTCTCTCTCTGTCAAATAAATAAATAACATCTTAAAAAAAAATAAAAACAAAGAAGCAAATTAAAAACAACCTCTCCCCAAAACTCCTTTTGCAAGGGTGTGAATCAACCTATGCCAGTTATTAGTCCCCTTTAAGGATGTAATTTCCATTTTTAGATCTAGAACAGGGCAGGGTCGACTGAATCAGAAGACAAGCATGAGCGTGAGTTAACCCATCTGAAAATTTCCCAAAGTTACTAGACTGAGCTCTAATCCACAGGAAATTACATGGGAACTAATTTGAAACACATTCTTTAAAATTATTCTTTTAATGAGCCTTCAGTTCCACCAGTCACAAATAGATTCTCTCTTCAGTAGTGGCTTAATTTCCCCAGTCTCTAACCAAATAGTCCTGCAGGAAGTAATTATATAATGATTGTGTTTCCTAGAAGGTATTAAAGACAATTACCAGCCAATTTAAGTACCAATGCAACCACATTCCAATTTGCTAAATTATAGAGAATTCGGAGTTAGAAACTATATTTGGTGGAGTCTGCAGATCCGCACAGAGCTTGGAGGGAGGCATCCATCTAAAAAGGATGGGTTTGGAGACAAGACATCAAATGATGTTTTTAAACAGTCCATGGAAACTTTAGGTAGGCTTGTGCTGTTAAAGTTAAAAACAGTAGCAACATAAATGCATGATCATTCTTACGATTTATAAGCTACTGAACTCAGGGCTCAAGTTTCTGGGAACACAGCAAATAACCTCGTTCAGTTCAGTCAATCAACTCACCAGTGTCGTCATCAAAATCTGACAGGACTGACTCCATTCCATCCTCGCTGCTCGCCGACTGCTCCTGAAGTCTTCGAGGCAAGCTAGCGAGTCGCCCACTAAGGAATATTGGCTTCAAGGGCATTTTGTAGATTTTGGCCAGTAACTAAATAACGGAATACCAAATTGCAATTATATGTCGGAAAAAGCTGCACTCTGGGTGCTGAAGAAGAATAAAATTGTATACCAGCAATACTGGGGTTAGGGAAAACCAGAGAAGCTCCCAACGTATGGAAGTTTTGAGGCTGTTTGTGATTTGGACTCAAACAGTAGCTTATGAGAGGCTTCTTATCCCGTGGAGCCGACGAAATAGCATTTAGTGGAAGCAAAAAGGTAGAGGGAAAAGGCTCTAGGGATACTTTTTCAGCATCTCAAATACCTATGAGTTTTATAGACTTTTGTAAACTGACCCAGGGAACCACAAAACATGTCAAGAGTTTCTGCCTATGGGAAAGTGTTCTGTGGGGATCACTGAGAAGAGGGTCTCTAGGTAAATGGGATACCAGACTGACTTCCCCTTCCCTTGCTTCAACACCAGGGCCAGGAGGCCAACAGTAAGTGGGGAAAGGGAGGCATCTGTGGGCCAGGGAGGACAGATGAAGGTATGGAAGCAGAGCTGACAGACTGCCCTGGGTTCTTTGTTCCCCTCACTGCTAGAGCCCAGCACCCCAGGAATCCTCATTACTGGGCCAAATGCCCAAGGATCTTCATGGATTAGAAGTGTGCCTGCTGTTCTTGGAAAAGAGTTGTGGGTGAGACAGACAAAATTCCTGTTCTGGGGTCTTATGGTGATCCTTTCACAAAGAATAAATAAAATTTTGGACATAAAAGCTATAGAAAATATTGGGTGATACTAGAGTAACCAGGGTATGTGGGAGCACTGGTGGTGAGCTGGTCGATACTCAAGCTCTGGTCTCTCTGAGGAGGTTGTGTTACCGATGAGAGGCAGGAAGATAAGGAGTGTCGCAAGGAGATGCAGGGAGAGGCCATTCCAGTCAGAGGGAACAGCCGTGGCCCTGAACATTAAGGCACCATGTATCTGAGGGGAAGAGAGTCAGTGTGGTTGGAGCCCAGAGCGAGAGGGAAGGATCTGAGGGTGAAAAGGTAGCTGGGGTCCCGTCATGTGGGGCCTTGTGGAGGCAGCTGGGGGAAGAAGCTGGGGCTGGGGATCCTTTCCAAAGCCCTGGGATTTCACACTATTGCTGCTATCCCCGTGGGAGTGGTTCCACAGACTGGAAGAGGCCTGGTGACATGACCCGCAAAGACAGGAGGGGGCAACTACTGAGCATTACTGAAGCCTGGGGGAGAAAGGGCTTCAGGAGGGAGCATCCTCTTGGGATAATGGCAATTACTAGGTTTAGCACAATGAAGGGCGCTGTTCCCTTTGACAAGTGTAGTTTCATGGGATTTCTTCACTAGATCTTGACAGAATGTGCCCCTCTTTTGTTTTCGTCTCTCTTCATTGGTGGCATCCCCACCATCCACGTCCTATCATGAAGACTTCCCAGGACTTCGTGACCTCTCTCCCTATATCCTGACGAAAATATAGAGATTACGACAGTTTCTGTGTCTGAGTATATGTGAGAAGTTTCAGAGATTTCAATTCAATTGTGTGTACCAGCACATGATTATTCCCTTTTTCTCTCCTTCATGGAAGAGGTGGGGACAAAAATTCCTACTCCAGATCTAAGCCCCCAATCTTCTCAGAATCAACAGAAAGTGTTTCTCTTGGGCTTCGGCAAAAGACATTCAGGCAGGTTTTTGAGTATCATCTGAGGTGGGTTTCAGGGCCTGGAGCTCAGTGTACCTGAGAGCAGCGCCTGAGGTAATCCAGGGCAGGGAGGCACAGGTCTGGGGATGTGGCTCCGGGTCCGGGGACGCAGTCTCCTATTTCCTTACAGTCCACCTCTCCTGGAAGACAGACAGACAAAATTACTTTTGCGTTCGCCCTTCAATGGGAGACCTATTTATTCACACAACATTCGTTCATTAAATGTTGGCTAAAATAGAAGAAAAAATGATCCTGAACTCTGTGACCCTGAGATGAATAGTTTCAGTCATTTTTTTTTCCTCTGCCTGGTGTACATGCAGTTGGGAATGATACCGTTCTTATTTTGTTGGGATTAACCCATTTTGTAAATCCCCTCTTCACTAACCTATACTTTCCCCATATTCTACCACAGTTCCTGGCTGGCCAGAGTTCTTTTGTACCTGGCCCCATTGGAATTCCCTTCACTGTGCCCCTGCTGTGGGTGGTGTGACTGTGAAGCTTGATGATAAAGAAGAATCCTGGTGATAGGCCACACGCTGGGCTGGAGGGAAGTGCTAGGTCACTGTCTGTTTGGAAAAGGACCCATTTGCTGCCAGTGTTCAGTGCTAAACAGTGATGATAAATTAAGTCCCTGGGTAGAGTCTGAACATCTGGGGCTTGGGGATGGAGACTACTGAATGGAATTGAAATGGTTTCTATTTTTTTGTGGTACGTATCTAGAGATTTCACAGATCTGGAGAGCATCTAGATTTCCTATAAGTAAATAGTTGAGGAATACCAGTTTTATCCTCATGTAATGAATCGATTTCATACTCTTAATAAAATCATTCGACGGTACTGTAATTGTTTCTAATTGTCTACAGTCGTAGCCACTAGGCACCCTCCCCTGTGGGTAAACACACCTAATTACGAGGCATTAATTAAAATTCAGACAAAGAGGCATGTCTCTCCTTAGAAAAGATAAACAGTTGTATTTTAGATCAGCGATTGGCAAGCTATCTGTGTAGAGGGCGAGAAAATAAATACTTTAGCCTTTTGGGTCATCATGTTTTTGTTACAACTCCTTGAATCTACCATTGTAACCCAAAAATAGTTACAAATGACCATGGCTGTGTTCCAATAAACTTTATTTGTAAAAACTATTGATAGGTTGGTTCTGGCCTGCAGGCCACTGTTTGGCCAGCCCCTGGGTTGCATTAACATATTTTACAACATAAAAACACAGACTAGGTCAAACTCATGTTGAAATAACCCAGTGGGAATTAAAATAAATTAAATTAATTTTTAAATTAAATTAAAAATAAATTCATTTCTTAGCCTGTTGGTCAAAGTGAGCATCTCCTTTTGTTTTGTCTTTTTAACCAAGGCCGCTGTGTTTCACATCAAAGTCTGTGCAAATGGCGCCCCCTGGAGTCCGGGGTAGGACATAGCCAGCTTGGCAACGGAAGCTCTTTGGTTCCTGCAGACTCTGCTCCACATAACTAACTCCCCTTATAATTCACAGGAAAAAAAAAAAAAATCCTCCACGTGCATACCAATTATTCTGCATCTCTATTTGCTGCCTCTATCTCCCTCCCTAAGATAAAATCTCAAATTTGTAACTTGCTGCTAGGCATTTCCACTTGAATGGAGTTTCACAGAAGCTCAACCTATCTAAATGTCCAAAGATAGAATTCATAACTTGTTCTTCTCCTCCACACCTAATCTGCTCAGCTTTTGAACACCTTATTTCTGGGTAACACCAGTCCTTGGAAGGGAAGCAGAGAGCGGTGCTCAGTTCCTCCAGTCCAAGCCTCCACTGGAGCAGGGCCAAGCCTCACAGATCCCACCTCTACCATGAACTGGAGCCAATCATATCCTGTCTCCTTTCTCTCTACCTGCAGCTGCCCATCCCCATGTATGGGGGCATCAGATTGCCAGAGTTCATGTGGTTGTATCATTCTTTACATAGAAACCCTAGGCATCTGGGTGGCTCAGTGTGTTATGCCTCTGCCTTCGGCTCAGGTCATGTTCTCAGGGTCCTGGGATTGAGGCCTGCATCAGGCTCTCTGCTCAGTGAGGAGCCTGCTTCTCCCTCTCTCTCTGCCTGGCTCTTTGCCTACTTGTGATCTCTGTCTGTCAAAAAAAAAAAAAAAAAATCTAAGTTATTTCTTTTTTTTTTTTTTTGGACATAAGAAATACTTCGTTTATTTTCTCTATAGTTCTTCCATCTACATAGAAGGTACAAACTTCTATGTTTATTGATTACATTTTAAACATTTTTTTTTAACATGTCATCTACACGCCCTTACTTTAATTGCCTTTTTTTTCAAATTATTATTTTTTTTCAGACTTTTTCTTAAATTTTATTTTTTTTATAAACATATATTTTTAGGGCTGCCTGGGTGGCTCAGTGGGTTAAGCCTCTGCCTTCAGCTCAGGTCATGATCTCAGGGTCCTGGGATCAAGTCCCACATCGGGCTCTCTGCTAGGCAGTGAGCCTGCTTCCTCCTCTCTCTCTCTACTTGTGATCTCTGTCAAATAAATAAAAAATCTAAAAAAAAAACAAAAAAAACCCAAAAAACATATATTTTTATCCCCAGGGGTACAGGTCTGCGAATCGCCAGGTTTACACACTTCACAGCACTCACCATAGCACATACCCTCCCCAATATCCATAACCCCACCCCCCTCTCCCAAACCCCCTCCCCCCATCAACCCTCAGTTTGTTTTGTGAGATTAAGAGTCACTTATGGTTTGTCTCCCTCCCAATCCCATCTTGTTTCATTTACTCTTCTCCTACCCCCTTAACCCCCCATGTTGCATCTCCTCTCCTTCATATCCGGGAGATCATATGATAGTTGTCTTTCTCCGATTGACTTATTTCGCTAAGCATGATACCCTCTAGTTCCATCCACGTCGTCGCAAATGGCAAGATTTCATTTCTTTTGATGGCTGCATAGTATTCCATTGTGTATATATACCACATCTTCTTGATCCATTCGTCTGTTGATGGACATCTAGGTTCTTTCCACAGTTTGGCTATTGTAGACATTGCTGCTATAAACATTCGGGTGCACGTGCCCCTTCGGATCACTACGTTTGTATCTTTAGGGTAAATACCCAGCAGTGCAATTGCTGGGTCATAGGGTAGTTCTATTTTCAACATTTTGAGGAACCTCCATGCTGTTTTCCAGAGTGGTTGCACCAGCTTGCATTCCCACCAACAGTGTAGGAGGGTTCCCCTTTCTCCGCACCCTCGCCAGCATCTGTCATTTCCTGACTTGTTAATTTTAGCCATTCTGACTGGTGTGAGGTGATATCTCATGGTGGTTTTGATTTGTATTTCCCTGATGCCGAGTGATATGGAGCACTTTTTCATGTGTCTGTTGGCCATCTGGATGTCTTCTTTGCAGAAATGTCTGTTCATGTCCTCTGCCCATTTCTTGATTGGATTCTTTGTTCTTTGGGTGTTGAGTTTGCTAAGTTCTTTATAGATTTTGGACACTAGCCCTTTATCTGATATGTCATTTGCAAATATCTTCTCCCATTCTGTCAGTTGTCTTTTGGTTTTGTTCACTGTTTCCTTTGCTGTGCAAAAGCTTTTGATCTTGATAAAATCCCAATAGTTCATTTTTGCCCTTGCTTCCCTTGCCTTTGGTTATGTTTCTAGGAAGATGTTGCTGCAGCTGAGGTCGAAGAGGTTGCTGCCTGTGTTCTCCTCGAGGATTTTGATGGATTCCTTTCTCACATTGAGATCCTTCATCCATTTTGAGTCTATTTTCGTGTGTGGTGTAAGGACATGATCCAATTTCATTTTTCTGCATGTGGCTGTCCAATTTTCCCAACACCATTTATTGAAGAGGCTGTCTTTTTTCCATTGGACATTCTTTCCTGCTTTGTCGAAGATGAGTTGACCATAGAGTTGAGGGTCTATTTCTGGGCTCTCTATTCTGTTCCATTGATCTATGTGTCTGTTTTTGTGCCAGTACCATGCTGTCTTGATGATGACAGCTTTGTAATAGAGCTTGAAGTCCGGAATTGTGATGCCACCAACTTTGGCTTTCTTTTTCAATATTCCTTTGGCTATTCGAGGTCTTTTCTGGTTCCATATAAATTTGAGGATTATTTGTTCCATTTCTTTGAAAAAAATGGATGGTACTTTGATAGGAATTGCATTAAATGTGTAGATTGCTTTAGGTAGCATAGACATTTTCACAATATTTATTCTTCCAATCCAGGAGCATGGAACATTTTTCCATTTCTTTGTGTCTTCCTCAATTTCTTTCATGAGTACTTTATAGTTTTCTGAGTATAGATTCTTAGTCTCTTTGGTTAGGTTTATTCCCAGGTATCTTATAGTTTTGGGTGCAATTGTAAATGGGATGGACTCCTTAATTTCTCTTTCTTCTGTCTTGTTGTTGGTGTAGAGAAATGCAACTGATTTCTGTGCATTGATTTTATATCCTCACACTTTACTGAATTCCTGTACAAGTTCTAGCAGTTTTGGAGTGGAGCCTTTTGGGTTTTCCACATATAGTATCATATCATCTGCAAAGAGTGATAGTTTGACTTCTTCTTTGCTGATTTGGATGCCTTTAATTTCCTTTTGTTGTCTGATTGCTGAGGCTAGGACTTCTAGTACTATGTTGAATAGCAGTGGTGATAACGGACATCCCTGCCGTGTTCCTGACCTTAGCGGAAAAGCTTTCAGTGTTTCTCCATTGAGAATGATATTTGCGGTGGGTTTTTCATAGATGGCTTTGATAATATTGAGGTATGTGCCGTCTATCCCTACACTTTGAAGAGTTTTGATCAGGAAGGGATGCTGTACTTTGTCAAATGCTTTTTCAGCATCTATGGAGAGTATCATATGGTTCTTGTTCTTTCTTTTATTAATGTGTTGTATCACATTGATTGATTTGCGGATGTTGAACCAACCTTGCAGCCCTGGAATAAATCCCACTTGGTCGTGGTGAATAATCCTTTTAACGTACTGTTGAATCCTATTGGCTAGTATTTTGGCGAGAATTTTTGCATCTGTGTTCATCAAGGATATTGGTCTGTAGTTCTCTTTTTTGATGGGATCCTTGTCTGGTTTTGGGATCAAGGTGATGCTGGCCTCATAAAATGAGTTTGGAAGTTTTCCTTCCATTTCTATTTTTTGGAACAGTTTCAGGAGAATAGGAATTAGTTCTTCTTTAAATGTTTGGTAGAATTCCCCCGGGAAGCCGTCTGGCCCTGGGCTTTTGTTTGTTTGGAGATTTTTGATGACTGTTTCAATTTCCTTACTGGTTATGGGTCTGTTCAGGCTTTCTATTTCTTCCTGGTTCAGTTGTGGTAGTTTATATGTCACTAGGAATGCATCCATTTCTTCCAGATTGTCAAATTTTTTGGCGTAGAGTTGCTCATAGTATGTTCTTATAATTGTCTGTATTTCTTTGGTGTTCGTTGTGATCTCTCCTCTTTTATTCATGATTTTATTTACTTGGGTCCTTTCTCTTTTCTTTTTGATAAGTCTGGCCAGGGGTTTATCAATCTTATTAATTCTTTCAAAGAACCAGCTCCTAGTTTCGTTGATTTGTTCTATTGTTTTTTTGGTTTCTATTTCATTGATTTCTGCTCTGATCTTTATGATTTCTCTTCTCCTGCTGGGTTTAGGGTTTCTTTCTTGTTCTTTCTCTAGTTCCTTTAGGTGTAGGGTTAGGTTGTGTACCTGAGACCTTTCTTGTTTCTTGAGAAAGGCTTGTACTGCTATATATTTTCCTCTCAGGACTGCCTTTGTTGTGTCCCACAGATTTTGAACCGTTTTGTTTTCATTATCATTTGTTTCCATAAATTTTTTCAATTCTTCTTTAATTTCCTGCTTTACCCATTCATTCTTTAGAAGGATGCTGTTTAGTCTCCATGTATTTGGGTTCTTTCCAAATTTCCTCTTGTTATTGAATTCTAGCTTTAGAGCATTGTGGTCTGAAAATATGCAGGGAATGATCCCAATCTTTTGATACCGGTTGAGACTTGATTTAGGACCAAGAATGTGATCTATTCTGGAGAATGTTTCATGTGCACTAGAGAAGAATGTGTATTCTGTTGCTTTGGGATGAAATGTTCTGAATATATCTGTGATGTCCATCTGGTCCAGTGTGTCATTTAAGGCCTTGATTTCCTTGTTGATCTTTTGCTTGGATGATCTGTCCATTTCAGTGAGGGGAGTGTTAAAATCCCCTACTATTATTGTATTATTGTCAATGTGTTTCTTTGATTTTGTTATTAATTGGTTTATATAGTTGGCTGCTCCGACGTTAGGGGCATAGATATTTAAAATTGTTAGATCTTCTTGTTGGACAGTTCCTTTGAGTATGATATAGTGTCCTTCCTCATCTCTTATTATAGTCTTTGGCTTAAAATCTAATTGATCTGCTATAAGGATTGCCACTCCTGCTTTCTTCTGATGTCCATTAGCATGGTAAATTCTTTTCCACCCCCTCACTTTAAACCTGGAGGTGTCTTCGGGTTTAAGATGAGTTTCTTGTAGGCAACATATAGATGGGTTTTGTTTTTTTATCCATTCTGATACCCTGTGTCTTTTGATTGGCGCATTTAGCCCATTAACATTCAGGGTAAGTATTGAGAAATATGAATTTAGTGCCATTGTATTGCCTGTAAGGTGACTGTTATTGTATATTGTCTCTGTTTCTTTCTGATCTACTACTTTTAGGGTCTCTCTTTGCTTAGAGGACCCCTTTCAATATTTCCTGTAGAGCTGGCTTGGTGTTTGCAAATTCTTTCAGTTTTTGTTTGTCCTGGAAGCTTTTAATCTCTCCGTCTATTTTCAATGATAGCCTAGCTGGATATAGTATTCTTGGCTGCATGTTTTTCTCATTCAGTACTCTGAATATATCATGCCAGCTCTTTCTGGCCTGCCAGGTCTCTGTGGATAAGTCTGCTGCCAATCTAATATTTTTACCATTGTACGTTACAGACCTCTTTTCCCGGGCTGCTTTCAGGATCTTTTCTTTGTCACTAAGACTTGTAAATTTTACTATTAGGTGATGGGGTGTGGACCTATTCTTATTGATTTTGAGGGGGGTTCTCTGAACCTCCTGGATTTTGATGCTTGTTCCCTTTGCCATATTGGGGAAATTCTCTCCAATAATTCTCTCCAATATACCTTCTGCTCCCCTCTCCGTTTCCTCTTCTTCTGGAATCCCAATTATTTTAATGTTGTTTCGTCTTATGGTGTCACTTATCTCTCGAATTCTCCCCTCGTGGTCCAGTAGCTGTTTGTCCCTCTTTTGCTCAGCTTCTTTATCCTCTGTTATTTGGTCTTCTATATCGCTAATTCTTTCTTCTGCCTCATTTATCCTAGCAGTGAGAGCCTCTATTTTTTATTGCACCTCATTAATAGCTTTTTTGATTTCAACTTGGTTAGATTTTAGTTCTTTTATTTCTCCAGAAAGGGCTTTTATATCTCCCGAGAGTGTTGCTTTAATATCTTCCATGCCTTTTTCAAGCCCGGCTAGAACCTTGAGAATCGTCATTCTGAACTCTATATCTGACATATTACCAATGTCTGTATTGATTAGGTCCCTAGCCTTTGGTACTGCTTCTTGTTCTTTTTTTTGTTGTGAAATTTTCCGCCTTGTCATTTTGTCCAGATAAGAGTATATGAAGGAGCAAGTAAAATACTAAAAGGGTGGCAACAACCCCAAGAAAATATGCTTTAGCCAAATCAGAAGAGATCCCAAATCGTGAGGGGGGAGAAAGGGGATAAAAAGGGGTTCAGAAAGAAAAAAAAAAAAAGAAACTATTAAAAAAAGAAAGCCGATAAAAAATATAAAAAGGAAAAAAATATATATATATTAGAGAAACTATTTAAAAAACGTTAAAAAAAGAAAACGGTAAAAGTTAAAAAAATTTAGAAGAAGAGAAAAAAAATTGAAAAAGAAAAAAAAAATTAAATTAACTGCAAGGCTAAAGAATCATGGGGAGAAAGCCGTGTGTTCCGTGCTTTGCTTTCTTCTCCTCTGGAATTCCGCTGCTCTCCTTGGTATTGAAACTGCACTCCTTGGTAGGCGAACTTGGTCCTGGCTGGGTTTCTCGTTGATCTTCTGGGGGAGGGGCCTGTTGTAGTGATTCTCAAATGTCTTTGCCCCAGGCGGAGTTGCACCGCCCTTACCCGGGGGCCGGGCTGAGTAATCGCTTGGGTTTGCTGGGTTTGCTTTCGGGAGCTTTTGTTCCCTGAGCGCTTTCTGTAGAGTTCTGGAAGACGGGAATGAAGATGGCGGCCTCCCAGTCTCCGGCCCGGAGGAGCCGAGAGCGCGGGGCCCCACTCCTCAGTGTGACCTCAGAGAACAGCGCCCAATGACTCCCGTCGCCCTGCCTCCGGCCGCGCTCCGAGCTGACCGAGCCTGCGACTGGTTCAAGGTAACCCCGAGCTGAGAGTCACTCCTCGGCTCTGTCTCTGTAGCCGACTTCCCCGTTCTAATACCGGTAAGCTCTGCGACACTCAGACTCCCCCGATCCTTCTGTGACCCTGTGGGACCTGAGGCCGCGCTGACCCCGCCTGGGCTTCACCCCAGTTAAGCCTCTGGAGCGATGTCCCTCAGCGGAACAGACTTTTAAAAGTCCTGCTTTTGTGCTCCGTTGCTCCGCCACTCGCCGGGAGCCGGCCCCTCCCGCCGCGGTCTATCTTCCAGTCGTTTTGGATTCACTTCTCCGCCAGTCCTACCTTTCAGAAAGTGTTTGATTTTCTGTTTCTAGAGTTGCTGTTCTTCTTCTTTTCGATCTCCCGTTGGATTTGTAGGTGTTTGCAATCTTTAGATGAGCTAGTTAGCTGATCTCCCGCTACCTGAAGTAGTCTCAGCCTGCTACTTCTCCGCCATCTTGACTTCTCCTCCTAAGTTATTTCTTAAAAAAGAAAACTTCCCCACACATTCTGGATTCCTTGGACCTTCCCCAAATGCCCCCTTCCTTTCTTTCCAACTCATCACCTATTATCCTTCTTTTGTGGGTACCTCCAATATACCCTGTTTTTTAGAAAAGCAAACCTATAGCTTACTCCACAAATTTCAAATGTCACTTCCTCTACCTACCAAACATCTCTTTCAGGAGCTTATTTCTGCTTAAATGCCTTTTTCCTTTTTTTCTTTTTACTATCCTCCAAAAAGTATTCATCTTACTGAATTGTAGTTATTGATTTATGTGTGCTTCTGAGAAGAGGCTGTGAGCCTCTCATAGGCGGGAAGCGTGTTTTGTTCATTTTTACACCTGCACAGTACATACGGGCTGTTGTGCCCCACGGTGGGCACCTAACTGCTCACTGAATAAGAGAATACCAGTAATTATTCTTAAATGAAATACAAGACTGTGTCATAATAGCAAATACATATATTGGTCTCTGTTCCCAGTTCCCCACACAGAGCCCCTAAAACCCTGGTAATTTCCCAAGCGATAAGAGTACTTGGAAGCATCTTGTGGTCTAATGTTTGGTCTTTGACTCCAATTCCTGACACAGAACTCCTAACTCCTTGGGGTTTCCTGGATGATAGGAAGGTCTTCTAATCAAGGCAACACGTGGTGCGCTCTTAGATGTGGACTGGTCACCAGAAAGACCAAACTGCGACTAGAAGTTGAAATGTTTAGCCACTTTCCACATCCTAGGTCAGAGAGCCTGGAAATAGAGTTAAAGATCTGTCCTGCCTACGTGATGAAACCTAAATAAAATTCCAAAAGTATGGGGTGCAGAGAGCTTCTGGGTTGGTGAACACATCTCCATTGTGGGAGGGTGCACACCCTCACTCCATGGGGACAAAAGCTCCTGTGTTTGGGACCCTTATGGATCTCATCCAATGTATCTCTTTGGGTATTCATCCGTATCCCTAGTTATATCCTTCATTATATAAGAAAGGGTGAACATGTTCTCCTGAGCTCTATGAGTTGTTCCAACAATTAACCAAATCCAAGGGGTGGGCTCATGGAACCCCCAAAGTGTAGCCATGTCAGACTTGTGGGTAACCCGGGGATCTACCTTTGTTTTGGCATGTGAAGCGGAGGGGGGAGTCTTGTGGGACTGAGTCCCTAACCTGTGGAGTCTGAGCTAACTCTGGGGAGTGCCAGAACTGAATTGAGTTATAGGACACCCAGCTGGTGTTGCAGAATATTGCATGGTGTGAGACCCTCACACCCCACCCCTATGTCCAGTGTCAGAGCACTGTGAGGGTGCCATTCAGAGGGGGGAGGGAACAAAGAAGCCACCCAGGGTGAGCTTTTCCTATAGAAGAACTGAATTTTCTACTACCTGAGACAAAGATTCATACTTAAAGATCTTCTTGTGATGGAGATACTAAATTACTTGGTTTTTATTTAACATAGAGCAGAGTTAAAATAAATAAATAAAATCTGATGCTGTAGATCACAAGAAATCGTCCTCTGAAGCCTAGTTTGTAAAATTGATGAGAAAGTGGCCATGGTTGTCCTGCTCAGTCCTCCATTCTTTGGGGTATATGTAACAACAGAATGAGGCACATGTAATACATAATAGACTATAATAACAATGGTCAACACATCAGACTTGTTGCCTCTATCCTGGAACTTGCATTTTTGTTCCTGCTCCCCAAGAAGGGGAACATGAATGAAGTCCCCTAGTTTCTTTGTGTCCAGTCTTTTTCTGCAAGTGAACTGTTGACTATTTAGCAAACATTTAAAAAAAAATTATGAACCTTATATTGTCCTTCTTCAAATTGTTCTTAGCCTCAGGGTCTAAGAGTACTCCCTGGTGAGGTTCTCAAAACTTTAAGACTTCAGGTCCTTCTCAAATTTTTGGTTTCACTAACTGCCCTCTCTTCTGTTTCACCCCAGATCAACTTGGGCTCCATAAAAAATCTGCTTCAGCAGGTCAAATTGTATAGCAAGGCTCTCTTTTGTTCAAGCATTGCTCAGTGAAGTGGAAAATCAGGCCTTGTGTGTTTCAGAGAAGGGGGAATTTTACCCTCCAAAGAAATGTTATGATTAATATGGCCCAGGGGTAGGCATCCTAAATTTTTGCTTAGGAGGAGCTGAAAACTCAAGCTCAGGCTGCTAATTATGTGATATTGAGGACAGCAGCTCCCATGTCAGGAAGATTATAGCATATGATACTGAATATTTTAAGATTCAAAACGAAGTTGGAGTCAAGTAACATATAGATTGAAAACATGCTACACTACAAGAGCATTCCAGGAGCATGATGAAAAATAGCAACCCTGGACAGAATCCCAGCTGCTTTTACAGTAAGCTTTCTGCTTCTGAATACACAACGCACACCACCATCTGCTTAAAGCCCAGGCAGTGGGCTTACTGGCTCTAGGCAGGCAGTGGGCCCGTCTCCAGGGTTTTTCACACACGGTCACCCAGGAAAGGGCCCTCCAGTTGTCGTGAGGGATAACAAGAAGACTCCACTCACCCAGTCCTTTTACAAACTTCATAAGGCACATGATGTAACTTGTGGCCGCATTAGCAAAGACCTGGATGTTGTCAGTATTGAGAAACGCTTCAAATACATCAAACACTGGAGCCTGGCTCTTTCCTAAGGGAGGAAGGTTGTAGAATATTAAGAACATCAACATTACCCTTCAGGTTGCCCATACTCACAGCACCTTCCAGGAAGTCTTGGAAAAGATCTACCACTGGAGGAAATTCCTGGCCTTTTGAGGGGACAGGGAGCTTGGCTCCAATGCTGTCCTTCTCATCTTTGCCTGCAGGGGGAGCTGCAGGAAGGCTACAAATACCAGAGAGCTCCTCTGCAGGGACAGGAGGGCAAAGCCCACTAAGTGCAGCGCTGTGGCAATGGGTGGGTCTACATCCTTGGGAAACACGCAGACCTCTGGGATTACACACACGTAATTATAGGGAAGGAAAGGTTTAGATAAGCCCTGATGGCATATACTAATTGATTCACAACTGTGCAGGAGAGAGTTAACAGGCTCGAGATTGCTATCCTTAGAAAAGCTGGCTTACAAGATTGGCCGTTGGCTCACATCTGGGAACTTGGTTCTCAGAATATTCCTAGGCAACAGTGAACTGATGAGGGTGGTTCACTGTGCCTAGACTATGAAAACAACATGGTTTGTTCTGAACATTGGCTTTCCTCTGGGGAGTCTGGGATTTTGGTAGGTGCTGGTCAGGGGGGACTTAGATGGCCAGCTCTTAGCTGGGTCTCCAAAGGGCTTTGCTGGGGAGAAACATCAGACTCATGTTGCTGCATTTTCACTCCCAGAGCAGAGTGTGCTCTGTGGGACCCTCGGGGGAGGCTGAGAGCACACGGTAGCCTGCACAGGAATTTGCCTTAATTCTGTGTCTTCTGCCCTTACAATCTGGTTTGTCCTCACCATGTTGCCATGATAATCTGAGCCATGCAATAAGACTTAGCTTAGCTATATGCTGAGTCCTGTGCATCCCCTGTTGGGTCTCTTGGCTTGCTTTATGGGTCCCCATTCATTTTCAGCTAAGCTCAATTTCCCTAACTGGGATTCAACTGTGTTATGATGCTTTTTTGCTTCTTACTAGGAAGCAAATAATGTTTGCTTTTTTGGCTTTAGGAATGAACTCAACACAGATATGTATAACTGAAAAGACCGAAGTGTCAGCATTTGGTCTAATCTATCAGTGAGAGCAGGGCCTGATAATGCTCAGGGTTCTTGGTCTGCCAGCAGAACTCAGAATGGGTGCCCCTGCTATAACAGGTTCATTTCCTACCAAGAAAACATGGCTGAATGGTAGCCTGCCCTGTTGTTTAGTTTCTTTTGATAGCATGAAAATTGGCATCAAGAATTCATACTTTGTGATAAAAATCATCTACTCATTCTTTCCTCTCACCACCCTTATTTAATATAGTACTGGAAATACTCCCCAGAGCAAGTAGACAGGAAAAAGAAAATAAATAAAACACATCCAAGTCAGAGAGGAAAGAGTAAAATTGACTGTTTGTAGATCACATGATCCAAATCCTAAAGATGCCACCCAAAACTTTATAACTAATAACTGCATTCATTAAAGATTTAGGATACAAAATCAAACACACGTTCTTACCCATGGAGTAATCACCGACCAGATACTCCTTCACCTCAGACTTGTTTCCACTGTGCACAGTTTCCAGGGCACTGAACAAGGGCCTCCATCCCGACTGGATTTGTGTGGAACACACCTCAACTAGCTCGCCAATGGATGTCACGACCTGGCAGAGGCAAAGGGGGTGGCACCAAAAATCTTTCCCTTAAAAGCAGGAGGACAATTTCTGGGAAGGGGGGATATACTTCTCCGCTTCCTATTTCTGGGTTCATTACAGTGAAAAAAGAAAAACCAGAATTCATCCAAACCCACTCAAAAATCTCCTTAAATGAGTCGCCATATTGCATTAATTTGCATTTGCTAATGACTAATGTTGAGCAACTTTTCACATGCTTATTTGCCATCTGCAAATGTTTTGCTGTTTTTTTTTTAAAACCTTTTTGTCTTCTCATTATTGTCTTTTCTCAAAGAAAGACTGATCTATTTTTAGAGAGTGAATGTACGCGTAGATGGGGAGGGCCAGGAGAGGGAGAGAATCTCAAACAGACTCCACACTGAGCGTAGAGTCCAACATAGGTTCAGTCTCAAGACCCCAAGATCATGACCTGAGCCAAAACCAAGAGTTGGGCGCTTAACTGTCTGTGCCACCCAGGCACCCCTCATCACTATCTTCTTTTAGTGAGTTGTTAGAGCTGTTTACGTATTCTAGATTCAAATCTTTCCTCCGATACATGATTTACTCTTTATTTTTTTTTTTACAGCTTTGACTTTGTCTTTTTATTTTTTTAATGGTGTCTTTTAAAGAACAAGTTTTTAATTTTGACAAAATCTAATTCATCAACTTCTCTTTTTATGGATCATGTTGGTGTCATTCCTAAGAAATCTTTGCCTAACCCAAGGGCCCAAAGATTGTTTCTAATAATATTTGTCATACTGGTGTTCATTTGGCTGGAGGTTAATATGGCTACCCCGGCCGTTTGATGGTTACTGTTTGCATGGCATATCATTTTCACCTCTTCTACTCTCAATCTTTGTGCCTTTGAATGTAAAATGTGTCTCTTGTAGACTGTGTATTATAATATTGTTATATCCACACTTACAATTCTGCCTTCTGATAGCTTGGTCATTTCATGTTTTTTAACATTTTTAAAAAAGATTTTATTTATTTATTTGACAGACAGAGATCACAAGTAGGCAGAGAGGCAGGCAGAGAGAGAGGAAGAGAGAGAGAGGAGGAAGCAGGCTCCCCACTGAGCAGAGAGCCTGACGCGGGGCCCGATCCCAAGACCCTGAGACCATGACCCGAGCCGAAGGTAGAGGCTTTAACTCAGGCCACCACCCAGGTGCCCCGTTTTTTTAACATTTTTATTGAGATATAAATCCCATATGATAAAGTTCACCCATTTATACTGTACAATTTGGTGTTTTTTTAGCAGATTTAGAGAGTTGTGCAACCATGACTAATCTAATTTTAGAACATTTTCTTGACCTGCCTATGCCCCCAAGCCAGCACGTGCCAGTAGTCATTCCCTCCACAGAACCCTACTCTCTGCCCTAGGCAATCACCAACTTACTTTTTCTCTCCTTAGATTTGCTTATTATGGACATTTTATACAAATGAAATAAAATGTGGGTTTTTTTTGGTTGTTTGTTTATTTTGGTGACTGGCTTTTTAAATTTAATGTAATGTTTCCAAGCTTCATTCATGCTGTAGCACAAATCAGTACTGATTTTTTTTTTTTATTACAGAATAGTATTTTATTGTGTGGAAATACCACATTCATCCATTTATCAGCAAATGGAATTTAGGTTGTTTCCAACATTCTGGCTGTTATGAATAATGCTGCTCTGAATGTTTGTGTCTAGATTTATATGGATATAATAGAATTTCTTGCCAATAAACCTATCCTATAAGAAGTACTAAAGGAATTCCTTCAGACTAAAAGGAGATAAAACAACAGAGTTAAGTCAGTTTCACAAGAAGAAATGGGTGTGTGGGTAAATATATTTTTTAATTTTAAAAGCAATGTTTACATAAACACTGACTCTAACACTGTATTTTTTAATTTATTAACTATAAAGATGTATATAGCCATAGCAAAAAGAAAGGGGAGAAAATGAAACTATTAGAAGCAAAGTTGCCATATTTTGCTAGAATTAAGTCATTATTAACTTGAATATTGTGATAAGTCGAAGATGTATATTCTAATCCTTCGGACAACAGCCTTGAGAATAACACAAAACATAAATTAAAAAGAGAGGAATCAAAATGATACACTAAAAATATGTTTAACACAAAAGAAGGCAGTAAAGGAGGAACAGAGGAACAATAAACACATTATATGTGGAAAAGAAGTAGTAAAATGACAGATGTAAATAAGACCATTTTAATAGTATTAAATATGTATTTGTGAAAAGAGGCTCCACATCTTTAGTCATTAAGGAAATGCAAATCAAAACCACAATGAGATATCACTTCAGACCACCTAGGATGACTTCAGTAAAAAAGATGAAAACATATATCCGTATAAATCTAGACACAAACATATGGATATATGTTTTCATTTTTCTTGGGTATGTACCTTCTGAGGAACTCCCAGACTGTTTTCCATGGCAGCGCATTTAGTAGCATATGGAAGTTCCAGCTTCTCCACATCCTCATCAAACCTTACTATCTTTTTTACTGAAGTCATCCTAGGTAGTCTGAAGTGATATCTCATTGTGGTTTTGATTTGCATTTCCTTAATGACTTCCCTTTTCCTTTCATCCTTCCTTCCTCTTTCTCTCTCTTTCCTTCCTCTCTCCCTCCCTTCTTTCCTTTTTGCCTTCCTTCCATTTCCATTTCCCTCCTTCCCTTCCTTCCTCTCCTTTCCCCTTTCCTTTCCTTTCCTTTCTCCCCTCTTCCTTTCCTTTTTCTTTGCTGAAAAGTCAACATTTTATATAACATATTGTGGCAATGCTGAATTCTGATTAATTTTTGAGTTGTTGTTGTTTTCCTAAATAAGGGGTTGGATTTATACTGTGAAATCTGTCTCTTCCCATGTGTGAGGAGCCAGTGTGTCTGGATCAGTTTCTTTGTTTTTAGGTCTTAGATTTACTATTTAACAATCCTCCCCATGTCTGAATAGGTTAGGGGTCAGCTGATGATTTGGGCAGAAATTGTTCTTAGACAACTTGAGCCTTTAAGGCTTCCATCCTCCTCAACCAATCCACATGTGTAGGTTGGGGAAAATATTCTAAGTTTAGACAGGTCTTGTTTTTTACTTTCTGATGGGATTTGTATGGTCTATAGTGCATATGCATATGTTTCATTCAGCCAGAGATGTGTGAGGAATTGAGCTAGTCTTTCTGTAAGTCTCTGGTTTCCAGGGACTCATGTTACATTTCTTATTCGATCACTGCTCACTATAACCTTAGGCTAGCAAAATTGCAGTTTCCCCTGTTCACTACTACTACTACTAGTACTACTCCTTCTTCTTTTTAAAGATTTTATTTATTTATTTGAGAGAGCAAGGGAGAGAGAGAGAGCGAGCACAAGCAGGGGGAGTGGCAGAAAGAGAAGGAGAAGCAGGTTCCCTGCTGAGAGAGCCTGATTCTGGGCTGGATCCCAGGACCCTGGGATCATGACCTGAGCCAAAGGCTTGACTGACTGAGCCACCCAGGCGTCCCTCTAAGTCTTCTTTAAACTAAATCTGTCCCTTATAGTGGAAAAGCTGCTGATTTTCTAAGTTAGCTTCACACTAGTCAAACTACTATACTAGCCAATAGCTTGAGAGTAAGGGTGATGGGGACAGTGTTTGGCAAGAGGTCACAAACTTCCATTGTTCTTAAGCAAAGTTCTGGCAAGAAGGATTTCTAAGCATAAATGCTGCTCAATTTGTTGTCTGCCCTTGGTCAATTTCCAGAAACCTGAAACCATTGATTTTGACAATTTTGTCTTGTTTTATACTTGATTTTTGTGAGGTAGCTTCATTAACTTTTTCATGCTGCCATAGCCCAAATCCCTCCAGTTCTAAATCTTTCTTTTCTTTTTTTTTTTTTAAGATTTTATTTATTTATTTGAAAGGGAGAGAGAGAGAGAATGAGAGAGAGAGCATGAGAGGAGAGAGGTCAGTGGGAGAAGCAGACTCCCTGTTGAGCAGGAAACCTGATATGGGACTCCATCCTGGGACTCCAGGATCATGACCTGAGCTGAAGGCAGTTGCTTAACTGACTGAGCCACCCAGGCACTCCCAGTTCTAAATCTTTCTGAACACACTGAAGCATAGTTATTTTAAAGTCTGTCTCTGATGACTCTGGATCCCTAAGCATGTGATTGTGTGTGTGTGTGTGTGTGTGTGTGTGTATCTATTTTTATTGTTTTTCTTTTTGTTGTCAATGACGTGTTATTTCCTAATGAGCCTGATTATTTTTGACTGAATGTAGACACTACATATGCAAATCAAGAAATAATTTGAATTCTTGGGATGACGTCATCTTCTGTCAGAGAGTTGTTTTGTGCTAGGGCAGAGGCCCTAGAACTTGCAAATCATCTAATCTCATGTTAGGGATTGGGATTATTTAAAGTTGGGGATTATTTCCTGGTATGATTAGTCTATTTAAGTTTCACTCTTCTTCCTAATATGTCCCTTTCTATTCATGGTTCTGTTCCAGGATGTCCGTAAGTTACCAGACTTGGTGGGCCCCAGATTCCAGTTTTGGTTAGTTCTCAATCTTGCAACCTCCTTTTCTGAAATTAGTGGATTCCCTTTTCAGGAAATGTCACCTCCAACACCAGGCACAGACTCTGGGTATTCTTCTTCTTCTAGACATTGGCCTCAGTTATTCATTGCCTTATGTTCCAATATCTAACAATGATTAAAAAAAAATTTTTTTTTATCCAACTTTTCCTGGTTGTTCCCTGTGGAAAGTTGATCTGACCTACTTAATTCACTATGATGGAAATCTTCCAACTTAGTCTTTAGGCATTAACTCACTTTTCATTTTGCTTTCTTTTGTTTCATTAAACTTACTTTACATTCCTATTTAATATTTTGCAGGAAGGATACCAACATTTCAACTCTTTTCAGTCCTGACTGTACCATCTGTTATTTCAGCAGCTTGCTCTGAGTATTGCCTTGTCTCCCTGTGTGTTTTGTAATATTTTGGAAATACTGTGAACTCACATATCTGGGAACTTTATTTGTGGGATTCTTTTATGGCCCAAGTTGAAATGAGTTCCTCTGGGGGAATTTCTGTTGCTTTTGTATCATGCCTGTATAAAGTTTTTCAGACTACAAAGGTGGTGTAATTTCATACGCTGACCTGCTAGAAGGGATAGCTTGTAAATTTAAATCCTGTAGAGTTTTTTTTTTTTCTTGTTTGTTTGTGTTTTAGTCTCTATTAAGAGCCAATGTTAGAGAGAGGCTGCTACTATCCACAGGAGGGTGGTATTGGGTTCATTTCGAATTCTACTTTGCCCTGAATGAACACCAGTCTTACACAGTTTGCCCTGAAGTTGATCTCCTATTCCTGTGGCCTCAAGGGTGTGCTAAGCAGACCTCTGCTTCACCCAATGGCAAATTCCCTCATGGCAAAGGCAGGCTTAGGACTCTACTTAGTGCTCTGGCTTCCCATGGTTACTTAGTTTTGGACACATTAGTACTCTTGCCTTTCTTGCCAGAAAGGGTCAATGCATTTACAAGGAATTTTTAAACCTTTATTCGACCTTTTTGGTAGGTTTCAGAGGCAGAGGACCTGTCTGTTCCTAGCCCACCATTATGATATGAAGTAAACAGTTTCCTTACTGTCTCCTGGCAGAGGTACTATAGTGATGAAAGAGTATGGGTTAGGTATATCGAAGTATGCACTAGTGCAGCTAGATTGCCTAGGTTCAAACCCTGGTTCCACTAATCATGAACCACGTATCATCAGCTAAATTGCTTGGCCCCCCTGTCACAGATTCCACAAAGGATTACTGGAAAGATGAAGCATGCAGAGACCATAGAGCAGGGCTGGCCAGGGTGCTCAGGAGGGGCCGGCTCTGATGCTGGCGATGCTGACTTCCACACGCCACTGACCTGGTCTTGGACGTCCTCATCACACAACTCCAGCTGCATGATACGCTCAAAAGGTCGGAAAAGTGCTTCATTAAAGTGAAAATGAGGCGGCTCATTCCAGTCAGTGAGAACCTCCGTCAGTATATCATGGATGAAGGAAACAGCCTTCCGAGACACGTGCCTTTCCTTATGGCAGGCGGCCTGCAAAATCCAGGGAGAGCAGAACACCATCAGGACTCTACGACGCAAGAAATTGGTCTCTCTAACTCCCAACCCACTTCGCTGTGGGGAGGTAGAAGCAGCAGCAATTCTGTTGACGTAAAAATAAATAAATGAAAATAAAAATAACTCCAAGGAATGAGTATAGATGAACAGCACACTAAAGTTAATTTTTTTTTAAAGATTTTATTTATTGATTTGACAGACAGAGATCACAGGCAGACAGAGAGGCAGGCAGAGAGAGAGGAAGGGAAGCAGGCTCCCCGCTGAGCAGAGAGCCCGATGCAGGGCTCGATCCCAGGACCCCGAGATCATGACCCGAGCTGAAGGCAGAGGGTCTAACCCACTGAGCCACCCAGGCACCCCTAAAGTTAAATTTTTAATAATTTAACTGAAGATCACACACAACTCTAGTTTCACCTTAATATTTTGGAAAAAAATGAGATTTTTCTAGTAATTTCCTTTTCATTTTTCTTCTTGTAACATGACAGTTTTCTTGGGTGGTAAAGAACACAAGGACTATAAATACACTGGAACCTAGTCTGGGAACTGCCTATGGTCTCATTTTAGCCATGTTCTGAATATGATCAGAGGTGTCACCTGTCCCTCAAGGAAGTGGGCCAGTTGCCCCCAGGATGGTCTAACTGGCTCATCTTTGTATGCATGCCCTTGTGGAACCCTCTCTCTCACTGACCTTGGGCTTGGATGTGTGATCTGCTTTGGACAAAGGAAAAATACCAAACACTGTATCAGTAGAGAGCTGGGAAGTAGCTCTGATTTGGGGTTTGCCCTCTCACTTTTCTTGGGAATCCTAAGAATACCACGTGAATGAGCCAGGGCTAGTCTGCTGAAGGGAGAAGCAACATGAGGAGAGGCCCCCATGTCCACCCTCCTAGTCAAGGCTGTCATGAACCAGCTGACGACAGGTGCACAAGTGAGGCAAGAAGAGCTCAGCCAAGCCTAGCTCAAGCCAGCTCAGATACCTGACCCACAGTATCAGGAGCTAAATAAATGGCTGTTGTTTTATGTGGCCAGATTTTGCGGGTGGTTGGTTGTTGTTTAACAGATAAGTCATAAACCCTGTTTTTCCATGACTAAGTTGTGATTTTCTATCCCTTTTCTTTACTAGAATGTTCTCAGTTTAGTGAATTAAGTTCCACAAAACACTTTATTTGGTGATGTAACTCTGCCAGATTAACACTGAAGAACTAATAAGAATTGTTATTACTGAAAAAGGAGGCAATAATTTTCCCACCAACTGAGAAGGAGCCAGTCATTATGTACTGAAATGCTTAGTTCATAGGATATAATTTAACGCATGCACTACTTTGTATGAGAGTGAAAGGGGTCCTAACATTAATTTTGTTGGGAAAACTAGGGCATATGGTTCACCTTCTTACAGGGTACTTCCCAGAGTACATTTAGCTCTCAGAAAAGAGAGACTGGCAGAACAAGAGGCATTTTCTTTATACATAATCATGTGTAAAAGTGAAACTCCTGGGGTCCCTGAGTGGCTTCGTGGGTTAAGCCTCTGCCTTGTGCTCAGGTCATGATCTCAGGGTCCTAGGATCAGGCCCCGCATTCGGCTCCCTGCTGAGCAGGGAGCCTGCTACCTCCTCTCTCTCTGCCTGCCTCTCTGCCAACTTGTGATCTCTGTCTGTCAAATCAATAAATAAAATCTTAAAAGAAACAAACAAAAAAAAATAAAAGTGAAACTCCAGCCTCAGGCTGAAAGTAAAGCATAAAGATCGGAAAGCCAGCTGTGGGAAGTACTTCACCAAGTCACGCGACTGTAAAGAAAGATTGGGGCAAAACCAGGGTGGGACTGCCCTTTGGGGTGATTCTCTAGATGCCCAGATGTCGTATGGAGACCTGTGATGTTTGTGCCTGGGTTGCGGGGGGGGGGGGGGGGGTTGGGAACCTTAGCCTTGCTCCGAGGCCACTACGCTCTTCAGCCCACCCCGCATGGCAAGTCCCATGAGGGCTCAGCTGCAGGGGCTCACCTCCACCAGGTGTGGGGCCACGAGGCTCCAGCAGCGCATCACGTGGAGCAGCGGCCGCGACTTGCTCCGCACGATCCTCAGCATGGCGTCCCCGAGGCGGAAGAGGTGGAGGGCGCTCTTCCGGTCTTGGGTCGATTTAACTTCTCCTAGAAGAAGGCAAGACCATAAAAGCCATAAAGCCCAAACACAGGGGTAGTTCGGCCTGTTCTCAAGCACAGAGAGGATGAAAATCAAAGGGGATGAAAAATACTCAGGGTGGTAGGATTAGTCAATGCGGGCCAACTGAGGGAGGAGAGGACCCATGGTTCAGGAGGGACGAGGGGGTTCACTCAGCACCTCTCCTATGGGCCGCCATATTCCCAGGGCCTGCCGGGACAAGCGTGAGCACTGTTTGTGGAGAAGGGGGAATGGCCTGGTGGTTAACTAGGATGGGTTGGGACTCAGACTGCCTGGGCTCAACTCCTGGCTGCACCATTTAGTAGCTAGGCTATGTTGGACCAGGACTTTCTCTCTCTAAGGCTACATTTCGTGTAAAAGTGGGGCTAACAGCACTTACCTCTTCAAGTTACTTGAAGGATTAAATATGGAGATCCTCACAAAGTGCCTATCACAGGGCTGGGCACATACTAAACACCCCCTGCCGTTAGCCATTAGCATTACTGCTGTCACTGTGTCATCCACTTTCCAACCCTTAATGGCACCCCTGAAGTGCTTACCAAGCAGGTCAGGCCCCTTTCTACTCAAGAACATGCTTGTTGAACCTGCTCTGTCTTGCTTCAGTGTAATCCTTACCTCCTCCGATCTTTTGCTACTGCTCTGCCCTGTCACCTTGGTCTTCTCCCTTTTCATCACTTTCTTCTTCCTCATGTCCTACTGCTTCTCCTACATTGCCTACAAAATGCTGATCATTATCTTGCTCTTGCAACCAGATTGCTCCTTTCTAATTAATATTGCCATAGCAGATAAACTTCAAAATGACCGTAATATTTTTACCAACTCACCTAAGAGAGTGTAGCTGGAAAAGATGGACACAGCATTTTAACTCCTATCTGATTCATCCCAAAGCAAATGCCTCCTCCTCCCAGCTGCCTCTTCCTAACCCTGCTCCTTGCTTTTTGGTAAGATGAGAGCTTGCTGATTTTTCAACCCCAAACACTTTGAAGGTGGCCCCCAAGTCTAGGGCTGCTCTGGAAGTTTGAGGGGTCTGGGAAGTTGGCGTTACAGAGCTAAGGTTTTAAAGTCTATTAAAAACTAGCAGGGAAAGGACTGTGCTTCTCAAATCAGAATCTGTAGTAAGGGTCAAAAGGTCAAATGCATGCACTTAGAACTTCAGATCCCTAAAGATGGGACCTCAGGAGGCTGTATGATCCAACTTGCCAGTACAGTGTGTCCCCAGCATGTAGCTCTGTGCCCGTGCCCAGAACCATCGGGACAGAGGCTCACTGTTTCGGCATGACAACCTTGGCTACTGATGGACCATTGCATCTGTGAGCAGCCTACCGCCCGTTTGGGACCCTTGGGCAGCTCATTACAACTGTGCTCCCTTCAAGGTACTCATCAGTGAAGACAGTGACATTGACCTATCGTTAGGGATGTGCCTCGACAGCAGTTTTTCTAAGAGTAGCAAGCAGCTTCTCCCCCTTCCACTCTTCTCTCCCCAAAGCCTCTTGTGGAATCAGGAGCTGCTTCTGCAAGCAGCTGAACTGAATGAAACAAGAGACATGGCTTGTGATACGGGGAAGGGGGTCCCACCCTCATGGGAACTACCTGCACCCTGAGTAGCCACATAATTTTCTCTATCTCAAGCACAAAACTTTGCAGAACCACCCGGCACAGTTCCAGTGGGAAGAGGGGCAGCACTGGCCACAGCAGCATTTCTCCCAGCATGCCTGAAAACTGATGACAAATCTGCACTAGACCTTAGCCAGGGTGACCATGCGTGATGAGAATGGGGATTCAAGTCTTCAGGTGGGCCTCTGCTTTCAGAGATCTGGGCTGCTTCCTCCTGATCTCATGGCATGGTTCTTCTGGGAAAGAATTACCTGGCATGGCCAGAGAGTAATCCACTGTATCTGTAACAGAATGGAAGAGCTGGGACTGGGACGCTTTCTTCAGCTGGTAGAGGAACCCCCCCAAAGCCATCAGGTTCAATTTGTCCGTGGCATCTTCGAAGAGCCTGGAGGAAAGAAACAGATTTTTTACTTGGGAACAATTCCACCAAGTCTTTGTGGTAGAGTGATGATGGTAATTTTGTTAACTGTGAGTAATGAAAATGTGTAAAACTGTAAAGAAATGTGCGTTATGCTTCTCTACCTATTATTAATGTGTGTAAGTCTGCTCAAACTAGGAGACTTTCATATAAAGGGCACAGACCATTAAAAAAGAAATCTTTGTTTCCGCATGGCGTAGCTCAGCCATGCTGGGCACTCATAAAACATTTGGCAAGAAGCTGAAACTTGGCAAAGCATCACCCCCTAAAACTGAGTAACTGGGAATGGAATCCTTAGAATTAGTTTTAGCTTCATACATGAGATAGAAAAACCCATTAAGTCAATCAAGTCTTTTGCTGGGCTACGATTGATGAGTCTAATGCTGGGTTTGGTCTTCAGAAGGATACAAAACCAAAGTACACCCAAACCTGTAAGCCCCCTGGGGGTGGGCCCAGTTTAATTACTGCCTCTGACTCATACACCCAGCACCCTGCACGCAGTGGGAGCTCAAGTAGCTACTAAAAGAACAAATATTCCCTAACATAATGAACTTCGCAGGTTCCTTCTGTTTTCTACTCTGCTGGGTGCAGACATTTCTAGCAGAAGGAGGAGGGGAACAGAGGTAGCAGGGCTTGGAGGAGATGCTGAGGCTCGCTGGAATTCAGAAGGCTGGCATCCGATGTGGGTTTCTATGGCCGGCCTTTCACTGCTCTTCAGTCATCTGCTACTTGCCCACCAAATCTGTGCTTACATCAGAAGGGCAAGCAGCCCCGTGGGCTGTCACATGCTGAGCAAGGGAGAGGGTCTCCAACAGGAATTGAATACAGAGTCCCTTTTGAAGAGGTTATATGAGATGTACAGGTTTTAAGATGGGAATTAGTAGGTTAAGCATTCACATATGATGGAAACAAAGACTTTTTCCTTGCTATTTTTGTAAATCCAGTTTTAATGTCATTTAGTGTCTGCGTCCTATTAACCATTTCTTTTCTCTCGTTGCTAGTAAAAGAAGAGCAATGAATATTATGCCCCGCTGGATGCTTGCATACTACTTTCCAGATACCAGCACACTTTCCCAGCCACCTTGTTGGATAAGCCGGGAAAAGAGAACACTGCACGGAGTCTCAGCGTAACTCTTTATGCAGACATGACCTTGTAGTTGATTAGTGTCAAAGCCAGGAAAGAACTCAGGTGTTCTGAGCCGCCGTGAGTGCTGTTTTGCTTTCCCACTCCCCGGCCTCGGGCTCCCTGTATAAACTTCACTGCCCTGGGGCTGGGGGGACAATGACCCAGTGTGGACAGTGCAGTGTGGTGGGATGACAAGTGACGTGATGACCAGCAGCAGGTTCAACATCAGGAGGTGATGCCACTTGGGGCTGGGGTTATTGAGTTTTTCCTTTCAACCTCAATATGGTTAAAGAATATATCACCCCCTTAGGTGTGAGACTATAGATAATAACTATCATAAGAATAATGGGTTTTTGGTGACACCTGGGTGGCTCAGTCAGTTAAGCATCTGCTTTCAGCTCGGGTTATGAGCCCAGCATCCTGGGATCCAGCCCTGAGTCAGCCTCCTTGCTCGGCACGGAGCCTGCTTCTCCCTCTGCCCGCCGGTACCCCCTGCTTCTGTTTTCTCTCTCTGTCAAATAAATAAATAAATAAATAAATAAAATCTTTTAAAAAATAATGGATTTTTATGATTTATCAAGCTCTGTCTTAAGTGCTTCAAATGTAGTAATTAATTTAACCTTATGACCGCCCTGAGAGAGGCTGACTTTATGGCCTTATTTGAGGTGAGGCAATCAGGGCCCTGGGGGGCGAACCTGCCCAAGATCCCAGAGTTTAAGTGCAGGGCACTAGCCCCAGGGAACCCACCTCCGGGTCTCTGCTCTTAATCAACAGACAGCAGTTCATTTTAAGTGTGGGGCCTGATGGGAGACAGAGGTATGTTTGAAAAAAATGAAAAAAGAGGCTTAAATGAATGGCCAACACATCTAGTTGTCCTGGGAGTGATTTGAGAGGAGAGACATGGGTGTGGTGTTGCCCACTGGTGCTCTGCAGGGAACACTCCTCTGAGGTATGAAGACCCCGGGGCACTCTTACCTGTCCGCCTGGGTGGACAGCGTGAGCACGGCCTTGGCGGCACTGCTCCCAGTCATGAGGCTGCCCCCGCGGAAGTCAGAGGCCCGGCCTCGGCTGCCTTCCCTGACCAGCTCTTGGATGGAGAGAGGCTGGATGACGGGGGCTGCGCTCAGGGAGCTCTCTGGCTCTAGGCTCTGCTCCGGGGCCGAGCCCTCACACTCTGGGTCGCCGAGGAGTCCGGAGCCCCCTGACGCCTTCTGGGGCTGGCTGATGGTCAGAGGCGGCTGAGAGGTGCCGTCGCTGAAATGCGTGTGCTCCAGCGTGCCTACGTACTCACAGACCCTAGACAGAGGCGCGGACAGACAGATGTTAGGTCGCGTAGCTCAGCAGGCCAGCTCTGTAAATCCCACAGTGAGAGAAAGAAACCCCACCCAGCTTTGCCGTCCCCACTCTCCCCAATTTCCTTTCTTCTCTTGTCAGAGCAACCTCTCACTCTCCATATTATTTTTCTTTTTTTGAGTTGGACCAGATGACTTGGAAGTGGGGTAAGGATTCCTCAGACAGCCTTCCGTGCTGGGAGGAAAGGTGGGTAACAGAAGCCCTGTTCGTCCAGTTCCATCCCGTCCAGTTACTGGCTTATTTGGACTTGGGCTACCTGAGGGAGTTTTCCCAGGGGGCCCTCTCTGCTTCTCTCTAGTGCTCTGATGAGGACTTGGGAAGCCCTTCTTTAGGATCCCAGCCGGAGTGTGCATGTGCCTGGCAGGCCCGCCGGACACACTGGGCCCACTCTCAAGGGCTCTGCCCAGCCATGTCCCGACTGGCCTCAACAGCATCTAGTGCTCGTGCTGGGGTCGCGCCCTGATCGTGGCAAACCCAGAGAAGCATCACAATGTAGGGGATAGCTGCCAACTTCCAAACTGTTCGTGCCCAACAGACCCTGGGGCTAAGATGGTTCACAAGAGGCCCGGTAACCCAGAGAAGTCCAGTGACTGATAAAGATCATCCCGGATAATCCACTTTGTGTTCTATGCTCAGGCAATTTTTTGATTCCCTATAAAATGCTCTGGTGCAATTTAAGTCATTTTCTTTTTCCTATTTTGCCTGTGAGTGCAATGAAGGGCAGTAGGACACCAGCTCCCACGCTGAAACCCATTTGTTCCAGGCTGATTCATACTGGCTCTTTCACATGTTCCCCGCAAGACGGGGTTTGCAATCCTTGAACGACCTGCATGCTTCTCTCTTTGAAACCCAACACTTAGAACTGTATTTGCTTTGAGGGCATCAAACTGAACCCAGATTTGGCTGGGGCTCTGGGTGAGGTCTAGGTGCCTGGATCCTGCCCTTGTCTGCCCCACTGCTGCTCTTCCAGACTGGAGCTCAGTGCAAGGCATCAAGGCGTGCACTGAGGAAGCAGTGAGGAGACAGCCTGGCCGGTCCCCTGCCCCATGCCGGCACCATGGACACTGCTTCTCTGTCCCAGATCAGCCCAAAGCCAATGCCTGCAAGACATGCTTTTTGTCTTAGTCTCATGAGGACTGTGGAGAGATCATTGCTGCTTCTGCCTTACTGTAACTGATCGGGGTTGGGGGATCATCATGCACCTGAACACGTGGGGCCAGCAGTCCGGATTGTGGCTTCCCATCTCCAGGCCTACACTGAGGATGGCATCCATGCACAGGACGTGGGCGGTATGCAGCCAGACCCCCTGCAGCTTCCCGATCTGCTCCAGTTTCTGCTCTACCTTCAGTTTCACTATGCCGGAAAGACATTCATTAATGTAATGGTCCAAGACAAGGCCAGAGAAGGATAAGAGAGAAGGGATAAAAAGGAGAGAATGGGTTGCCATGCAAGAGCAAAAGGGAAACAGCAGATGTCACTTGATGGCACTGGCAGCCAGGTCCTCAATAGCACATCCCTGTGGTTCAGTGTCCAAGCTACACAGCCCTCAGCCCCTCGGATGCTGGTGAGCCCAGTTTGGCAGCCTCACAAGGTGGATGGGGTTCTTTACCCCAGCTAAAGCTGTTTGCACCCGAACCCTTCCCCACCCATGTGCTACACTGATAAGACAAAATTCCTTGTAATCTGTGAGTTCTCTGAGGTTTATTTAACATCACAGGTTCATGGTGATGATCATCTAAAATATATGTATACATATATATGCTCTGAGCCCATGATCATCAGATCATTTCATTTCCTGAGTTTACGTTTATATTTGTGATCTTCAAATAACACTTTTTAAATTGTAGATAACTAATGAGAAAGGATGCAGAGGGTAACTTAATATGTCAATTATGCAAAATGCCAAGGCAAGGCCCAATGTCAACATCCTCCATGAATAAAGGTATCAACTCATTGGAATATGGGTCCAGTGGGATATGTGAAGGATAGTCTGGAGTCTAGAAACACAGCACACTCACTTCAGAGGAGTCAAACCATATTCCTGCTGTGAGAGGCAAACTGAGTTTTAGCCAAGTGTTTTTGTCATATGGCTGTGATACTGATTTTATTTATTTGTATATAACTAGGACATCAATTCTGGTTTTATAATTTTTTAAGAACTTTAAATGTAAGGATTTTTATGTAATTTATGGTTGTGCATATCAAGTATATATACTAATCATCCACTTCATTGGCTAACCGATTTTCACAAGTTAAAAATCAACTCTTTCAGGAGTTCACAAAGCTCAGGTTTTTCTCTTACAAGAACAAAGTTTTCCTGAAGCCTCTCTTGGGGATTTCCTCCATTTGATTTCCCTCTTCAGAAAACTGGCTGTTCTGCTTTTCCCTGCTAGGACCTGATGAGTCTTCAGATGGGTACTCTGTGCAGTGCCAAAGCATGTGGCCAGATGAGGACAGAAGAACGAACAGCTCGGCTAGGCAGGCCTCTGGTGTCCCACAGGACTCCTGTGAGCAGCCATGAGCACTTTCCTAGTCAGCAAGGGCCAGGATGTCTCTTATCTCTAAAGGGATCTACAGAGGCGCTCTGCAGGGTCAGCCGTGTCAAAGAGAGCCACACCTGGAATCTGGACGGATCCAGACGGGGACTTCGCGACTGGCAGCAAACATAGGCTGTGCATGCCTCAGGGATCGGGGACAGGGATCTGCTCATATGTACAGGTGTGTGCAGATGGCACAGAAGGCGCCAGGTGGATTCTGGCCCTTCAGCGGTTACCTTGGGCTATGGCGTCACTGGGTTCTTGGACTTCCTTTTCCTCTTTTTCTTCCTGGACACAGGAGGCAGCTGCCATCTGGGCAAGGGCTGAGGCGCAGTTAGCCGCAACTCCTACAGAGACAACAAACGATCGCAGCTCACTGAGTCTCTTCTCCAACCACTTACCAACAGGGCCCTTCCAGAAGACTTGGAAGGCCAAGTCTAGGCCATGCCCCAAGCACTCCTCAGGGATGCCCCTCAGGTCACGCATCAGGGGACGTCACTCCCTCTGGTACCTAGAGCACAGCTCAGCCGCGCCGCTTTCCGCAGCCCATCGAGGCTCATGCAGATGGCATCACGCTCCTTTTGGTTCTGCTCCTTGACGCCTTCAGCTCCCAGAATGAAGGCCAACCCTTTGGAGCTTCCTGCCATCCGGCCAGTCAGCGGGGTTGATAAAGTATCGATGAGGTTCTTCCAGCAGCCCACCAGAATGTAGCGAGCAAATGCCACACCTGGAATGTGAAAGGGCGGAGGCATCACTTTCCAGAGGCAGAAACAACCTGGCAGGGAGCGGCACGGGATCTCCTGACCATCCAAATAGCAAGCCTGAATTGTGAGGCATTCTGCTACCGGAAATATAATTTAATGGCTATTGGATTGCATTTTACATTAAACATTTGTGTGTTTATAAATAATGAATGTTGCGTCATCAGCAAGACGTTGCAAAGTTACTTCCATCAGGCACACTTTTTCTGACAGGATAAGACGTTAATTCATTTACATCAGCACACAAAGCTGCCACTTAATGCTTTAACTGCTGGTAACATACGTGACACATGCATATTCATAAACTCAAGACCCAAGTCATTACCTGCCACTGTGGAGTCATCAATTCTCCTGCCCTGGGTGAAAGGGGACTCGGTAGAAGCTGAGGCCATCAGCTGGCCCCCAATCGCACTGCTCTCTAAGCCATCGATGTCTGTCAAGGAAAAAGACAGGGTTTTCCCTGATTAAGAACACTCCAGTCAAAAACAAATGGCCACCGCAATATTCATTTCTTCCCAAACAAAGATCCATTGGCTCTATTATGTAGCAAGAAAATAATAATCTTTTATCAGAATATTAAAATTTTTGTTTAATCTCATAGTCCAGTTTTCTTTCATTGCTAGAACATTCTTGTTAGGCTGTTGTATATTTTTTACTTTTAAAAAAGGAAGATAAACTCTGCTATGTCTGTTGTGGAAAACCTATTGATTTAGAATACTTAGATGTCTGAATACTCCTTTTATCCAGAACAGTGACATTATTGCCAAGTTTTATACATGCAGGTTGCCCCAACCTGGATTTCTCTTTCAGAGTTTCCTCATAAGAATAAAGAAAAGAAGAATAGTATCTCTTTGGTCAGATAATCACATAATCTGATTCCAAAATACAACAATCACTTGATAATAATACCTTACAGTTTATGAAGTGTTTTCACATTTAGATTTTTCTGTCACTCTAAGTAAGTAAGCAGGATAGGTAGTATTTTTCCCATTTCACCAAAAAAAGAAATAAATATTCAAAGTAGGTAAGCTACCCAAGGCCATGGGGCCAGTAAATGAAGGAATCAGACTTAGTA
The DNA here is from genome assembly GCF_902655055.1 of Lutra lutra. Taxonomy (NCBI): domain Eukaryota; kingdom Metazoa; phylum Chordata; class Mammalia; order Carnivora; family Mustelidae; genus Lutra; species Lutra lutra. Next base: position 89,515,884 of record NC_062283.1, on the reverse strand, counting down.
TTCACGTCTTCGGATTCCCATCTGGGCCTCTTTCCATGACATCATATACTCCATCCAGCTCAATACAGGAATCTTAACTCTCCTTCATTTGAATTTTTGTTAAAACACTCATTTCTGGAATTATTTCAATGAAACACTTCTTAATATATTGGCAAGAAGAAACTGGCCTGGGACTGAGAAGCCTTAGCTCTGAATTAAGTAGCCTTGTAGCCATGGGCTAATCTGCACCCTCTGGGCCCCAAATGTCTCAGTGGAAAGGAGGGAACTGCTAGAGAAGTGATGGAATTGGGGCATAAGTACTTGAATGCAGCTAACATAGCTGAATACCAGCCGGGGAGAGCATGGGAAAAGAGGGTAGCTGAAGTTTATTCCTTGACCTTAGAACTTGACCCTCACCAACAGGATGAGCCTTCGAAATTATTTTATTATATCTTTGATTCTTATAGTAAGTCCAAGAAGACTAGAGACTTTTGGCAACACATCTCTTTGAAAGTTGCAAAGACAGCAGATCTTAAAAGTTCTGACCACAAGAAAAGAAAATTGTAACTATGTAAGGGGATTGACATTAACTAAACTTACCATGCTGATCATTTTGCAATAACACCACACACACACACACACACACACACACATGATATGTATCATCAAATCATGCTGTATACCCCAAACTAAAAAATGTTTTATGTCAATTACGCTCTCAACAAAAGTGGGGAACTGAAGCAGGGAGAAACCTCAATGGCTACTGAAGTGGGAGCAGGCCTGTTTCAATGACATTAATTTGACTTATAGTCAAATGGTCTTATGGCATTCACCGAAAATTGCCGTTTCTGGAAGTTATGAGGTTTCCTGTATGCTAGGTAAAGTACTGCTGGATTCAAGTAATACAAAGCTTATCTAAGCACTAAAATTCCGGTACTACAGAACACCTTTCCATGACATCAGGAATGGACTGTTTGTATAACATTGATAATAAGATTGCTGCTGTTGCTTTTCCCTGCATGTGACAAAAAGATCAGATGGAAGTTTCCAAGCTCCACGTTAATTGCTGCTCAAATTCATTTGCCATTTCATACCTGGAATTTGCCACAAAGAATCACAGAATTTTATTTTGCAGAATTGTATGGAAAAACCTATGTTTTTATATCGTTTTGTGTCTAGAACTCTCCCATGGAGGTAGCGACTGAGCTTACAGTTCCGTGACAAAGAGGTGGCTGATACACAGGAATGTGTGATGCATGTGGCTACTGTGAATGGCCTGTTATTTCTTCATTTTTATAACTACTGAATGGCTCCCTTTGTTAAGGTTCAGGTAAGAGAGTCACAGAGATTCATTTTGGCAGAAACTGTGGTCTTTGAAAATTAAAGCTGACATGTTTAGGATCATTACCCAAATCCCAAGGCACCTTAAGCTCTGGGAAGTACCTTAAATCCCTATTGGAGGGATTTTATTTATTTATTTATTTATTTATTTATTTTTATTTTTATTTTTTTTAAAGATTTTATTTATTTATTTGACAGAGAGAGATCACAAGCAGGCAGAGAGGCAGGTAGAGAGAGAGGAGGAAGCAGGCTCCCTGCCGAGCAAAGAGCCCGATGTGGGGCTCGATCCCAGGACCCTGAGATCATGACCTGAGCCGAAGGCAGCGGCTTAACCCACTGAGCTACCTAGGTGCCCCTATTGGAGGGATTTTACAAGGAAAGATGGAAACCGCACACTACTTATAGGATGCCTGAATAAATGTCTCACACATTTATGAAGTCCTAGATTTCAGATGGATATGAAAGCTATCATGATTAGTCAAACACAAATTAGTCACCTGTCCAGGGATCCTGATCCCTACAGTTAGGGACCTTGCCCTTGCTTCTCCCAGTTGCATCCTAGTTCTAGAACCAAGACTCCAAATGCCAGCCAATGATCAAGGCTCCGTCTGCTGTGGACAGACCACACTATGTGTCTTGACTCCCTGCCTGATTCCTAAAGAACACCTCAGCCTAAATCCCTCTTTGTTGGGTTTTATCTGTCAGTGGTCTACTCTGCTACCCTTGTAAGAGCCCCCCACAAACTGGCCGCAGGTAACATAACATTGCCTTTGGACATTGGATTTTGCCTCCTCCCTGGACTGTCCTGCCCCAGCCCGGTTGGGATCCTGCCCATGTGGCCTGCCTGGTGCAGAGCCATGCTGAGCTGGGTGTGGACACGTGACATGATAGAGGCAGGGGAGGTATCTGGCATAGGGCTGTGCCCTACATACCCTGTCACCTGGGGCCATGAGATGATAACTTGGATCAGAAACCAGTCTGGGAACTCAGCTCAAACAGAAGACGAGCCTGGATATAATATATGAAGCCTACTGATGGCCAAGGTCTTGAGCACTCCCTGGTCTATGTGACACCGTAGCTAAGCTGTGAGAAACCATGAATGACTGCTTTCTCACACACACACACACACACACACACACACTCTCAAAAAACAAAAACCCCTGCTTTGTGACCACACCCCATAGAGCTCTCTATGCTCTCATGTAAAATTTCTAATAAACTGGATTTTACAAACTCTGGACACTGAAAACAAAGATGCTGGGTAACCTCTTGGTATTATTTCAAATTCTTGTATAGTCAGGAAGGGAACAGAAGCCAAGTTTAAGATCAAGCATTTTACATTTCTGGCAAATTCGGGAGCATTAAATGATATGGGGTTATCTATTAGCACATGGGAGTTTCCAGGAATAATTCTGGGCTCTAAGCCCAGAAAGTACTTCATATCCCTAGAGAGGCCCATCGTTTTACTCTGACAGACACAGGTGCTAAGTAGTCCTTATCTAATGGGGCACAGTGAGTCCCCCAGTGTCCCATGTGAGAAACAGAACATTCCTATGAGATGAATTCATGACACTTCCCTGGAACTGTTACCAGTTGCTGGGGAGGCTCTGTGGGTGCTGTTTCGAGGCTGGCTTCTCTGAAAGGGGCTTTGGAGTGTCTGTCCCCCCTCCACACCAAGAGTCTCGGAGCTGTGTGAGGAGCCACTGACCGGTCAGCATGGTGATGAGGGGCAGGCTGTTGTCCTCCGGGCTGCCCCAGTAGCCGGCTTCTCCAAGCATGTTTCTGTCGAGCACCTGATGGTAGAGCTCCTCAATCCAGGCCTGGGAGAAAACCATCAGCACCCCGCTGGTCTGGACCTGCTTCATGAACTCTTTCTATGGAGAGGATCACATGACAAGGTGACCAGATAGGATCCCTCACAAATGAACACGCTTCCCTGCTGCCGCTTCCCTTCAGGCATCCCCTACCTGAGTCAAGGCTTCTAGAAAAAATAAAACCTTTATTGATTGGGGGCAGGTGGGGGTGTGGTTAAGGGAAGGGGAAACCAAGACGGGGAAGTTCTAAACTTCATGAAGTTCCTTTTACTTACAGTATCTTTTTAAGAAACCCCGTAGAAGGATTAGGAACGCTGCCTCTCATCTCTCCCATCTTTGATGTGTGGGGCGACTAGAGACGGTGCAGAAATATGAACAGAGCAGCTCCATCTCACTGCCCCAAGAGCAGCAGAGATGGAAAGTGTTCCCTGAAAAAGCCTATGCGGCTCAAGAACTACTGGATTTATACCCGTTACCCCTGCGGATTTATAGTTTATGCAGCAAACAAATGCAGCTCGACGGACGGAGGCTCACAAGCTGACATGAAGGCGGAGACGACCACTGGACGATCAGCTTGCACGAGGTGCTCTATTTCTGACCAGTGGGAAGTGTGGTTGTGGGTTATGAGTAGATCTGAGTACATTCTGGAAGACCATGAAGAGTGTTGGTAAAGGAGGTCTTGATTTTCAGAGAAGGGGCCCATTCCTTGCCCATCTTCTGATGTTTGAACGGTCCGTTCTGATCACCTGTTTTGGACTGCAGCTCACACATGTGTGTGTAACAGTGCCACTGGGGGGACATTCCTGGGCTGCTGGCAGGCAGCCAATTCTAGGCACTTGGGTTCTTGCTTCTCTGGAGCAAGGTGGGTAGCCGTGTGGCCCATTGCACTCTGCAAACCGCCTTGCATCCCCCTCGGCCCATCACAGCCCCCCACCCGCATTGCCCATGCCACGCTAGTGGGGAAGAGAGCACACCATGCCACTCCTCCCAGGACACTGGTGCTCGGCTCTCCAGCCACCTGTCCTCAGAGGGTTGGCACAGAGGCATCAGGCTCACCATCATGCCTGGCGCCAGGGCGGGCCGCTTCCGGTAGTAGTCGCCGTGGGAGAGTTTCAGGTTGAGCAGCAGAGCACAGTGTGCGGCCGTGTACAGGCTGTCCGCATTCATCAGCATCTGCAGGCTGAGGCTGCCGGTCCCATCGAACCCGGGGGAGTGCATCATGCCTGTGGGGCAGAGTGCAGACACCACTGGGGCTACAGACAAGGCGCCCGGCAAGGCTGGCTTATGGAGAGCCCTGACCTAATCCTTGTGACGGGAACATGCATCCTGTAGGACACTTAAGACAGCTACAGAAAGCAAGGAGCATTGTGAAGTTTCCATATATGCCCTGGCCTGCTGGGGACGGGGATGTACTCTGGAGTGAAGCGACTTGCGCAAGTTTGGATGAGCTACTCACCAGCTACTTTGGTAAAATCACTCAGACCCTCCAAGTCTCAGCCTCAACTGGTCCATCTCCTGCTCAAAGTCTCCAATGACTTCCCATCACAACAAAATAAAACCTGGACTTCCTCTCCTCTCTGTTTCTCACGCCCCAGGGCCACCAGGACCTGTGCTGCTCCTTAGACCACACCAAGACTGGGCCTGCCTCAGGACCTTTGCATTTGTTCTTGCCATTCCCCAGAATGATCTCTCAAGATCTCTGGAGGAGGTACTCCCTTCTTTCAGGTTTCTGCTCAAACATCAGCTTTACAGAGGCCTTCCCTTCCAGTTCCATCTCAGACAGCATCCCACTGCTCCCACCACTGCTGTGCTATTCTTCCTTCTCACCTTTGTTTTGCATTGTTTTCATTGCCTTGATGTCATTTATGCCACCCTGCATTGTACTAACATCTATTTATTGCCTGCTGTCACTACTATTATCTACTATTATGTAAGATCTATGAGAGGGCAGGACTTTATTAGTTTTGTTCACTACAGAGGCCCCAGTGCCTAGAAAAGTGCCTGGCATATAGAAGATCCTTAAGAAACATTGCTGGGGGGAGGGAGACAGTGGTTGGGTTATGGACATTGGGGAAGGTATGTGCTATGGTGAATACTGTGAAGTGTGTAAACCTGTCACTTCACAGACCTGTACCTCTGGGGCTAATAATAGATTATATTTTAATAAAAAAATTAAAAAATTTAAAAAAATGTGCTAAGAATGAACGAACATGTTTGTTATGAGAACTGGATGTAATAACACAGGTAAGATGCTTAGTGCAGTAACCCATTAGTACATACTTTAAAAAAAGTAATAGTGTTCCTCAATAAACAAAGCAAAATTCCCATATGACCCAGTAATTATGCTCTTTGGGTGTACAGTATGCCCCAAAGAATTAAAAGCAGGGATTTGAACAGATCCTTGTATACCAATTTCACTGCATCGTTATTCACAACTGCCAAACTATGGAGACGATTGGACTGTCCATCAGAGAGGAATGGATCGACAGAGTACAGTACACACATACCACGGAGTTCGGATCCATGCTTCACCATGGATGAACCCTGCAAACATGCTGAGTAAAATGAACCAGGCACAAAATGATGTCAATTGTATGATCCACGCAGAGGAGGCTCAGGCAAGAAGAGCCAAATGTACAGAGACATTATGAGTAGATGAGAAGTCACCAGGGGCTGGCGGAGAATCCTTTCTCTTTGGGATGATAAATAAAATTTCTGAAAGTCAGGATGACGGTAATACAACGTTGTAGATGTAGGGAGTACCATTGAATTGCACATGTAAAAATGGGAAAAGTGGAAATTTTTAAGTTTTATATATTTTTTATCCCAATTAAAATAAATAATGTAATACATCAAAACTACTGAACTGCACACTCTAAATGGGTGAATTGTATGGTATGCGAATTATATCTCAATAAATTTTATTTCAGTAACGCTCTTAAATGAGGAAACAGAGTTTTAAAAATATATGTAAAGGAATAGCTGCTGGTTCTTCCCTCATTATTTTTTCTAAACATCATTTTATGCTTAAAAGTTTTTCATTTTGAAGGGCTCCATGTGTTTTATACAAATTAACTGAAAGAAACAAAGAAACAACTCTATGTCATAGATGGGCTTTAAAGATGGGCTTGTTTGGCCAGAGAGGATTAGTGCCTTGTTCAAACTTCAGAGAATGTGGGGGACAAACATTTCTCAGGTTGGGTTCTCTTCATCTGGTCCCACATCAGCCTCAGTGCTCCTCTTGGTCCTACATACCCTCTGAGGCTTGGTTTAGAAATGTGGCCTAAACAGACCATCCGAAATAATATGCATGCAAACGACACATGTCTATATGATCTTCGTATGCTTAAAATTATCCTGTGATCAAAAAGGTACCTCTTTGGGGCACCTGCTTTCCTCTCTCTCTTGGCCTGCCTCTCTGCCTACTTGTGATCTCTCTCTCAGTCAAATAAATAAATAAAATCTTTAAAAAAAAGATACTTCTTCTATAAAATGCAAGAGTTTTCAACACTAACAGTCAAATATATTGGAAATACAAATTTGTAACTGGAATTGTTACTTATATGCTTATATCCCTGTGGATTTCTTTCTTTTTTTTTTTTTTTAAAGATAGATTTATTTATTTATTTATTTATTTGACAGACAGAGGTCACAAGTAGGCACAGAGGCAGGCAGAGACAGAGAGAAAGAGGGAAGCAGGCTCCCTGCTGAGCAGAGAGCCCGATGCGGGGCTCAATTCCAGGACCCTGGGATCATGACCTGAGCCGAAGGCAGAGGCTTTAACCCACTGAGCCACCCAGGCACCCCTCTCTGTGGATTTCTTAATGAATATGCTAACAAGAGGACATGGGCCAGAAGAAGCTTTGAAGCTGAAAAATCTTCAAGACTTTTGTTAAATTTGAAAACGGCATAAATATCCCTTAGTGGGCATTAAGTATATAGCTTATTCCCATAAAACCACTTTACTCAGTCAAATGTTAGGCATCTCCCCGGCTTTCCTTTAAGAACTTTGCAGCTGTTATAAGAAATATTTTGTTGAGGGAACTTTGTGATCATAGGTGGAGGTGCATTTATAAAAGGAAGGTTGAGAGTGAGATTTAAAAATGTCATCCTTAGGGTACCTGGGTGACTCAGCCGGTTAGGCAGCTGACTCTTGGTTTCTGCTCAGGTCACGAACTTGGTGTCCTGGGATTGGGCCTGTGTTGGCTTCACACTTAGTGGGGAGTGTGCTTGAGGATTCTGTCTCTCCCTCTCCCTTTGCCTCTATCGCCTGCATACAAGCGCTTTCTCTAAAGTAAATGAATAAACCTTAAAAAAAAATGATATCCTTGATCAGGACATGGGCAATGTGTTTCTTCCGTGATGGCCCAGAGGAATACTCCATACTCTTAAGGTCCTGGTGGGGTTAGTTCTAGTCTCCGGAGGAGATAAAGGACACATGATGGGTCTCCTTCTAGGGTAAACAGAAAGCAGATCTCAGCATTGTTGGTATTTAACTATCCGGGATCATAGATGAAAGGAATATTTGAATCTGTGAATTAGGAAAACGGCATTTGCAAATGGCTTTGATTTCAGGCTTCAGAAATAATTTCTTTTAACGTTTTAAAACCAACCAATATTTACCTTGGATATGGTTTGGAAAACCAAGCACATACTCAGATGCTGAAAGGGAAGAAGGCAGCTGATGTGTCTGCTGACACAGAGACCCAAATCACTAGCAGAGGTGTGACAATGTTCTAGAAGGGCTAGTGCATATGCGGAGTTCTGAAATGATTTGTCAGGCCTGTTAGGAGCAATCTGTTGGTACTGACCTCTCTCTCTGTAAGCAGGCTAATTTCTTACATTACAAGGAGATGGCAAATTTGAGAATAAAACAAAAGGATGTATAGTCTATCAACTTAAGGAAGACACTCATTTTCTTGCCATACCAGATAGAGTTCACTGGTGATGTTAATAATGGAAATAACAAAATAGCTACAATGTATTAAGTGCTTTCAATTTTTAGAACCAATCTCTTCTTATGCTTTATTTCATTTGACATATAAAGTCTATATTGATTGCCTTCCTTTATTTTCCCAGTAAGGAGAGTGCCTCAGAAATATTAAAGTAATTTGCCTAAAGTTATATAGCTAGAAATTGCAAAGGTATTTTGGGCCCAAACTCCAGGCTTTTTGCACAATGCCATGCTGTACTTGTTTCTAATGTTGTTAAAAGATTGTACTCTATCATGTCCCTCTCAAACAGATACTCTTATTTTAAATTCATCCTCTGATTGGGTTCATGGAAGTGTTATAAATTTGGAATGACAAACTATAGGAGATCTGACCTTTAACGCATTTTGGCTACTTGTTTTTTCCAGTTTTCTGTAACTAAAGTTCATTCTCTCCCTCTATAATTAAGATGTTCTTTACTGTCAGGAACAGAAGGCTGGGTCACTTGCTTGATTGCCTACCAGTAAAAGACTGGATACAAAATTAGCATAAGTGACCTTGAAACATCTCCTCCATTCCTTAGATAATTTTTTTTTCAAATAAACATTACTTATGTCACTTAAGAGTACTAAAATATATAAGTAAGAGTAACTGGTCCCTGCTTCTCCCAAGCCCCAATGATACCCATCCCAGCATACTTAGTTCCTTGTATGTATTGTGTGGAAATATAATTACAAATGAGATCATACTACATACACTGTACCAAGACTTGGTGTTTTCTTAGCAATACATGTTAGATATCTCTTTTTATTTTTTTTATTTTTTTATTTTTTATTTTTTTAGAGAGAGAGAGGTGTGTGAGTGATGGGAAGAACAGGGAGGGAGAAGGAATCTTAAGCAGGCTCCATTCTCTGTGCAGAGCCTGACGCAGGGCTCGATCTCATGACCCTGAGATCATGAGATGAGCCGAAATCAAGAGTCAAATGCTTAACTGACTGACCCACCCAGTTGCAGGTACCCTTAGATATCTCTTGATACTAGCACTGAAGGATCTATCTCATTCTTTTCAAATAACTATGCATATACCACTGCATGGTTGGAGTATGATTTATTTAACTAATGCTCTCTTGGTAGACATTTATGTAGTCTCAATTATGACAAAAAGCTGAAATGATGAAATGATGAAAAGCTGAAATGCCTTTTAACACTTATGCAAGGGTATCTGTGGGATAAATTCCTTAAAGTAGACTAAAGAACATATATAAAGCTTGACAGATACAGCCCAAATATCTTCCCAACAGTTTATAGCAATTTTTCTCCCTACCAATGGTACATAAGAACACTGTTGTACCTACTCAGCAATACTGGGGATTATTGACTTTCTAAACCTTTGTAACGATAGTATATGATTTTTGGTTGCATTTCTATATACTAATAACAAAGTCACAGAAAGAGAAATTAAGAAAACAATTCCGTTTGTAATTGCTCCTAAGAGAATGAAATACCCTGCAATAAACTTAAAGGAGATGAAAGACCTGTACTCTGAAACTATAAAACATTGATAAAAGAAACTAAAGATGACACAAGTAAATGGAAAGATACCCTCTGCTCATGGGTTAGAAGCTTTCATATTGATAAAATGTCCACGCTACCAAAGCAATCTACAGATTCGAAGCAATCTCCATCAAAATACCAATAGCATTTTTCACAGAGCTAGAAGAATCCCATAATTTGCGCAGAACCTCGAAAGAAACCCAAATAGCCAAAGCAATCTTTAGAAAGGTATCACACTCCCAGATTTCAATATATACTACAATGTTATATTCACCAAAACCGTGTGGTATTGGCTCATCAATAGACCTATAGATCAACAGCACAGAACAGAGATCCCAGAAATAAACCCATACTTACATAGTCAACTAATAGACAAAAAAGGAACCTCTAAGAATATACAATGAGGAAAAGACAATCTCTTCAGTAAATGGTGCTGGGAAAACTAGACAGCTAGATTCCGAATAAAACGGGATCACTTTTTTACACTAACTCCAAATGGATTAAGGACCTAAAAAAAGTGAGACATGAAACCATAAACTCCCAGAAGAAAAATAGGCAGTAATTTCTTTGACATTGGTCTTAGCAACATTTTTCTAGATATGCTTCCTCAGACAAGGGAAACAAAAGCACAAACTATTGGGACTACAACAAAATAAAAAGCTTTTACACAGCAAAGGAAACCTTCAATAAAACAAAAAGGCAACCTACTGAACAGGAGAAGATATTTGTGAATGACATATCCAATAAGGGGTGGAAATCAAAAATAGATGAAGAACTTACACAACTCAATACCGAAAAACCAAATAATCTGATTAAAAAGTGGGCAGAGGACCTGAATATATGTTTTTCCACAGAACACATACAGACGGCAAATAGATACACAAAAAGATGCCACACATTGATAATCATCAGGGGAATGCAAACCCAAACCACATGAAACATGATCTTATGCCTGTCAGACTGGCTAGAATCAAAAAGACAAGAAATAACAAGTGTTGGTAAGGATGTGGAGAAGAAGGAACCCTCATGCCCCTGCTGGTACAGCTCCTGTGGAAAACGGTATGGAAGTCCCTTAAAAAATTAAAAATAGAATTATCCTATGATCTAATAAACTATTGAGTATTTACCCAAAGAAAATGATGGGGTGAAAAATACGTACCTCTATGTTTACTGCAGCATTATTTATAATAGTCAACCAAGTATGGAAGCAACCCAAGTGTCCACCCATAGAGGAATGGATAAAGAAGATGTGGCATATATATGTTTACAAACACATGCATCATGGAATATTATTCAGCTGTTAGAAGAATGAGATCCTGCCATTTGCGACAACATGGATGGACCTAGAGGGTATCATGCTAAGTGAAATAAGTCATACAGAGAAAGACAAACACCGTATGATTTCACTTACAAGTGGAATCTAAAACACAAAACAAACAAACAGAAAAACAAAAAGCAGAAACAGACTTGTAAATACAGAGAATAAACTGATGGTTGCCCAAGGGGAGGGTTGGAGAATAAGCAAAATGAGAGAAAGGAAGAGAGAGATACAGGCTTCCAGTTATGGAATGAATAAGTCACAGGAATACAAGAAACAGCACAGGGAATAGGGTCAATGGTATTAGTGTAATAGTGTTGTGTCTTGACAGAGGGTAGCCACACTCATGGTGAGCACAGGAAAATGTCTAGACCTGTTCAATCACTATGTTGTATACCTGACATTGCTGCGACATTGTGTGTCAACTCGACTTCAGTTAAAACAAAATGATTACACTATTTTACTTGGTAATGTATCTCCTTAAGTCCATGTTTCCAATTTTTAAATAACATAGCTATTTTATTTTCTGCTGATAGAAGTCATAAGAAAAAAAAATTAAGGGGTTTGGATAAAGGTACAAAGAAGAAAATGAAAATAATCTGTAATTATATCATCATGAAGTATTAACATCTGAAGTTAATTTTGAATCCTTTTTAAAATTACATTATGACCATTAACTGTACCATTAAATATCACTTGAAAACATCATTTTAAACAGCTACATAGTGTCCTAAGTGGACATAGTAGAAATCATTTAACTTTCCCCTTATTTTGGGGCATTTAGGTTATTTCTAGTATTTGTGCTATGAAATATGTATCATATACATTTTGATATAGAAATCTGCTTGAGTTTCTGGTCCCTTAGTATAAACTCCTGTGGTTCTCTCAGGAGCCAGTGAGATGATGGGCTTCCATGGCCTCTATCAGGACTTTTCTGTCAGGACTTGGAAAACTGTCCCACATTTCCTGAGCTACAGTCTGCAACTTCTTTCTTATCATGGCCAATCAACTCCAGAGGGGTTTGTGTTCTTGAAGAGAGCCTCTGATTTACCCATTCATTCATCCCTCCTCCATCCACTCCTCCCCCACCAACGCAGCAGGCACAGCGTGGTACTAGGAACAGGTCTCTGAAGCCAGACTGTGTACACACCTTGGTAGCTGTGCACCTTGTTTGACTTAGTTGACCTCTCTGTGCCTCAGTTTTCTTACCTATAAAATGAGAATAAGAATACTATCTACCCTATGGGGTTCTTATGAATTTTAAATGAGTTAATATAGATAAAAGCCTTAATCAATGCAGAGCTATGTTCCTGTTAGTTATTATTATCCTTGCAGATACATATCAAGGCTGAGAAATGACTCCAAGGAAAGACACCAAGATATTTCAGAGGCAAACTCTGGGTGGTGTATAATTATGGTTTTTTAAAATCTTTATATTATTATATTCTCCAAATTTCATATTGCACAAATGACAGGGTATCGGAGGAGGGTTTTGTTAGACTACTTATTCCCTAACCCTGCTTCCAGAATACTCCTCTTCCTCCTTTCTTAAAGCAAACGAACAACTCCACCAGCAGCAGTCATCTTGGCAAATGAGGAAACCTCAGGATGAGTATCCCGTGTTAACAAAGGTAGGGCAGGGAGACAGGAGAGTCATCACAGAGTGCCGGACAGCCTACCCCAGCCTACCTCAGACGTAATTTAGGAGAAAGAAGCTGAATCTTAAACACTTGAGTTTTTTACCAAAAGCAAACAAATCTAATTCTAACTGATAGAGGCAGGGTAGTACATTATTTATTTGAGATTTTCTTTCTGCATTTTACCTTTTGTATTCCACAGACATACTCTGGACTGTTCAAATCCCAGGGCCAAAAACTGAAGCTGGCAAGAGCATACTTGCCTTCCTGTTTCGTATCCACAAAGCCAGAGATCCTTCCAGGGACGGTGGTCATTCCCAGAAGGCAATGAGAGGAGAGAGGAAGCAGCAAGGCAGAGAAGGGAGACCCCCAAATGGGCCAGGGTTGGAGATCTGTGGCTTCCTGCTGCTGGCAGTATGGGGGGCATTGGTGGGGCCTCAGAGGAGAACATACAATGGTGCCCAGGGGCTCCCAGTCTTGCCAGAGCAGTCCTGGCACCATGCTGGCAGAGGGGTAGCAAAATCACAGGATGTCAGGGAGCCTGTGAAATGGACAGTGGGGGCTCCTTGGCCAAGTGAGGTGAGAGGCCTCCCTGTCCAGATAGATCCCACATAAGCTCCAGCTTCTGGTTTTACCCTGGGATGGGAACTTGAGGGCTAACTTCAAATGTTTGGCCACCCAGGCTGGCTGGAGGGTCTGCAGTCAGGTTTGCTTTAATTCAAAGAAAGAGATAGTTCCTGCATCACTGAGATTCATACTTGCTCTAGTATCCTTTATGAAATTTGGTACTTTATAGACATCAAATGGCTTATAAATAAGCCTCATGTGGGGTCACAGAGAATCCCGAGGTCAGAATGGAATACCCCGCATCTAAGGAACAGCGATCCCAAGGCCACATAGGTGCCCGCGCCCCTCTACTCGTTGCTGTGTGAGGCTGGTCTTGCTTCTTCATCTGGGAGGGGCCACTTCACACAGATACCACTCTGTTCTGCGCAGGATGAGGGAGGAATTTCTGCAGCTGTCACAGCTCACGTCCATTCCCGTCTCTATAAAACCTATTGCATTTGGATGTTTTCAAACTCCCCCACCGTAAAAACCTTTCATTGCTTTCAGAGGAGAGGCTCCCTTGAATCATGTGGAATTAAGGGGCTCATTTCAACTGGATGTTAATTGTCTGAGGACAGGGTCCCTGAGAAACACTGAGCTAGTCTGGTCTCAGCCGCAGAGCAGACCCTGATACAAGTCAGGGGCAAATGCTCAATGGGAGCTTTTGACAAAATAAGGTTTAAAGCTTTTGACATTGAAGGAAATAATGAGCAAAATACCTGGGTTGTCACTCAGGGAGAGTCACTTCTCATTTCCTGTTGTTACCTTTTAAATGTTGTCTTGGATAAACAAAGGCCATCTGTCTTCTCTCTCATCCCTACAGGGTACAGGTGTTTCTCTTTTACTAGTCTTTCATCTTGGAGGTGATGCTGGTGGTGGGAGGCGGGGATCGGCAGGGCCAAAGTGGACCCAGGCCAATATCTAGCAGCTTTGGCCTACCCCTAGTCAGTATGGTCAGTATGATCCATCAAACCACAGCTATGACTGAGGAGACTGACCTTATTGGTAGCGGACCACAGCGTGATGGGTCTGTAATTTGTAAAGGCAGACCAACTCCTAACTGGTAAAAATACTGTGGCGTTCATTAGAACTAAAAAGACAAATGACTAACTCGGTTATAGACAATTACTAAAAATTATATTTGGAAACAACCAAAAGACTGTGAAGTCTCTTTTCAATGTATTGATTCCTACATATAAAAATCAACGTCACAACATATTGGGTCTGATGGGACATTTTACTGACCTCTAAAATTTGAGCAGTTTGCAACATCCATGGAGCCACATTCTGGAAAAACTGAGTGAAAAAATTTACCCAAGCTCTGTTCAGCATGTACTTACTGTAAATAAGTATCGATTTGAAAGGTACAAAAACACAGCTGGTAAGATTTGCTTTAGCTTCAAATTTTACAAAAGACTTTGCTAGGATTCTGTTTCCTAATTCTTGTAGGAAATGAAGCAGGGCCTTTGACGGTCAGTCTTTACACCAGAACAACTTACTTATCTGGAATTACTTAGGGATGTTGTTGATAAATATGAAGTAATCTGAATGTCAGATCTTACCTAGGTAAAGGCTGAAATTTCTGCAGCTGAGTTGTTTTATATGGATTAGCTTCATTTTATATATGTATGTATCTGGGGGCGGGGGAGAGGGTGACGGGGAAAGAGAATCTTAAGGAGACTCCACGCTTGGTGCGGAGCCTGATGCGGGACTCGATCTCACAACCCTGAGATCATGACCTGAGTCGAATCAAGAGTTGGACACTAAACTGACTGAGCCACCCATGTGCCCCAAGATTATTTTAATTTTAAATACAAGACCCTAAAGATAATTTTTCCATTTGTTAATGATTCAAGGCCACCAGTATCATAACCAGTGGCAGTGCTACAGTCTGATATACGGCTGTTCCTTGGGATCACTGATGTTCCCCAGCCTGCCTGCCTTGGCACTGGGGAGGCTGGTCAGAGCACCTGCTGAGCTCCTCTCCCCGTGAATACTACCAGCTGAGAAGGAGCACAGGCTCAGAGGTTCTACCAAACCCCCTCAAAAGGGAAGTGAACATTCCTTCCAGTTCAAGCTTTACCCATGACTCACTTCTTCAACCCATGCCATATTCCACAGGTTAAGGGACCAAAGAACAAGCTTATGAATCTACAGTCAATACATATTTGTTGAGAGTAAGTCATGTATATCATGTATATCTTGAGGCCCCTAGTTCAGAGCACAGTGAAGCTTCTCTATAAATGCTGACTGATGAAGTGTCACTGGGTGTGTGTGTGTGTGTGTGTGTGTGACAGAGAGAGAGAGCGACAGGGAGAGAGAGAGGAGGAGACAGACACACAAAACATACTAGCAATGTTCAATAAAACAATAACAAATTTAATGATGGTAGCATAAAAGATATTAGGAGAAATAAATTTTTAGGAAGAGTATTTACATATTATCTTAGTATCTCAATGAAACATGAATTTTGCAGATCGAATACATACAAATCGAATATACTAACTTTATTTTTGTATTTAATTCCAAAAGGACAAGTATCAAGAAAAAAAATATTGGGTAGCCTTAAAAATAGGAATTTTTATGTCTTTAAAAGAATCATAGTATAGTTAGGAAAGCTGAGAAATTATATGTCTCTTTCCAATCTCTGGATAGGTTGAAAAGTCCAGGAGTATTAGTCCAGGACTGGAAGTTCATTACCTCTGCTGGTACTTACAACTTTAGATCATTCTCATATTAAAAAATGTCCTTCCTTAAATATACCAGAGTTAAAGTGTCTTTTTTGTGTCCTTTTGACAAAGGACAATCTGGTCAGTTTCTTAAAGATACTTATTAAGTAACTCTTAACAGTACAGCAGTGAGCTCTACCAAGATCCAGTAAATGGGCTAGGATTTTTTTTTTTGTATGTGTGTGTGATGTGCTCTTTTGTTGGAAGACTGAATATGTGTTAGACACGGTTGGAGCATGCAAGGAGTTCAAAGGACAGAGGGGAAGGTGGATGCATCACAAATAACTTGATAGATGTGGTAAGTGCAATGACAGACACATGCCCAAGCCTTACAGGTAGAAGAGCAAATGGTGATCCTGACTTTTAACAATGCAGTGTTCATTTTTAGGATTAGTCCTTTCTCTGTGAGCACAAGCCCAGCAAGTTCCAACCAGCTCGGTGGGTTGTGGTCAAGAAACCCTTGAGTGTCAGGGGAAGGCACAGGTGATTACCTAGGAGTAAGGCACTCCTAGGTTGCCATAAATGTTTGCATCCATCTTTCTGTAGTCCTGTGAGATAATTAGTCTCCACCCATTTCCTGGCACAGAGCTCCTAAAATCCTTATAATTTCCTGAGTGATATGAACTCTAGAAGGATCTCTTGTTCTAGTATTTATCTTTGACCTCATCCTGAGTCCTAAAACCCTTGTAAATGCCTAAGTGATAAGAGCACCAGGAACGCCTTTTGTTTTAAGGAGGTGACTCTGGGTGGGCTGTTGGTTGGGGACTGATCACCAGAAAGCCCCCCACAATGATCAGATGCTGGGATATCCCACACTGCAAGTTCGGGGGAGTCAGCCTACAGCTGATTCAAACCCTCATTTAAAATAGTTGACATACTGGTATACCCAAGTGCATGGTTTTGTGATTTTTAGACAGAGAAGTGTAGAACTACACTAAGAACTCAAGGTTTTGAGAGTCAGAGATTGTCATTTTGTTTTAGTCGGCAGCAACTTTCTAGAAGGTAGCAAGCTCTATCAACCTCAGAGTATCCCAGCCATCAGCTGCCTACAATTCCAGCCGGTGCCAATAGGTCTTACATTCCTTTGTTCTCTTCAAATATAAGAAACCAGAAGCGTGATTAAGATGTTCTGAGCACTTCAAACTACAGGCCAGATGGTAATTTCCCATTTCAGCAAAATGCCCTGAACACCCTTCCTGACTCGATAGCCAAGCCCCATCTACAAACCTGAGCAGAAGGTAGAGGCGAAGTTCTGGAGGGCCGAGTCCACCTCTTCCACGCTGGGCAGAGCCAGCAGGCGGGGAAGGAGGCTTTCCAGGGTCTGCAGGAAGAGCCTGGCGCTGTGCTGGTCCGCCTCCTGGTTCTTCAATAGTTTCAGGGACAGAGCGGCGGTCCGCAGGGACCGGTGGCCCAGGCAGTCCCGAGGGGTCTGCTCTTCATCCGCCAGCGAGCCGTTGTCCGACCCGATGTCCGACACGTCCGACCTCCCCGAGTCCTTCTCTGCCGCCATTGAGTACTGATCACAGGAATCGAATTCAGTCCGCGAAAGGTCTTGGTCATCCACGCTGAAATTGCTTTCGCTGTACCTGGAGCCGTAGGACCTCATCCTGCAGTCCACCGATAGGAAGTTAGTTATGTCGGGGAAAGCAACCGTGTGGCTTCTCTGCACCACATCTGGCTGGTCCACGGCTTCGGCCTCGGGCACCTTGCTCAGCATCTCCTTGCTCTCGGGCACGGCGGGTGACTTGAGGCTGCTCTTGTGGTGGTCCGCGTGCTCCTCGGGCGTCGTCTGGCCCAACTCGCCCTCCAGCGTGGTCTGGCCCGTGTCAGTGGTCACGCTGATGCTAATGTCAGGGCTCCTCTCATTCCCCAGCTCCCACGACGTGTGCTCCGAGGACAGGACGCGCCGCTGCCAGCGGAAGTCGGCCTCGTTGATCTCCATGGAGTCCCGGCTCCACTCGGCGCCATCCTTCAGCTCCTCCAGGCGCAGCAGCAACAGCTGGACCTGGCCTTCGCTCAAGCCCTTGCCCTGGCTGAGCTCGTCCAAGGCCCCGAGCAAGGTGCAGACGCAGGACACCGCAGCATAGCACGCTTCGATGCCGCCCTTGATGCACGCTTCCGTCATGCCATCCATGATGCTGAGGGTCCAAAGAAGAAAACAGCATGAGAAACATGCGAGAATGCTCCAAAAGAAACAAGAAGTGTCAGTCTAGTGAACAGCACAGTATTCAAGAGAGATCCTCTGATCTGTATGGAATTAAATGGTCTGGGCCAAGGAGGAAATGAAACTAACATGCCTGGGCCCACAGAGGAAAACCTTCCGGTAGAGTGGCCCACCTTGAATCACATTCTCTCTCAGTTGGCTGGTTTATTTGGATATGCACAAAAATTCCAGATGGACTTTATAATCTCCACAAGGACAGAGGACAGGCATTGAATAATCTCACTTTTGTATTATGTTCAGTTTTTCACAATGCCTATCCGATAATGAGGACATCCTCTATAAAACAAACATGTTCCTGAACAGATGCATGTGAGTACAACTATTACAAATCAGATAATATTCAGTTTTCTAGGGGAGGGCTAAAGGAACCTTATAGTACTGTGATTCAAAAAGTCTTTGCCTAAAATAACCCCAATGAATAATTGTTGTACATTTCACTTTGCATACTGGGTTTACTTTAAGCCAATATGAAAATATGGAAAGCACATGATCATAATACATTGAAATAAGATTTCTCATATGGCTTGTGGGAACATTATTAAACAATAAAATTCCACATAATGCAGATTCATAAAAGTTTCAGGGATTTTAAAACAAGGTCAAATGTATTCAGAGAAAGAGTCCTCGTCAGGCAATAATAGATGGAAAAGGGGAATGTAGCATACAGTTTGAGAAGATCCAGATGAGACTTTCTTTTAGAAATTGATCTTTTTCTAGATTCTGGTTCAGTGGAGCTGGGTCCTGCCAAGTCACAGAGACGCTGTGGGCTCCCAAGTAGCTTTAAGAAAAAGGGGGGGAAAATAAGTGTAGTGAATACCATAAAAAAGCACAAGGTTTTAAATTGTGAGCTCAAGTAAGCATGTATTTTAGAGAAAGTGAGTGATATACTCTAAGGAAAAACACAACTATTTGGAACTACAAATCTTAATAAAACTGATCTAGTATTCCTCTTGTCATGGAATACACGGGTTCCCTGCTCCCTAATTCAGGACTGGCTTAGACAAAGAAAATTCTCTAAGGGATTGTTTCAAAAAGTTCTATAGCACAGAATCATAAGGCACTTGCATCTACGCTCTTTACTGAGAATGGCCTATAATTTAACTTCTCTGTACTCTCTTTGTCTCATTTTGCTATCAAAGCTGGTTAGCTTCAAAACAGGACTGATCAAGTATACATGGAACATTCTCTGGGGTAGATCATAAGTTAGGGCACAAAACAAGTCTTAAATTTAAGATAACTGAAATCATAGCAAGCACCTTTTCTAACCACACTGGCATGAAAATAGAAATTAATTACATGAAGACAGTATCGTTACACTTTAAGGAACTGGAAAAAGAAAAAGTGAAGCCCAAACTTGATAGAAGTAAATAAAGATCACAGCAGAAATAAATGAAACAGAGACTAAGAAATAATAGAAAAGATCAATGAAACTAAGAGTTGGTTCTTGGGAAAGATAAAATGGACACACCGCTGACTAGACTCGTAAAAAAAATCCAAAAAACAAACAAAAAACCCATTAGATTTAAGTAAATAAAATCAGAAATGAAAGAGATGTTAAAACTGATACCACAGAAATACAAAAGATCATAAGAGACTCCTATAAAGGATATATGCCAACAAGTTGGACAACCCAGAAGAAATTAATACAGTTCTAGATGTATTCGACCTATGAAGACTAAATCATGACGAAAAAGAATATCCGAACTGACCAATAACCAGTATGGAGATCAAATCGGTAATCAAAAGCCTCCCAACTGGATGTGCACTGGGTGTTATAAGCAACTGATGAATCGTTGAACGTTACAAAAAAACTTACGATGTACTATATGCTGGCTAACTGAACATAATAAAAAAATTAAATTCATATATTAAAATTATTTTTTAATATGGAAAAAAACCCCTCCCAACTAACAAAAGTCCAGGACCAGATGGTTTCACCAGTGAATTCTACCAAATGATCGAAGAAGAATTAGTATCAATCCTTCTCAAAAAATAGAAAAGGAGGGAACTGTCCCAATCTCATTTTGTAAGGCTAGCTTTACCTTGACACCAAAACCTGGCAAGGATACCACAAGTAAAGAAAAGTATAGGCCAATATCCCTGAGGAACATAGATGCAAAAATCTTCAATGAAATGTGATCAAACTAAATTTAACAACATATTAAAAGGATCATATACCATAAACAACTGGTATTTATTTCAGGGATGCAAAGATGGCTCAATGTGCACAAATTAGTGGAATGATACACAACATTAACAAAATGAAGGAAAAAAATAGATTTTAATAGATGCAGAAAAAATATTTTGACAAAATTCCACAACCACTTATGACAAGAATTCTCAAAAAGGTGAACATAGAGGGAACATACCTCAACATAATAAAGCCCACATATTATAAACTCACAGCTAGCATGATATTCAACAGTAAAAAGCTGAAAGCTTTTCCTCTAAGATCAGGCACAAGACAAGGATGTCAGTCTCGCCACTTTTATTCAATATAGTATTGTCAGTCCTAGCTATAGCAATCAGGCAAGAAAAGAAATAAAAGGGATCCAAATTGGAAAGGAAGATGTAAAACTGTCACTATTCACAGATGGCATGATATTATATATAGAAAACCCTACAGACTCTATAAAAAACTGTTAGAACTAACAACTGAATTCAGTAAAGTTGCAGGACACAAAATCAACATACAAAAATCTGTTGTATTTCTATCCACAAATAAACTATCAGAAAGAGAAATGAAAAAAAATGTATTTACAAAGCATCAAAAATAATAAAATGCCCTTCCAACCCACCATCTGCCATGGAACTACCACCAAGATGTAAAGTTTCATGAAAACCCTTAAGGCTGAACTCTTGGCTATAGTAGACAGTGTAAAAGCCAAGATTCAGGATAAGGAAGGAATTCCTCATGATGAGCAGAAACTGACTTTTGCTGGCAAGCAACTGGAAGATGGATGTACTTTGTCCGACTACAGCATGCAAAAGGAGCCCACTCTTCATCTTGTGTTGAGACTTCGTGGTGGTGCTAAGAAGAAGGAAAGAAGAATAAGTCCTACACTGCTCCCAAGAAGAATAAACGAAGAGAAACGGCTGTTCTGAAATACTTTAAGGTGGATGAGAAAGGCAACATCAGTCACCTTCTTTGGGAGTGCCCTTCAGATGCGTGTGGTGCTGGAGTTTTTATGGCTAGCCACTTCGACAGATGTTATTGTGGCAAATGTGGTCTGACCTATTGCTTCAACAAACCGGAAGACAAGTAATTATATATGGGTTAATAAAAGACATGAACATTCAAGAAAAAACAATAAACTGCCTAGGAATAAATTTAATCAAGGAGATGAAAGATTGGAATACTGAAAATTGTAAGACCTTAATAAAAGAAATTGAAGATGACACAAATAAATGGAAAGATACTCTGTGCTCATGAATTGGGAGATTAGTATTGTTAAAATGTCCATACTACCCAAAGCAATCTGCACATTTAACGCAGTATCTATCAAATTTTCAATGTATTTTTCACAGAAATAGCACAAATAAACCTGAGGTTTGCATGGAACCTTAAAAGACCTGGAATAGCCAAAGTAATCGAGAAAGAAGAACAAAGCAGGAGACATCACACTCCCTGATTTAAAATTATATTATAAAGTTATAATAATTAAAACACTTATATAATAATTTATATAATAATTAAAACAGCATTTATATAATAATTAAAACAGTTTTTAGGTATTAACCTAAAAACAGACATGTAGATCAGAAAGTATAGGTTTATTTCTAGGCTCTCTAAGAATAGAGAGCCTAGAAATAAACCTGTACATATATGTCAAATTAATTTATAACAAAGGAGTAAGAATAGACACTAGGGAAAGGACAGTCCCTTCAACAAATGGTGCTTGAACAACTGGACAGTCACAAGCAAAAGTATGAAAACGGACCTCTGTCTTATACCATACACAAAAATTAACTCAAAATGGATTGACTTTAATGTAAGCCCTGAGACCATAAAACTCCTAGAAGAAAACACAGGCAATAGCTCCCGGATATGAGTCTTGGAGAGATTTCTTTAATCTTACACCAAAAACAAAAATAATCATGTGGGACTACATCAAACAACAAAGGAACCGCTGACAAAATGAAAAGGTCATCTACTGAAAGTATTTGTGAGTCATATATCTGATAAGGGGTTAATATCCAAAATACATAAAGAACTCAAGCAACTCAATAAAAAGCAAAAAAACAAATAATCTGATTTAAAAAATGGGCCAAGGATCTGAATAGACATTTTTCCAAAGAAGACATATAGATGGTCAACAGGCACATGAAAGATGTTCAGTATTAATAATCACGGGAAATGCAAATCAAAACCGCAATAAGATATCACTTCACATCTGCTAGAATAGCTATTATCAAAAGACTAGAAAAAATAAGTATTGACAAGGATGTGGAGAAAAAAGGACCACCTTGCACAGCTGATGGGAATGGAAATTGGTACAGCCACTATGGAAAACAGCATGAAGTTTCCTCAAAAATTAAAAATAGATTGCCATATGATCCATCAATTCCACTTCTGGATATTTATCTGAAGAAAATGAGAACACTAAATAAAAAAGATACATGTACCCCCATGTTCACTGCAGCATTATTTACAATAGCTAAAATATGGAAACAACCTAAGTGTGTCTCAGTGGATAAATGGATAAAGAAATACACACACACACACACACACACACACAATGGAATATTACTCATCTATAAAAAAGGATGAAATCTTGCCATTAGTGACAACACGGATGAACCTAGATGATATTATGCCAAGTGAAATAAGCCAGACAGAGAAAGACAGATGCTGTATGATTTCTCCTATAGGTGGAATCTTAAAGAAACAGACAAAAAACCAAGCTCTTAGTTACAGAAAATGGACTGGTGGTTGCTAGAAGTGAGGGGTGGGAGGATAGAAAAAAATGGATGAAGGGGGTCAAAAGGTAAAACAACTTCTAAAAATTAAAAAAAAAAGAAAAACCAAACACGTTGAGAAGCATTTCCTCTTTCTACTTTCTGGAAAAGTTCATATATTATTAGAATTACCTATTCCTTAAATGTTGGTATAAATATATATATTTAAGATTTCATTTATTTGGCAGAGAGAAACACAGCGAGAGAGGGAATGGGAGAAGGAGAAGCAGGCCTCCCACCGAGCAGGCAGCCTTGAACCCAGGACCCTGGGACCATGACCCTAGCTGAAGGCAGATGCTCAACGACTGAGCCACTCAGGCACCCCGGTATAACTAGTTTTTAAAGTTATATGGGGAGGTCAGTTTTTTTTTTTTTAATGGAAATATTTTTTATATACTGATTCAATTTCTTTAAAGATTCTAGAACTATGTAGGTTCTCAATTTCTTCTTGAGCCAAACTGTTAAAGGTTGTATTATTTCCCAGGGATTTATCTATTTTATCTAAGTTTTCAAATTTACTGGTCTCAGTGGCCTTAATACCTTCTTTAATGTTTTAATATTTATAATACCTGTAGTTACATGCATGTTTTCATTTTTATTTCCACTTGTTTTTACTTATTCTGGAATATTTTTAACTGTGTTTATTAAGAGTTTTTCAACTTCCTTAGTCTTTTCAGAGTCCTGGTACTTTTCACTTTATTGATCCACTCTATTTTCTTTTTATCACATTCCTTTCTGCTTTCATCCTTATTTTTCCTTTCTACTTTCTTTGAACTTAATCTGCTCTTTTCCCAGCTACCTAACTTGGAATATTAGAATATTAATTTTAGGTTTCCAATTTTTAAAATACAATCATTTTAAGCTATGAATACCCTCCTATGTACAGCTTTGGCTACATCCTACAAGTTTTCATGTATAGCATTTTCATGACTGTTCAGTTCTTACTAGTTTTTATTTCCATGTGGTAGAAATCTTTGCAGAGAATTTCAATTTGAAGCTAATTAATTCAGGAAAAGATTGGGCTAAGTGTATTGGAACAGACTTCCTATCACTAAGCCCATTATTTTCAAAGTAATTTATAGTCACAGGAAAAGGTATATTAACTAGAAAAAGTTCTATCTTCAGGGGCACTCTTCTTTCCCTCCCTCCTTCCACATTTCCTTTGTACCTGGAAATTGCAAATGTCTCTCTTAGAGGTATAGCAATGAAGCTTTTCTCTCCACATTTTTTTTTTTTGACATTGAAAGAGTCAAGTTTCCCTTTCTCCTCTCTTTCCTTTCCCCTCCATCTCCCTCTTTTCCTCTCTCTCCTGCCCTTGCTCTCCTCATCCCTCTCCTCCCCCCCACCCTCTCTCTAACCACCAGCCTGCCCTGCATCCAAGGGAAGGGGTCAGGCCTAAGAGCCTCCAGCTGCCCCCTCTCAGGCTAGAAAGAAAGGTGCATTTCAGAGGGATAGCTGTGGGGAATCTCACTTTCTCTTGGAATCTCATTACATTCTCGAATCTAACCTTACCAGTAATAAGTTAGATGACATATTTGAATCCTCACATTGATTTTGGGTTTATTTCTCAGTTGTTTCCAAATCGGGAAGGAAAGCAATCACGCTTCTAAAGAATCCTCAACAACCACTTGAAGAAAGGCAGGGCACGTGGAATCTGAGCTTCCTCCAGTGGGAGGGAGGGATGTGCTATCAGAGGCTGGGGTGTCACAGTCTGATAAAGATTAAGGAACTCCTGGGTACCTGTATGGCTCAGTTGGTTAAGCGTCTGCCTTTGGCTCAGGTCATGATCCCAGGGTCCTGGGATGGAGCCCTGTGTTGGGCTCCCTGCTCAGCGGGGAGTCTGTTTCTCCCTCCCCCCTGCTCATGTATGTGCTCTCTCCCTCTCTCCCTCTCTCAGATAAATAAATAAAATCTTAAAAAAAAAAAATTAAGGAACTCCTTCTGAAGCCAAACCAGGGAAAGAGGAAAGGAAGCAAGGTGAACTTTTGATTACTGTTCCTTTTTTGGGAAAGCAGAAACAGAAAAGAAAACTGTCATGAAGAACAAAATGTCCTGTCTTTGATTAATAGGCACACGGCGTGTATGGCGGGGTGACAAGTCACAAAGACAACAGGGAAATAACACACCAAGTGCTCAAACTCTGAAAGGTTGAACAAACATCCTGGGTGCGCAGTGGTTTTCCTTGTGTGCACAGATGGCACATTTTGGTTTCCAAGTTACAAGCTTCCCAGCTGACTGGTTGTCATAGTGAGTGGAGTAACTCGGCCCCCATCGGTCAGCTGTGCTCCATGGGGCAGCATGGCCTGGCCATGCTACTCATGTAAAATCATCTGGGGGAGAGCTAGACAAATCGATGAGAAAGGGGAAAACAAGCCAAATTTCCTGCGCGGTGGCCAATAAATGCTTATTGAAAATACATTTAGACACCTATGTGCCCCGTAATGCGATGTATTTACTTAGCATTCAGGCAGCAAGTGCATCTGCTGTGGGCAGCCACAAGCCCAGGACCAGTCACGTCTGGGTGGGAAAGAAAGGTTTCTGCTGTTCTCAAAACACCCTCTTTGCAGATATTCTGTCCTCAGGTTCATCTGTCATTCAGCCACAATTCCCTGAGCACTTACGCTGAGGCAAGCACTCTGCAGTGTTAGATAAGGGGGTGGGCAGGGCACACATAAGAGTAACGTGGGGCACCTGGGTGGCTCGGTGGGTTAGGCCTCTGCCTTCGGCTCGGGTCATGATCCCGGGGTCCTGGGATCGAGCCCCGCGTCGGGCTCCCTGCTCAGCGGGGAGCCTGCTTCCCTTCCTCTCTCTCTGCCTGCCTCTCTGCCTGCTTGTGATCTCTCTCTATGTCAAATAAATGAATAAAAATCTTTAAAAAAAAAAAAAAAGAGTAACGTACACACACACATACTTGAAGAGACAGGAAGTTTGTACCAAGTCATACTGGGAAATGATCAGTGGGATGGGACATAAAATTAATTGCTAAATGATGGAATTTAAAGAATTCATGGTTTAAGGAAGCAGAACTGTAAAGGAGGAGGATTTTGATAGCAGGGGCAGCTGTCCTTAGAATGTCTGGGTTCACCTGGTAGCCCGGCTACTCATAAGGACTTTGGGCAAGTAACTTCACATGGGGCCTCAGCTTCCCCATCTGGAAATCGGGCATGGTATTCTTTTCCTAAGAGGGTTTGTAAATAAACGAACATGTAGTGCCAGCTACACCTAGCACAGTGGAATCACTTCTGGACCCTGCTACAGGGCATGGGCCCTGGGGAGAAGGGAAGGGAGTCTGAATAGAAGCAGGAAAGTGGGAGCGGGACAGAACAGGGTCAGTCAGATGGAAGGGGGGGGAACCTGGGAAATGATGGGAAATGAGAATGGTGAGAGAAGGATCTGGAAACTGGGCAGAGTAATTCAGTCTTGCTGAGAGAGTCAACAGGAGCCATTAGAGCCTGAAAAATACTTAACGGTAGTGACTTATGAGCCTAAATTCAGAAAGACAAAAGGAAGAAAACAGGCAGGCGGCAGACAAGGAGCTGAGCGAGAACTGGTATACTACTCTTAGCAGGAGGTCATGAGGACCAGCTCTTTTCAGCCTCCACACATTTATTCTTTTCCTTAGGATAGCGATAAGCATGCCAAATAGTTACCTAGCACTTTATACTTACAGAGTATTTATACCAACGTTATTGCATTTTGAGCCTTTGGAATATTTCTACTGTGTAAAGATAAAAAATTGTGAGTTCAGGGTTAAATGATTTAGCTGCTACAACCTTGCTGGGGAGTGGCAGAGACAGGATCCAAACCCTGACTCTTCAACTCAGTCTCACCAAGGGGTAGGTGAGACAGCATGGAAAGGGACTCCCAGAATCATCTGCATTGCAATATCAAAGTGTGGTAATAAGTGTGTTGCAGCAAAAGATGATGGGTTTCAGGTCAGATGGACCATGGAAAGATGGACCTCTTTCTCTGTGACCTTGGGAAAATCATCTGACCCCTTGGGATCTTAGTTTCCTTGTGGGAGGGAAAATTCCTTTTCCCGGCATTATATCTCTACGAGAAGGAATATCCAGTGGAATAAAATTCTGGAGCTCTTTCCTTTCTCTCCCTTCCTTCTGATGGAGGGGGAGTCTCATCTGTCTAGTGGATTTAGAAGGAATTGAGCATGTGTAGCCAGTCCCTCCCTCTTTCTTCCCCTTGAAGATCTGCTTATTCAGACAAAGCCCATCTTGTGTCCCCAGTTATACACTCAACAAGGGTAGGGCCAGGTCCCCAAGGGAGGGCCACTGCTGTCTGGGTGGTAACAAACTAGTCTAGTCTCACTTGCCTCCAAAGCCGTATTGGGTTCACCAACCTAGGAATAGCCAGGTATTAAAGCTGACCTCTTTTGTTCTCATTGCCTGAGGCTGTGATGGGGGAAAGAAATACCATTCTTTACAGGTAAAAGTTGATATATAACATCAAAGAGCTTTTAAGAATACTAAAGATAATATATATGAAGTGCTGGGCATATAGAAGGTAAGAAAAAAAATATTATGGTGTGCTCATAGATTTCCTTAAAGAACAATGGAATCTGGGTCACTCCTTCTTTTCTAGAAATGTTGAGTTAGAACTTTCCATTGCTCATTACAGTCAAATCTTATTAAAACAACACCAAGAGGCATTTTAAATTAAGCTTTTGAGAAACCGATGAGTAGCAAATATTACTTAAAATAAATGAATCATCAACAAAGGAATTTTGTTACTCTGGGTTTGTTGTTGTTTGGGAATGGGTATGAAAAACAAAGCCAATGAACAAGTTTACAAGTACAAAAATGCCGATCACTTTTCTTTCTGGTTATTTACAAGAAAGCAGAGAAATTCTTCTTCGAAGTACCTCCTCAAAATGGTGAAAGATGGGATTTCTATTACAAGCTGGACAAGTCTACCTTCTCACAGGGGTCATGATGTTTGGGATATGAGCCCTAAGAAGGAATGCGGCAAAGGGATTCCTTTTACCAGTCAGAGATTAGCAATTTTTTTTTTTTTTTGGATAATGTACAACCTGAGCATAAAATCAGTTTGAAATCCAATGTTAGCCAAAGGGAATAAACACCGATATCTGCACAAACAGTACCTAAGGAAGAGAATGCAATCAGCCTGTGGCCCAGTCAAATGCCTGCAGCTTTAATTATCAATGACTTTGCATCAATGAGCACCGATCAACCCCTCCTCACCCAGGCTCCCAACACATGCACCCACACCCCAGCCCTAAAGATACAGCCTAAAGATTACTGGATAGCACGAGGTAGCAAGTAAGTGTTAGCAGGTGATCGGCAAACATGTTCTGAGTGCTTCCTGTAGGAAAGCCACTGTGTTCAGATACTGCCCCCCTGGCAAGCATGGTGGCCTTCTTCATGCCTCCCTACCTCTTTCATTATTTTGATGGCTTCCACCCGGTGCTGGGGTGGGGGATAAAGCAGCACACGGTGATAGAGGGACTGGAGCACGGGCTTCATGGAGTCCACCGACCCCACCAGCCGGACCAGCTCGGCCGCAATGTAATAGATGGTCCGAGCCACGGGCCCACTCAGGGCTGGCGCGGTGGACGAGCAGCCCGACCCCCGGCCGTGGTCAGAGACTCCTGGAGATGCAGAATCTGACTCAATGCCCGGGCCAGCGCTGCTGCTGTGAGCGGAGGTGATGCTTTTATCATGGATCGGATTCCCCAGGATCACGACGAGAGCAGGGCAAAGGTTTTTCCTGGGAAGACACAGGAGGAAAAAAAGGCTTTGTTAACAAGGCAAAAGGATAAGATGTGAATACAGTCCTGAGGGTAAATACCAGATGCCACAAAAATGACTAGTAAGGACGGGGTTCTTTGCTGCTCCTCTTTTGGGCGACATCTTGCCCCCATCTTCCATGTCTCTCATCACTTCTCGGTATACGAACAGAATAGCTTTTTCATAACTCAAGGCAGAATGAACTAAATAAAAATACCAAGAGGAGTGTTAAGAAACCATCTTATATAAAGAAACTGACTCAAAATGCTAAATGGCTTAGTTAGAAAGTTTCATTTTACCATAAATAACAAAATTATTTCTACTTCTAATGTGAGAAGTTAATTTAAATTTCTGACACATACACTGTCACATATCCTTCGACTTCCTCCCTGTGGAAAAGCCCAGGAACCTTGAGCAACTAGCTGGCTGCTTGGGACCCTGTCACCTGTGGGCCCTCTGGCTGTAATAGAGTGACTAGTCTTCAGGCTGAGACGGAGAATGTACCAGGCAAGGGCTAAGAATAACATTCAATAGCTCTTGCCGCCCCCCCCCCCCCCGCCCCGAGCAACTTTCTGGTGCCTTTGTATACTTTTAGGATGATCTAATAACCTAGAAAATATTCTCCTCATTCTTGAGTCGCATGAGCCCGTGGCGTCAACAAAACACAAGAGGCCCTCGTATCTAGCTTCTGTATTTTGATCCAGTGCATGTGAGCAAAGCAATTTCCCTACTTTTCCTCTAAATACTATTCACACACAGATGAGGTGACCAGTTGGGCATGGATGCCATGGGCAGGGACCCGGGTGCAGAGCTGGAAGGGGGACGAGTCCGGTCGGTGTGGGGGGCGTAGGGGGCTCACCAGATCAGGTCAGTGAAGGCTCTGTGCAGGTGCATGGAGGACGAGGAACTGCTGAGCACGGACAGGACGCACTCCAAGTACAGGAGCTGCAGCTGCTGCTGGTCACTGCGGAACAAAACCAACACACAGACACATGCACAGGAAGGCAGAATTAAAGAGGGGGCGTGTGGGGAGCACTTGGAAGAATGCCAGGCATGAGAGAAGTGCTCATTTTGGTGGGGGGCAGTTAGCATGAGGGGTTGAATTGCATCCCTGCGTGTTTCTATGTTGAGGACTGAACCCCTGGTACCTCAGAATGTGCCCTGATAGGAGACAGGGTCTCTGACACAGGCCATCAAGTTCAAGGGAGGTCCTTTGGGTGGGTCCTAACCCAATATGACTGAGGTCCATATAAAATGGAGAACACTGGGCACAGAGACACACATAGATGGAGGACAATGGAAAAGACATAAGGAGAAGATGGCCGTCTGCAAACCAAGGAGAGTGGTGTGGGACAGATCCTTCCCTGAAGCCCTGAGAAGGAGCCAGCTCTGCTCATATCCTGATCTTGGACATCCCACCTCCAAAACTGGGAGACAGTAGATGTCTGTTCTGTAAGCCACCCAGTCTAAGGAACTTTGTTATGGCAGCCCAAGCAAACTAAAACAGTTCGGGGGAGTTTTTTTTTTTTTAATTAACAGACTTCGTTTTTCAGAGGAGTTTTAGATATATAGAAAAACTGAGCATGGAATAGTTACCGTGTTCTACCTCGCCGGCATTTGCTACCATTAAAGAACCAATATGGATATATCATTATCAATTAAATTCCACAGTTTATTCCAGAAACATTCAAACTCTTAATGTGTTCAATTTAATGTGTGTCTAAACTTTTCAAAGACCACTAATCACATTATCTTTTAAATGGTGAACATTTTGGGGCACCTGGGTGGCTAAGTGGGTTAAGCCTCTGCCTTCGGCTCAGGTCCTGATCTCAGGGTCCTGGGATCGAGCCCTGTATGGGTCTCTCTGCTCAGCGGGGAGCCTGTTTCCCCCTCCCTCTGCCTACCTCTCTGCCTACTTGTGATCTCTGTCAAGTAAATAATAAAATCTTTTTAAAAAATGGTCAACACTTTACTAATTTGAATTTGAATTTGTTTTGAAGATAACATGGTTTTTCAATGGACAAATTATTTTTCTCAGAGTTATTATCATGAGATTAATCCATACAGCCAGATTAAAAAAAAAAAAAAAAGACAACTTCAGGGGATGCATGTTCTTATACCCAGGCTAATTTTTCTGTCTAATCCACCAGCAAGTATTAAATTCTAGGTGGGTGGTAAGTGACCGACAGGAATAAGGAAGAATTTGCTGTTTGAGTGCACATTTATGATATATAATAAATATAATAAATACTTCTAAGAGAATTCATTCAGGAGTCCTGTATGTTCTGAAAAAGGAGGAACTCGCTTTGAAAATCATTTTTGGTTGTATATCTTTTCTCCTAACTTAAGTAAATGCCAAAAGGAAGTTTAATACCCATAACAGTTCAAATAACTCCCAGGAGAAGGGGGTGGACACGAGAGGCAAGACCAGTGACAGGCAGACTAGAAACTTGAGACAGAAAGGAAGAAAAGTTTACATCAACCATCCCAAAGCCCCAGAGATTACACACATACCATTGCCAAACTGAGAAAGTTTGTACAGATGCAAGATGAAGGATCTCAAGACGGGGGTTGCTGCGGGCCCCTCGCTTAATGGCTATGTTAGATTTTTGGCAATAGGTCTCTGTAAAATTGACATCAAATTCTAAAACTGGTTGGCAAGCTATATCCAAGAGCAAAATCCTGCCTATGGCCTCATGATCTAAAAATAATTCTTACGTTTTTAAGGGGTTGTAGAAAAACAAGAGAAATGAATAGGAACAGAGGTAGTATGAGACCCTCCACAGAAAAAGCTTGCTGACTCATACTCTATGATGATCTCCCTTGTCCAAAGAGAACTGCACAATGATCCAAATAATGCCATTATTCTGAAGAAGGGAATTCCATGGAGCTCTTGGGTGGCTCAGTCGGTTAAACATCTGCCTTCAGCTCAGGTCATGATCCCAGGGTCCTGGGATTGAGTCCTACGTTGGGCTCTCTGCTCAGTGGGGAGCCTGCTTCTCCCTCTCCCTCTGCCTGCTGCTCCCCTACTTGTGCTCTCTTTCTCTGTCAAATACACATATACACACATATATATATATTTTTAAAGGGAATTCTGCTTATATTTGGATATACTCTTCCACACCTGCTGACGGGGGAAGAAGAGGTGGGTAAAGGCTGAGTTTCCACAAAAATTATTACCATTTACCAAGAGGAAGGTGGTGGTTGGAGGAAGAATACAAAAGGTAATACCTACTTAGCCCTTCTGGGGTCAGGAAAGGACTTCATATTTCTATACTCCTACACCCACAAGCTTCCCTATGCTTTTGTGCAAGACATCATTCCTGACCAGAAAGAGCACATTCTTCATTCTCAAGGGACTAAAGAAACAAGGAAGCAAGTAGGTAAAGCATTGTGTAAGAACGGCTGCACATGAATAATTTAACA
Source organism: Lutra lutra (assembly GCF_902655055.1). NCBI lineage: Eukaryota > Metazoa > Chordata > Mammalia > Carnivora > Mustelidae > Lutra > Lutra lutra. The sequence goes on along the minus strand of NC_062283.1, from coordinate 89,483,604 downwards.
CAAGGTTCTATGAGAGTATATGGGAGTGGCATCTAATCCTTAGAAAGATCCAGAAAGAATGTCGAAAAGAAAAGCCATCTTCGTAGAAACCTAAAGTTCAAGTAGGAGTCTTCCATGTCAGTGCTGGGGAGAGGGTGGTGGTCTGTGGTTGGAGCGGACTGTGAGGATACTATCAGGGAGTGGTGGGCCTGGGGAGGCGGCAGGGGCCAGATCAGGAAGGGATTGGGAGGACTTGCTCTGGACTTTATTCTGCAGGTAGGAAAGGGACAGGACCAAATGTACATTTTAGAACAATAATTCTGGAAGCTGTAGAAATGAACAGATTGGAGAAGGTAAAACAGAAGTGTCATAAACCAATAAGCCACATTTTGAAAAAGTTCTGAAAGGACCATCTCTGCTATAGTCTCAGGTTCGTCTTTCTGACCAATCACCAGACTTATTACTCAGCCATCAAAAAAAGAAATCTTACCATTTGCAATGATATGGATGGAACTGGAGCTTTTATGCTTATGGAACTTAGCTATTATGCTAAGTGAAATAGGTCAATCAGAGAAAGATGATTATCCTATGACTTCAGCACATGTGGATTTTAAGAAACAAAACAGAGGCTCATAGGAGAAAGGAGGGAAAAATAAAATAGGACAAAAGCAGAGAGGGAGACAAACTATAAGAGACTCTTAACTACAGGAAACAAACTGAGGGTTATAGGAGAGGAGGTGGGGTGGGGGGATGAGGTAACTGGGTGATAGGCATTAAGGAGGGCACCTGATGTAATGAGCACTGGGTGTTATATGCAACTGATGAATCCCTGAACTCTACCTCTGAAACTAATACGCTCCATGTTACTAATTGAATTTAAATAAGATATAATAAAAAATTATTAAGTGTCCCTATTCAAAAACATCTATTTTTCAAACTGGCAGTCTCACATTGCAGAACTCAAAGAATTATAGACGATAAAGATTCCCAGTTTCTGAAACTGCAAATTGACCCGCAGAAAAGCCACGAGCAGTCAAGGTTCCTCTGAGTATCTGCAGAGAACACACGCGGCAGCAATACTGCAAGCCCGAGTCATCACACCCGATGACAGAGAGGAGGCATCGCCAAGGTAACTGGCCTGGGAGTCTCCTTGGAGACCAAACACAGCAGCTTTTCTGTGGGCTGCTGCAGTCTGGAAAAACGGGTGCTCATGGCCTTGCATGAGTCACGTCACTAAAAGAGCTGTCTGAAATGTAAGCAACCTCCACACATGTGCCTTGCGAGATACACACGGGCATGTGCCCTGTGTGTGTGCAGTTCTTATTTGTCTGACTGTAGACAGACAAATATGTGGAAGGCACAGCATGGTGAGAAGCCAAGAAGCCAGCCAACCCTTTCAAAACACATGAGGAAAAATCTGCCAACATGGAGGGTTGCGAGTCCCTCGGCCATGTCTTCCGTTGGAGCATTTCATGGATGGCAGGTTGAGGAGCTGCTGGTCTCGTTCTCTGCCCATCTCTGAACTTCCTCCCAGGTTCAAGAGCCATGGAGAACGACTCTCGTGAGTGGACCAGTGCGCCCTGAAAGCTAAGGAGGCCCCATCCTGGCAAGGTCCCTGCGAAGGTAATCTGGTAGCACATCCTGGATCTCTGGAGTTCTTAGAATTTTGTTTGATGATCAATCATTTGGATCTTACCCCTTCCCCCTTGAGACAATTCAAATTTAGGTAGCAGAAGGAGAGAGGGACTTACATAATTGTGTAAGAAGTGGAATGAAATTAAACACATGATAGGAACACCTGGCCTTGCCTCATTGGTCCCAAGACTGCTTTGGTGTACACTAGTCTCTGACATTCGGCACTGGGAGGAAAGGGAAGTGGGGAGAGGCTGATAGGAGACCAATGGGCAGAGGATGAATAAATATCTTTCTAAGCCCAATTATCCTTCCCAAAACCCTTGGATTTAAAAAGCATCGTGTAACTCAACATGCCTAATATAGAGTTCTATTAATAACACATCTCCAAGGCATGTGAGTTATTCTGCGTACCTGGATGAATTTTGTGAATCCTCCCGGGAGACTGAGCGTATCATGAATACATACCCTTACAGAGTGAAATGAGGTATGTGGGCACTAATTTTTGGAAATGGTTGTTGAGGGAAGGTACTGACCATAGTGTGATTTCAGAGGAAGAAGATATTTAGAAGGTAGGAGAAATATCAAGTTTAGCTAGTAGAAATAGAGGGAATTTGGGTAGCAAATTCAGAAGAAATTGTAAAAGATGTGGAAACTTAACAAGAAGAAGAAAGAGAACCACCAGATTGAAAGTAGCCAAGAGTATGGTACCATCTGACCAGGTGGCCTTACAGGTCTCCTGTTGAAGCTAATGCTTAAGCAGGCTGTACTCCAGTGTCCTTAGCAACAGAACCCTCATCTTAGGGAAATGGAATCATGATGAGAAAGGCCATACTCAAACACAGTGAACAGTCTCCAGAGGCAAAATGATAGCTGGGGCATTGCATTGAAAAACCAAGCAAGACCATGGGAATCCTATAAAAACCATTAATCTCTATAACAACATGCCTAAAGCCATCTTTGAGTTAACGTCCAATGAGAAATCCTAGAAAACCATGTATGTGCTGCATGAATTACTTTTCCTGTTTAAAATCAATTTCCAAGTCATATGGTTCAGAAAATGTTTTCATCCTTTTTTTAGTGACTGATAGAAATCTATGCCCTTTAGTTGGTAATATGTGTATACATGCACTTGCAGTTTGTGTTTGTGCAATGTATTTTCCTAATAATCTACAAATGTCTGATGTAAGAAGTTCAATGTCCCAAACTGCATCATAAACCAGAAATAGCACTGACAATTCTAAAAGTAAACAAATAATTTTAGAATATCAAATATTTATCACATGTTAGGCACTATGCAGTTAAAAAAACTCCATTTATCCCAACTTCCTAGAAGATACCAATACTGACAATCTATAATAAGTACAACAGGTGTAACCTCAGACTGTCCCAGGTATACTAGATCATGTGGTCACTCTACAGATGGCAGTCCCTTCAGCTGATGTTAGAGACATCTAGGTTTTAAAGATCCATGAACTTGAAGCACTTATTGGACCTAGCTGAAGACAGTCTTGACCAGTAAACAATGGTATATTTTAAATCTATTATTCATAGACCTATAGATTTGTTCAGACTTACCTTGGTGGCTGATTTTCAGTTATTAATGGCATAACTACCTCGAGGTTTTTTAGTACTTAAAATCTTAGTTTTCTCTTAGTACACTGTTCAGGAAAAAAGTGTGCAATTTTTCCCCCCTTGATTGCAAGGTGATGAACATAGCCTTTATATTTTTCAAAGTTTTGATGGTCTTTGTTTTTTTCCCTCATAATGCTGAGACCTGAGGGGGTGGAGGATGGAGAAGAGGCATCTTTGACAGCTGGCGACTGCCTAGTTACTACCAGCCAGCTGGGATGTCTCCCTGGGGAACACAAACAATTTCACAGAATGTTAATATTGGATGAGGACTCTTCACAATGGCAACAGAACAAAATGAAAGCCAATCTATGAATTGGCCTGATCAGAGATTTAAAAAAAGGAATCCTGTATGACTACAAAAATGACCAAATATCACCCTCCCCTGTAAATGACTCCTGTTTCTTCTACAATGACAGCTCCTTAACTGTTCCTCCCATCAGCTAAATAAAAATGAAGATGTCCCATCCTGGGAATGCCCCTACTTTCTGACAGCACCCAATCCTCAGTTCCTTTCACCCACTCCAGATCTCCTAACTCTGGTTTGAATCCATAACAATCCCTCCTAACATCCTTTGCCTGATTACCCTTGGCTCCCCAGAGTGTACAGGCTTCTTCATTAATACAAGTTGATAAACCAAATTCTCTTAGCCTCAGGTAATCTTTGGTTATTGGGACTCAACTATCTTTTAAGTAAATTTTCTCATTTCATTCTTACAAAAACCTTAATATATTTTATATCACTAATACTATATCACATACAAATAATAATAAATAATATATTAATTATTTTACAGGATATATAAGCTTTCAGTGGTTGAGAGCTCTGCACAAAGTCAAGAGGTAGTAAGGGGCCAAACGGGTTTTACCCATCTAATGCAACAAAGATAATGTAGTTGAGCCAATAGTGATTAAAAACCAGATTATGTTTATATCTCAGGAGAAAACAAGCCAATGAGAAGCATCCCCCACCTCTGACATAACCACTGGCTTTGTCATGAGGTAGTAGAACTAGGCAGGGGTGGAAAGGAGTGAGCACTAGAAGAATCGAAACCTGGGTCATGGATACGTACAGTGAATATATAACCTATCCCAGCCAGGACACTGTCAAGAGTGAAGGAGGGTGATTACAATCATACAGAATAGGTACAACCTGGAACTGTCCTAAGGTAATCAGGTCACATGAAGACTCTACAGATGAGGTCATTGTAGTTGGTGTTAGAATCTTGAGGTTAGGATCAGAGTCTGGGTCCCAGGCCTACTGCCCTAACTCTCCATGGTCAGGGGAGATGGAGACTTGAGCAGAGTAAGGAGAAGCCAACTACACATGGCATCTGCTTTTAGACATATCCCATCTGAGGAAAAATAATGTTCTGCCCAGGGTCCAGGGGTGAGAGAAACTTGCAGGTGGGGCTTGTGGAAGAAGTGCTTTTCTTTTTCGCTTGTAGTACCTATGGATTCACTAGATCTCTTCATTGTTTAAGTGCCTAATATGAAGGGAACTTCATTTGGTCAAAATGTACAAGTGACCTAAAGGAATGATGGATACACCATAAAGAAACCATTGGGCAAAAACTCGAAAGAGTCATTCTAAGCTTAGCTTTCAAAAATCCCAAGTTTATTTAAAAAAGAAACAAGAACAAAAACAAAAAACCAACAAGTTTCTGCAACTCTTCCCACAAAGTGAGAAGCCTCACTAATGTCTCAACTAGACTATGTCTCCCAACTTATTAGTATATAGGAAATTCTATGAGTAAAAGTTTTCTGAATTACCAAATATTCTAGTTACTAGCAAATTACAGTGTCTTTCACAACTCAAAAGGCATTTCAGAATTGTATTGTGTTGTAGATTTTGTAATTAATTATATATGTAGCTGGTAGAGGCTTTTCATCTCATCTTGGAAAGTCTAGTCCTTTTATGATTTGGCTTGACTAAAGATGCATGAATTAATAAGTTAACTTACTACATGGAGAGTTGGAACAGTGGATATCATCTATATGATCTAATATTGAGGATTAAACTGGCATACAAAAAATGAGTATATAAAAGAACAATGTGTTCTTTTCAAAAATATGCATGTGAACTCACAGGCTCAGGAAATGTTAGAAGAAATATAGAAAGACCACAGAGTCTGTCCTTGCCATTAGCAGAGGTCAGTGAGAAGACTCATTTAGAGTCACACTGCTGGGATGTGCCTGGGTTACATCAACTAACTTTGTTAACTACCTCTTAGCCAACATTCTTCTCACTCAGATCCATGCTTGAGGGATTAAGTCTTCTTTGAAAGCTATTGTTTTCCCATTTCTCATGAGAAAGTTATATCCTTCAGTCATGGTATTGGTAGTGTGGGCTTGCCCAAAGTCACTGAGTAGATTTCTCAGGATTGGCAGGTGAATACCAATGGGGGTAACCATTGCCCCTATAATCTGTAATTGTAAGTGATGCTGTAGACAAAAGTTATCTCAGAAATAGACTAGTGGTGAATAAGGACACCAATGTTGAAGGCACTTACTTAATGGCGGCTTGCAGCTTCTCACACAGAACAGTGAGCACAGAGACAAGGTCATCACAGAGGGACTCAACTGTTGACCCTTCAAACAGAAGAGATTTGACAAGCATTAGACATTGGCAGAGGGCACTAGAAGCTTCCTCAACAGTCCTTCTCATCCTCTGCTTTTAATGTTTTCAGGACTGAAAAGAAGGTCTTCAGATGCTGAGCCTTTCTTAGGCCACTAAAATGATCATAGAAAATATAATTATTCATTTCTGAAGTAAAACACTTCAAAAATTAGGTTCAAAAAGAAAATGATACATTGTTTACTATTATAAATTAAACTAATTCACACGTAACAAAAGGAGAGTTCATTAATTTAAGAAACAATACAACTGACAACAATTTCCACAATATTTAGGTCGGTAGACTACAAATGTATCCCTTATTCTGACCTTTGAAATTTCTGGATCTCTTGAGCAGATTTGAGTTGTATCAAAGAGATAAAATGTGGCAGCATGGAAGAAAGATGGGCTTCTCAAATTAAGGAACCAGGGAAAGATGGCAAAATAACTTACTCCCCATTTGCACTACTTTACCTATTTTCCCAGCATCCTCTGGGCACGCAGTTGCTAACAGAGCAATGACCAAGGCCAGAAGAAATAATTTTTCCTCCAGACATGTTCATGTTCAGAAGCTAGCAACAAAACACCCACAGAAGCACTGAATGTATTGGAGAGAGGGTGAAATTTAGAATCTGGTCAGGTACTGGTCCACAACTTGCTGACCATGAGAGTTTGGGTAAGCTTCAGTTCTCCCTTTGGGGGAATGGATACAAATAATCCCAGTCTCACAGAATTGTTGGGCCCAGTGAAATAACAAGTGAAAGCGTTTGTTTTTCTAATAACAAACACCTTTAAAGATCTATACAATTGGGGCTGAGTATTTGACGAATGCAGAGATAAAAAAAAAATGAACATGAGGTCAAGAATGATGGAGAAAAAAATGGCAAGAGTGTAAGACAGAAAACGACAGTGAAGTCAGAGGAGGATGGGAAAGAGAAATAGCTAATCCTGAGAATTTATGCTCTTCCACCAAGAAACAAACCTGAGAAATGATAAGACAACAATAAGACACCACTAAAAATAAATAAAACCCATAAGTAGTCCTTAAACAAAGTTTTAGATAAAAGTCAGTGGGTCCATCCACTTTTTACTAATATATACATTTTTAAAGATAAACCTGTGGCCAAGAGGACTTGGACCTCCTCTTTGGTTTATAAAACCAAAGTGAAGGTTTTATAGAACCACAATGACCCAAGAGAGGGAAAGACAGGTGGAGCGCGTCACTGGGAGCTTCCACAGGTGGCGAGATGCTGAAGCATGTTCTGGTCGGCAGCCCAAGAAGGGAGTGAGGGGGAATGAAAAACACAAGCTCCAGCAATCTTTCAGAGATGACTTAATGCCTTTCTCATTTCTTTCCTTCATTCTGCGTCTCCTAATTGTGGCTGCTTGGCTGCATTTCTTTCCACCTTTTATTCCCCTTTTCATCCTCTCTGTAACCAACTTTCCTCTCACCTCCATCTTTTCTTATTATTAACATGCAAAGATATCAAAGAAAAGCAGATTTTCTCATATTTTTTAAATTACTGAATGAAATATGAGATAAAACATGTTTCCATTTTCTAAATTCAATGGTTTGAATTTTTCATATCTTTTCAGAAAATACTACCAAACTAAGAAACAAAACAAAAGACCCCAAAAAACAAAAGACAAACTGCTTGTCAGTTATAGGTAGACCTCTGTTTTTCCTTTTCCTCTGGGTCAGAATGAAATTCCTTACCTGGATTTCATCTGCCATCTATATTGAGCTGTTTGTCCTACTGTCAGGTTCTCTGTGAGATTCATTTTTTTTCATATTAAAAAAATGGCATTTCACCAACTTATTATGGTACAGTAGCTCTACGCCAATCAGGTTTCCACAACCCTCTATCCAATTCTCATTTTAACAATTAATAAACCTTACTTCACGGAAAACAAAACAAAGCAAAAACAAAACAATGACAACAACAACAACAAAAACAAAGCCACAAAAAAACCCTAGCCTCCAACAGGGAGGTATATGAAAAGTTACTCTCCTTCACAGAGTTGGAACAGAAATAGGTGTAGGGCCAGAGTACAGGGCCAGAAGGAAGGTTAGGGAACAGCTGATGAAGTACTAGCTGGTAAAGCAAAGCTAAGCAGAACCTCCGGAGAGCTCCCTGAGAGCCCCACTCACCTCTATATCCCCAGTGCCAAGCACGTAGTAGGCATTCTTAGACTCGCTTTTTAAACTGAACTAGCAAAAATCAAATGCAATACCTTGATTCCTGAATTCCTGTGGGACATCCGGGTTTTCAATTATCTAGCAAGGGAAACACACACAGGACAATTAGGAGATTCAGGCACAAAAATTCCTGACTCCTACACCATGGAAAATCCTAGGGAACAAATGTCATTCTGAGTGCTCTGGGCTCAACGAACTATCCTAAGTGGCCCTTCCAGGTCTTGATAGCATTTCATTACTCATGGTATTTGGGAGAAGCCTCTGATGTCTGGAACTGAGTTCATCAGTTCCTAAAATAATTCATTCCAGACTCCACAATCTTCATAAGGTTTAAGCCCTTTGCTCACTATATGTATGATTCCAGGGCACTGAGCTAGGGCCTGGAGCTGTCCCTAAGGAAACAGGTGAGTTACCTTTGCACAGACGGCTTGTTCCAAGGTCACAGCCTATACTTGAGTTGGCACCTACTGAATACAGACTCTTAGTAATGAGAAGGATTAAAATAGAGGTCTGTAGAAAGGTTCTTCAGTCTTCCTACCTCTGAGCACTGGGAGAGAAAAGGGTATTTTCCAGCTGATCAACTGCCAGACGTAGAAATTCTCCCAGGGCACTGTTTTGTCTTTTAAACTTGTTACAAGAACATATTTTTACTTTTCTTTGTTCATCAATTTGCAAGCTCAGCGGCTTTCATAGCATTCATGGTGAAAGGCTATGTCAATATCAACAGCTCAGCAGTGGCTAAATAGAGAGTGTAGAATAACATTTTCTGGAGAAAATACATCTGAATCATCTTTAAAGGACAGGAGAAGCACTACCACCTACATCCTAGTATTTACACGTGGCATTTTTGCTTTTTGAAATTAGTAACTTATAATTTAACAATGGTTTTCATCACCTAAATAATTCGACAATAAAGCTTGATAGTAACTCCAAGATCCTGATGGTACAAAATCAAATTGTGTGATCTGTTCTGGGAGTAGGGATAGCTATTAAATTGAAATTACAGGTGACCCATGCACAATGTGGGGGTTGGGGGTACCAATTACCCCTAAAAAAATCTGTATGTCCCTTCTGACTCCCCTAAAACATGACTACTAAGAGCATAGTGTTCACTAGAAACCTTACCAATAACATAAACAAGTCAAGAAACACATATTTTGTATGCCGTATGTAAAATATTCTGTTTTTTTAATAAAGCAAGATAGAAAAAAGAAAGTATTAAGAAAATCATAAGAAAAAATACAGTACCATATTTACGAAGAAAATCTGTTAGTGGGCTCGTGTGGTCCAAACCCGTGTTGTTCAAGGATCAACTGTTCATTTCCTGCTAAGGGTTTTGGCATTCTAGAATCATTTTCTTTCTGTTGTATTTAAGCCTTCCTAATTCTGAGGTGGCCCATGAAGCGTTCCTGTGAGGGGTCATGGTACACACTACATATCTTCCCCAGGTAAGGCTAGGTGGGCTGTGGGCAAACACGCAGTCTCTTTTGAATGAACCTCTCCACTCCTGTAGACCACGTCCCTTTACTAGCTTTTTAAAAAATCACTGTTCTTAGCTGACAAAACTTAGGTCTCCCGCTAGTAGACATTGCATATGCTTCAAATATTAGCATCCTGAGAATTATTTTTCTGGGACATGGAAACATCTCCGGGGACTGCATGAGTAATGGAAAGGAAATGACAGGAAACACTAATTTTCCACCTAATTTGGGATCTTGCCTCAGGTTGGGTAAGTCCAGATGGTCCGTGATGAGCAGGACCAGAGGGCTTGTTAGACACATAATGCCACAAGCAAAGGAAGATAAACCTCTGAGTTTTTGAGTTTTTTTTTTTAAAGATTTTATTTTTAAGCAATCTCTACACCCAATGTGGGGCTCAAACTCATAACCCCATGATCAAGAGTCGCACACTCTGGGTTTTACCCTGACCTCTATAATGTGCCTGTTATCCTTCCTACAGAAGAGCAAGGTGAGCTAAAAGGCTGAGTCATTTCACTTAAAGCCTCATATTCTCCTCCTTAACATTTCAAAAATAAGATTAAGTTAAGGGGTACAATGGAAATCACTTTGAAACTACAAAGTTTCATTTAAATGTTTCATCTCAAAACATGGAGACACCATTAGTATTACATTATTTCATCACATTGCATTTAGCAAGGATGAACTACGAATGTATGATTAATACAAGATTTTCAATGTCTTAGGTTTACTTCTTTTAAAATGTGTTTTTAATGTTTTTTGGGTTTCTTTTCTTAGCTTGTTTGCTATTTATAATCTGAATTTCTTTTTAACTACTATTTCCACGCTATAATACTCAGAATCCTAATTTAAGTGAAGTAGTTTTTAACAAAAGGTAACCTAAGGTAATACTCTCAAGATAAAACAATTTTTTAATAGAAACTTGGGCTGTGGACATAGCAAATATAAAAATATAAAAAAACAAACAAACAAACAAAAACCAACAACCATTAAAAGAAAAAAGTGTTTGCATTTTCAGATTAGTGTTGCTTTTTCAAACCCTATCTGCTGCGGAGGCAGGAGCCCAGCGATTTAGTTCTGGCTCTTTTACTGATAAGCTCATTCATTTTAGATTTCAATTTTACCTTTCTGGGCTTCATCTTCCTCATTTGTAAAATGAGGGCTAAAAGAATTTGACTAGAAAAACCCTAAGGTTCCACTCAACTGTAAAAATTAGAAAATAATTGAGTTAAAAATTGGAAATAATTTAAGTTAAACATGAGAACTTCACTTCTATAAAGTTAACTTCTGAGATATTTCAGACCACCCCTGAGATTTCCTATTCTAGAGAATAATAAAGTGTTCATTTCAGAATACTTCTTGTAGATTTTTAAAGAATTTTAATCTGAATTATTCAGAAGCAGATAAAAAAAAATACCACATACCTATTTTAAAGAATCATCATCTCCTTCATTAACATTCCCCAAAGATAAAATATACGAGAAGCCAACGACATTTACATTTTTCTTGGGAACACTCATTTTAGACAGTCTGTTCAAGTTTAGATCAATAAGTGCCAATGGACTTTGGTGACAGAGAGAAGGCAAATCAAGCTTTACCTTGATGGTCCCAGAAGGTGAAGAAAGATCTGGAACAATCTTTTAGTTAACAAAGAGCAACAGACACCAAGCCTCAAAGCATGTAATTAATTGCTATTAATTTTGCCTAATTTTGAACTTACTTCTGGTATTTGTTAGGATAGTAACATAGTATTTTTATATAAAATTTTCAATAATGACTAAAAAATGATAGGAACCATAAGGAAAAACGACTCTCAAAACTTTAAACAGGCAAAAATATAAAGAGCTGAACTTATAGAAATGAATGTTCTTCTAAACCCAGCAAGCCTCCCCCACGGCTTCAGGAGGAGGCCGCCCTAGCAGCAGGTGGGAGAGGAGGGAGCATCGAGGGTGTGGGACACGCAGCATGCAGTTACACAGAGACGCTGGCAAGCCCGCTCACCGTGTTCTCCTGCCTTTGTCGTAACTGTAAAGTCAAGTCACTCAGCATTTGACTGAGAGTTGCCCGCACAGCCGTGTTTATACTACGTTGGTGACAGCTACATATGTATGTCTCAATGCACACCTGGTAAAGAGATAAGATAGCAACATACACGCTCTGTAGATACCAGTTCATTACCAACATGCTTTGGAATTAACCAGAGAGGACAGTAAATCCCTCTTGAACAGAAAGTCAGCCTGATTTAGGACTAATTATTGATGAGTACTATAAATCTTTAAAATCCCTGAAAATTTGTTTTTAAGCCTATAGGCAAGTAACATTTTCCTAAAGATTATCACTCTCAGAATTTACTGTTCTGAGCATCATAGGAGAATGCAAAGGAGTGATTTTTAGATATGCCAGATAATTCTATCGAGAGCAAACTCAGGTGTCTGGAAATTAATCTGGAAAAACTCCTCCCATGGTCAAACAGGAACAGAATCTACTCACTCCTATGTTATGAAGCATGGGGAAAGGGTTGTGAATCCCTTTCTCATGCACTGTAAATAGTGATCTTGGATTTATGCTCTAGCTGTGTTCTGGAAACCTGATACAAATGGACAATCGACTGGGTAACTGAGCAGCGTGGCTTAGGGTGAAAGTGTCTCTCGATGACTACGTTGCATCTGAATTGGAAAAACTATGGATGGACTTTAGAAACCTGGCAAGAAGTCACAGGTTTGGGTTTCCTGAGTGAATCTTGTCATTCTCATGTCCTCTTAGAGACTTCCGCCAGCTCTGCTCATGGAGTTGTTATGGAAATTCTGGTTCCTCCGTGGTAGAAACATGGGGGCTCCTAAGCCAAGGTGACTGCACCCACCGAGGGGGCTCTCATCTCTTGTTTCAAGGCTGACATTTGAGAGCTGCAGAGTAGCTGCTGAACGACTGCAAGGACTCCTTCCAGGGAGAGAGAAATGCCTGCCGGGGCCCTGTTTCTCTTCCCTATCTATTAAGCAGATGTCATGCCAATTGTGGCCTATGTGGGTCTTATGAGTCTGAATGTCTACTGGGACCTGAGTAGACTCCCTGATGGCTGCAAGCATGGAGAAATCTCAGTTTGGGGATTTGATGATGATGATGCTTAATGTCATGACTTTGCAGATTTTATTGCCTCTAATTCTTCTGGAAGCTATAGGGATGGTCATAACAACAAAAGCGTGCTTTAAATTTACCTGCTGCTTTCTGTCTATCAGGTGGGTCATCCTTTCCTGTTTACTAAGTATATTTAGACCCACAAAAAGAAAGAGATTTAATGTACCTTAATTATTTTTTGAGGGATAACTCTGAGATTATCTATAATCAAAATAAAGTGTTCTCACCTCAGTGACAAACTTAATTTGATGGATAAGAAGGGAGATTGAAGAGATATTAAGTGTTAACCTTCATGGCTGCTATTCCTTACACTGGAACATTCTTTCGGGCCTCACAGTCATAACTTTTCAGTAAAATTAATAATGTAAAAGTAAATATTCTCCAACAGTTAAATTTATCTATTGAATCCTTAGTAGTCCGATTGAGGATTTACAACTCATAAATTTAATTGGAAGTTGGCTTAGATTAATTTGTTTTTAGCTAAAAAAGAAAAGCAAATTCCAAAATAATTTATTTTTCAAATTGCCATTGAAGGGCACATCCGTTTTTTTTTTTTTTTTTCAGCATAACAGTATTCATTGTTTTTGTACCACACCCAGTGCTCCATGCAATCCGTGCCCTCTCTAATACCCACCACCTGGCATGTCAGTTTTAAATTCATTTTCTCAAATGATCATGGATTAGAATGTATGCAAAGGCACAAACTATACATAGGTAGAAAAAAGCTGTCTTCATCCTGGAATGCGTACACTTGGCATGTCATGAAATGATGTGTAAATGTGGGAAATACATCTAAATGAGTGTGGGGCATCACTTTGAGGCAACAAATGCCCTGGAGTGTCCTTCAGCAGAGCAGGACTACTCGTGACTCAAAATTTAACAGTTTTCTTTAAATCCCATGTTCTCCCCAGAAATCTTCATAGCTATTGATCTTTAAGATCTCTGAGCTCTGACATTAATTCAAGGGGGATTTTGAAGCTGCAGAAGCATTAAAGATGAGAAAGTAGCTATTTTGAGAGCTAAACTCATACTCAGTCTAAGCATGCTTCTTTTAAATTCGGACAGCCATAGCAGCTCTACAACCTCCCTTCAAAAATTTTATTAGTTGCTTTAGAGGCATAAAGGAAAGCACGGATGAGGAATCAGAGTTTATGTAACGCACATGGTACTGTATCCGGGCAAGAACTTCCTAAATGCCAAATGCATTTCTTTGAGTTTTAACATCACCACTTCTAGCTGCTAATCTCAGGGGTACAACACGGGGACGGACTCCTTGCATGCTTACTCGGCTTTAAAAAAAAAAAAAGGTATTAATCTGGGGCACCTGGGTGGCTCAGTCTGTTAAGCATCTGGCTGTTGATCTCCGCTCAGGTCTTGATCTCGGGGTTGTGAGTTCAAACCCCACGCTGAGCTCTGTTCTGGGTGTGTAGCCTACTTAAATAAATTTTAAAAAGGGTTAATCTAAGAAGCTCACTCTGCTTATGATGGATGTGTAAGTACTTACTATGATAAAAGGGTATCCTTTTAAATATAAAAATGACCATGTAACTGATAATATTACTATCTTTAATTCCACACAAAGAAATGCTCTATCAACTATCTTGACATTTTCTAAAAAAAAAAAAAGGTTCTCATACTTTTTACAATCATAATAAATGGGTAAGCCAGGAAGGGTCCTAGAAGGAAGGTTTTTATGACAAACCTGACCACTATACTCCAAGCCAATGCTTTTTCCCTTTGTAAATGTTTTTCTGCCTCTTCCTTAGGGTAGAGCTAAAATGAGCGCACTGAATCGGATAAGTCAAGAGAATAGCGAGTCCAAAGGCAGGCTGAGTTTCTGGGAAAAGGCTCATCAATTTCCTCTTATAGTATTTCCAGTGGCACTTCTACCTCCCCGTGCCCTTTGCTTTCGTAGTGCAGAGTTGACCCTTAAGGACCCTAATCTTGTATCTCTACCAGAGGCTTAAAGGGCCAAGTTAAATACCTTGTGAAAAGCCACAGGCCCCTGATGGCCAGGGAATGCACGAAGACACAGGGCAGTGAGGAGTTTCGTAACGGACTTTTTAGCCATTTCATGCATTTGCGGATGTCCAGCTTTATGGCATGCGAAACACAACTGAGGGCAAAACCACAGAGTTAATAAAGCAAAACAAATGCCGAAAGCAGAAGGAAAAAGAGCAAGAAAACACAAGTCTGCAAGCCATACATAAGCAACCAGAGTAAGCAGTATCCTCAAGTAAGAAGATGGATAAATAACAGTACGCGGTTAAACCCTGGGCAGAATCATTATTACTTAATACAAAGCAGCATAATAGAATGTAATTGATACTCAGCGTTGGCCAAAGTGATGACAAATTTTAAAGTAGCCGCCACAAGAGAAATCTGTTTAGCTTCGCAAAATACATATGACCTTCACTTTGTTGAACTGTGCATTTGCCTTCTCTTTCCTATCTGAATGGGGTTCCTAGCACAGCTTTGTTAAATCTGTGTATGATACTGAGTAACAAGTTCCATAGACAGATGGGATAGTGTGTTTTCAATGGGAAAATTTTTATGGAGATAAAAAATAATGTATGGTGATAAAAAATAGAAAGATCAAAGGCTGAGCTACAAGAAAGCAGAAGAAATGTCTTTTTATATAGGGAAGTTACGAAAGCTTGTTGATCACATTGGAACCATGGACGATTTTGACCATTACTACAAGTCTCAACTCTACACTGAATCATGATGACAACCTGATGGCCAAGGTGCTTCCAGGTGAACAGCTGTAACAGGCAGGAATGTGACAAAAGGCACCTCAGGAAATGGTTCCTACTGATACGCACACATACACATGTGTGCAGGTGCGCGTGCACGTGCACACACACACACACACACACACACACACATACACACCCCAACACACACAATAACTGAAGTTATTATTCCTAAGGAATATGTGTATAAGTAAGCCAGACCCCCAAGCTGGGTCGGGAAATGTGTTCATTTTCCTTTTGGAAATTTTTCAAGCGCCCAAGCATACATGGACACCTCTGACTGTGACTTCCCTTTTTCTCCTCCATATTCCTCTTGGCTTAAGCTGGCATATTAAAATGGCTTAAGGCACCTCAACCCTTTAATTCCTGCACCGGGGTCCTCAGAAGGTCTACTGAACTCTAGCCTTGCCCTATGAACTAGCCCAAATGAAGTAGAGAGGATCTCTGAACCGCTCTGTGTGTCTTCTAACTCCATGCAAGTTCTTCAAGAACTGTGTAAGTCAGACGTTACAGGGAAGTGGGGAAAATCTTTGCAAAAGGACTCGTTTGCTCAAAGCCCATCCAGCAGCAAATAAGCAGAGAATAGACACTTCCAAGGAGTCAAATCAGAGTCAGTAAAGACACAGGCCCGGAAGGAAGAAAAGAAAGGGTTTCCGGAAGGGAAAATGGAGATGCTCCTCCTTAGAACAGGATTTCCTTACTTCAGTGGCCTCAGCCAATTTGATACAACAGTCTGGGCTCCCTTGACCAGTTTTCTTGGGAGGAGGTGGGGTTACTCCTCCCAGTTTTAGGTAGAACATAACAAACAAGATGCTTCCAAGAAAAACTGACCGGGTCTCCTGTGTACTTTTCCTCTGGATTTTATCTGTGGACTAATCTGCTCCTTAACTGTAGAATATTTAATTTGCTGTATGTCTCAGGAATAATGCTACTACATCAAACTAAAAGAACCAAAACGTATCACTGAACATTCAGGAGTTAGAAGTCAGCCCAATTAAAAAAAAATACTTTAGTGACAACTAGAATCATTAAATCGGTATCTCTGGTAGCAGGTCTTCAGCCTTAATGGTTTTGAACTCCCGCGGGGTAACAAGGGACACTAAACGAAACTATAAACATATAAACATCAGGTCATGTGATGCTAGCATAAAGCTCAGAGAAGATAAACTGAGTATCGATGCATAAAGATACCCAAGAAGGTGGCACATGCCTGCCAGTCACTTGGATCTATGGTCACAAAAAAAGTAAAATTCTTCAGTACTATGGTTCCCATGTGAGAACACCACACAGCTGCTTTCTAACTAAGCACTGTGGTGAAGATCCAAGGTGGATGAGATGCCTACGAATGTCAGTTGGTTGCCAATATTATTATGGCAAGATTCTACCAACATTTTCTAAGACTAATAGTAGCGAGGAAGCAACATAATACAGTGGTTAACAGACCATATTTGAAATATAAAAAGTCTGAATTTGAATGTCTAGCTGTAGAAACTTGGATAGCAAATTATTCTCACTTTTCGTGGGATTCTTTATCTCCCTTGGTTGGGGTAAAGATGAGAGGAGAATGTACAGAAAACACAACTTATTGACACACACTAGCGACTCAGTAGCTAGTAGCTACCGTTATTAGCTGGTTATTGTTATTAACCAGTGTTTGGCAGTTGAGGGATGGATGGACAGATGGAGTGAAAGAGGGAGGACCCTGAAACTAAGAACCTTAAACAAAGAATGGTCTTTGAGACACTTTGCTTGGGCTTGATAGGATAAAATACTGGAAGTTTCCCACGAGTCAGTAAGATTGAACCAGCAAATACACATTTATAAACAAGGCTTTCTCACTTTGAAAAATCCCTCAGAGAAACCTTGAGCAGGCTTGAGAATACACCCTGAAACTTTCCAAAGGAACAACATTAACCATTTTCAAATTCGTTCCACAGAGCTTCTGGCTATGGCTTCTCTTCTTTCTTTACTCAAAGACTTTGGCAATTTTTACTCCCACGGCTTCTTCCAATATTAAGTTACTACCTCTGGAAAACTCAACAGCAGATCTGCTCATTTGGGCATCATGCTAAGAGAAATCTTGGTCTAGCTTTCAACCAATGGCAAGAAGGATTATGTATCCATAGGGAGTTTTTAATTTCTAATTATTCATGAAATTGTACAGAAAACCCATATTGCATATTTCATAATTACCCATTTCTAAATTTGATATGTCTTATTCTTCCTGTATCATGAAAAACTGTGATCTGAAAAACTTTCATTATTACAGTTTAATTAAGCAAGTTAATGTGAGACATACAAATGAAAGTTTATTTACATTTTGAGTGCTTAATGATCCTTTTACTGTTTCAACAGTGCCTTGGGGGAAATGGCCTCATTCTTCATAGTTAAGTACACATGCCTATTTCCTGATCAACAGGTTTCAGGGTAAACACTGTTCTTGAGTAAAAGTCACCCTTGCAGCAGGGTAAGAAAGAAGAGGATGTCTGGATTTTTTCTCAAAATTTCCACAGGAGTTTTATTTTTTTTTTATTATTATTTTTTAAAGATTTTATTTATTTATTTGACAGAGAGAAATCACAAGTAGGCAGAGAGGCAGGCAGAGAGAGAGGAGGAAGCAGGCTCCCTGCTGAGCAGAAAGCCCGATGTGGGGCTCGAACCCAGGACCTGGGATCATGACCTGAGCCGAAGGCAGCGGCTTAACCCACTGAGCCACCCAGGCGCCCCTCCACAGGAGTTTTAAATGGTTTAAATGTTTTTTTTTTTTAATAAATTGTTTCCCAAATTAATAGCAAAAGTGAAAATACAACATTCTTTTTTCATTAAGTTAAAGGCTTATTTTTATGAAAAGTTCAGATACAACTAAGAAAGCTTCCAGGAGCTAACTGGTGGTTTTAGGCTGAGATGTCCTGCTTTTGAAACCACGATGCAGATTTTCAAAGGCTAAATGAGCAGGTGAGAAGCACCTGAGAACCTACAAAATCACTGCACTGAAGTCTACAGAGTGCTATTCTTTTTTTGAGGCTGTATAATTTTCTTACATAGTTAATTCTTTCTGTTGATGCAAAATCATTTCTTAAGTGACTACTGCGGTGGGAATTGAAAGGTTCTGAGCTGTTTTGCAAATCTGAGGAACGATACAGGCCAGTAAGGAAAGTGTTTCTTCCTCTCTTGCAGAACTAATGCAAACCACGATTTCAGATGGTCCTACTATTTTTCTGTCTTAAATTATCTATATATGAGTCATCTAATAATTTAGTATTTATAACTATGGATCCATATGCTTATAAATTGTTGCTGTGCTTTTCATATAAATAGATCTGCTCAGCCTGTGCCAGATTACAGAATTACAGAGTGAGGTGGGGGCATTCACCTCCCCACTTTTTAAAGGCTGACAGTGGGCCTTATGGTGAAAATCCATGCCTTCAGAATCACCTGGGAAGTGTTAGTAAAAATAAGATGTGTCCCACTGAGGAACAGCGGGACACCCTGTAGCAGATTTGACCTTTAAAGCATAAGAAATACACTTGATATATATCAAGCACTGACAAATGGGAAGGGGAAAGTGTGGAGGTGATCTGGCAGGAGATAAAGGGTGGGAGGGATAGGAGAATCAAAACCTTGTACTTATCAAGGGATCACAGTCAAGGGGATGCTCCTGCTGGTAGGATTCCATACCTGGTTGGTGAAGACAGTGCTCACCTGGGTTTTAGATCATTTAAAAGGAGGTTATACTGATATTCAGACATGGCACTTTTTCCCAAACTTGAGTAGGCCCATGAATCACAAGAGGGCTCCAACTAGAAAGCAGATTCTTACTCATGAGTCTGGGGTGGGGCCTGAGGTTCTGTGTTTCTAACAAGCTCCCAGCAGCTGCTGATGCCTCCGGTTGGTGGACCACACTCGGAGGTTTTATGGCGAAGGCTGGTGGGAGAGAAGAGTCACCATCAGGGCAGCTGTTCTCAACCTGACGTCCCCAGCACAATCACCGGGGACCTCTTGCAAAATGTGTAAGCACAGGTCCCCCCAGGAGTGAACAACTCAGATTTTCTGGGGCAACCCTACACATCTTATTTTTACTAACACTTCCCAGGTGATTCTAACATGCAGCCATTTGATGAGAACCATCAATGCGGGAGGAAGGCTCCAAAGGTTTGTGGCTGTAAGTGTCCCACACAGAACAGGGGGTTTCAGGAGTGCAAAGAGCAAAAGCCAAAACTTAGTCAAGGAACTACTGTAAACAGCCAACCTTATAGAGGAACATAAGCAAACTTTTAGAAGCCTATCCCTTGTTCTGATCTTTGATCGTTGTTAGTCAATGCTGCGTGCTATTCACTTCATCAAAAGACATATTTTCAAGATAAAAGGCAAGGCTAGTTTAACTCCAACACTGTGTCTGCACAGTATTCATCCCTGAGCACGGTTTGGGATGAAGGGGGGTGGGTAGCCTCTAGGAGGGTTCCACCATTTACAGAGGAGGTCATCAGGGCCCCCCGGGGTGAGGGGGCTTCTACAGCCAAGCTGGGTGCTGTGTGCTGCACGGTGTGAAGAGCAGAAGCCCAGTCAGACCTGCTGGTCTCGCCTCCCAGTTCCACCACTGCTGAGCTGTCTGACTTTTGGAATGTTGGTGCCCCTCTCTCTGTCTGTCAAAGATGGATAAGAGGATTTCCTGCTTCACAGAATTGCTGTGTGGATTTGTATGATTTCCTGTAGGCAGAGTTTTTAAACCGTGACTGGCCCAGAGTAAGTGCTAAATGAACATGAGGGACAGCTATAGAACATTATCTTTGAATTGATGTACTTGTCTCTCGCCATAACCAGGGACATGATATGTTCTCGTGCCTCCTCAGAATTACCAGCTCTGAGAGAGAGTGGCCACTGAGGACTCAGAACTAGAGCTGATGCTTTGTAGAAATAGGTGGGGCGGTGGGCAGGCCTGATAAATGGCCACTATTCTTCTCTGAGGGAGGTACACACTCCAGGGTGTGTCTGTTGTTGGCTCTGAGATCAGGGCAGCTGGAGACGGAAGCCCTGGGTCTAGCATCTGTGGGGCTCATTATGCTTGGGGTCACTCTTCCTCTCTCAGCAGACTGGGTTGGAAATGTCCTTCCCATGGACTGGACTGACAGAGGAGCGGGATTCTTACTCTCCTGAACACGAGATCTATGCCAGGTCTGTACTAGCACAGAGGAGCAATTCTGCATGCTGCCATTCGTTAAGGCACTTCGAAATGATGACTCTTGAGGTGCCTCGGTGGCTCAGTCATTAAGCATCTGCCATCGGTTCAGGTCATGATCCCAGGGTCATGGGATTGAGCCCCGCATCAGGCTCCTTGCTCAGTGGGGAGTCTACTTCTCTCTCTCCCACTGTCAAAGTCAAATAAGTAAATAAAATCTTTAAAAAGAAATGGTGACTCTCACGGCCATGACAATGCAGTCTCCACAGCCCTGTTCTGTCCAGGGACCAGAGCAAGGTGGCAGATGGAGGGAGGCTTGGGAGACCTGGCCGACTAAACCGTGTCCCGCTGTGAACAGGGAGGTGGAAGGGCCTGCCTGTGGGCCTGCAGGAGAGGCAGAGCTTAAAACATCATGTGGGGGCCTGCACCCTAATGGGATACCCCCACCACCCAATACATGATATGGACTGTTCATTTTCAAGATCTTCACTGAGTCCTTCCAAATTCCAGAGAATATGGTCTCAAGCCTTTATCATAAACTCTGAAGTCCACACGAGCATGAACAACACATTTTTCTGTGATGGTGTGACCCTGGCTTCACGACCTTCATACAGTTGTCCTGCTAGGGACTCTTCCCCAACTAAAGGATCGCAGAGGGCCAGAGCAGGACACGGAGAGCTAGTGAGCTAGTTAACGCTCCCACAGGAAGCCGCCTGATCGATGCCCCATCCTTTCAGGGTCCTGGCCAGATCAGCACTGCCCAGCGGACCGTGGACGTCATCATCCAGTGCAGCTCCTGACAGCAGCGGCGTGAACTTACTGCGAGGCTGGGTCTGCCCCAACAGCTTTGCACGTGGATTCTCTCCCCCTTGTCCAAATGGCACAAGCACACAGCTAACACTACCTTCACAGAAAACAAACGCAGGGCTGGGGAGGTAGCCAAGGCAACACAGCAGGTGGGCAGGAGGTGGGAGCGCTGGGGTTTACATCCAAACAGTGCTCCTCCAGAGCCCAGAGCTCCACTTCTCCCTTCCTGCCACCGCCACTGCTAAGCTGGAAGGCCTCTGTCTCTATATTGCTTTGGGGTGGAGAGTTTATATTTCTTTTCCAAAAAACCAAAAAAAGCTTTGTTTTTCCTTTGTAGGTTTTGGTAGAGACCACTGTGTTTTGATGCTTTATTCTATCTAGAAAGGCCTGTGGAGTCTCTACTCTGCGTTCTAACTACCTGCCGTAAACAGCCTGAGCTTGGGCACGTCATGGCAGTGTGTCCACTGCTCAGGAATGACGTCTTGATCAGATTCACATTCAAACACTGGTTCCTGGGAGGATGGTAAAGGCAGCCTTCTCCTCCTCTGGAAGGAGAAGGGAAACCCTAGTAGCTCTCTCTCCCCTCTTGAAGGTCCTGAAACAACCTGTGCCCCATTCCCCACCCACCAAGCTCCATCAGCTGGGATGTGGGGGGTGAGGACTGGCTAGGCAGGAACAGCTGCTTTCCCTTCTCACCCTTCACATGGCAAAGGGCTAACAGGCCACTTAGATGCCAATTTGTTTTCTTGCTCTAATTAGAAACTACATTTGTCATTTAAAAAGCGAACTGACACGGTGTACTGAAAATAGTCCAAATCACCCAGAGCGGAGGCTGGTAATTGCCAGGGGCTGAGGGGAGGGGAGGGTAGAGAGTTACTCTTCAATGGGTCTAAAGTTTTAGTTACACAAGATGAGTAAGTTCTAGACATCTGCTGAGCGACATGGTGCCTGTAGTTAACATTACCGCATTGTACACTTAGAAATGTGTTAAGATAGATTTTGTGTTAAGTGTTCTTACCACACTCACAATAAAAAAAGAGAACCTGCAAATAATAGGAATACTCACAGGTGTCCCTTAAAAATCGCCTGAAAAAAATTACTGATAGATATTGTTTCTTTACCTATACGGAGTAAAACATAAATAGGTTAAATAAAGGTGTTCTTTCTACCTATATAAATACACATTTGGGAATTTACATTGTAGTTAGAAGTCAGCTAATCATTTCTTGTTTTTTTGATAGACACATAAAAATGTTCAATGTACTCAAAAATAATTTTCTCTTACTCTTCACTCTTTAAGGCACACGATACCATAAAAGGCACAAGTAGAGGACAACAGAAATACTACTCGTGATAAGGTTGACTATGTGAGTTGATGGATATTTTAATTAGTTTCACTGTGGTAGTTATTTCACAATATGTATGTATATCAAAACACTAAGTTGTAGACTTAAAATATATAGAATTTTTGTTTGTCTATTATATCTCAACAATGAGAAAAAGAGAAAAAGAAAACATGTCCAAAATGCTACATTTCTACCTGGTATACTCAAGAAATGATGATCATTACTATAAAAAAACATATATACCCATGAGTGCTGACAGTTGAGCTTTTTCTTCCTAATTTCAGAATTCAGATTATCATTGCCTCTTTGAGGTCTGCACATGTATTCCTGTCAAAACACATGAATCCTGAAGATACTCTTTTCAAGAAATGGAAGGAAAATTATTCTAAGTGTATTAAAGTATAGCTTTGGAATGCTGACGTTTCCAAAAGCCAGAGGCATCTGCCAGGCACTGGAGAAGCCAAGAATTCTGTTGGACATACTTTTGGGAGTGCTGGAAGGCGCACAGTTCCCTAGCCTGCAACACAGATGGGAAAGAGAAGGCTTTCCAATGATAGTTATAAAATGTGTTTATTGGGCTTTAGGAGACAGGCCTGGAATTTCATCAGTAAAACCTCCCTCTCACTCTCGTACCTGGTTTCTTGAAAACCATTTTTTTAAATCAAATGCTTTTCAATTATTCTTAAGAAAAATAGACTCAGAAAGCAAAAGGAGGCGCAGCGCCTAGGTACAGGAGCTTTGGGAGAACCAGTACTGTTATTTCCATTTTAAAACCTCAAATGAAGCAAACCAAAGCATGCAGAAGAGCATTATGACCAAGGGTGAAAGAGCCCCATAGCCTGCTTCCTACAGATCAATTCCTTAGTGGAAACTCCCCAAGGTAATGATCAGAGAAGGGCTCACCCTACTGCTGGGCCTCATTTCCCCTCCTCCCGGGACTTCTCCCAACCTGGGGGAGGCAGCTGTGAGCAGGCAGCCAGGGAGCACAGCACATGCTCACTGGGAGGAGGGGGCACTACTCACCTCGGCAATCTTCAGCACCGCGCTTCCGTTCAGGTCGAATGTCGGAGTGTAGGTGATGCAGAGTAAAACCTTTAGCAACCGGGAGGTGAGGGAGGAAGGGAGAGAGAAGGGGTTAGAAATTCAGAAATAAAGAGAAATGTGGGGCATGTGGGTGGCTCAGTTGTTAAGTGTCTGCCTTCAGCTCAGGTCATGATCCCAGGGTTCTAGGATGAACCCTGCATCTGGCTCCTGGCTTCCTGCTCGGCAGGAAGCCTGCTTCTCCCTCTCCTACTCCCTCTGCTTGTGTTCTGTCTCTCGCATTGTCTATGTCACATAAATAAAATCTTTTAAAAAATTAAAAAATAAACAGAAATATGATTTCACATATTATTTGTGCAGCCCTGTTTTCATGCCTCCTTTTCTTTTTGCTTTATTTTAATTTACTCAGTTATTTATTTAAAGATTTTATTTATTTGACAGAGAGTGAGCACAAGCAGAAGTGGCAGGCAGAAGGAGAGGAAGAAGCAGGCTCCTTACTGAGCAGGGAGCCCGATGCAGGATTTGATCCCAGGACTCTGGGATCATGAACTGAGTCAAAGGCAGATGCTTAACCTACTGAGCCACCCAGGCAACCCTGCTCTTTGCTTTATCTAATGTTTCTTCCCATGCTACTCACTGCTCTCTAATGAGTAGCTGCACATTGCCCAGTAAAACAGAGACTAATACTGTAAGTAAAGGGAGCTACCCTCTCCCCGCAGGGAATGGGCACTGCAAGAATGGCCAGAAAAAGCATTCCTCAGTAACTTTAGGAAGTCCGTCTGATAATAACAGGCTCAGTGCTATGCACGGTGTGTGAATTACCTAGGTTGATACTTTCAGTAAATGTGATGATTATTGTCCTTATTTCCCTGACAGGGAAATTGATGCTTAGAAAGATTAAGCCACCTAAGACCATAGAAGTAACAAGCTCTACAGCTGAGATTTGAACCCAAGGAATCGGACTCCATGCTGTGAACCACCGTGCAATCTGTCCCGTCCTCTTCCTAGACCCAGGCATCATCATACTTCTGTTCCTGTCCCCTTCCCAAATCCCCAAGGGATTAGAAATTCTTTAGCAGGCACTTTCCTCTTCCTTCCTATAACATCCCCCAAGATGCTGCCCAGCGTTTACTTGTTCATCTCAGGTGACCCTTATTCTATAAGATAGACAATGAGTTAGAGACATTTGCAAGATCTTTAATGACCACTAAAAATCTCACTTTGTATCTGTAGAGCTATCACAGAACAGATGGACAAAAGCCTGTGGCATTTTAAAAATTTTTCTAATTTTGTGGATAAGAGGCGAGACTCTCCCTGTTCCATCCTTTGACTTGAGGCACTGTGAATTTTCTCCCTGCTAGTCTGAGATATAACTGCCGGTGTCTGCTCCTTGATCTCAAACCCAACACCTGGGTCCTGCCAGCAGCTTGGCTGGTCAGTGGGGGTTGCCTGAGGAGGCTTCTTAGCTGGTTCTGCCCAATTCATGAAAGAATGCTGAAGCCTCACAAATCTACCTAATTCAGGATATACACCTAATCAGCACAGCAAAAAGTGCAATTGCCAGATGGGACAAGGAATCTCTCTTAATCCCTCAGTCTTAGTTACTGGCCAGGCCACTCTAGGAACAGCTGCTCCTCCAGGGAAAACAAATAATGTACGTGATTAAACAAGGAAAAGGGGATTTTTGCCAACTTTATAGTCATGAGCTTAGATAAGTTCATTGCAGGTCTGTCCCTCAGTCTTTTGATCCTTAAGGTGCCAGACACCCAAGAGTCAAGTCCAGATAAAAATCGTCCCATGTCAAGCAGGCTGACAGAGATTGTGGGAACAGCTGTCCTAAGTCCTCCTGGGAAAAGGCTTTCTTCTGTTTAATGAATATCTTTGGGGGTTGGGGCTTTGTAGACAAGAAGTGATGAAAACTGAGGAGAGACAGCAGTGTCACCAGGACCTAACTGGCTTGGAGGGAGGCCATGTCATCTAATGCCTCTGTATTTGGTGGTACCTTTGCCTGAAACCCTCCTGTCCTTGGCTCTTCTTGCATTTGTTCCTCATGTGACTCATTTAGTTGGCTTCTTCTAGGTCTCAGCATAAATGTAATCCCCTCAGAGAGGTGTCCTCCTCTGACAACAAAACCCTCTAACTGGTTTGTCACATCCCTTTGCTTCATGACTTAAGAGCATGTGCCAGTCCCATAAACAACTGGTTTACTTATTGATAATCTTCCCATTAGACTAAAACATCCACTGGGCACCTGAAAGACCCTCAAGGCTTTCTTATATGGTGCTGTCTTACTTTGAGTTTTTTGCTATGTCACACAGCTTCCTTTTCTTGAACTGCTACCCCCGCTGTGATTCCTGGCAGGTGAGTGGGAGGTTATGAGGGACTGATGGAGATGGTGGTCCACAGAGTTGGGAGACGGCTTTTCCATCTGGGCTCCTGGCTTTTTAAGTATTTACAATAAAGACTGGCAACTGGTAATACTTTACAAGGTGAAAATAATGGCAAATATTTGTCTAAATTGGGTACTGTTACTTCGAAGACTGGTGATCAGCTTCTGCCCTCCATTATTCTGTACATCCATACAAGGTGCACAAGAGTGGATTTGGAAAGAAGTTTTCAAAAACCAAAGCAGTTTTCTGTGACAAGAGATGCTTTCGGGCAGAAGGGGTTGGGGGAAGTGGGAGCAATACCACTGGGGACGTCTTCATGAAGGACACTGAGTCGGTGGTATTTGGTAATCAAGGTTCTCTGGAAAACAGAGAAGGGTCAACTTCCTTTCCCACAGGGAAGCCAGTCAATATAGAATGAGGCCCCCTAGCAACAGTCTGAAGGAAGCTGAGGATCCCTGGACCAAGCTAATGCTGATAGAGTTTAAAAGATCTTTGAAAAAAGGCTTTCCACACTTCATGTCTGGCCACCAATATCCAAAGACTCATGGAATTATTTGCAAAAACTAAGAACAACCAAAGAGAATGAAAGCTGCTTAAGCTCAGGTAGTTTCTGGTGTCAGAAGCATAGAAGGTTTTAAATACAGGGAGGACAGTTCTCCTGGGCCTCTATGACTCACATGGTCTATATAAAGAGCACAGTGTCTGACAAGGATGACTCAGTAGACAGAAATGACTTATCAAAAACAATCAGTGGAGAAATGGCTGATGTGCCCAATACCTAGTAAGCATTCATTCACTGGATTAAAACAAAGACTGGGTAGGACATTTGGGGGACAGCTAATGAATTCAAAGAATCTGATTTCTGTTGCACCATGAGTAGGCAGAAAGTTCAGATTCACATTCTGCACACACTGGCCTCAAGGAAAACAGGAGTGACTAAACCCTGAGGGCGAATCCATTAAAAATACATCCCTCACAGGGTCAGTAAAGCTTATTGACTAAGTCGTTGTCGTTGCTGAACAGCAGGAACTTGGGTGATTGGCAGTGTCTCATAATTCAGCTTGCTGGCATGGCCTCCACAGAGGAGCTATGAGGATAGGGAAAACATGCACAAGGTTTTCCAGGAAATGGGAAAAATCATTGCAAAGACTGAGAGAAATCCCAATCATTAAAAAAAAAACAATAATCAAATAGCTATGGTGTACAAGAAGCAACCCTTCAATTTAAAAGATGTATAGAAACTTTGGGGCACCTGGGTAGCTCAGTCAGTTAAGCATATGCCTTCAGCTCCGGTCGCAGTCTCAGGGTCCTGAGATTGAGACCCATATCAGGCTCCCTGCTCAGCCAGGAGTCTGCTTCCCCCTCTGCTCTCTCTCTCTCTCTCTCTCTCAAATGAATAAATAAAATCTCTCTAAAAAAAAAAGAGGTTTATGATCATAAATTTAAACATGTCTCCAAAGGTAAAGGAAACAAAAGCAAAAATGAACTTTTGGGACTTCATCAAAATAAAAACCTTCTGCACAACAAAGGAAACAGTCAACAAAACAAAAAGGCAGGAATGGGAGAAGATATTCGCAAATGACACTATAGACCAAGGGCTGATATCCAAGATCTATAAAGAACTTCTCAAACTCAACACCGAAAAACCAGATAATCATGTCAAAAAATGGGCAGAAAACATGAACAGACACTTCTCCAATGAAGACATACAAATGACACATGAAAAAATGTTCATCACTAGCTATCAGTGAAATTCAAATAAAAACAACACTGAGATACCCCCTTACACCAGTTAGAATTGCAAAGATCAATAAGGCAGGAAACAACAAATGTTGGAGAGGATGTGGAGAAAGGGGAACCTTCTTATATTGTTGGTGGGAATGTAAGTTGGTGTAAACACTTTGGAAAAACAGTGTGCAGATTCCTCAAAAAATAAAAAAATAGAGTTATCTTATGACCCAGCAATTGCACTACAAGGTATCTACTCCAAAGATACAAATGTAGTGAAAAGAAGGGCCATCTGTACCCCAATGTCCACAATAGCCAAAATGTGGAAAGAGCTGAGATGCCCTTCAACAGACAAACGGATAAAGAAGATATGGCCCATATATTCTATACATTTCTTTGGAGCAGCTTAGACATATTAGTTAAACCTGTGCACCCTCTCTATGCCTCATTAGATTTATAAGCTTCTTAGAGGAGTAAAGTGTGACTTTTTGATGCCCACCATGTTTCTGGCAACTTGCCAGGCCCCAGGAGGTGTGGTGTCCTGGCCCAGGCTTGCCCCTTCTGATGCATGGTCCACATGAATGATGACCCTCAGAGTTTCAGTGAGACTGTGCACCTTCGTACCTGGTCATTATTGTAAAATGTGTAGACAACGTATTAAGACAGCCCAGTCATACAGAAGAAAATTATCCTGGGAATCTGAATAGCAGAATCAGGTTGGTATTGTGTACCATCCCAAAATGGCAGATTTTGTCACCATAAAAGTAAAAGTAAGTAGTAAAAGTGTTCATAAGGTAAGAATCCTAGAGTTTCTGATGACTTGGTTAGGATGATCAGAATTCTGTAAGCCTCCTTTAGGAATGTCCAGCCACCTAGCAGGACCTCACTCTGGACAGGGAAAAAAATCATCTCTCCTAACCAGAGGCCATCTCCCATGAGACTCATGGAACATTTTTTCCTTTCTGAGACCTTCTGCTATGCTCCGCTGAGAACCTACCTTTTGCGGTCAACATAGTAAATGGTAACTTGCCTAAGATTTAGGATTCAAAGATCTCATTTCTGCCAAGGTTCCAAATGAGTCCTCTCCAGGACCATTCCTGCAAATACTGGAGTGGAGAAGTGGTTCTTGACTTTAATGGGTAGCAATTGCGTGTCTACTTTACATCTAACCATGTGCTGCATTACTCAGACTTCCATTCATGGATCCAACAAGTATTTATGGGTGTGTTATTAGGGGTCTGATCTAATGCTGGTGTTGGGCATATAGTACTGAACCAAAAAGACACCCTGATCCCTGATCTTGCAGAGCTAACATCTGCTGTTGAAGACCATCATAAAATAAGGGGTTGCAATAAATTGTGATGGGTACTATGACTGGGAAAATCACTGTACTCTGGACAAGCTCTCAAGGTCTAATTCAGAGCATACTAGCCATAATGCTACTTTCATCTTTTTGTGGACCTTTAAATTTAATACACTACAACACACACTATTAATAAATTAATCCTAGGAAAGAAGACATGGGTTCCATCAAGAAATGTGCTGATTTGGAGGAGTCAAGGCCCACTGAGGACACAGGGGTATACTAAGGAATTCTTCTTTTCCTCTTTCTTAAACTATTAAAATTATCTTACTTTACATATGAGTGCATCTTGAGGTGACTGTAGTTTCATTTTTCCAAATACCAGATGTTATTTATAAAGCAAACCAAACAAAATCCACCAGAGCTAAAAAAAAGTAGCTAAAACCTTGAGTACAGCCCACAGAAGGCCTTGTCTTTCCTGGTGCATGGAGAGGAGGAGACTCTCTTCAAATTCTTAATGCCAAGTGCATTTCAAACCCCAGCTCGGGTTCTGGCTGAAAATCTAACTTTGTTCCTTAATGCACAGTTCCTTCTGGCCTTTGCTATGTCTTAGCATGAAACTTCATAAAATTAAAAATGATTGCATAATTCCTTCTCTTTAGAAACCTTCCAGTTCTTTTTTTACTCTGTCAAATATGGCAAAAACAAGGATGGGAACTTCGGTGTTGAGCATGGGAATTCTGAGCCACCAAATGCCTTTCCATTCAGTGCAGGACATGTCCCACTTCTGCCCCTGCAGCCTTATGGGGTGTGTATCGCTGACAGTATACCTTGGCCATGAAGAGGAAACAGACTTGAAATACAAGCAACAAAGCAGACTCCTTTTTCCAGAGATGGCAGAACGTGTGCCATCAGAGTGGGGTTGCGGGTAGTCACAAAGTACATACTGAATGTCCAGGTATATTTTCTTATCTAAATGTAAAATATGGCTGCCCCAAATAAGCATTTTTCCCCTTATTTTTTTTTAAAGATTTTATTTATTTATTTGACAGACAGAGATCACAAGTAGGCAGAGAGGCAGGCAGAGAGAGAGAGAGGAGGAAGCAGGCTCCTGGCTAAGCAGAGAGCCTGATGTGGGGCTCGATCCCAGGACACTGGGATCATGACCTGAGCCGAAGGCAGAGGCTTTAACCCACTGAGCCACCCAGGTGCCCCTCCCCTTATTTTTTGATCAAAGTTGTTCAACCTCAATACTATGGACATTTTGGGTCAAATACTTCTTTTTCTGGGGGACTGTCCTGTGCATTGTAGGGTGTTAGCAGTACCCCTGGTCTCTCCCCTCCAATGACAGTGGCAATCCCAACTGTGACAACTGAAATATCTCCAGACATTGCCAAATATTCTCTGGGGGACAAAATACTCCCCAGTGGAGAACAACTGTTTTAGATCACTTATACCCTACACACCCTGTGAATATAATGGAGAACCCCTACAATATTATTACTCTTCTTCCAGAAGCCTCCAAGCTAGAATCCAGAACTTTCAGATGGCATCTGGGAAGGACCCACTGATCCTTCATTAGGTTTCAGAGACCCCAGACTGAAAGTAACAAGAAGTAGTTGATCTATGACCCAAGTCTTTATTTTGGTTCAAAGAAAATAAATGAAATTATTGTATTGCATGAACCCTCTACCCCTTAGGACTTGAACTGACTTCTCTTAGGCTGAGGTGACAGATAATTTGAGAAATCACTTTCTGGTTCAACTTGCCCACATTCTGGCAAATTGCTATTCTGAGATTTTTTTAGTCCATAGAAAATATTTTGCTAGTGTTCCTGAGTACCCAGTTTAGAAAATATTTCTAATTATTCATTGGCATATGGTTGTGTCTTTTCTGGCCTTGATTGGGTGCCTCTAGTAGTTAAGTCTGATTTTCATTCATATTTATTAATATGCCCTTAGCACCTAATTCTAGGAAATACTATAACAGTGATATCTGTAAAAAATTTCTTTGTACATATTAAATCATAATGAACTTGGCTGATTCACTTGAACAAATAAACGATTCTTATTCTTTCCTCCAAATTCTCTCCCTTGGCAAGTTCCCATAATTTCTCCCTCTAACTGGAGACTCAAAAATCTATCATTGGAGCCAACATTTTCTCCAAGTTTCCATCCCTAATTTCAACTTGTCAACATCACCAATGAGTATATGCAATTCCATGAAAATCATTCAATCTCCAACATGGTAAACAGATAATACTTCCCCCACCTCTCAAATTCCTAATTATGTAACCATTAAAATTACACTTGAAGAAGAAAAAATTACACTTGAAAGAATAAATTTAGCCATCCAGGAAATGTTTATAATCTAAAGTGAAAAGAAATAAAAGTCTATATACACAATTAATATAACTGTGAACATATACATATGATTAGAAACAAATATTCAGAAGCCAGTCATCCTTATGGGATTTACAGTGAACTTTCCTCCACTTTGGAAAGCCTCTAGTGCTAAACTCCTTGTATTTCTTTACAGGACCCTTTAAAAATATTATGATTCTTTCATATCTGACAATGTGAACTCACTATGTCTCTCTTAAATTGGCTCCTTAAAATCCATCATTCAGTCAGAAACTCTGGTTCCCTCGTCCCATCATCACCTTGGATTTTTCCTTTCCCGCCCACTTACCACCTACTCCAGT
Organism: Lutra lutra; assembly: GCF_902655055.1. Taxonomy (NCBI): domain Eukaryota; kingdom Metazoa; phylum Chordata; class Mammalia; order Carnivora; family Mustelidae; genus Lutra; species Lutra lutra. Next base: position 89,451,683 of record NC_062283.1, on the reverse strand, counting down.
GCCAGTCACTGTGGCTCCTGCTTCTCTCCCTGCCTATCGGCTCGGGGCACGTGGGTGCACCTGTCTGCACAGCGTTGCTAAGGACCCTTCCTATTGCTGCAATCTGATTCACATCCTCAGGACTTCTTGCTTAGACTCTTACAATAAGCTAGTTCACCAGTGCCTCTGACTCAGTCCTGTTGACTTCAGACCATCCTGCAAAGCCCTTCCTTCTTCCTGTGCACCCTCAACATCTAACACTCAGCTCTGGAAGTGTCCCTTTCCCGCTTCCTCTGACCAGGCCCTAGAGAATCTCCTCCAACCTAACCTCCAGCCTCATGGCTCACCCACCTTCAGGAATCCCAGTGTAAGCCCACACTTTCTAATCCACGGGGCTTTTCTCCTCTACCAAGAATGCCCGCCCTTCCCCCAAAATTATCTTAATTCTGTACACCTTTCAAACTTCAACTCAAATAGTATCCCCTCCTTGAAATGCTGATCTACCCAGCTCAATGTAGTTTCTCCTTCTGAATTTTTCCAACTCCACTTCTGTGACAACATACACAAATACTTTGAATTATGGTAAATATCATTATCTCTTTCCGATTAGTTTATGAGCACTTGCCTTTGAATGTATGGCTTCTGATCCTACAAAGTTTTATATATTGCTGGTAATGAAAATACATTCACTGAACAAACCAATGCAAATAAATCTAAAAGAAAACAAATCAAAAGGCTCAATGAGTTATCTTTTTCTAGGTTAGTCTGTAACAAACTTATTTTGACCTAATCTCACAGCTGATGGTTTAAGAAGTAAATTTCATGAGCACATCCCAGATAACAACTTTACTCTTTCCTTCTCTTTTCTTCTAAGACTCTCCCCAGAATGGGCACCTCATCTCAGATAGTCTCTGCTCATATATACTCAAGGCTTTTGATAATTTCATAAACAATGCTTGTAGACATGACCAAACAAGTTCCACAAGATAGTATTTATTTATTTATTTTTTTAAAGATTTTATTTATTTATTTGACAGACAGAGATCACAAGTAGGTAGAGAGGCAGGCAGAGAGAGAGGAAGGGAAGCAGGCTCCCTGCTGAGCAGAGAGCCCGATGCGGGACTCGATCCCAGGACCCTGAGATCATGACCTGGGCCGAAGGCAGCGGCTTAACCCACTGAGCCACCCAGGCGCCCCCACAAGATAGTATTTAAAGGCCTAAGGCCAACTTGATTGTCTATATGTGAAACATTTAACAATTTAATAAGTATAAAGCTCTTCTAGAATATCTAAATCATATGAATTGTGCCTAGTAGGATGGAACTGAAATTTGTTGGTGTAAATGGTGGGATGTTTTCTGTAGACTGTGGAATCACGGCAAATGGTTAGGACCCAAAATATATGTAGGTGGACAACTGATAAATCAGAATTTACAGAATTCTTCTTTGAAGCTACAATTCAACAATAGTAAATATGATGAAGCCCTTATTTAGAAATCAGAAATATATGATGAAATACACATTCTTCCATTATGACAAAAAAAAGATTACCATTATAGGCTGTATAGAGGGCGGGACTATAGAGGAAGAAAAGAGATAGGAAGAAGAAACTCCTAAAGCAAAGATAGTTCTAATGTTCTGGTTCATAATTCTAATGAGTTTAGGGGTATTCATTTTATTATTATGCTACACATCCTCTTTTCTAATAATTGTAACAACAATGAAAGCTAACACCAACCCCATGCTCTGCATTGTTGCAAGCACTTCTTTCATATTAACTCACTGAAGGCACAACTCTAGGAGGTATGCATCATCATTGTTCACATTTTACAGATCAGAAAATTGAGGAACAGAGAAGCACCTTTCGCAAGGTCATCAGGCGTTCTAGCTCCAGATCTGTGCCCTTACCACTCTGCTACCAGGTATTTTGAAACAAAGAAAAAGTAACAAGAAGTTTAAAAACAATAGAGCCTAATGATTGTTTCATAGGACAGTTACTCTCTGCCATCTCTTACTCCCAGAGACACACTTGGCCACTTAAGTGTTCCTCAGGGGATTCTATCTACTGCAAGAGAGTGTTCTTCTTTCATTAGGTTCCATTATTTTTCAGAAGCTGTAGGACTCACATTGACCTTGCAGTTTACTTAAACACAAGTCTGAGAAGTTTTCTTCTCTACCCATCCGATAGCACACATCGGGAGACCAGATCAAGTCCCAGCCTTGCTACAAAGTCTTTGCAGAAAAATATAAAGAGCTGAAAAAGTAACCCTGCTACCCACCACTGTGCAAGCCCACACAAGTAGCTGGACCATTACAGCTTCCATTTACCTATAAAAAGAAGGATCTGATGATATGTAAACTTACTTCCATTCTAAAGTGTGAATCTGTGTTAATCCTTCTCATCTGTGAACTCACACAGGTTAATTATCTATCATCATAAATTTAGTTCCTTTTGCTTGTTGCTTACCCTCGTGGTCAAACCTTCGCCTCTCCATCCATCAATAACTAAGTTAACAAGCAATTAGTAAGCCATGTGCCAGATGCTCTGGTTGGCACTAAAAGGATAAAAACAATACCAAAACATGTAATTAGTTTTCACTAACTAGTGAACTTTTCCAGTTATGCCTGGACCAATAGTTAAGGAGTAACCATTTGGAGAGATTATAATGTGCACTTTCCCCAAAGGGCCCACTGTAGGTAGTCCCCTGGGCCTTGGCTAAACTCCTACCTCCCCTAACACAAGGCCACCCTCTTCTGCCCCCGACAGAAGAAAGGTAACAGAGGGGATGATGGGCCAGCTGTCTTTTGGGAAAATATGCCAGACTGTAATCCCCATGTGACAAATGATTGTGGAAGACTGCCAGTTATTGTTCAACATTGTCCCCTTTGTTTTCAAGAACAGAACTCTGGACACACAGCTGCCCCAATAAAGACTACACTTCCCAGCCTTCCTTATGATGGAAAGTTGCCATCCATCCATGGCCAATAGGTTGTAAGTAGAAGTATCCTCTTGCCAGGTGGCTGGAGTGTGAACCATTGATTGAGGATGGGGCACCATCATGGACCACAAGGTGGAGAAACAAAATTCCAGAAACAAGGATTTTAGAGCATGAGGTCCAGCCAATAATGACCTAAGTCTGTGAAAAAATGAAAATAAACCTCTGCCCTGTGTCAGCTGAAATGAACTCTAATTAATACAACAATCTTTTCTTCCCTTTCTCCAGGCTTATCCTCTTGTCTGATTCTTTATGCTTTAGATGTCATTTTATTTGCTTATTTAAATTCAACTAGCCATCAACATTAGTTTCAGATGTAGCGTTCAATAATTCATCAGTTGGGTATAATACCCAGGCTCATCCCCTCACATTAAATGTTATTTTATTTTTTATTTTTTATTTTTTTTTAAAGATTTTATTTATTTATTTGAAACACAGAGAGAGAGATCACAAGTATGCAGAGAGGCAGGCATAGAGAGAGAGGAGAAAGCAGGCTCCCCGCTGAGCGGAGAGCCCGATGTGGGCCTTGATCCCAGGACCCTGAGATCATGACCTGAGCCGAAGGCAGAGGCTTAATCCACTGAGCCACCCAGGCACCCGAGAGATCTTTTTTTTTTTTTTTTAAAGATTTTATTTATTTATTTGACAGAGATCACAAGTAGGCAGAGAAGCAGAGAGAGAGAGAGGAGGAAGCAGGCACCCTGCGAAGCAGAGAGCCCGATGTGGGGCTCGATCGCAGGACCCTGGGATCATGACCTGAGTCGAAGGCAGAGGATTTAACCCACTGAGCCACCCAGGCGCCCCCTTTAAATGTTATTTTAAATGTTACTTCTTAAGAATAGCCTTCTCTGTCGTCCTCTTCATCTGTCCTCCATCAGGCACTATTAGAAATATACTTTTAGTTCCCTAGATTTTTCTTTCCTCGTGTTCATCACAATATATGTGTACTTATGTGTTTCATTGATTTCTATCTCCATCGCTAACCTCCAAACAGACTCTGCTTCTATTTGGTTTTGGTTTCATTTTCTTCACCAAAGATCTTCTGTGGCTTGCACAGTGCTTGGCGCACAAGAAGCAATAAAATATTTGAGGAATAAATGACTGAAACAATTGAAGGATCTCCCTACTTTACTAGAAACTGTGGACCATCCACAGAGAACAGTGAAGGCCTCTCCATCTGTACTTGCTTAATAAAAATTACGAGGAAAATCTGTAAAAACATTTAGCAGAACTGTTCTCAGATGTATTCAAATGGCATGGCATTGGAAATTGTGGCACTTAAAATAGATAATGTGAAAGTATCTTCATCTCAAAAATAATGCATACTATTGAAAGGAAAATTGCATTTCTAAGATTTTGGTGTTTGCTTCTTACTTCTTCATATATTTTTATTGTCTCTCTGAGGCAGTCATAGCGGAGAGTAAGGAAACCTGGGAGAAAAACTTAGAATTTTATCAGTGTGTGTACGAAGTAGGAAAAGAGGATCATCATTCAATCTTAGCAGAAGGAAAATGGGTGGTTTGAGAACCATTTACTTAGCAGATCCACATATTTTACAAACTTCTCTGCATTAATTACAGAAGTAATATGTTTGTAAACAAGTCAGATCAATCTCTAACAATGGTACATTAAAATTAAACAGTTTTCATCAAATCCTGGATTTTTCCTTAATACCAGAGATTGCTGCAGATCTTCCAGATTGTCTCAGTAGCTTTAGACTAAGAAGGGATTTCTCCTTGTTACGAGAGGGGAAGACAATTTAACCATTTCATCCTGAAGCTGCACTAACGATCGTTTCTCACAGGAGGCACTCCGGAAGACCCACTGTCCGAAGTCATGGGCATCAAAGCTAACCACTGGATAAAGAGCCAGTATGAGACTCCTCCATCAGGATATGACGGAGGGGAATTTAGAAACAGTCCCTTTATTTGGTCTGTTTCTTTCTCCCAGACCAAGGCACTGACTGCATTGTTGGTACATAATTTAAAAGCACGCTCTCCTTCTCACTGTAAGACCGGAGTTCTAAATCGACACCTTTGGTCTATCTATCTCTATGGCCATCAGCTCTTTCTCCATCTTATCTGTATTTTCTGTAGGTGTTTGGTTGGCTTTTTTGTAAAATAGAAAAATACCTCAACATTAAATGACATGCTCTTTCCCTCCCCCCAGCCTGGTCTCAATCTCAATCCTTCTCTATCACACACACACACACACACACACACACACACACACACAGAGCTATTAGCTAATTTGGTGGGAAAGATATTGATTCTTCTTCAAACTTGAATCTAGGTCTTAAAACTACTAAGAGAATGTATGGTCATGGACGGTGCCAAAAACCCACAGGGTTCTGAGCCACTATTAGCTTTGCCCCTTATCAGCCTGTAACTTAACTTTTCTATTCAATTCTCTTTTGAATAGGGATAGTGCTAACACCCAGGTGCCTTTTAGAATAGACTCAGAAGGCAAGCGACTTAACCCACTGTTTAAGAGCGTAAGTTTGACCTCCAGCGGAATTACAGGGCAAATACTGGCCCCGCCATTTGACTAGATGTATGACCTGAGTGTGAATGTACAGTATTGACCAGCGCATCTGATGCATAGTAAATATCAAATTATCAACCCCTGTCATTTCTCCTTGAAAAATTGTGAAGGATCCCACCAGTATCATTTCTATCACCAAAAGACGCACCCAAAGTAAAACATCTAATAACAGCACATCCATCAGATGCTTTCTCAGTATCCATTATCACATCCTTCCTTATCCACAAAGCCGGCTGCCTCCCTCAGATAGGATGCTCACATTTCTGACACATTTCTGGAGGCAGAAGGCCAGCCACAGTTCCCTTCAGTTTTAAAGACTCAGCCAGCTGTATCAGCTAATAACCTCTCTACAGGTTATCTATCAGGAAGAAGGGGGAAAAAAGTCCTAATTGCTCTAGTTGGAGATGTCATTAGTTATGTACCCGGCTCCGGGGGAGTCTGCGTGGCATTTACCCAAATAGCACCCACCATGGGAAAATGTTACCAAAGTGGGCAAGTGTTTAACCTAAATATTAAGTAGTTCCCTGCTGTCTGTTAATCCCTTACTAAGATAATCTATCTTCAGAGAAACCTTCTTTCTGATTCTACAGTCCTGATCCTTGATTTGCTGAAGCTATAAAATTTTTATTTGGATTCCATGGCTGTTTCCATAAATCATAATAAAAATAAAATTTTTATTTGGAAATGTGGCTGTTTCCATAAATCAAAATTGCCTTTTCTCCCCCTTTTGTTAGACAGTAAAACCATGCAGAACAGATCTTAGACTAAGTGATCGAACCTCACTCCGATTTAATTTGTCAGGAGGAAGCATCATTGATTTTTTTTTCTTTAACCCTCCAGCTGAAAGTCTAGGGCCTTCTTTCCAAATGAGAACACTACCTTTGGAATCTTGAGTCTCATTATTAGATAGTTTGTTTAATCTCTGGGAAACTTCAAAGAGGAAACCATATTATTTTCTCTCCAGGAATTTAATACAAGCGCTCCACACTCTTAAGAATGTGGCAGGGTTCAATTTCTCATGTTTACAAACACTACCAGAGAGCAACGTGTGAGTAAAATGCATGGCATAGCTTCTTAAAAAAAATGGCACCTGGGGTTTGTCATAAAAGTGGGCTCTGCTGTGGTTAGACAGACATAAATAAAAACTGAATGGTGTGGCTTTATTGCTCCTGAATAACGTCCCGGTATCTGAAAATGCCTACCATATCTCACTTTAAAAGATTTTCTAGTACCTACAAAATATTTATATAAAATGGATTTTTATAGGAGATGCCTAGTTTAGATCATTTATCATGAGGATGAGTTATATAAAGCATCAAGAATAAATATACCCTTCTTGTGTAATGGGGATCGAGCCTTTCCTTGAGGGCTCATCCAATTCTTTCTTTTGGCGAGAACAAGTGACAAAACCATTTTAATATGGTAATGATATTAGCAAAACCAGGATGTATTTGGGAGTTTTAAGTTGGGCCATTATAAGTAGGATAGCACCCAAGAGAAAAGGGCACATGCTTCTAAAGGTGACTGAAGTTACTGCAGAAATTTTTCCTGCATAGAGAAAGGGTATAAACACTATTATTATTTCTAAGCCAGAAATGCTATAATTTGGGTATGTCTTTATACCCAAATAATTTAAATGTCAGAAATAAGTAATGATCACGGAACCTTCCCTCGTGGACTCTCACACTCGGACCACCGGCTCTGGAGATCCACTTGAGGCTAATAATATCACTTGAGGGTATAGTTAGTTATCTTGTCTAAAAAGGTTTGTCTAAGATAAAAGTACACTATAAAAGAAAGTAACTAAAGGCTAGGTTTGTTGTAAACTGAAGTATTTTTTTCCCCACTCCCAATGTTTAAATGGTTAAAATGATTAATAGCATAAGGCAAAGGCCCTTCTCTTTTTAAGCATTTTGGAAATCTAATTTTAAAGAATGGCAGGCCAAATTACTATTTTCTTCTTGTCTGACAATGCCTGATTTCTTCCTGAACATTAATGTCGAATTCTATCATGGTGTCATTAGAAAGTCCATTAAGATATGCTTTCCAGGATTTCCAGTAGAGTTAACATGTGTCAACTTCTGTCCTCAGCAAGGCTAGCAGAAGGCACTGCTGGGCTGGAACGAGGAAGCAGGCCTAAGTTTTCAAAACAGGTGTTACTCTTTGACATAACCATTAAACATCCTGCTTCTCTAAGACTTGTAGAAGAATGGGCACTTTCTCCTTCTATTTCCATAAGAATGTGAGTCTGTGGGGTGTGTGTCTCCTTGTGACACCACAGCTCACCCTCCAGTACACAGAGACCCAATACTACAAGAACAACTCAACAGACTGGTCTTGGAAGCCACAAAAGTTAACAAGGCAGCCGGCCTTGTCTATCTCTCAACGGCGGCATGGAGGAAGTGGAGAAGTCAAATAAGTTCTAGAAGTGGTTGCTCTTCAGTTCCTATGAATGCACAGCTGCCAAATGGATGTCAGAGGACAAGGCAAAACTGTGCATTACAGAATCAGAGAGAGTTAAAGACGAATGAGATCTTCGGGATCAGCTAGCTCGGGGATTCTCAATGTTTACTTTAAGAATAGTCCTAGGGGCACCTGGATGGCTCAGAAGGTTAAGCATGTGGTTTTGGCTCAGGTCATGATCCTGGGGTCCTGGGACTGAGCCCTAAGTCGGGCTCCCTGCTCAGTGGGGAGTCTGCTTCTCCCTCTCCCCCACTTCATTTGTGCTCTCTTTCCCTTTCTCTCAAAGAGTGTTTAAAAAAAATAATGTTCCTAGACGCACCCACTGAGACTATGACTCAGCACCCGCAGGTGGGAAGTAGTAGGCATATGCCAACACTTGTAAAGCACTGGCTTTATGCCAGATACTGTGCTAAATTCTTTACAAATATCACTCATTTAATCCTTGCAACAATCCTGTTGGGTATGTGCTACTATTTCCCACATTTTATAGATGAGGAGACCAAGGTACAGAGAGGTTAAGGAATCTACCTGAGGACATCCATCTGAAAAGTGAATCAGCTGCTTCAGAGTCTCAGCTCGTCATCACTGCACTGAAATTACCCATCAGCTATGGGCTATGCTGAGGCCCAGGGCACTGAGAAAATATCATGACTGAAATCATCTTCTCTGAATGGAGAAACCGAAACCCAGAGGAGTGAATTCTCTTACCCGAGACAAAAATCCTTCAGTGCATTTCCAGGAAGAAATCAACCATTCTAGGACACCAACTATTCTTAAATATTCCTCTATACTTATTCCTCCAGGAGAAAATGAATAGATGGCATTATTAAAAGCCAGCCCAGTGGTTCCAGCTGTGTTGCTCTGACTGAGGTGCTGTTCTGGGGCAGAGATTTCTATCCTCTGCAGCTCAACTCATTGTTCATTCACAGGATAACACACATTCCAGAGTCGGCATAAGGAGCTCCCAATCATGGTGATCCGCAAAGGGAGGGCAAAGGGAAAGGAAAGGGAGAGGTGCCATCCCCCAAAGTGGTAACTGAAATGGGGGAGATAAGGTTCCCATAATTTGAGAATAGACGAGAAAGATGGGATTCTAATGTAGTTCCCCAAGTTGGTCTTCCTGACCCTAAACTGCCTATTTCTAAAGCCTTAGTATATGTGAAAACATCATTCGGTCACTGCTTTGTTTTAACATAAATAGGCAGCAGAATACCCAGAATGACCAGATCTACTTCCGTGCATTCTCTCAAAAAGTGATAAAGACGTTACCCAATAACATTGGATGTGCAGGATCAAGCCAAAAAATCATACAGATTTACTGAAATTCTATCTTTTTACCTAGTTATCATTTCTGTTCAACAATCCAGGTAATTCTGGGGGATCATAAGCAAGAATAACCATATATTCCAAATGAAAAGGGAGCTGGCATCACCACAATATGGAGGCATTTCTAGGCTAACAGTGAGGAGTTGGGGGTGGGGGGGACAGTCTGTTCCCATCCCAGTGACGCAAACCAGCAGCCACGTCAAACCAACCTTCATCACTTCCACCTGCAGGTCTTCATTGAGGGAAGGCGTCACTTTCACAGCGTTCAGGATCTGATTGAGCAGCTGCTTCTCATCAGAGTCTGTTTCCATGGATACAAACCTCTCTTCTGACAGGAGCTTCTGTAAAGAGGCACAAGGCAATGATCACAGACAGGCTTTCCCCTGCTGCCATAGTCAGTTTTATCTTAGTATGTGATGAGGATAATTTTTCGTACTCAGGAGCCCTGTCGGTGGAGGCCATTTGGAAAGAACTCATGCTACATGCCAAAAAACAAGGACAAATGCATTAAACCTTTCGCACAGTTGGGCAAAGACTTTTTTTTTTTTTTAAGATTTTATTTATCCATTTGACAGAGAGATCACAAGTAGGCAGAGCCGTGGGCAGAGAGAGAGGGGAAAGCAGGCTCCCCGCTGAGCAAGGAGCCAGACATGGGGCTGGATCCCAGGACCCTGAGATCATGACCTGAGCTGAAGGCATAGGCTTTAACCCACTGAGCCACTCAGGTGCCCCTGGGCAAAGACTTTTTTGCTGCTGTTAGAGAATTCATTCTAAATAACATGGCGACCATACAAGTTGTGTGGTTGGTGGGGACAGAGGATGAATGTGCCCAGGGCCATCTAGCACCTAACCAAAGTCACATTCACACATAACCCTTTCTGAACATAGATTTGTCATAGGAAAGGAGAAGGTCTTGAGACAACAAGTTCATTTTTCAGATATTTCCTAACGTGAACAATCATTTACCCAAGAAGTATTCATGAACTCATAAATCTTAATGTGTTTCCATCAGAAAATGAATCCCACAAAAACTAAAATGAGACATTCACTTTCATGAGGTCTCTCAGGAGATAGTATACATCACAGTTCTTTTTTGTGAGGGGAAACTCTCATTTTTCATAAAATTTTTAAATTGTACAAAAACCCTCCCTAGAACTCCTACTCCTTCATCTTTTCCTAGAGCCATAAGACTAAGCTAAAATTTCAGAAGTCAACTATGAAGTCCCCCTAAGTCTTTTCTTCTCCATACTAAACCTCCTGGGGCATCTTCAAACGGTCCTGGTGTAAGATGGCTTCACAGATGCTCTCCTGCTTAAAAACGGGTCTCAGAGTGACTGTCACACTTGAAGGGGTGGTCTGACATTAAAGAATTATGCAACCAAGACCAGTCCCTAAGGTACACTCTGAACTTTGGGTGATTAAGATCTGTCACGGTTGGTTGATCCCTGGTTAAAAAAAATACACACCATTCTGGTGAGTGATAATGGGGGAGGCTAGGCATGGGTGGGCATAAGGGGCATATGGGAAATTTCCATACCTTTTCCTCAATTTTATTGTAAATCTAAAACTGTTCTTTAAAAAAAATCTTAAAAATGTTTAAGATGGCAGAAGGGAAAGACAAAAATAAATGGGGTCTTTGGTGGCACCATTGAGCGGTCACACCCAAACCAGAAATGCCTGCCTCTAGAATTCTAGTTAAGTGAGATAATTAAATGTGTTTATTGCTTAAAACCAAAATCTGAAAAACAGCAATGCCTGACTTTAATTATATTTTCAGATCAAATGAGCTTAGTTGTAAGTCACAGTGCATTCTAGGCTGACTCACCCTGAAATCCCTAATTCTCATTCGCAAGGGCTGCAATTAAGCTATTCTATTTGAGACCCTAGTGGAGGATTTTATATTTATCCCTGTTAAATCTGTCCTCATCCCATTCCGCGTATGGTTGCAGCCAAGAACCTTTGAAATTCTGACTCATCCTGTGTAAGGACTCCCTCTTTCAGTGGAATGTCACTGTAGATCTAGAAAACAAGTTCTTCAAACCTTCTCAGGACTCCCTGACACTTGTTCATATCCTCTCAAAAGAGATTCCCTGCCCCCCACACTGTCACGCAGTGCATGCCGGGCACCCCAGAGTTAAATTTATATACACACGTGTTTTTACTTGAGGTGATAAGGACTGGAAAGCCCTGCAAGAATGCGAAAGTTCAGAGGAAGTAACAGGGTGGTAAGAGGAAGGCTCGCTGCCCAGCAAGTCCCTGGAGTTAAAGTGATAGAGCAAGCCCGTGCAAACACGGTTCTGTAAGCTTGGAGTGTTTGGGAGTTAAAAAAGTAAACGGAGTGGGGGCGCGCCAGGGTGGCTCTGTCGGTAAAGCGGCTGACTATTGATTTTGGTGCAGGTCATGATCGCAGGGTCGTGGGATCAAGTCCCATAACAGGCTCCGGGCTGAGCAGGGAGTCTGCTCAAGATTCTCCTTCTCCTTCTCCCTGCCTCCTGCCCCCACTCTGTCCCCACTCTGCTCGCTCTCTCTCTCTGCCCCCACTCTGCTCGCTCTCTCTCTCTCAATTAAATAAATAAATAAATAAATCTTAAAAAAAATAAATGGGAATTCTGTACATTTTCTTAGAGAAACGGGAACATACATGGCAGGTCAAAAAAACTCCCATTCACACCCATGGTTGGCCCAATCATTTCGGAGAAAGCAAAGAGTTTTTAATATCACTGACAATGTTTAAAAAGGTCTAATACTAATGCATATTGAAACACATTATCTAATTTCAATCCACTGGAGAAAGAAGAGCTATAGTCTTCTCACTCTTTCATATGTATGAGAAAGACACTTAAAGGATGAAATAGTACACGCTAATGTGAAAAGACATCTGACAAATGCCACCAATCCATGGCCACCCTGAACAAACCCCACAGGCTTGTCACTTAGGAACTAAGTCACTTAAAAGCAGATATATTATATAGTCATCACCTTCACACTGTTGGAATTAGACCTATTCTATACGGTGTAAAATACGAATGAACAAATGCTCAGAGAAGGAAAGTGCTCAAGCAATCTGACTTTTCTGATTAGGCTAAAATTTTTCCTCCTCCCATTCTTGCTCTGGAAACAAAACACATGAATTTGTTCATCAACCTAATTGTAAAATAGAAAACAAGACAAAATCTTTCCGGTTTACTATTAATTCTCCTTCCACGGAACCAAAGAAGCTGAATGTACATAAGATTTAGATTGGTACAGAACTTAAGGTGTCTCTCTTGGGATCCTTTGTCCTCCTAAAGGTGGACATCCCCTAAAGTATTTCATTTCTGTGTGAGCTTAGCTGGGAATCAGTGGCAGATGACAAATGCTCAGCAGTCTAATGCTACATCCCAAGAAATGCTGGTAAATATATGAAAATTTGGTTATCCTCTGTGGTTATTACCTAGTTCAATCAAATTGTGGTCCAGGTCTTTAAACAGCTAGTATTTAAAATGTTAAGTATTTGCTCTTTCAATGCCAAAGTAGCCTGCTAATTTCTGTTACCTGGTTGTGCCCAGTGAGAGCCATACCTGTATTCCTGCCAGAGCATGTTGGGCCAGTTTCACATTCTTGGATTCCAAAGCCAACTGGAGAGGAAGCAAGCATTTCTCCCTGGCAAACACATAAATAAGGACAACATATGAGCTCAGCAAAGCTGGCAGTCAAGTGATGCAAGCCTTATGCATACCCACTCCCAAATACTGCGACACACATACATAAAAACCATAACCGAGAATAAAAATGCACATGGACTTAAAAAAACATACAGCAAAAAAAAAAAAAAAAAAAAAAAAAAAAAAAGAAAGAAAGAAAGAAAGAAAAAAGAAAAAGAAAAAACAAAAAAAACACCAGTGCAGAAATGAGAGCATATCGGCACTTTCCTTGGCCACAGGAAGAGCCAACACAAGGACCCTCGAGCAATTGTTTCGGTGTACAAATTATTACGTGGCAGCAGTCTCACCAGTCCGTGCACGTGCCTTACTCTCTCGTAAATATAATTGCTATGCCCAGTACACCTGGGGTGAACAACTCTAGAAAGCACCATTGATATAGATTACAATGTTTTGCTCATACCTCTCTCTCGTCTACAAAGTGAATGCATCACCACCACTACTCTGCTTCATCAATATAAATTGAAACTCTATTAACGTGTCAGTTTCTCTCCAATTCCAAAGTGTTCAGTAACCATTTATCATTTTTAAATTCACTTTTTAGTCTCTATCAGGTAGAGCTGCATTGTGTGATGGCTTCTCCATAAACATGTTTCCAGGACAGAAATATAAATATCAGCATCTTTGACCAATGAGAAGTCCCTGGTACCATGGGAAGGATGAAAAAGACGTATGTGGAGAGGTACGCAGAAGTTTTAAAGCTTAAAAAAATAACTGGGCACTAAAATACGTTAAGAATAAGCCAAAAGAGCTGTTTAAAAAACCCATCTTTCTGTTAGAACATTCACTCTAAATAATTAAACAATATCCAAGAATTTTAATCAACCTATTATTTCCCCATGGAGCTACACTGGCACAACAAATGGAATGTTACTTAATTTTACCAGGATCCCCCGCCCCCACTTAAACCACAGCAACCTCATTTTTATCTGTTTTCTATTTTCAGCATAAACTGAAAGATTCATGGAGTATGAAAGCTACAGGGTGAGGCTATGGGATTTCGTCTTTGGAGAACTAAGGGTCACTGTTGTAGAGCACAATGAAACAGAAAGTTAATTATAGCTCTGATTCCTTCCTATCAGAAGGATGTCAGGCCCTGCAGCCCTGCTGCTTTTCTGTGGATCCTCCAACAGCAGCTCCACAACAGATGAAGCAAGAGTCCCAGACCATCCCTGATGCTGGCCACAAAGACAGAACAAAGACAGATTCCATTAGAGAGAACATGAGCCTTCCCAGTCCTTCTCATCTCTCCCCTCACCAACCCAGTGCTACAATAGCCATTTTTATGTGACAGTCAATTAACACTGCAGCCGTTTTTTTCATTAGACATATCCTGCGACAAATGGGTAAATTACCCAACTATGTTCCTTCCAGCTGCGGGGGCTGGGATTTTGTCACTGTACCTATTACCACCAGCTTACCTACCATTATAAGGCAAACTTGGCTATGCAGTCAAGTAAAGCAGGAGTGGCTGAATTGTTCCCAAGTTGTTGTTTGTTTGTTTTTTCCCTTTGGTTTAATCATAACCAGTTTATAAGCTGGACAAATTAACTGGAAAGGTGAATGCTGATAAGTAGAAATAACAGGCAGATGGAGTATTAACAGAAGAACCACAGAGTCTCATCTGCAAACCCTTGAAACAAATTTCCATCAGGATTCATTCACTGGGAAAGAACTTTCTGCTCATATTTGGAGTCAGATCTGCCAATGATGGCTCAGTACCCATGAGCAAGTATGTAGGTCTAAAACCCCCATGGTCTCACAGCCCAGAGGAAGGAAAGTCTCTGCTGAGTGGCCCTGTGCTGCAAATGCACAAATCGCACACATCACCCACCAAGGGCACCAAACAAGAGCAGAGGCCACACTCGGCAGCCACAAGGACACTCTGGAAATGCTGAACCTCATGACCTTTGGTAAGGAGCCCTGTGTTGGCATATAAGCAGCTACAGACTCCTATGGCTCTGCTGTCTTCAGAACTAGTCTTTGAAATCCTCATTCCACTTTCTCATCTACTTCCACATTCACACCATTTGTACCACAGACCTGAGCCAAGCTGTGGACAAATGTCAGCCCCTGCCTCCCAGGGTTGTACCATGATTCTAGGGGCCATCACTGTGTGGCCTGCTTCCATGTGCTAGTCATGGTCACAGGACAGGACTGAAAGATGTAGTGGTTCAGCTAAGTTTGGGCTGAATTGAAAGGTATCAGTGTTTAGGGGAAAGAATCACATAGACCTGGATTACTTTAAATTGTATGGTCTCAAGATACTTAATTCTGTTGGCTCTTACTTCCCAATCCAGAAAAAGGGCATCTGACGACCAATCCTACAGGGTAGCACTAAGGAGTACAAATAATGTATCAGGGGTTGGCAAACTTTTTCCATAGAGAGGCAGGTAATAAATATTTCAGGTTTTCTGTTCATGTTGTATCTGACCTAAGTACTCAATTCTGCCATAGTTCAAGAGCAGTCGTAGACAATACAGAAATCAATAAGCATGGCTATGTCCTAATAAAAATTTACAAAAACAGGCAACAGGCCAGATTTGGCCTACAGACTCTAGTTTGACCAGTCCTGATACAGATAAAGGCAGCACAGATCATGATTTCCCACAGGATAATAAGATCTAATCTTGTCAGAGTATGTAAAGAGATTTTGTCCAGGATATGGAGCTAACTGTCCTGGGAGGACTTTGACAAAACCAAGCTCTCTCCTACAGAGAGATCTTTTAGGACCAAGATCTCTCTTAGTAAATACTGTGTTTTGAGAAAGGAGACGGAGTTCATCTAGGTGCGAAGCCAAGGCACTCCGTCCATCCAACCATCTATTCAACCAACTTTTAAGCGCCAGCAAGACACCATCAGGGTGCTCAGAAAAATCTGGCCAAAACCACAACTGAACAGATACTTGCTTTCATTTCATTCAAGGAAAGACAGAAAAAAACAAAATTAGCCCTTATTTCTCTGTTTAGTACCTGTCACTTCAACCTTAAATAAGCATTCTTATCTGGTTTTACATTTGAGAAACTGGAGGTTCAGAAAGGTTCTGTAGCCTGCCCAAGGCTATATTGCTAAAATCTACTGGATACAATCCAAATGGGATTTGACCCCCCAAGACCAAGTTCCTTCCAACACCTTTTAATCTCAAAAGATCAAAGCACAATTAGAATCGATCTGTTTCCTAACCTTTTCTGGATCATGAACGTATCTGGCACATGACCCTCTTCCTAGGAAAAGTACAGAAATCATGTTGAGGACTCATGACCACCCCCCCCAAGCGCCAACTTCATATGGATCCCAGTTAAAAGCCCCCAACTTCAAGGGAAAGGACCCTGTCCAAAATGGCAGAAATTTTGATGGGTCAGGGAAGAGGGACAGGCTCCCTGACTGGGCTTAAGAATTCCACAAGGAACTACTGGGTATTTACCCCAAAGATACAGATGTAGTGAAAAGAAGGGCCATCTGTACCCCAATGTTTATAGCAGCAATGGCCATGGTTGCCAAACTGTGGAAAGAACCAAGATGCCCTTCAACAGACAAATGGATAAGGAAGATGTGGTCCATATACACTATGGAGTATTATGCCTCCATCAGAAAGGATGAATACCCAACTTTTGTAGCAACATGGACAGGACTGGAGGAGATTATGCTGAGTGAAATAAGTCAAGCAGAGAGAGTCAATTATCATATGGTTTCACTTATTTGTGGAGCATAACAAATAGCATGGAGGACATGGGAGTTAGGAGAAGGCAGTTGGGGGAAATTGGAAGGGGAGGTGAACAATGAGAGACTATGGACTCTGAAAAACAATCTGAAGGGTTTGAAGAGGTGGTGGGGGTGGGAGGTTGGGGGAACCAGGTGGTGGGTATTAGAGAGGGCACGGACTGCATGGAGCACTGGGTGTGGTGCAAAAACAATGAATACTGTTATGCTGAAAATAAATTTAAAAAAAAGAAAAGAAAAAGAAAAAAATCTTAAAAAAAAAAAAAAAAAGAATTCCACAAGGATAGGCTTTGAAGTGAGGTTATGCTGAGTCCTGGGGCAGAGAAGGAGGGTGTGTCTGTGTGTGAGACTCTCTTCAAGATCCCAGGTTTCTTCTCCCCCCAGACCCAGCAATGCCCTAGATTAGTATCACAAGCCTCAGCTCCTGACTTCAACAGGAAATGAACACATGGGAAATGAAAGAAGCTCACAGGCACGGCTGATTTCATTGTTTGCTCTGTGGTTCCGTGAAAACTCTGCTGTCTTAGTTTTTTTAAGTGATTTTAATAAAAGAGAATAACAGGCCTGTTAATTGGGTCTCAGGATGAAATTTATAATGAAGTTGCAAGGTGGCGCACACCCGGTCCCCTTTGCCCGTACTGTATTAGAATAAATCATCTTTTGATCTTCTAGATGCTGCCTCATTGGGAAACGGGCATACCAAATATTAATATTCAGTTACACTAAGTGATTATTTTTATGCACAGGCATGTGCAAGTTCCCTCTAGCCTAATTAAATAAGGGCAATGGCCTCAGGTTCCATGTCCTGACATACGATTATTCCTTAAAGAAGAAGAATTAGCTGTGTTGCATATGCATGTGGAACTCATCATCCCACGACACTGTGTCTGGTTGTGTCAAGGAGACTAAACCTATTTCCTTTACTGTGTTAAGACCAGCGTTATTGGGCTAGAAGAAAGCAATGAACACGGGGCAACTGAAATAGGTCAACAGCAGGAAAGTTAGGATTTACCAAAAATCAGCTTTCAATACCAACTTCAATATGAACTTGAAGTAAAACCAAATCAGTTCCTCAGTGTTGGCTGATTCCTCTTGGATGAACACAGAGACACTTTAGACTTGTAAGGTCTGCCGACTCTCCAATTCTAGGATTCTAGGATCCGAGCCATTTATTCGATAATTGCCTGAAATGCTTCATATAATAACCATGGCTCTGATCGAAAATCAGAGGCTTATATGTGCAAATGCCCATAATCACATGTTCATCTTTCCTATTTTATTTAATTACAACTTTTGAAAGTAGAGATTTAATTGTCAACAAGGTGAAGAGATATGAGATAACCTGTCCAAGGTCCCGTGTTTGCAAATGAGACAGCTGTGATTTAAACTTGGACCCTATGTGTCTTCAAGTCCCACAGCCTAGGCCTCCCCAGTGCCTTCACCAGTACACAACTCCCCACCAACTGTGGCATTAAGACACATGGCTTTAAAAACAGCAGTTCAAATGATTCCCAAGTAAAAAGACTGGGGCAGGCATCAAACAAGTAATGTAAATTACCTTATTTTGAGTGACCATTGATGAAGCAATGCATTATATTTGACAGCTGGTATGTAGTTATAAGAAGGTATAGACAGTTTAGATGAATGGAAAAGTGTGGCTTTAAAACCAGCTGCTGAGTTCAAGCTATAGCCATCCACTTTTCCTAGGGGCCACAGACATTCCTAATTTGAGTTCAGGAGGTTTTTTTCACTGCTTCCCCTCCGCCCTTGTGTGACACTTGGGACTTTATTATTCGTGTTTATGAATACTGAGGCTGTAAAGAGTTTGTATCAACACCGATGAATTTTCATTGACTAAGGTTCGCCAGGGCCAATTCTATGGAACCAATTGGAATTTAATTGGTTCCTTAATTCACTTCCTCTGCTGTGCTGTTAAATAGGTTTCCACTGTATTGTGATTTTCATTTCTATTTTAATAAAATTATTTTATCAGTATCAATCTTTTATATTTTATACCAAAGATTAGATTCACCCTCTAGGAACTTCTTTAGGCCCTACGAATGCAACTTTGAGCAACATAAAATTCCTTCTCTCCTGCAGCCTTTCAAGATTTCTTAGCAAGCCTCCTGCAATTATTAAGTTGAGCACATGAAATTACCATTTTTGCAGGTTGGAAAGCTTTGAATATCAACAATTTTATATGATTTAATCTATTCTAAAAATCCCAAATAATATAATATGGTTATGCTCATATTTTCTCTCAAAATAAATATTTTCACTATCATTTTGTGATAAAATGTTTACATGTACCTAAAAACATTCAAACAGTACAGAGGGACAGATAGCAATGAAAGTCAGTTAAGGTACCCTCTAAGACAGAGTGAGCTGAATGTTGGCGATGGGTGTTTTTAGACAGTGGCATGGGGGAATCTTTTTTTTTTTTATACTTTCTATTTGTATCAATTTTTATATAACTCTAGAATATACTTGCATAATTTGAACAAAATACTTTTTAAAGCCATAAAGCCATTGGCTCCTTACAAAAATAACCATCATTGCATTTCCTTCTGTTCAGCTCAAAAAGGTGAGTGCCTTTGCTTGTACTTAGGCAAAATATTAAATATGGAACTAAACTTTCTCCCATTTCTTATTGGTACTCACACTGACAATCCATGTATTCTTATTTTATTATTATTATTATTATCATTGTTTTTAGAGACAGAGAGCGAGCATGCACGCATGCACACACATGACTGGCTGGGGAGGAGGGGTATGATAGGAGAGGGAGAGAGAGAATCTTAAGCAGGCTCCACACCCAGCATGGAGCCCAATGACGTGGGGCTCGATCTCATGACCCTGAGATCATGACCTGAGCCAAATCAAAGAGCTGGACATGTAACTGACTAAGCCACCCAGGTGCCCCATTATAGTCCATATATTCTTTATAGCAATTATGCCTGCTGTTGTTGTTGTTGTTGTCATCCATAAAGAAAGCCTCCACTTATACGATAGGCCACACTATGAAAATTGATTTGCTTTTGTAATGAAAAGCATACTTAATTGTTTGTAGTTGCCCATCAGTTGTCTGAAAAGTTGTAAATACTATCTGGATTTTTTAAAAATTTAATTAAAAAATTTTTTTTATTATGTTCAGTTAGCAAACATAAAGTATATCATTAGTTTTTGATGTAGTGTCCAATGATTCATTAGTTGCCTATAACACCCAGTGCTCATCATAACGCATGCCCTCCTTGATACCCATCACCCAGTTACCCTATCCCCCAAACCCCTCCCCTCAGAAACCCTCCATTTTGGAGTCCAGAGTCTCTCATGGTTTGCCTTCCTCTCGGATTTCTTCCCATTCAGTTTTCCTTCCTTCCCCTGTGGTCCTCCATGCTATTCCTTGTGCTCCACATGAGTGAAGAAGCAGAGTCTTTCTCTGCTTGACTTATTTCACTGAGCATAATCCCCTCCAGTTCCAACCATGCCTATGTAAATGGTAGGTATTCATCCTTCCTGATATCTGAGTAATATTCTATTATATATATGAACCATGTCTTCTTTATCCATTCATCTGTTGAAGGACATCTTGGCTCCTCCCACAGTTTGGTTATTGTGGACATTGCTGCTATGAACATTGGGGTGGATGTGCCCCTTCATTTCACTAGGTCTGTATCTTTGGGATAAATACCTAGTAGTGTAATTGCTGAATCATATTGCACGTACAGTAGCACCAAAACCCAGAAGATACCTAGGAACAAACCTAACCAAAGAGGTAAAGGATCTATCATTTAGAAACTAGAGAACACTTATGAAAGAAAT
The DNA here is from genome assembly GCF_902655055.1 of Lutra lutra. Lineage (NCBI taxonomy): Eukaryota > Metazoa > Chordata > Mammalia > Carnivora > Mustelidae > Lutra > Lutra lutra. The sequence continues at coordinate 89,431,133 of NC_062283.1, read as the reverse complement.
TGAGGAAGACTCAAAGAGATGGAAAACATTCCATGCTCATGGGCTGGAAGAATAAACATTGTTAAAATGTCTAAGCTGCCCAGAGCAATCTATACTTTCAATGCCATCCCTACCAAATGCCACTGACATTTTTCACAGAGCTGGAACAAAGAATCCTAAAATTTGTATGAAACCAGAAAAGACCCTGAATTGCCAGGGGAATGCTGAAAAAGAAAACCAAAGCTGGGGATATCATGACACCTGACTTCAAGCTATATTACTACCTGGATTTTACCTTTGCTATCTGATAGATCTGATGGCTCCTCCTCTCTAGTAGATGGGTGTATGAATGGAGGTAGGTTAAATTTGTTCAAACTCTAGAATTTACCTTGAAAATCATATTTTTCTAACATATAAGAGCCAAACTTATTTTCTTCACATTTTTTAAAATAAAAGAAGTCAATTCAGAAGAAAAAAGCTGCAAAAGAATAGAAAGTAACAAACATAAAACATTATCTTGTTACATTCTTGTGATGGGACAATGGTAAACCCATTTACCTTTTTAAAAATACAGAATACGATGGGTCAAGAAAACAATTCATAAAGGAGAATGCATTTTTATTTATTTTGAAAATACCTTTTTCCAGTTTTATTGAGATTTACTGACCTATAACATATTAATTTTAGGTGTATGGCATAATGATTTGAAATATATGTATACTGCAAAATGATAGCCACAGTAAGTGGTTAACAGCTAACACCTCACATAGTTATATTTTTTTCTTGTGATGAGAACTTTGAAGCCTCTTAGGTGAGAACTTTGAGGCCTCTCTTAGAAACTTTCAAATACACAACAGTGTTGTTAATTATAGTCCCCATGCTGTACATGACATCTCAGAACTTAATTATCTTTGGAAAAAAATGAAAAACACATCATGGCTTGATATTTTCCCCCACAATCTGGTAATACTTCTGCCAATAGATATACATTCTGTGTAATTAAGTAGAAAAACACTAAGTTTTTTTTTTAATTTCTAGAGGAAAAGAGACATGAAGTCCACACTCATCACAAGTGAGCCTGCTCTAGAATTCATCTTTTTCTATAACTATTGAGTGTTTATTACGTTCAGGGCATTGCACTGGGCACAGAGTACAGAACAGAGGGAAAAGCATACATCATTCCTGCCCAAGATAGGGACAAGTGTCAATTCAACCTTCTGATCTTCAAAAAGAAGGAAAATGACTGACAATGTTAGCATCAAGGCTATTAAGGTGAGCTGAGCCTATAAAGACAAGCGAGTCCAATAAAAGGATCAAAGCAAGTGGCCTTCTCTTTCCACCAGACACAAACGTTGTATTAGACACAACATATTGGTTTTTCTTTGGCTCGAGTGTTCTGTCAACAGCCAGCCAGACGATCTAATTGATACATGAGGGAGGAGCCCCGCTAGTGTAGAAAAGCCATTTATTAATAAAGGCTTCAGTATGCTGGGCACCAATTTAAGAGCTTAGGTTATAATATAATCTGCTTTAAGCTTCATGCCAAGCCAATGAGAAGGGACAAAAAATATCGATGAGGGACAGGAGCATAAGAGAGAAAATCTCCCTCCTGGAAATGAGGTGGGGCACAACAGGAGCCGTGAACTCAAACTCCTCGGCCCCAGAGGACCTTAGTGGTTACCATTTGTCGCTCTCGAACCCTGTTCCAAGACAGGGTTAAGCATTTTACACCCAGTAAGCCTGTGGAGGACCTTTCATGAAAGATGAACGAACAGCCCAGCTCCTTTCTTCCTGTCCATTGTCAATCCAGTATTTCCTCACATCATCCCCCATGTCAACCATTTACACACGGACTTGTACATTTTTCCACTGTGAAACACTAAACTCTTTCTCACCTCCATCAACACACTTAGCGATTCCTCACAGAACCTTTCCCTGTGGCCCCATGAAAGGTTTATTCTTTAACACTTCCATAAAAAATTATTTGTCAGTAGCTATCCAGAGCTTACGAACGTGAATATAGTTTCGCCGAAGATTTTCCATTCCATGAATCTGTTCTAAAGAAATCATTATACATGTAGCGAAGGTTTAGATGCAAAGGCTTTTCATTGTCCTTTTATTTATAATGTAAATCAGGTTAAAGAAATCATGACACATTCATAGAAGGGAATAATAGATAATAATTAAAAGTATTCTGGAAAGTTTTCATTGACACCGGAAAGTGCTTTGAAATCTTTTTTTTTTTTTAAAGATTTTTTTTATTTATTTATTTGACAGAGAGAGATCACAAGTAGACGGAGAGGCAGGCAGAGAGAGAGAGAGAGGGAAGCAGGCTCCCTGCCGAGCAGAGAGCCCGATGCGGGCCTCGATCCCAGGACCCTAAGATCATGACCTGAGCCGAAGGCAGCGGCTTAACCCACTGAGCCACCCAGGCGCCCAGTGCTTTGAAATCTTATGCCAAAAATTTAAAAATGAAAATACGATGGAGAATATATACCATGTCATGGCCCCGCTCTGAAATAAACCATTACTACAATTATAGAATAGGTGGAAGAGAGAGAGAGGCTGGTAAGAAATTCCTCAGAACACATCCAAAATCTCTCTCTGCCTGTTGGGAACATGGATGATCTTGGTTTTATTATTACGTGTTTCTACATTTAAAATTTTTTCAAGAATATATTACCTTTAGAAATAAAATGTGAAGCTAGCCTTGTACTACATGAGCAAAAACACCGTCTCACTTTCCTTCAAAGCTTTTGGCCCGGGACCCTGAATGGCCATGTTTCCCGTAACAGCTTTCATCTAATCCTTCCTGAGCTGCTTCTGTGCCAACTTCTCATACTCTGTCAAGTCACCACCCTTCCCTCTTTATCAAAAACTAGGCCATAATTCCTGGAACAGTTTCCCTTCTCCTTTCCTCTAAGACATTCTTTTGCCATTTTTCAAACACTTCCTGAATTCTTTCTTCTCCCTCAAGTCTTTTTGACTGAAAATAGGCTTGCTTGTCACACTAAAATATAATTACCTTAGTCATGTAATCTAAAATAAGTATGCTTAATTTCATTTTGCTTCTTTTTAGGACAGATTTTCCCACAATCAAACTTTTGGGCTTATCATGTAATATACCAAGAGCATGAAGCCTACCTCTAGGACTGTTTCTGCCCTGCACCATAACACAGAACCACATGCGTTTTGATACTTAATGATTTTTTTTTTTATGATGGAAGTGTTCCAACTGGCAATCAAGAGGTAGGACTCTGCCCAGAATTTCTGCCATGAAGAGGCAAAAAGCAATAAACCACCAAAACAGAAAGGATCGCTAACTCAAATATTCAAATCTTAGGGAAGAAGAAAAGTAGCTGGACAATACAACATAATCTTTTTTATGTGCTGACAATTTTATGCAAAAAGGTACTACCTCATGAAAAATAACAATTAATGGTATAAATATCTTTCAGAAAAGCCTATGTAAGTAGTAACTTGAAAAGGCAAAACCAAACCAGTCACATTGAGACAAAACTGTGATTTATGCTTTATTCAGAACTCAGTGACCTGTTAAAGTTCACAAATAATATAGATCTACACATTTTTTAACAGCGACTTCTCGTCACTTAAATGCCATGATAGTGCAATTACAGGACTAAAAGTAAAGTGACATCTTTCTGTTAAATAGAAATTGCTGGTTGTGATGTCAAATGCCTTTAAAAAACCAGTCCATTGGCAGGTCAGCCCAACGGGCAAAACTAAAATTTGTATTCCTCAATTGTCAGTAACTCCCTTGCAAAAAGTATATAAGATTCTTAGTATTAAAATGGTCTTTCCAAAAAAAAAAAATCATCTAGCCTACCATATATGTCCAGACTCTGTATGAAAACTTAGGCATATAATGAAAAGATACCTGCATGCAAACAAAAACAATGAATACTGTTAAGTTGAAAATAAATTTAAAAAAAAGATCAAAAAAAAAAAAAAAAGAAAAGAAAATATACCTGGCTCATGTCTACATGGAAGCCACAGCCTCAAGGAAGGAACAGACATGGGATATTATAAAAACATAGGTAAGAAAGTAATGCACGCTTTATTAAAGTATAAACAGTCAATTAGGAATGTATAACAGGGGTAGGAGAGATCCTGTCTAGAAAAATTCAAGTGTCTTCATGGACAAGGTGATATTCATTTGGCCTTGAAATTCGGGGTGTTGTATGGGACTTGGTAAACCAGGGAAAGAAGTGGGAAAGACATACCACGCTGAGGTTGTAGGTGCAAAGGCACAGAGTGTGTTCATTATGACTGGATAAGTCATAGTGGGAAGACTCATGAGAAAGGAGCCTTACCTTTGGTAGGGTAGATTCTAAACAGCTTTTGAAGGGTCTTTGCATACTATTCCAGAGAAACTGGCCTTTAGCCAGTTGAAAATGAGGAGCTAATGGAAGATTTTTAATCCAGGGAAGATTGTGACCTCAGACATTTTCTACAAAATGGAACTCTGGCTACAATGTAGGGAATGATAAAAAGTACACTATCATGGAATAAAATTCTAGAGTCCAGTGAATCTGCATCAAATTCAGGCTCTGCCAATTATAATCTGTACACTTAGTAACCTCTGCAACTCTCATTTTATATATGGACCTAATATCACCTACTGGAGAAATATTACAATGATTAGATAAAAAACTACATTAGAAAAATTCCTGATTCCTTACCCTAACATTCACAGCACTCCTGAAGTTTCCTGGCCCAGCCCCCGTCTTTTGCCACCTCTGGCTCTGTCCTGCCCCACAAGGGTCTCATAGCAGGGGTCTCAAGACTACAAGCTATGCAAACAGCTGCTGTTTAGCCAGCCCTTGGGCGTAGACATGCAGACATCGATGGCATCATATGCCTTCTGAAAGATAAAACCATGTCCACATGCAGTTTTTGGAAGGAGACTCAGCATCGTCTAAGAGGCAGGGAGTCTAAGAGGGAATTCTGAGGTCTCAAGTGCCCAGAGCAAAAACTGAGGGGATAGGGTGGGTTCTAGGTGGAAATGTTCCCTCCACCTTGATGAGGACAAGAACGGGGCCTCTACAAAACGAGCCCAGAGAAGGGTCACACTTCTCCCAAGACTTACAGTGATATGATAGTGCTTAGCATGTTGCACATACTCAACAAATTATTATTGTCTTTGGTACTTTTTCTCACTGTCACCACTTTCTTGTTACTATAGTTTTGTTGTTGTCATCACTATTTACTGGAGGCAGCAAAGCCTGGAGAAAGGGACTACACTGTTATAAGGGCCCAGTGCTGAAAGTACAATGCAGTTAGGCCATATTCAGGAATGGAAAGGAAGAAATGGAACCTAGAGATAGTACAGAACTGGAGTAGAGAGGACCTACTGGAAGAACAGTTTTGAGGATGGAAATGGGATGGATGATAACTGTATCTTTATATATTATAGAATTTCAGATTCCTTTGGGCATCTAAGTATTGGTAAGTACAAAACTGGATGTACTGGTTTTGAGCTCAGGAATGAGAAGATCTCCATCTTAAGGTAGCTGAAGCCTTGGAAGTGATTGAAACTTCCAAGGCAAAGTACAGGAAGAAGACAGCAGAAGGACAGAGCTCAGAAAAATCTGTCCAGCCAGTGAGTGAAGAGAAGAAAGGATGCTAGCAAAGAAGTCAGAGGAAACTGTGATGCATAGAAAGATGGCAGAAGGGAAGCTGTCCTTCAATGATATGGCCATTCAGTACTAGTACCTACTAATCACTGAGTACCCGCTCTGTGCCAGGCATAAGGACTGGCCATACATCCATGATCTCATTTAATTGAGTACTTACAAAACTGTGATTACCTCTCTTTGTGATCAATGAGCTAATGGGCTCAGAGATAGTAAGTACTTTGTCCCATGTCACTTAGCTGCTGTACAGCAGTAGGTCCCATTAGAAGCATAACCTTACTATTAAAACAGGAAAAACAAGGAACACTTTGGTCATTGCTCTAGAGGAGATGTAGAAAGAAGTAGTAAGCCCATCCATCAGAGGAAGCTATGAGCTGGGAACTTTCCCATAATGTTAGAACTCATTTAATCCTCATGGGAACTTGGACGGTGGCCATTATCAAGTTCATTTTACAGTCCAAGTCAAGGAGGCTCCCAAAGTCACATACACATGAACAAAAGTGGTAAATGGATGAGTCCAGATTCAAATGTAAGGACTATGCAACACAAAAGCCTTCTCTCTTTCCTAGCAGCATGTTACCTCTCCATCGTGAGGAAGCAAAAGATAAAAGCAGAGAAAGGCATCTACAATATGGAAACAAGCACAGGCATCCCTGCAAATTAGCCAAGTAATAAAAACTTTTTATTTTCCAGGTGACCTATGTTCTCCCCCCCAGAACAACCCAGCACATGAAAGCCAATGCAATAGTCCCCACTTTTCTCAGGAGAGGGACATCTGAGAACTGTTTCCATCTGATTAGCACACTCAGATATAAAATGTATAGGCCTATAGGCCACAGAAAATAGAAAAATCTGTATCATTTACTATTTTTGACTTTTTATCTACAGCAATAAAATTTTCAGCATTAAATTGTCAAATTTAGTCCACGATGTAAAACCTAAGCATCTGGCTAGCTTGAATATAGGGAAAGGCCAAGAACAATACATTAAAGCTTAATCTCCAGTGTCAAGATAGACTGTACCATTCAAAGCTAACAATCGTTCATCACAGGCATGCTCAGTGCTTTTAAACCTCATGTCCCCTCTATTTACATGTCCATCCGTCTTTACAAATTCTACCTTCCTCCACGCTTCCACCTGACCCTACCAGCATTTCTAGAGTCCCTCCTCGCTGGGTCAGGGCCTCCCCTACCCTACAGGATAGAGTAGCTGGTTACACAGGTGGTCAGGGATGTTGTTAAATAACTGTGGAGGGAAATATATTCACCTTTCTTGGCTCAAAGTCAACTGGTAAGGAAGGTCCTTGTGAAATCTGCTAAGCAAGTGAACTGTCTTACTAATATTACAATGGCATACTACACCTTAAAATTGAGACTATACCTTTTTTTTTTTTTTAGAGATTCTATTTATTTATTTGACAGAGAGAGAGAGAGAGAGAGAGAGAATGTGTACAAGCAGGGGGAGCTGGAGCCAGAGGGAGAGGGAGAAGCAGGCTCACAGAGCAGGGAGCTTGATGCAGGGCTTGATCCCAGGACCCTGGGATCATGACCTGAGCCTAAGGCAGATGCTTAATGACTGAGCCACTGAGATGCCCCAAACTGAGACTATACCTTCAAAGAAGAGAAGCTCCCTAGCAGTTTATGCCAATTTTTGATCAATTACTAGAACAATGAGGGAAATACTAAAAATGACTTTTCCTATGGTATACCAATTGGATGGAATTTTAATAGCCTTCAAAATGTTTTTAAAGAACTCCTAGTGGCACTTGAAAATTGTTTTCAATACTAAGTGAAACTAGCAAGTTGCAAAACATTACATACCTTGTGACCTAATTTTTATGACATATATTCAAAAGAAAATAAACCAGTGTTAAGATTTATTATCTCTAGATGATCTAGCTTTTGCATCCAGCTGTCAAAGGTGGAAGTTCAGGCTTAACCAGTTATTACTGGGTCCTAGCTGTTTCATACCTCAGTGTCCTCATCTATAACGTATAGATGTAATGAAACCTATGAATAGTTCAAATAACATGGCACTGTACATCAAGAATTACATTTTGAATGTAGGCTTTTGAATTTTCTACAGTATGAGCATACTTTACAATGTAAAAACATTCCTTCCCCCCCACCGCCATGAGCGTGTCATTTGTGTATTCTCTTACTTTCTAGATAATTTAAAACATGTATATTTCATACTGTAGGACACAATGATTCCTTTTAGACCCATCTCTTCTGCCACTCACAAACATTAACTCAAAATGGATTAAAGACTTAAATGTAAGACCTGATCTGCTAAACTCCCAGAATATAGAAAAAAATCTCCTTGACATTGGCCTTATCAACAATTTATTGGATAACAACCAAAAGCACAGACAACAAAAGCAAAAACAAACAACTGAGGGATCAAACTAAAAAGGTTTTTCACAGCAAAGGAAACAATCAACAAAATGAAAATGCATCTTACAGAATGGGAGAAAATATTTGCAAACCATCTATGTGATTGAGGTTAATATCTAAAACATGTAGGAAATGTATACAACTCACTAGCAATAATAATAATAAAGAATCCTATTAAAATGGGCAAAGAAATGGAAAAGACATTTGTCCAAAGAAGACGTATGAATTTTCAGCAGGTACATTAAAAGGTTGCTCAAAATCATTAATCATCAGGAAAATGCAAAGTCAAAATCACAATGAGACATCACCTCACACCTGTTAGGATGGCTATTTTCAAAAAGAGATAACAAGTGCTGGTGAGGATGTGGAGAAAGGGAGCGCTGTGCTCTACTGGTAAGAATGTAAATTGGCGCAGCCATTATGAAAAACAGTATGGAGCTTCCACAAAAAATTAAATATGGAACTACCATATGGCCCAACAATCCCTGGGCATATACCCAAAGGAAATGAGACCAGTATCTCAAAGAAATATCTGTATGCCTATGTGTGTTGCAGCATTATTCACAATAGCCTAGGTATGGAAAGGACCTCAGTGTCCATCAACAGATGAATGGATAAAGTAAATATGGTATCTATCTACCTAAATATTGATATAGAAATATAGGTCTATACATAAATATATAAAAAATAGATATCTATATATGTACCAGATGTACCTAGGTACCTTTACTTTAGATATCAAGCCTAAATACACAGACACACAATGGAATATTACTCAGCCACAGAAAGAAAGCAAGCCTGCCAACTGTGCAACATGGATGAACTGAGGACGTTATGCTAAGTGAAATAAGCCAGAGTCAGAAAGACAAACAGTGCACGGTCTCACTTATATGTGGAATCTAAAGAAGTCTAACTCAAAGAGAGTAGAATGGTGGTCACCGGGGGCTGAAACGTGGAGGAATAAGGAGATGTTGGTCAAAGGGTACAAAGTTTCCATTATAAGATTAATAAATTCTGGGGATGTAATGTACAACAGGGTGACAATAGTTAGTACTACTTTATTATATACTTGAAATTTGTTAAGACAGTAGATCTTCAGTGTCTTCCTAACACACAAAAATTGTAACTAAGTGAGGTGATGGATATGTTCACTAATGTGATTGTGGTCATCATTTCACAATGTATATGTATCTCAAATCATCACTCTATACGCCTTAAATATATGCACATTTATTATCAATAAAGCTGGGGAAAGCCACTGAATGCCTTTTTATATTTTGAAATTACAGCCTCTGTCCCATTAAACACCCCACAGTTCTTTCCCCATCGGCATGAAAAATCACGTCCGGCCAATCACGTACAAAGATCACGTCCCTTAAAGCAATACCTTTTGGCAATAAGCATCAGAGAACCACGATGTAAAATTTTATATTCCCATTAAATAGCAACTTCTCCCAACAGTCATGTGTGTGTGGTGTTTTAACCACTGACTATCCCAAAAGATTCCGCTCTGTAAGTGCTCTCGAAAAATAGGCCTTGGGTGAGAGCCGAAAAGAGCCGTCTGCTTTAAACATAACGTAGATTTTATGCCTCCCCTCGTCCCTCCTGTAGACTCCAATGAATAAGATCCATGTTAATCTGCCACTCAGTAGCCTCAGGTCTGGTAAAAATCTGATAAGAAGACAAGACTGCTTCTTGGGATAAATTTAATTTTAAAGGTGGGGATTGTGTCTGGGCACTAGTTACCCTTCAGCCTGCTAACCTGCCTTGGAGCCCAGGCATCCTGAAAGCAGCTGTGTTTGCAGCAACACATCACCAAGGGGCTGCTTTATTCCACTCAAGGTGGTTATAGACTCTTACACACCCACATGACCTTCCTAAATGAAACACATACTGGAAGAAAAACAAACATGCCCCATATATTTTTTTTTTTCTTTTTAATGTAGTGAAGAGAAAAAGTGGCAGGGGATGGCTCTCTTAGTAAAATGATTATAGATCAGGACAACAAACCCTGCCTGACAACCATCCCAGGCCGGGGCGTGAACACAGGATGTCAAGGGACTGAAGGCTTGGCCAGACCAGGAGGGCCGTGATGGTGCTCCTCTGCCTTATGGTGTTACCATGAGTCGGCCTGGTGTTCCTGTCGCCAGCCACAGCCCCCAGAGATCATGGGGAGTGAATGCCACACAGCCAGCTGCTACAGGCTTGGCTCTCAATGGCCTACATCCAAATAGGGACTTGGTGAGTTTGCCAAAGTATGTATATGGGTCCCTACAAAATCCAGGAAAACAAGCTGAGATCCTGCAGGCTCATAAGGATGTTAGTATGGAAGAAAGGGAAATTTGTAGACAAATGTGTATTCAAGTATTTTAAACACTATAACTAAAATTCTGCTATAATTATTTGTAGTGGCAAAGCCTCATTAGGTAAAAACCTCTGGCTAAGGAAAGGGGTCTCTTCTTCTATAAGGTTAAAAAAAAAAAAGGACCCCATTCATTTTCTATCCTAATACTGATGGGAGAGGTCCCCACTATGGAAAGCTGAGATTAATGGACTCTATCACTGAAACACTTTTCCAACTGCTCAGATGCCTTGTCACTAGGGTGATTCAACACGGTGTTCACATCACTGTGTTCTTCCCCGTGTGTCAGGAGGCACCGGGGCACCCTCAGTTCCAGAAGAGGGAGGCAAGAACATGCCAATCGGGCTCAAAATGACCAAGTACTCTGCTGCTAAAAGATAGGGTCAAATACCTTGGAAAAAATGTTTATACTCCAGTTTATGGGCACTAGCTTGCTGTGCTTCCTCCCTGGGGACTCCAAGGGACCCGATGTCTCTCTGCAGGCTGGGCTCCACCCAGTTGTCCCTGAAAAGCCAAAATCATCCATGCTGGGAAACTGGGGTAGCTGGGCCTGCCCAACAGAAAGTCCAAGGTATCTGGGCAGGAAGCCCACCCCGCCCCCCAATCCCGGCTCTGGATTAAGTATAAGGGTATCAGAGAAGAGCACAGTGCCAGGGAAGGCAATGGAGTCTGTTAAAAGAACATTGGCCTAACTTGGAAATTGGTGATTTTGTTTTGACCAAGAAATGTCAGGGATAATGCTAAGCATATTACTTTGGTCTTCTGGTATGCAATTTCTGTTCACAAGACAGGTGCAGAAGCTTTCTAGACTCCTTTGAAAGGATGGGAAGGATAAACAGTAGGGATATGAGAGAGCTTTGAAAACACACATTTTATGGGAAATAGTTGGGAAGCGCAGTAAGAAGAACAGCAGAGGCTAAGGAAACCGGCTCTTAGCCTTTACATCTCAGCCATCCTAGCAGTGAGATGGGGGAGCTCTGTCACCTCTTCAAAATCTCATAGCCTCTGCTTCTTTGATCTGTGTGGTTTGCAGTTGTCAGCCTTCTCCCTGTAACTTGATTACAGCTTTGTTTTTGGCTGATGGCATGCCCAGCCTCAAGTGGTAAATCAAGACTGGTCTAAGTTGCTCCTGACAATCCTGGTTCCTACTTTCACTGCCTTCCTCATGGCTCTTAAAGTACTTTGGGTTTCTTGATGAAAAGGGCAAGACCCGTTTAGTTAGCTCTGCCCTTCTGTCTTTTGTCCTTCTGCCTTCCGTCTGGGGTGAGGGCGTGCTGACTATGGCTGCAAGAACCATTTTGTGGTATAAAAAGCCAAATATAATGGAAGTTCAGCAGTATCCTAGACATCCCAGACTGCCTATTACAGGAGGAAAATAAGCCCCATCTTGTTTACACTATAGTAAGGCTTTCCATTACTTACAGCTGAATGCATTCGTCACTTACATACTACCAAAGCCAACTTCTTTCTTTTTTCTTTTAAGATTTTATTTATTTATTTGAGAGAGAGGTAGAGAGAGAACAAGGGAGGGTGGGGAGAGAGAGAAGGAGGTTCCCCATTGAGCAGGGAGCCCAAAGCAGAGCTTGATCCCAGGAACCGGGATCACAACCTGAGTAGACGGCAGAGACTTAACCCGCTGACCAGCCAGACACACCCTAAAGCCAATTTCTAGAGAAAAGCCAATATTCAAGTAATCACACGTGTGCCTTCTGCCCCAATACGTTTCCCAAAGGTGAAAGGGGAAATGAAGGGATAGACAGGGACAACAATAATTCCTATTTTAACATATCTAGGTGACAATATTCAGCAAATATCCATTGAAGACATAGATTATATTAGCTAAGAGAACAACTTTCAAGTCAAACCTGTACTTGAACCTCTGTCTATCCTGTATTAGCTGTGAGAGTTCATGACAATGATTTTATCACTCTAGCCTCAGTCTTCTTATTCAAATATAAATTATTTTCGTACCTATCATACTTACTGCAAAATTTAATAAGATAATGTATAAAGTCATTAGCGCAATTCCTGGCATAGACTGATGCCTCACACTTGGTCTCCTTCAATACTGCAGGGAGCTACGTTACACTGCGGGGCGGGGAATAAGGATGACAGGGTTTAGAGTCTAGCTGCAGGGAAGTATATGAGCAAATCAGTTATTTGTGGCAGAAGAGGAAGGCTACAATATGCCCCAGTGTGCCCAGGGTGTGGGAGAGAGTGCCAAAGCCCCACCTCCAGGCCCCCAGACCTTGTAAATGCCACAGATGTAAATATTCAGTACTATTGCCCCAGAGTTACCAAATACTTATTTTAGAGTTTCCTTACCCTTATCCCATAGAAGAAATTAAAAGATCAGCAAAATGGTCAAAATGCAGCCAGGCAACAGGAAAGGGACTCCACCTAGAGATCTCCCAGACTGCCGCATTCACCTGAACTCCCTCCCCTGGACCCTGGGGTCACACGGATTCCTTTAAAGTCGGTGTATCAGGGAGAACACTTTCAGTTGTGAGTGACAGGAAATCAACTCCCTAAGCGGCTTAAACACGGAGGCAGGTTGGCCTCAATTCTAGGTGATCCAGTGCTCGGATGACACAGCCAAGAACCCAGGTTCTTTCCATCGTTCGGGTGATCCGCTCTTTAAGTGTCAGCTTTATCCATTATCCCCACCCCATGCAAACACCCCCTTACCCCTGTCCACCCTCCACGGGTTCCCTTCACAGCTGCAAAGCAAGCTGTGGCCATTGCAAGCATCACTGAAGATGAGAAGTCTCCGGGAAGAAAGAACTTCCCCTTCACGAGTTGGAGAGAGCATCCCTCTTGCATTCCATTCTGATACCCCTGACACAGAGCACAGTCATGGCCAGATGGGACAGTCACACCTGTGATGGGGCAGGCTCCTTTGAAGCACAGGATGGACAATAAAAGCAGATCATGACACTCCGTCAGGTCCTGCAGGTTAAGGTAGGGGGTGATTGGATGTTGGGTAAGCGATCAGAGGTCGCTGTTCTGGGGGAGAATGATGGAAGGTACAGAGAATTTACACATGCTAACAATTACCTCCGAACTAGGAAAACCCCTGCATGTCTTCTGGTTCAAAACCAAACCAAACCATTGCCTTTAGGTATGTACAGGGTGCAGTTCTACTGGAAATTTGGGTCCTCCCCCTGTCCCTATAATTCCATCAACAGCCACCCTCATCATGGACTGCCACAAGTGGCCAGCTCAAAGACACTGCTTGAGTCTAGAAGCAAAAGTGGAAGAGGAACACAGAGTGCCATTAGATTTCACCTTCCTTATTTCAGATGCTAGAATTTACGGAACAACTCTTGAAACTGCCACAGCGAAGTTTCACTGATGGCACCTGCTCAGGCTCATTTGTCTCTAGTTCCCAAGCACCAGTTAGGCCTCTCTGGGTTCTGAGTGAGGGATCAGAAATAACACTGCTTTAATTCCGACTCTTATCTGCTCCTTTGTACCTGAAATCTCTTTTTCTATCTAAAATCACACTTTGAAAGTCAGCACAGAAGGTAGGGGGAGAAACTGAACCAAAGAACTTGAATCTTGCTGCAAACTGCCAAAACACCATGAGCCTGTTTTATCAGGTGGTGTTTCACTTATGATTTCATGTACATTCTGTAAAGCACCATCTTTTTTTTTTTTATTATTAATTTGACAGATCACAAGTAGGCAGAGAGGCAGGCAGAGAGAGACAGGAGGAGGAGGCAGGCTCCTGATGAGCAGAGAGCCCGATGTGGGACTCGATCCCAGGACTCTGAGATCATGACCTGAGCCGAAGGCAGAGGCTTTAACCACTGAGCCACCCAGGCGCCCCTGTAAAGCACCATCTTAATTAAAATCTTAAGCAATCTTCATTAGACCCCAGTAAGTATTATTTGCAGTGCTGTTCCAGGGCAATTTCCATAGCTCCAGGGGATAACGCCAGTGTAACAACGTGACCCAGGTGACAGTTCCACAGGCCTGGGCGGCACAAGACAGGCCCACCTCCCTACAGAGCATTATAACATGATTGCTGTGCAGGTCTAAAGCTTGGAGCCCAAGGACAGGGGCTGGAAAGGGCAGGCCTGGAAAGGGCAGGGTTGGGAGAAGCTCCAATTCTCAGGTAAGAGGAAGCGTTGGTGGCTTAAAAAAAAAATTAATTATTTGAGAGGAGAGAGAGAGAGCATGCAAGCAGGGGGAGGGGCAGAAGGAAAGGGAGAGGCAGAGGCAGAGAGTCTCAGGCAGACTCCTTACCCAGCATAGAGCCTGATGCTGGGCTTGACCCCACGACACCTGAGCCGAAACCAAGACTCTGATGCTCAACCAACTGAGCCACCCAGGTACAACCAGTTGGTGAATCTTAAGAAGGAAGGACTCAAGGATTCAAGATTTTGACATCTAAAATGGGGAAGAGGGATGCCCGAGTGGCTCAGTCTGTTAAGCATCTGCCTCTTGGTTTTGGCTCAGGTCATGATCTCAGAGTCCAGAGATCAAGACCCCTGTCAGGCTGAGCACTCAGCAGGGGTCCGCTTGAAGATTCTCGCTTCCTCTGCACCCCCCACCCTATATGCACTCTCTCATCCACTTTTTTGCTCTCTCCAATAAATAAATCTTTAAAAAATATAAATAAATAAAATGGGGAAAACATGGTTCTCAAAGGGGAACCTAGATGCCCAAGACACTTTTAGAGGGTCCATGAACTCAAAAGTATTTTCAGTCTCAGTCTCTCAGGAGTATATGGTGGACTCTATGAGGAAAGAACATCCACCATTATCTGAACAGGCGATTAAGATTCCTTTCCCATTTTGAACTGCTTATCTTTATGAGGCAGGATCTTCTTTATCTCCTTCAACCAGAGCAACATATTGGAACAGACTGAATGCAGAAGCCAAGCTGAGATTCCAGCTGTTTTCTTCTACACCGCTGCACAGGAAGGATTTGCAAAAAATGTAAAATTCTTCTTGCTAAATTTTCTTAAAGTAGTTACTTCTCATAAAAAAAGTCATTTATATTAACATGTCATAGGTTTCTTGTTACTTTTAAGAATAAATATTTTTTTAACTTTCTGTTTTAACTTCTAGTGTGGTAAATACTGATAGATACAATCCAATATTTTTCCTAAAAAGCCCTTTGGGGTCCTCAATAACTTTCAAAAGTGTAATGGGTTTTAAGACCAAGAAGTCTGAGAACGGCTGCACTGATGTGACAGATGAATGCACTGATGTGACAGATGAATGCAGATGTGACAGATGAATGCACTGATGTGACAGATGAATGCAGATGTGACAGATGAATGCACTGATGTGACAGATGAATGCAGATGTGACAGATGAATGCACTGATGTGACAGATGAATGCAGATGTGACAGATGAATGCAGATGTGACAGATGAATGCACTGATGTGACAGATGAATGCAGATGTGACAGATGAATGCAGATGTGACAGATGAATGCAGATGTGACAGATGAATGCACTGATGTGACAGATGAATGCAGATGTGACAGATGAATGCAGATGTGACAGATGAATGCAGATGTGACAGATGAATGCACTGATGTGACAGATGAATGCAGATGTGACAGATGAATGCACTGATGTGACAGATGAACTTTCCCAAAAAGTGGTACATGAGCACATGATGGGATATTACTCGGCTGTGGAAAAGAAGGAAATCCTGCCATGGATGACATGGCTGCCATCCTGACATGACAGCAACATGGATGAGCCTTGAGAACACTGTGCTAAGTGAAATAAGTCAGAGAAAGACAAATACTGTATGATTGTCCTTAAAAGTTCTCATTACACATGCACACAAAATGGCAGCTATGTAAGGGGATGGGCATTAAGTACCCTTATGTGGTAATCACTTTACAACTTAAACATATATCAAATCATCCCGTTGTACACCTTGAACTTCCACAATGTTATGTCAATTCCATCTCAGTACAGCTGGAAACAATATACACCTGTAACGCGGAGGGACCTGAGACAAGGCCTGTGGGCTAGAGGCTGCTCTCCTGCTCAAATGCTGAGAAGAGAGAAGAAAGGAGGAGGTAAATCTGTGTCTCTTCACCTGCAGGGAAGGGAGCATGCAAACACCCTGAGCCCTTCTTTGGGGAGACAGAGTCTGTCTCTGTGGTCTGGAGCAACGTCTCTCTAGATCTGTTCTTCTCTGCATCTACTGATTGGTCAATGATCGCACGGGGGTAACAGAGGCACCATACCACCTTTCACTGTCCATCTTCAGTTACAGAAGCTGACAGACAAAATGACCAGCTCAGGGTCACAATGGTCATACACAGAAGAACAAGGACTTGGACGCAGGACTTACTTTATTAGAGAGTTCCCTGTTTCCTTTCCCCTCATGTGGCGTGCTCTCAGAGGGGAGATGGTCTGTTTTACTTCCAGCACACAGGATATGGCCTGTTTGGCTGACTCTGAGCCATCTGCTGAGTCCCCATCTGCCACTGCCTCTCCCACCACAGCCCAGACCCCCTCACACTGTCTTCCTACTACTGATCACAGCTCCAGACACTCCAGGCATTCAAGACAGAGCTGCAAGGCACCATCACAAGCAAATATTTATGAAGGTGTTCGCTGTTCTGGGCTCTTGGGCGTACATACCTTAAACTAACAATCACTTTCTTTCTTAATCAAATATCCTCTTGACTATAAAATGACAGCTATATTTTTACTATGCCTGAGACACATGAGCAATGTCATGTTCCTGGCCCCATCTTCCATCTCCAGCTATATTTCAGAATGGGGCTTAAAATCCCATGGGGCAAATACCATCACCCTCCCCAGGTCAACCCAGGGGAACACAACGCACGCTGTGTTCAGCCGTCTCTGCCAACCACAGCTGGACTTCTTCTCTACCAACAGACTCTGAAATAAACATACAAAACCCCTTTTGTCTTTGAAAGCCTTTTCTCCCAGCTGATAAATGCAGAAAAACAAAACAAGGCTCACAAAATAAAACAAGCAATGGGGGAAGTTACAATTTCAGAGAGAGAGAGAGAAAAAAAAATCTTTAAAATACCACAGTACTCTCTGGACCTCATTAAATTAAAAATTAGCTCAGGTCGGCTCCCCCCCAGAATGTGTTTCTTTTGGATGTGTTTCTTTTCTTTTCTTTTTTTTTTTTTTTAAGATTTTATTTATTTATTTGACAGACAGAGATCACAAGTAGGCAGAGAGGCAGGCAGAGAGAGAGGAGGAAGCAGGCTCCCCGCTGAGCAGAGAGCCCAATGTGGGGCTCGATCCCAAGACCCTGGAATCATGACCTGAGCCAAAGGCAGAGGATTTAACCCACTAAGCCACCCAGGTGCCCCTAGACTGGATGTGTTTCTTTAGCATAGACTGACCCCATAAAAACCAGGCCTGTGCTAACCCTCCTCGCAGGAGTCCTGCAGGCTCGTCGTGACCCTCCCACGTCGGCTGCTGCTTACCCTCGTCCTTACTCAAGTGAGCAGAAGCTCAGAGAGGTAAGGGTTAGTTAATTCCATAATGACTCGAGTCTCCCTAGTGGGTGCTCAACACCAGTTTCAGATGAAAGTCCTTTATCTTAAGGTCTCTTTCTGCCTGACAAAGAGGAAAAGTCAGTTTAGGTCCTTCGCTGGCAACGTTCTGTATACGCACAGATCTCAACAGCTTCGATAATTCACGGCTCTTCCGTCAGCCTGAATACATGACACCCCCTCTTTTAAGAGCTCTGGCTCCTTGGAAGTTGCATTTAAAGTTGTTTCAGTAACAGGTGATCTTAACCCTACTCCTGCGTTCGTCAGTTGCTCTCTGAATGGGCAGTGGCTAAATACAGATTTCCCAAGTGCTCTTCTCAACGCTGGTGCTTCATCAAATAATCTGCTGCATGAAATGTAGTTTTCTGTATCTTGGCTTTTCACAGAAGCTACGAAGAAGAAATAATAGACCTCTGTGATGAATCAGTACTGGTGGGGGGAATACCCCACAATAAGACAGTAAACTCTGGAGGTTAGCGGTTCCGATGCTGCCCCAGGCCGGCTTGAGCAGTTCGGCTGCCTACAAGGTCTCTCCACACCTGAGTCGTTCCCCTCCCTCAAGGAAGGGCTGTCACAGTGGAGACCGGTGTGCACGGTGCCTAGGAGAGGCCCTGTCACATAAGAAAGGTTTTCAAAATGTCAACTTGTGTTCTTAATTGTCCCAAAATTAGTTGAGAAAATATGAATCAGAAGGCTATTAAGCATGCTACAAGGCACCACATTAACAGAGTACCAGACTATAGAGGAGGTAAAGGAGATCTCCTGTGTCAAGTTTACTGAACTTCACTTGAAAAGACACACCAGGGTATTACTGTATAATTACACAATCATACTGCTTTATAAACAGTTCTACAACACAGAAATATGCAGTAGAATGAAAACAGAAAAAAATACAAAATATTTAATAAATGAAGATGTCCAAAGAAACGAAATGATTTTAGTCTTTGCACCATGCCTTCCCCAGTAGGGAAAAAAATGTCCTACAGGGTGAACAAGAGAGATACAAACAACTCACTGAACCATTCACATCACGAATCAGTAAGCTCCAGTCCCTACCTGTCTTCTGGAATCCACTGTTACAACCCATCAATAGAAACAATTTCTCAGAGGTATACTCTGAAATAAAGTAGGAAATTTGGACCTAAATTGCCTATAAGGCACAGTTTAATTATAGAAACTAAACATAGAATAAAAAGTCTACCTTCCTTCCATTCAAAAATAATAAAGAGGCTCAAGAAAGAAGATTCATGATAGGATTGTTATATTTTTTTCAAAATGGGGTTTTATGTTTCCTTCCAATACTTCCCTTTAGAACCAAGGGTGATAAAATAAAGATATCAACTGTCATAAAGGAATGATGCGTGGCTGGCTACTCTTGAACATTAATATCTTGCTCATATCCCAAAATGTCAATCAAGCCCAATATCCCCTACAACCTAGTTGGGTGAGTTATGCACTTATTTAATTGACTGATCATTTAAAAGTGCTTTTAGGTCAGGGGCTATTAACAAGGAGAAACTTTATAATTGAGAGCTAATTGTAGGTCTTCCTTATCAAAAGGAATAGAACAAGAAAACCATTAGGATTGGCCTACAGGCTGGCAGATAACACAGAAGAAGCTGTTTGTAAGTTAGGAAATCCTATAGTATTGTTACTTACGCTAGGTTCCAAGGTGACAGGAATACTCTTTGTCTTCCCTAGCAGCAGGAAAAGGAAAAAGAGAAATTAGATCTTTGGGGCACCTTGATTTTGAACATGGATTTCAGCATCCCTACTGCTAAAGGCTTCCCCACATGTCACGTTCTTCTTGCCAGTGGGTTTTTGTGCCCAACACAGAAATATCATTCTGCTCACTTGTTTAGGGCAAGCCTGATCTAGGAAGATGAACATCAGCTCAACTCCAGGACAAGTCCTTGTTCACTTAAATGGTCCCCATCTACCTCCAGCAAGGTTGACAGAGTCTCCCTCCTCCCTTTCATGACTCGCTGAGATAAAGAATTCTCTATAACTGAAAATGAGCCAGTCTTAGACTAACCAAAGGGTCTTAAACCTATTATTATTATTATTATCATCATCATCTTCCTATTGCAGAACCAGCAAAAGATCAACAGAGCCAAAACTGACTTATATTTGCCTGCTTCTGCAAAGGGAGGTCAGCTGTACTAGGGAAGAAAAGCAGAAGCCAGAAAGAGTTAAGACCTCAAGATGAGCTTAAATCCACGAGAAGCACAGATGTTTGCAATTCACCTGGAAGAAAGTGGAAGCCTCGTCAGAAGCACCTGTCTGGCACTTCTGCTAACAGCCGCCATTCAGTTAGCACAGCTGAAGACAGGACCTGGGAATTCTACATGAGCATCCCTTGCTTCTTCCTCTGGATGACAGGAGCTAGCAAGGAGAACCCAAAACTCCTCCATGATACAAGAAAGACAAAGAGATTAAATAAATAAATAAATTGATTGAAACTGTCTGCCAAAAACCATGACGGAGGTATTTGCTGTTCTCATCCATTTTAAATCAGTCTTAAATCCAGTTGATGTGACCATGTTTATTAAAAAAATAAACATTTTGCACATCCTGTTGAAGTGGCTCCAGGATTCAAAGCATAGAATGGAAACACTAAAACAGATAAAAGCAGCAGAGAAAGCCATTAAAATAAAACCATACTGGGGTGCCTAGGTGGCTCAGTCGTTAAGCATCTACCTTCGGCTCAGGTCACGGTCCGGGGCCTGGGATCAAGCCCCCTCATCAGGCTCTCTGCTCAGCAGGAAGTCTGCTTCTCCCTCTCCCACTCCCCCTGCTTGTGTTCCCTCTCTCGCTGTGTCTCTTTCTGTCAAATAAATAAATAAAATCTTAAAAAAATAATAAAACCATACAAAGAGTGGGAAGATACTGTGGAAGGTTCTCTCAAAGCATAAATGCTGATGAATCAAGATAGGGACACATGTGCCAGCATCTGAGCTGAAAAAAGGATGTGGACCAGGCAGGCAAAATGAAGCAGAAGGCTGGGCAGAGGCTCATCCAGGGTGGGGACGGGAGTGGTGTGGGGGACACAGACAAGGACAAATGGGGAAAAGTGCTGTTAGAGCCTTTCTGGGAAGAGCAACTGGCAGGAGAAAGGCAATTAGGCTGAGGTTGGCTCTGAATAAGCACAGAGAAGGTGAGTGAAAGGCGGCGGGGCCATGGCTGGAGTCATGTCTGGGATTGTTCCCAGAGGGGCACTGAGAAATGCCAACAAGAGGTTCACTGCCAATGGCTGCCTTTTAACAAGACAGCTCGAGGATTCCCTTGACATTTTTATCTCATCTATACCACTCTCGTGGTAAATAACCTGGGCTAAGAGAAGGGGCAAATCTGGGGGTGAGCGTTCTTTAAAACAGAAATACTCCCAAGTGGAATTCATGTTGGGAGTGTGGGAGGGGAGGCAGCTTGCCTCTTCCAGGTGGGCCAATGAGAGCTCAAATCCTTGCAGAGTCAATGTCCTTTGGCACAGAACATTAATCAGGGTCCCAATAAGTACCACCAACTCCTAACCCCTGATTCAATACACATTAGGCTAGACAGGGCTTTGGTTGAGGAGAGAGTGAGGAATTTAAGACTATACTAGGTGAAATCAATGGATTGGGTGTTGGGCTTCTGGTTCTAGTCTCTGGGACCTCCCCTTTCAGTCAATGAGATGTGACAAGTCCTATTGCTAAAGCTGAGATTCCATTCTGGCATGGATTCTTCCACATACTATGTTTCCTAAGAATCTAGGAGATGAGGCACAAGCTCCCTGGGATACGCAGTGTGGTTTGGAGAAGAGTTTCATCCTGCAAACTCATGCAGAGCACCAAAGTAGGGGATGAAAAGATGAATAATTTGGGTGCCTTTGGCTCAGGTCATGATCCCAGGGTTCTGGTATCGAGTGCTGCATTGGGCTCCCTGATCAGTGGGCAGTCTGCTTCTCCCTCTACCCTTCCCCCCACTTGTGATCTCTCTCTCACTCTCCTCTCTCGAATAAATAAAATCTTTAAAAAGATGACTAATTTATATGTATGAACTTCTTGAGGATAAGGTTTCAGAACAGAACCCCTAGATTTAAATGCCAACCTGATGGATAAGCACCATGAGAAATTTACGCAGAGTGTAGTGAGGGCACAGAGGAGAGAAGGATCTCGTCTAGCAAATACAGCTCATTCTTCAAGGATAAGTAGGATAACGAAATGGGAAAGGCTGCATGTATATGAGACACCCAGTGGACAATTTTGATGAAAAGAGCGGCTCAGAAAAATACTTCCTGTTTAAGGGAATTTGGGATTGGTAACCAAACACCACAGACCAGCCGTTTGGGCCTAAGCTTTGGCATGAGGAAGGAAGAGGATTTGTAACAGCATGCTTTATTTCAACTTCTCAGTTGGGCCCAGGAGGAAGGAGGAATGGGGGCTGGGAAATGCCTTAAGTAAAACACTAGTACACATGGGACAGCTTATCCCCGAAGTGGGGAGTCTTATTAATCATGACCTTCATCGTGGGAAAGAGCTTGTTTCCCTGATGGTGCATGCAACTGAGGTTCCACTCAAAGCAGGGCAGAAACCAAGGTCCTTCATAAGAAACAGTCTGTGGAATCTGAAGGGGACAGAATAAAGCTTGACTTGAACGTGGTGGCCCCACAGCCATGAGAACTTTCTGAGAGCACTGGGAGTGCAGGGCTAGAACTCTGGTGAGATGACTGAGGCACTGGCCTTGGGCACAAAATTTTAGGGAGCATTAAAAAACTTAGTCAGCTAGATAAACAATATTTTAATGCCACATTTTTTTTTGAATTCAGTATAATTAACAGGGTTATATTAGTTTCAAGTGTACAATACAGTGATTCAACAATTCCATACATGACTCAGTGCTCAACATGATAAGTGTGCTCTTGATCCCCTCACCTATTTCACCCATTCCCCCACCTCCCCTCTGGCAACCATCAGTTTGTTCTCTGTAGTTAAGGGTCTGGTTTTTTTGTTTGTCTCTTTTCTTTTTGTTCATTTGTTTAATTTCTTAAATTCCACATGAGTACAATCATATAGTATTTGTCTTTCTCTGACTTATGTTGCTTAGCATTATACCATCTAGATCCACCCATGTTGTTGCAAATGCCAAGTTTTCATTATTTTTATGGCTGAGTACTATCCCATTGTATACATATATATCTCATCTTCTTTATCTATTCATCTACTGATGGACACTTGGGTTGCTTCCATAATTTGACTATTGTAAATAATGCTGTGATAAATTGAATAATTTAATTGCTGTGATAAACTTGAATTAGGGTTTTCATATTCTTTGTGTAAATACTCAGTAGTGGAATTACTGGATCATATGTTAATTCTACTTAATTTTTTGAGGAGCCTCCATTCTATTTTCCACAGTGGCTGCCCCCGTTTGCATTCCTGCCAATAGTGCACAAGGGTTCCTTTTTCTCCACATCCTCACCAACACTTGCCTCTTGTGTTTTTGATTTCAGCCATTCTGACAGGTGTGAGGTGTTTTAATGCCACATTTTAAAAACTCAAAATGAATGCCAAATTCCATAATGAACGAAATACCGAACCCTGTACTTGCATGACTCCACCTCACTCACCCCACCTGGTCCCAGTCGAAGGGGAATGAACCTCCTGGAAATCTGACAGGAAAGACAGAGTAGAAAATTCAGAGAGCCAGGCAGTTCAACAATGGCAGCAAACTGGTGGTGGCTTAAGGTCTCTGGACCTTCACATGGGGTGAAAAGCTTCCTTCTTGCAGATTTATGTAGAGCTATGTGAGGATATCGAGATCCATAGTCACCAGAATTTGGAGTTTCAAAGCCACTGGAGAAGGCAGCAGGCAAACCATTCTTGCCCAGATGCCAGCAGAGAGACTGACCACACCCAACCAAGACTCAGAAGCAGAAGAGCATTGCAAAACTCCATTAGACAGGGAAGACCATTTTGGGGGAATGTGCCAGCAGGTCAAGAATGATCTAGAAAAGGCAGTGACTACATACAACAAGAGTACTGAAAGGCCCACAGAAGGCCCCTTTTCTTTTTCACAATTAGGGTTGGATATAATATAATATAATATAATATAATATAATATAATATAATATAATTTCTGAGGGAAAGATGATCAGACAGAACCAGGTATCATCATAACCAAGCCATCACAACAACAATGGGGCATGGAGGAGGATGGCTGATGAACCAACTTGCAGGCTGCCAAACATTCCAGAAGTTGTGGTTAAGCCCAGGTGGGCTTAAGCCAGGTGTTCCCTGCCAAGCAAGGCTGACGACAGTTCACAAAACACAGACATCAGCCCTGAATATTCATAACAAAAACCACCACAGCCCTGAAGATTCCAGAAATGACCAGGTTATTTTGGCTCTATCATTTGATCCCCAGACCACATGGGAAAAGCAAGGAGGTAGAGAGGGTGACAGGATAAAGTAGAAAAAACGTCTGAGAACAGAAAACATTTCCCATTAACTACTGATATTTCTCGACCAGTAGCTTCCCAGTCTTATCATCACTTGGTTGAAAACCCAGTGGCTAACAACAAATGAAGTCAACAACGCTTTGTGCTCACTTGACTAGGTCAGAGATAGTTCACCAAGTGTAAGGGAGCCCCCTTAGTTGCCTTCTGCTTGTAAAACAAGTAGAATAAGGAAATGGTGACCCCAATCAAAGGAAGAGCCTGAGCGATCGATGACCTCCTTTTTGAGTCTAAGGACACTTCAACAGCCCACTCATTCACAGGTTTTCAACCTGTGAAGACATGGAAGGACTGAAGTTTAAGAAGAAGAAGGAAAAGAGAAGCAAAGGTCATGAGGGGACAGGCTCTTCATGGAGGAAGGTAAGGACCCTTAAACTCACTGCCAAGCTCAAAAGCAAGACTTAGGGTACAAAAGACAGAATGACTTTCACATTACTACCTACTAACAAATTCAGAAATATTCCAGAGGACAGGATCCCTGGGCCTTCCTCCATCACTGACACAGGCTCCCACCGGCACTCTGCATGAATCCCTACCCCTGTTGCTACAGAGGCTCCCTTACCAATCATGAGAGTGGACGTCTACTCACTAAGAGCCTGGGGCAGAAGAGGCAATGCCTCTGACCACTCCTTATCTTCACCTAAAATGTTTTACCACGGGGTTCTCCCCTGCAGTGCTCTACGTATGACTGAGTCCAGTCACTGGAGTGATGAAAATTATTCATGTGACATCTGGACAATTTTAGTTTGGAGAAGAAGTCCACAGAGCAATCAACAGTAAAAGAAAAACAGAAGATAATGCAACCACAAGTCTCTCAAGGTTTCAGTTTTCTTCTGATCTGAGCTATCATTACTAATGCACACAACTGAGCAAAACAGTATGAGTAATTATTTATCAGAACGTTAATATAGTTAATGTAAAAAGCAATCAGTTGGTGGCAAAAGAAAACTGAAGAAAAACAGCATAGCAAAAGTATCTGAGATTTGAATTATTCCCTATTGCCCTTTCTGAAACAACAAAATATCTGTAAATAATCACTTCTAAGCGATTATCAGAAATGGAAATGGAAACTGAATACGAAATCAGGAGAACGCAAGACATAGTTAACTAATCTGGTTTCTTTCTCATGTGCTAAATAGAAGTGTAACTGAAGAAAAATAATTAAAATATAATTAAAAAATAATTAATATATTCAAATTCTTTCTTGGGTATACATATTTACAGTGACTAGATCTTTTTTATTTTTATTTTTATTTTTAATTTTTTTTTTGAACAGGTACTCAAACAATAGAAAGATGCTCTGTTAAACGCAGTGACTGGACAGAGTTAAGTACTCTCTGGGTTTCAAAGTGCCTGGCAGCGGAATCAAAGGATTAAAGCAAAACTGACTTGACAACAAAGAGACAACTCTTTATATCTTTATATAACTCATTATATCACTTCTCTTACGATAAAGGGAAATAGTAAATCAGACAAATATTGATTCAAGAGCTCGCTTTTTGTTCTAATTATGGCTTCTTCCCATACCCTAAAAGAGGCTTGAAAACTATTATGACTCATGGTCAAACTGAAACCTCCTTATATGTATACAATTCTATCATAAATACACAGTGGCCAGCACAAAACACGGTTTTCCAGTTCTGTGCGTCTTTATCCTCCTCCTTCCGAATATAAAACCTTTAAGAGCAATGCTCACATCTGCTTTGTCTCATACATAGGGTTTAGTTCTCAGCACAAAGATGTTTGGTAGACCTCGCTGCACACCGAGAACACAATACACACACACAGGATGACCTTGGCAGCTCTTTCTCGTTAGGATAAACACTCTGATTTATCTGCTAACAGTGGTGAAGATATGAAAAGACACCGATATATATTTGTCCACAGCTCCTGATCCGGCATCCTTCCCAACAGTTTGGTGACACCCCCCCGGCCCCACCCTTCTCTGGGTTGTACAAGACGGCAAGCTGGCTCTGGGGAAATCTCAAGGCCATGGGTGACAGGAAAGCTAAATGGCATGGCTAAATGCTGACCAACCATGTTGAGGTCCCATTAACATGGCATATTCTCTAGCTCATCTTTCCATGCCCCCAACACACATACCAAGAGTTGGAAAATACCAGTTGTCTTTTGATGAATGTTCTTAACCAGCAGGCCAGGAGGCTTCTCCAGTGTCATCGCTGCCTTCTCACCCCTAACACTAGAGGCAGAACTTTCATCACAGACCCAGAACCACAAGAAGCCCAGCCGCCAGGTTCAACAACCCTCTGGATCAGGAACTCACCTTTAAGACGCTGTTAACCAAACTTTTTTTGCTCAAAAAGCCACTAAGAAAAAGTTAAAGTTCTGTTTTTCATGTATTTTAAATTGACATTTACATTTCTTCATCATAATTTTAATTAATGGAAAAGGTTACGATTCTGGCATATTGAAAGTACTACAATTTTTAATATAAAACATGTCAGGTCTTTCAATGTATCTAGTGAAATCTAAATACCACAATAGTTTGAAAACCACCTTCATCCAACAAAAAAAGTTTATGAGCAAACTCTTCTTTAACAGTAAAAAATGCTACATTGGTCTCTTTTCTCCTTGAACTTATATATCTATTCTATTTCCCCAACTTAATTTTCTCTCAATATAATATGTTTTAACTCTTGAGAGGCTTTTATTAATCTCCCTATTACTTTTCTGTATAACAAAATGTGTATAAAGTGATTTTTTTAAAATTTCCTATGTCCATACTATTTAAAAGTGTTCACTTTTCTTCTGGTTCGAGGTGTGCTTACTAACGGACCCAACTGATCCAAACAACATTAGTGAATATTTATAAGAATGTTAATGTAGTTAATATGGAAAGTATACTTTTACTTTGTCTTTTTTATTTTATTTTTTTCTGTTACCTTAGAATGCATTTCTAAAGAAACAGATAAGCCAAGTTTATTTTTCTCCAGTTACTTCATATACCTATGGATGGAGTATTCCTTATTGCTATAATAAGGTGGGGATTTAACATCATTTCCACACCTTTTCACTTTTATGGATGTAAGCAGTAAGAATCCTTATTTACATAAAGAAGAGAATGAAGGAGACTTACCATCAAAACGTCTTTTTGTCTATTATCTTATAATTAGATTGGGTCTTCCTTCAATTTTATTGAAAGCCAAGATGTAAAAACTAGCTTACAAAAAGATGTGTGGTCTGGCCATTATATTTGGCCTCTTTACTAACACAAACACTAGTATTTTCATAGTGCTTTGTTGGTGGGATGAGACTTTTGCACCCCAGGACAACACACCACAGTAAGGTTGGGTAATAGCTGAGCCTTCCTTGGTCAAGGAGAAGAGGGACTCTAATAGGTAAGATAGAAAAGGAGATGTAGCAAAAGCAGTTTTCAGAAAGAGTATCTATAGATGATGGGAACCAGGAAACCATCTTCCTAAACCATCAACACCTTCAAATGTCTTAGAAAGTCTTCATGTTCTCCTGTGTGCATGGATACCCCGCCTGGAATACGCCCCCCCAACCCCAGGCAAGAGCCTTATTGCCAGACATTCTATCCATTTAGCTTTGTACACATAAAAGCACATTTGGTTTGATTAATACGTGAATCCCCTACAATATATCAGCTTGTACCAGATACTATAGGAGAAGCAATAAATTTTTTAAAAACACAGAATCAGAATTCTTGTTCTTTGTACTTGTAGAGGTGGAAAACACCTAATAAATCATAATGTCCTACAGTATAGAACTTTGCTCGACAAAAGACTGTTGAAGTCAATATTTTTAATAATGTCAAAAAAAATCTAGAAATCATTCAAATGTTTAATAATAAGAAAATTACTGAATAAATGTTACAGCAGCCATATAATGGAAGAATATACAATATTTTAATTTGAAGAACATATATTGACATTAGAAAATGTTCTTCATATTATGTGGCCTGAAAAAATAAGGAAGAAACAAACATAAATAAAATTCATACTAATTTGTAAAAATGTGTATATGTAAGGAAAAGTCTGTTAAGAAAATCTGTTAAACAGTTTCCAGTGGTTATCCTTAGGTGATGTAATTATAGGCAACTTTCTTACTTATTCTTTTCAAATGTCCCACACGGGGCATTTCTTTCATGATAAAGGAGAATGGGGAACCGTAAGGAAGGCGGGGAAACAGGCTCACTACCTCTGGCTTGTTGAATATGGCTACAGAGTTTGTGAGAGATGGTGTCCAGTCAAGGGACCAGTGGGAGTTTAAATCCATCCCACAGGGTGTAGGACTGCTTCTCCCCAGCAAGGGGTGAGGGCATTTCCTAGTCTGCAGTGGAAGATCTTGCCCAATGTCTACACTCTCTCTTAGATTCTGGACATTTTTCTCCCTGACCAATTTTACACTTCCACCTCATTCCTCAGCTGCTTTCTCTGGATTACTGATTTCACTCACTCCACAGATGCCTAGAAATCACTGCAGTCAGGTTCCCATCATGTTAACCTCATGAACTATCCCAGATCATGGATTTAAAAAAGAGCGTTCAGTCAACAAGTAAAATGCTATATGCCAGTCAGGTTATCTGGGGCTTCAGGAAGACACAGTGGGCGATTTTTACTTCCACCATATTTTACCACTCCAGTCTCCTTACCTCAGCAAGTGTGGAGGGATCTTGACAATAGTATCCACACCACCCAGGGTTTCTGCAGAAGGAAAATTACAAAGTTAAAAATAAATACGTATAGACCGAGAATCTGCAGATAAATTTCTGTTAGTTTCTTTTTTCCCTGGAAATTCCTATAATTATACATTAGTCAGTTCTCAATTATCTGCATGCAAGTCATTCATACCTAAAAACCCTCTCTTTTTTTTTTCTTCTTTTTTAATATTTTATTTATTTGACAGAGAGATCACAAGCAGGCAGAGAGAGAGAGAGGGAAGCAGGCTCCCTGCCAAGCAGAGAGCCCAATGCGGGGCTCGATCCCAGGGTCCTGCGATCATGACCCGAGCCTAAGGCAGAGGCTTTAACCCACTGAGCCACCCAGGTGCCCCCAAAACCCTCTCTTGATAGCTCAAAAGACTTCCTCAGAGCAGTTAAAAAATTAGGATACATTTCCCTACAGAAACACAGAACGAATAACTAAATTTCAACCTGAACCAGAATTCCAATTTAATCTACAACTGGCTAAAATGTTATATTCTTGCAATAAAAATAGACAAAGGACAAGGGAAACAAGAGCAAAAATAAACTCTTGGGACTACATCAAACTAAAAAGCTCTTGTAGAGCAAAGGAAACAATCAGCAAAAACAAAAGGTAACCTACTGAATGGGAGAAAATATTTGCAAATCATATATCTAATAAGGGGTTAATATCTAAAATATATGAAGAACTTATACAAGTCAACACCAAAAAAATAAAAAATAAATAAAAATCCACTCCAAATAATCCAATTAAAAAAGGGACAGAGGACCTGAATAGGTATTTTTCCAGAGAAGACATGCAGATGGCCAACAGACACATGAAAAGATGCTCGACATCACTCATCATCAGGAAAATGCAAATCCAAACCACTAGTAGATATTACCTGACACCTGTCAGAGTGACTAAAATCAATAAGATAAGAAATAAGTGTTGGCGAGGATGTGAGAAAAGAGAACCCTCATGCTCTACTGGTGGAAATATAAATTGGTACAGCCACTGTGGAAAACAGTATGGGTGTTCCTCAAAAAATTAAAAATAGAACTACTATAGCATCCAATAATTCCACTACTACTGGGTATTTACCTGAAGAAAAAAAAACAGTAATTCAAAAAGATATAGAACTCTTATGTTTATTGCAGCATTATTTACAATAGCCAAGAAATGAAAGCAACCTAAGCATCCCTCAATAAATGAGTGGATAAAGAAAATGGGGTACAATATATATAGTGGAATATTACTCAGTCATAAGAAAAAGAACGAAATCTCATCATTTGTGAGAGGGTAGATGGACCTCGAGTACATTATTCTAAGTGAAATAAGTCAGAGAAAGACAAATACCATATGCTTTCACTTATATATGGAATCTAAAAAACAAAACAAACAGATAAACAAAAACCAAAAATGGACTCATGAATATGTACAGAGAACAACTGAAGATTACCAGAGGGGAGAGGTGTGGGGGATGGGTTAAATTGGAGAAGGGGATTAAGAGGTATAAACTTCTAGTAACAAAATAAATAAGTCACAGGGATGAAGAGTACAGCATAGGGGATATCGTCAACAACATTTTAAGAAATTTGCCTCGTGACAGATGGTAACTACACTTATTGTGAACATTTTGTAATGTACAGAATGGTCAAAACACTAAATCGTACACCTGAAAGATAGTTTTGCATGTCAATTAAACTTCAATTTAAAAAATAATAAATATAGAAGGGAAAGCTCTTTCCTTGAAATACTGCTTCAACACCCTCAAATAATCATTTATAATCGTGAGAGCCTCGATGTTTACAAAGCATTTTACACAACATGTCATGATGCTCACATACATTATGACATGGTAGATAAAACTTTTTTTTTTTTTAATCATCCTATAGTTAGGGATATTGAAAGGAGGCTCACCCTCAAATCTCATTAACCCAGCCTGGATGTTCACTACTTTACCATTGCTGTGGATTATTCACACTACTCCTGCCTCCAACTCCAGAGATAATGAAACACTATTCTCTTCCCCCGCCCCCACGGCCCCCCAGCCAAAGCTGTTCTATTTCAATAGCACTAACGATTCTGTATCCAGTTCCAACACGTGTGGTTGGGGGAGGCTTCCCCACACCAACAAGTAATTCTCTTACACCAGCGGGTGGTCCTACCATTTAATTCAATTCTGACACCGTTGACTTGGAGACAGCATCAGATCCCACAGTTAAGGGCTCAGTCCTACAGGACTGCACCCCCTCTTCAGACCCCAATCCCAAATCCAGGTTGTCGTCTTGCCTTCTGACCAGCCAGCTATAGGCTGAAGGTATGAATGACCCCCCTCTTTGGGTTCAGTTAATTTGTTAGAACAGCTCACAGAACTCAGAGAAACATTTCACTTACTACAATACTGGTTTATTATAAAAGGACAAAACTCAGGAAGGAAGGGCCCAATGGAAGAGAAGCATGTGCCAAGGTATGGAGAAAAGGCGAGCTTCATGTCTCTCAGGGTGCTGTTCTCCCCATGTTTCCATGGGGTTACCAACCCAGAAGCTCTCCAAACCCCATCCTTTTGGGTTTTTTACAGAGGCTTCATTACATAGGAATGACTGATTAAATCATCAGCCATGGGAGTCTGAAGGCAATCTCCAGCCCCTCTACCTTCCCTGGAGGTCTGGGGAGGGACTGAAAATTCCAACTCTCTAAACACACGGTGGTCCTCTTAGCAACAGCCCCCACCCTTAGATTGCTTCATTAACATGACAAAAACACTTTATGGTCCTCTTCACCTAGAAATTCAAGGATTTTAGGGGCTCTGTGCCAGAAATAAGGACAAAGACCAAATATTTATTTATTATTAGAAATCTCAATATCACAAGTTCTGATTTGTTCCCAGTTTTTTCAGCTCAAACTGTGTTGATTCCTTTCTTCTTGGCTTAGAGTCCTCAAGCCCTGTTGGTATGAACCAGTTTCATTGGAGAAGGAGAACTATTTCTGCTGGTCTGCTAAAAGATCAGAAGGAAAAATGGATACCAGATGTATCTCCAAGACTCAGCAGTGAGAGCAGTCTAAAACATGATGAGAGGATCTCAGCCTGTTGCGGCCAATGGAGCAAAGAATGGGTGTAGGCAAGACAATCTGCAAAAGAGAAAGATGGTATCAGTAGGGTCAGGGATGCTGTGGCCGACAAGGCCAAAGGAGGAAGTGGAAGAACTGAGGTTAGTCATTAAAATGAGACAGGGTAACCCTAAAGCAAAGCCCTGAGATGCAGGTGCGGGGAGCAGATCAAAGGCCTGTTGGGTCAGTGTGGCCTAGTGGTTAGCAGGCCAGGGCCCCGGACAATACGCTGCCGCTCTCCAAGGGGAGGTGCTGACACTCAGCAACCAAATCCTGGCAGTTTTCCTCATTAGACAGGGGGGTTTATATTGAATTCAAGATGTTCAATAGCGCCCAACCCTACAAAGGCTAACCAAGAACCTGAAGAAAGAAAAAAGACAAAGGAAAATCGCAGAGCAGCCATACTGAGCATATCCTCGTCAAGCGGAGACGCTGAGTAGGTACCTGCACCGGGTCACCTGGGGAACCCAGGGGCGGGCTAGTGAGGGAAATGGGTGCATCACATTCTCAGCTGCTGACCTGAAGCTGTGGAGATGGGTGTGGTCAACTCCAGTGGGGCTGGGAGGAAGGGAAGAGGCCTCAAGGGCTGACTTCTGAGAAACTCAAACATTTAGGCGAGGGAGAAGTGCGGGAGCTGGCAAAGGGAGCAGGGCCGCTTGGGAGGCATGGTAACAGTGGGCAAGGTGTGGTCCTGGGGGTCAGAGGAAGTCGGGTGCCAGTGTGTTCCATGCAGCTGAGAATCCCTTAGCTGGATGGGGATTCTTCACCACCAGGTGGTGGCATGATGGGAGATGGAGATAGAGGTAAGTGGAAGAGGGAGTGGAAAGCCAGGCTGTGGCCACATGCACTACAGACTTTTTGAGAAGTCAAGCTGTAAACGTAACAGAAACTGGCTGGAAGGAAAAGTAGGTGGAAAGGTAGAGGGAAAGCAGGGGGGATAGACTATTCTTCTTTCCCTACCTGGTGTTCCAGCCCCTAGTTTTCTTTCTCCTCTCCTCCATTTCCAAATCCATTTTGAAACAAGTCTCCTGATATGTGTAAACATCACAGGTTTCTAAAATGAAGACATGGTGCCAACCGTTCCAACGTTTCAACATTCTGTGTCATCCAGCCCAAGAGCTCACATGCTTCCAAGATCACCAGTCTTGAAGAAAAATGCCATTGTCTCTGCTTTCCACAAGCTGTCGCCGTCCCTTATTCTATGACCTTGTCAGACCATTTCCTCACTGGCAAGAAAAATATCTAACAACCTAACTTGCTCAAAGTAAAGGGAAGATACATATATATATATTGCTTGTTGGTTATTATGCAGCCATTAAGAAAACCGATTTTCAGAGAAGTATCCATGAAAACATAGAAGATACTAAAGCTAAGAAAAAAACAAATGACAGTCTGCCATAGATAGTATGACCCTTTGCAGAAGGGAACTACTCCAAAATGTGATTAGCGTTCTTTCTAGGTTTTGAGATTACAGGTGATGTTAGTTTTTTCTTTATACTGTCCAAATATTTTTCAATATTCTAAAAAGAGCGTATGCAACTTTTGCAAACAGAAAAAAAAGATGAATTTCACTTAAGACCCAAACAAGTCATTAATGGGCTGATCTGTTTATAAACATCTACTTCTCTTATTGTAGGTGTGAAAGCCACACAGAAGCATAAGGGACAGTCCCTCCATTCAAGAAGCACATGTCTACACTGTTGACATTTGTTGTTCGGGCTGACCAGCCATCAGAAACAGAATCCTAAATTTGTTTTGAAGAAACTATCCCTTTCTGAGTCAGGGATTTGAGTAAGCCTTGTAGCCTAGATCGAAGCCAGATAGCCCATTCTATTCCTTAGCTGGAGGACTGGTTTGGGTATACACATGACCCATTAGGACCAAGAGAAAAAAAGTGAAACCGAAGACTGGGCAGGAGTGACTGGAAGAGCTCCACTCTCTTGAGATGATCTGATGACAGGCAAGTGGGAGAGGACCCCTTTCTCCTGTGATGGCCTACATATGGCAATGACGTCTCCATCTCCTATGATGCTTTCGGTGGGAGACAACTCCTCTCTCCTGTGATGGTTTTAGTGGGAGATGACGCCTCTCTCCTGTGATATCAAGGTAACCCCTTTCCCCTATAATGGTCCAAGTGGGAGATAACCCCTTTCTCTTCAGATGGACTAAGTGTGGAAATGACTCTTCCCTCCCATGGTGGTTTTAATGAGGGTTGATCCCTCTCCCCTCAGATGGTCTATGTGGGCTGATGCTTCCTTCTCATGAGATGGTCTCAATGTGATGATTCACAAGCCCAGGAGACTCATGAGGAGTGTTTTAATCTCCCCAAAAGAGCAGAGCAAGGTCCTTGAACTGTAATTCCTGAGCCATATTCAACCCACATCTGGCTTTACAGGGGATATTTAGTGACGAGAGTGAATAAATTCTATTTTGCTCAAGTCAGCTTGAATTAGGGGTTTGTTGTTGTTATTGTTGTTGTTGTTGCTGTTGTTTTGGGGCAGGAGGGTTTGGTCTCCTGAATACAATATTTCTCAATTATCCTTCCCCTAGAAGAACTGTCATGGCCAAATAATCCAAAGTATTAGGTGCTCTAAGGCAGTCATGAAGGCAGGGCTCTGAGCCCAGGGGAGGTACGGATTTGCCTGAAGAGCCCAGGGAATGCTTCCTATGTGAGTTAGGCCTTAGGAGTCTGCAAAGGGAATTCCCAGCATGAGTAAAGGCAGAGAAGCAGACAGTGCCCGGTGTGTTCACAGAAGAGCTGCAGCTCACTGTAGTTTATGAAACCCTTGGGGGTCACAGGGCAAGAAGAAACAAGAGCTGGGGTTA
Organism: Lutra lutra; assembly: GCF_902655055.1. NCBI lineage: Eukaryota > Metazoa > Chordata > Mammalia > Carnivora > Mustelidae > Lutra > Lutra lutra. The sequence continues at coordinate 89,396,117 of NC_062283.1, read as the reverse complement.
GATTCTAAAGAGTGTTCTAAGGAATTTACACTTTAATCTAGAAAGAAATTATGGGGTTGAAGGGGATGTGTTTTATAGTAAAATACAAAAACAAAACCAACAACTGATGGAATGGTAGAAAATGGACTGGAGCAGAAAAGAGAGCAGGAAGCCATGTAGTCTTTGTTCATGCTCCCTTCTCCCTTCACTCGCCCTCCTAATACCCTCCTTACAGGGAAGAAGCATTGTACTCATCCTTCTAGCCCCGTGCTCAGTACAGGGGAGGCCTTCATAAATGTTTGCTAAATAAATAACTGAAGAGAAGAAGGAATCCACAGCTTACCCATGATTTCAAGGCAAATCTACTTTAAAAGCCCTACCAGCTCACAGCAATTTCCTCCCCACCCCACCCCTGACCCCATATTCTATGCCCTCTTCTTTGATCTGTTTTCCTGATTTACTCATCCCAACCCTCACAGTGAATGTCAGGCACTGTTACTTAACTATTTCATGTACTCTGTCTTCCCTCGGTAACTACAGAAGAACAGTCACTGGGAAAGGAATCAGAGCCACTCCTGTGGTCAGGTCGGACTCCAGGCTTGGCTCGGATACCTGCCTTACGTGTGGGCTTCTCAGATGGCTTCAAGGATCTAGACTCAGCAACACTGCAGTTTAACTTAACAATATGTTGAATATCAAAATTTAAACTATTAAAAATACTCAATTATTCTTCTCCTCCCTGTTATCTCAATCTGCTTAATCTACAGCAAAATAATAATGAACATAGGAATGGCATGTTTAAAGTGCAGTCAGGCCCGGCTTTATTATGTTACTCAGCCATCTGTGACCCTTCATTAGAGGCATTTGGGAATCTAGCGCTCAATGGCTCTGCTGAATGACAATGGCAATGGAAAATTAGTACTGTGGCTTTAAGAGCCTAGCTGCTCAAGTATATCTGGTCCCTATTCCTATAATGTAAACAATGGTCAAGTTCAGCCTACAAGATAAACTTCCATGACATATGCAGATGTCAAAGAAAAATGACGTTGCTAGGATTGTCTGTACACATACACCCAATATATGTGAATTTCAATCTTCTGAATATTAACAGAGTCACCTAAAACACCACCAGATTCTACATTTAGTGGAAAACCTGCTAATGGCACTTCTCTCTTTTCAGGTTGTACCACAGTGGTGTCATATCACGCACTGATTGCTTTCTTATTAAGACAGAAAGAGATTCAATCTTATTTTGTAATTGAATAGCAACTGAGGAATGGCACACAGGGTTGGGCCAGGCCAGGGGCCCCCAAGGCTGCCTTGGTTTCTCCTCCGCCTTACCGTGGTTCGATCAGTGTCACCCAAAGTATGCTCCTGATCCCTCTGCATTCCCTTCCAGACAATTCTGATTGCCCAAATTCGTGCCGAATTGGAATGAATGTCTTGCAGTCTTCTTTGAGGTGGAGTTGGGCAAACCCGAGTCTGATGGGAATCACAGATGTGCTACCTGGAACTTATTTCAATACTTGCACGGCTCACAAATTTAAAATCCCACCTGTCTGAAGGGCACACCACAGCAGAATTGCAGAGGTAACGCAATCCCATACGCAGGTAATGTTTCATGTACAATAACCATGGAAGCTAATACTTAACAAGCTGGCCTCTATCTGGAAAATCAAAGAAGCCATTTCTTCCTGGTCACATTCGCCAGTGTTTCGAGATCAGGGTTGATGGTTCAACTTCCCTTTTTCCCACAGGCGCTTGGAATCAGGCCAATGGATTCGCACGGGCTGGTGGTCCTGTCTAACTCGGAGATGGGTGACCATCGTCCACCTTGCTGGGAATAGGGAAAAGGGGGCCTCCTGGCGGGGAGGACCACGGTTCCCCGCTAAGGTCTGGTAGAAGACAGAGACCAGAGAAGAGGCAGATGGATGTCAACGCCCGATCCAAAATTCTCATATCCCGCATCAATTCACCGAGGCAACTCTCTCAATCGCGCGAAACGCATGCATAACAGCAGCTCAGCGGAAACCCCACGCATAAGGGCCGGCTCAGCCCCAGCCCGCGCGGCCCTCCGGCGGCGGCGAGCAGGGGCGCGGGAGCCCGACCGGCCGGCAGGTGCCCGGCGCCCCGCGTCCCGCGCTTACCCAGGGCCCAGGTGCAGCTCTCCTTGATGGCTTTGTACTTGCTCCCGGACGCTTCCTTCTGCAGCTTCCTCAGGATCTCTTCCATCTTGACCTTCGCAGGGTCTCGGCCACCGACAGGGAGAGGAGCGCTCTTGGGAGGCCCGGCCGGGAACGCCGCCGCCTCCGCCGCCTCCGCCGCCGCCGCCACTGCTTGGCTCCGGGTGCCTAGGCTGCCGTGGCGCTCGCCCCCAGCCAGTCCCGCGCGGCCGCTGATGAATCACGCCCGCTCCATGCCGCGGGCCACGTCAGCCCCGCCGCCCCGCCCCGCCCGCCGCCCCGCCCGCCAGGGTCAGGTGCGCTCGGCGCGCGCGGCGACGAGCTGGAGCCTGGAGGCCGGAGGCCGTGGTCCCCGACCCGGCGCCGAGGCAGGCCCCGGAGCCACAAAGCTTCGCGGGAAGGTGGAAGCGGATGTCCGGAGCTGGCTCGCCTGCCGGGCGTTGGCCCGGCGCGGCCCCAGGGAGCGTCTGGTCGGCCCGGTCAGCCGGCGGGGAGGGGCCTAGCCTCTGTCTCCCCCACCGCCCGCCCACCCGGATCCCTATCCGCGACCCCCCTGCGCGGCGCCAGGCGGGGTGGGGTCGGCCCCGCCGGGTTTGCCGAGCCCCGGGCGGAGTGTGGCGGCGCGCGCTAGCATCCCGGTGTCCGGTGCTCACTGTTCAGTGCACAGCCCTTCTGGGCCACTCTCTGCGCCGGGCTCGGGCGCTACCTGTGAATAGACTGCCTCTCCCCTACCGGGTACCAACACGATCTCGCGGAGGAGGTGGGGGGATGAGGGTTCGTAGCCCTGTTATACACAGGAGGAAACCAGGCCAGAGAGGCTAAGTTACTTCCCATACCTACCAGAGTTAGCCTCAAAACACATTCCTAAATCCAAAATCCCCTTTTTCCTTATTCTCTTGCGCTAAATTGTTATCCTCTGGAGGGAAAAATAAGGGGGGGGGGGCGCACAGGGGCCCACGCAGCTGTCTAACTTTGGTGGGGGTGGGAAAGGATGGGCAGGAGGAGCTTCCCCAGTGAAGAACACTTTGGCTAAACTTGGGAAACAGACTGTGGGTGTCCAGATACTGGAGGAAGGGAGCGATACCAGGGCCGCAGGTCCTGAGAGAGCGCGCGCGCCGTGCTTCCGGGATGGCTTTGAAGGAAAGAGGGAGAGGAAAACAGGAATCTAACTTGGCATCTCATTGTTTCCCTTTTGAGAAAACCGTGACTAGGAGCTAAGAACGGATTTTAAGCATATTCGTTTTTCTTTAAAAATGTCACTGTAGTGGTAGGGAAAAAAATTTTTGCAAAGGAGTAACTGGAACCTGGGAGAACAGTAAGAAGATTCTACAGTAATCTAGAAATAAGTTAGGCCAATAGTAGGTGGAAAGGAATAGAGGAAAATATAGCCAGAGATATTTAAGGAGTGGAAGCAGTAGGATTTACTGACTGATTGGGGTGGTTAGCGTCTGGGATGACTTCCAGGTTTCTTTTCTGGAAAAAGAGGAGGATTGTGGCCCCATCTTCCAACTTAAAGAAGAGAAGGAAAGGGTTTGCAATCTGGGGAGTATAAGAGTTCAGTTTTGAACATATTCAGGTGGAAAATGATAATGAGAAACCCACAGGGTGTTTCACTTATGGGCAGGAACGTAGTACAGTGCTGCATGATAGAGATGAGGATTTGAAAGCCTTCAGGTATTGAGTTATTGATTCCTGGGGTTTGGCAAAAGTTGCAGGAGGCAGTGGATGGAATGGATAGAGCAGGATGCCAGAAAAAAAAACTGGAGTCCCCTTATTCTTTTTAAGAGTATTTATTATCACTTTATGATTAAAAACAAATTTACTAGAAATTTACTAGAAAAAGTAGTAATTTCAGAGATATAAAGTTCTAATAGCTTTGTAATAAAGCTCGCGCAGAGTATTAAAAAACAGAGCATTTGCACACTCTAAAAAAAATGGGCAATGATTGTGAAGTCAGTCCACAAATACAAATAACTTATATAACCTTTGAGAAATATTCAAACACCTACTTATCAAAAGAGCACAAACATTCAAGTAAAGTGTGATTTTTTAAAAAAATCAATCAAATTGGCTAAGAGCTGGCCAACTGGACCCTATTGTGTCATGGATGCTAGTGGGAGGGTAATCCTGGAGAGATTCTAGATGTGTATAGAGCACCGATGTGGCTACGATTCAACAATCCTACTTTTAGGAATTCATCCTAAGCAAGTGATTATAGAAGTGGAAAAAGATTTTTCTACAAGAATTTCAATATGCTGTTCAGTCATTTTTTAAAAATTGAAAACTATCTACATGTCCAACAGTAAAGAAATGGGCAAAAGAAAAAAATCCATGATGTATGCATCCATAAAGCAGCATATTGTATAGCCTTTAAGAATAATGTAGGAGAGGAATGTTCAGTGACATGAAAAGTGGTTGGTACTACATAGTTAAATGAAGTAAGGAAGTGGTAATATGCTATTACATACATCCATGCACTGACTGATCCCAATTTTATTATTTAAATATTTGAAGTGGAAGTACATAGGAGTTTTAAAGAAAAATACACATGCACACATAGGAAAATAAACATTTTTCTTTTTATAATTGCAAGGTGTTTTTGTTTTTGTTTTTTTGTGTGTGTGATAGAAAAAAATAAATAAAAGTAGTATACAGGCAATGGGAGGACAAAGATAAATACAAATGGATCAAATGGGCATAAGAGTTTAGATAGGAAGTCTGCCCAAGAAGAGTAATGAAGGCAGAGACTGGTTGCAGTAGATTAATTAAGAGCAGGTAGAAATACATGTATAAACAACTCACTCAAACTGTTGACTATGAAGGAAATTAAGAGTAAAATAGTCAAAACACTTTTTTTAAAAACATCAACTCAGTAGAAAATACCCTTTGCATCACCACCCCCAGTATACCCAGAAATACATATATAGGTAGATTTAAACACTGAAACAAAAGATTTTTTTGAGTAATCTCCACGTCCAGCACGGGCCTGGAACTCACAACCTGGGTATCAAGAGTCCCATGCTTCACTGAGCCAGCAGGGGTCCCTCAAACAAAGTTTTTATTGATAAAACAATCCTTGCTGCTAAATAGAATAGAGTTACTATTAAATAGGATTTGATTCATTGTTGCAGGCATGCTTGCTTGTTCTTAAATTTGTTCCAGGCTGGAGACAGGAGGATAATGCCGCATGCGCAACCCAGGTGTTTTGTGTTTTGATGTCTATTCCTTCCCACTCTTTTCAGTTATTTTGGTTAAAAATTCTGGTTCACAGAAACACGTTGCTGTGTATGTTACTTATAACAATACACATTACTTAGCAACTGAAGTTACAAATGTCAGCAGATTCTTCTTTAATCTTAATCCAAAATGGTGATAAATTTATAATCATTCTTCAATGTATTTGAATAACAAAGCATTAATAAGTAGTTTTCCTTTTTGGGCATCAACTGTAATGTAAATACGGATTCAGGATTTTGAAAAACAAATGAATCTTTTACCCAATTTTTTTTTTCTTGGTATTTCAAATTTCTTTATTGGAAATGTTTAAAGTGTGAAACAGATACTTGCAATATCTCTAATGTCTTTAATTTTATTCCATTCAGAGTGTCTTCACTAATAATATTCTCTTTCTGTGTTGCAAAAGGTTGAGGACATATAGTAACCATGGTGACTACTTAAAATGTATTTTGTAACTGTTGTATATATTAAGCATCTTGAAATGGAGTGTAACTTTTTCGCTATGGTTCCAAATCCAGCTATTAAAAAATGTTAAAAATACGAGTTATATGTGCCAATTTTGTTGCTAAAATCCCATCTCCAAAAATGATAGCCAAATGAGATTGCTTTTAAACAGAAAAAAAGTGAATCCCATTCTTGTGTTCATATCACTTAATATTTTTCTCATACCAGCCAATAACTCCAGTATAACATGACACATGCAAATATTAGCTAATGGAAAGGCTAAGCTGCTTAACAATGACCCAATGATACAGTGGTTGGCAGAGCATAGACTTTTATTTATAGTTTAAACTAAGTGGTGAGTCAGTGATGGGGGTTAGCATAGCAGCTCCAGAAGATCATTTGAGGACCACATACCTCACATCTTACTGCTCCACCATTCTGGAAGGCGTTTTTTTCCCAAGATGGGTCCTGGGCAGGTTGCATTCTAACTGATAGGGAGAAGAACAGAGAGTATATGAGCCCAGGCTTCAGATGGAGAAGCCATGCACATTCCTTTCCCTATACTCCACCAGTGAGGACAGTTACAGAGACGCACTTGGATACCATACAGTTTATCTGGGACCTCAGGGCCCCCACCGCAGATCTCTTCCTGTGGCAGAGGGAGGAGGATTTGGTGGACAGCCACCAATATGAGTCACAGCTCCATTTGGAACAAAACATATCAAAAAGTAACAGTTCTCTTAATGAAATTTAACAACTATTGCTACAATCGCTTTCCAGAGAGTCAGCAGAGATTCAGCAGAATTCTTAGGATGCCAAATGTATGAACATGTGTGAACGGTGATTTCAAGTAGCAAAGTAGAACGAAATTCCTAATAATATTTTAAATTATTCTGCTATGTTTCCTGGTTATATTTACTTCCAAATCAGTTTCAATTCTATTACAATTTACCGGTTTAATTTATATTTTTCAAACAGTGTTCTCATTAGGTAGAATCATGCAACCTATACCTGCTTCTGCCTGGCTAATAAGTATTAATGGTATTCTGTATATTCTATGGGCTGTATTATCACTTAGCAATATGGTTTTAAATTTCTCAGCCAATTTATCATCAAGAATCATACTCACCATGACCACGTACGCCAAGAATAATTTGTGTTTCAGCAACTATGTGAGTAACTTTCTCTTTGGCCATACCTATACAGCTAAATATGATCGTAACACTTCTTGATTAACTAATGTAAAGGGTGAAATAGTGTTGACAAATTTGTCTTTTTTTCTTTCTTTGAAAATATGTGAGGGCTTTATCAACAAGTTTGACTTGCTGTATTTCCAAGTTTGTAGTTTCCTTTTTGTAAGACTTTAAATTTTCATTTGCAATATCATTGCACCTTGGGAAAGAAAAACAAAGCTGAATGCATCACACTCCCTGATTTCAAATTATATCACAAAGCTATAGCAATTAAAACAGGATGGTATTGGCATGAAAACAGACGCATAGATCAATGGAACAGAATAGAGAGTCCAGAAAGAAATCCCTGTATATACAGTCAATTCATTACAGCAAAGGAGGCAAGAATGTGTAATAAGGAAAAGATGGTGCTGGAAAAACTGGACAGGCACAAGCAGAAGAATGAAACTGGATCACTAACTTCACCATACACAAAAATAAACTCAAAATAGATTAAAGATTTGAATGTAAGACCTGAAATTATAAAACTCCTAGAAGAAAACATAGGCAGTAATAAGCTCCTTGACACTGGTCTTGGGAATATTTTTTCTGGACTTGACTCCGAAGCCAATGGCAACAAAAGCAAAAATAAAACAAATGAGACTGCAAAATACTAAAAGTCTTTGGCACAGCAAAAGAACCCATCAATAAAATAAAAAGGCCACTATTGAACAAGAGGGGATTTTGAGGGAGACACACCATAAGAGACTCTTTATCTCACAAAACAAACTGAGGGTTGCTGGGTGGTGGGGGGCAGGGAGAGGGTGGTTGGGTTATGGACACTGGGGAGGGTATGTGCTATGGTGAGTGCTGTGAAGTGGGTAAACCTGATGACTCACAGACCTGTACCCCTGGGGCAAATAATACATTATATGTTAATAAAATTTTTTTAAAAGGCCACTATTAAATGGGAGAAGACACACATATTTGCAAATCATATATCCACTTATGGGTTAATATTCAAAATAAAGAATTCATACAACCCAATAACAAACAAATAAAATCCTAAACAATCCAATTAAAAATGGACAGAAGATCTGAATAAACATTTTTCTAAACACATAGAGATGGCCAACAGACACATAAAAACATGATTAACATTAATCATCAAGGAAGTGAAAATCAAAACCATAATGAAATGTCACCTTATACCTGTTAGGATAACTATTATCAAAAGAACAAGAAATAATAAGTATTGGTGAAGATATGTAGAAAAGGAAATGCATTATTGGTGAAAATATAAATTGGTGCAGTCACTATGGACAATTGTATGGAGTTTCCTCAAAAAATTAAAAATAGAACTACCAAAAAAAAAATAGAACTACCATATGATCCAACAATTCCACTTCTGGGTATTTAGCTGAAGAAAATGAAAACACTAATTGGAAAAGATATAGGCATCCCACGTTCACTGCAGCATTGTTTACAATAGCCAAGGTATGGAAACAACCTAGGTGTCCATCAGCTGATGAATGAATAAAGAAGATGTGGTATTTACATTTACACAATGGAATACTACTCAGCCATACAACGGAATGAAATCTTGCCATTTATGACAACATGGAAGGACATTGAGAGTATTATCCTAAGGGAAATAAGTCTGACAGAAAAAGACAAGTACCATATGATTTCACTTATAAAGTGGAATCTAAAAAAACAAAGCTAATAAACAAACAGACAAAACAGTACTCATGGATACAGAAAACAGCTTAGTGAGTGACAGAGGAGAGGGGAGTTAAGAGGTGGACGAAATGGGTGAGGGGGATCAAGAAGTACAAACTTCCTGGGGTTATGGACATTGGGGAAGGTATGTGATATGGTGAGTGCTGTGAAGTGTGTAAACCTGGTGATTCACAGACCTGTACCCCTGGGGCTAATAATACATTATATGTTTATAAAAAAATTTAAAAAATTATTTAAAAAAACCTTTTAAAAAAAGCCTTTACTTAAAAAAAAAAAAAGAAGAAGTACGAACTTCCAATTACAAAATAAATGTCATGAAGGGCGCCTAGGTGGTTCAGTGGGTTAAGTCTCTGCCTTCAGCTCAGGTCATGATCTCAGGAGCCTGGGATCGAGTACCGCATTGGACTCTCTGCTCAGCAAGGAGTCTGCTTCCTCCTCTCTCTCTCTCTCTCTGCCTGCCTCTCTGCCTACTTGTGATCTCTGTCAAATAAATAAATAAATAAAATCTTTTTTTTTTTTTAAGATTTTATTTATTTGACAGAGATCACAAGTAGGCAGAGAGGCAGATAGAGACACAGAGGAGGAAGCAGGCTCCCGGCTGAGCAAAGAGCCCAGTGCGGGGCTCCATCCCAGAACCCTGAGACCATGACCTAAGCCGAAGGCAGAGGCTTTAACCCACTGAGCCACCCAGGCGCCCCACAATAAATAAAATCTTTAACCCCCCCCACCAAAAAACCTAAAATAAATGTCATGAGATATAATGTACAACATGGTGACTAGAGCCAATAATGTTGTATTATAGGGGCACCTGGGTGGCTCAGTGGGTTAAGCCTCTGTCTTCAGGCTCAGGTCATGATCTCAGGATCCTGGAATTGAGCCCCCATTCGGGCTCTCTGCTCAACAGGGAGCCTGCTTCCTCCTCTCTCTCTCTCTGCCTGCCTCTCTTCCTACTTGTGATCTCTCTCTCTGTGTCAAATAAATAAATAAAATAAAAAATAATATTGTATTACAAATGTGAAAGATGTTAAGATGCTAAGAAAGTATATATCTTGAATGTTCCCATCACAAGAAAAATATACATTGCCACTTTATATGGTGATGGATGCTAACTAGACTTATTGTGGTGATCATGTTGCAATGTGCACAAACATCAAATCACTATGTTGCATCTGAAACTAATACAGTCTTGTCAATTATCTTTCAATAAAAAATAAATTCTAAAAATACTACTTAATATATTAATATATATTTTTATCAGCTAATATCTGGTTATTAATACTTTTAATACCTTCAACTATCTGGCAAATGTTAGATAAACTAATGATCTCTTAAAAAAGAATGTCACTGTAAATAATACATTTTTAGTGTTTTAGTGGTTTTGAGCATTTGAAAAGCTATACTTAAACCTTTTTTCTACTAAGCTCAAATTTTTAAAAAATGTATTGAGTAGAAGAGACACTTGTCCTAATGTTGTCACTATTCATAAGTCCAAATTTGGCAGTTCAACCAAAACATGCTTCTGTGTTTTTTAACATCATCATTCTTATTTCTTCTAATAATGAAATAAAAATAAACTATCTTAAGAAGAATTTATGCAAGTTTGATTAAGATGTATGATTATTTGCAAAGTCAAAAAATGCCTAATGCTTATGCCTAATCCAAAAATTCACACTGAAAATTATTAACTCACAACCAAAAGTTAATAGGAACTCTTGCTGCCCTTGCCAACAGTGGATAAATTCTTCTAAACCTCACTTCATAATTAACTGCAAATTACACTGACACGAATTAAACTATAAACCATTAACTCTCCTGATACAATTATTATCAAATCCAGAAAACCAAATGAAACACCAGTGCACAGAAGGGTCATGGCCAGCTGGCTCCCAGCCAATGCACACAGTCATTACATCCCCTCCATCAGCTGTCACTCAACTCAGTTGACCCCAGTATTTGCTACAGCGTGAACAGCATGACTTAGAATGTAAGTGTCACATTCCAATATCGAGGATTCCATAACAATTCTTTTCTAAAAAGAACACATTCTGGTGAAAGAGACTAACTGATTTCACAACCCACTAATGGGTAGACTTGAAATTTGGAAAACACTAGACCAATGGGAGATTTAAAGAGTCTATCGGTGAGAAGTATATTTATACAGTGAAAGAAAAGAGACTTAAAGGTAGAAGTTGAATAGGTAGGAGGCAGCCAACCCAACAGGTGAAATAGGCATTGTAAGAGGAGGGAAAGATCACATTTGGTGTACAGAAAGTTATCAGTCCAGGGAGGGTCTGAAGACCAACCTCTGAGTAAGGAGGGGAGGATGGAAGACTGGGTTTTGGTGTATTTAGGGATTTGTGATACCTTGTTTCCCTTGTGGAACAGGAAGATATTTGGTGAATCTAGGAGATGTAAATAGAGGAAATGGGAAAGAGAGGTGTCCGAGGATGCATAGGAAGCTTCCTTCAAGTGACAAGGGCCCTGGAAATTCCCTGTATATGAATGTTTATGGAACAGTCCCAATTCAGCAAAATTTCCAAGTCTGGTGATATCTCATGACTGTGCTATTATTTGCTTCAGATGCTGACCATCCAGGTTGATGATGCTAAATCCAAATTTCCAGCTTGAATTTCCCTTTCAAGTTTATTTTGGCTAATATGCAAATCATTGATCTTTTCACTTATTCTGGTACCTAATTCACAGTATACTGAAGAAACTTGTTCACAATACTGTTTAACCCAAACAAGCACCAGTATAATCTGGAAGTAAAATAAGCATGATTTTAGATTAAATTCAATGTTGTATTAAATTCAGTCTAGGAAAATAGTATTTAATTTGAAGATGGCTTACAAAATCATTAGTGATCTTGAACATTTAAAGAAGCAAATAATTACTTCCAATACATTCTAAGTAATTTGTATAAAATATAGTGTATCTTTATTTAGGGAAACATTTTAAATATCCCCCCAAATAGGTAACATTAACATTTATTAACATTTAAAATGATTCCTTCATTTGCAAAGAAGTTTCTACTTTAGGAAAAATTAATGTTATCTGTGTACTTAAATATGATACAATTGAACTTTTGCTTCCGGCTACGATTCAGGACCTTTTATCAGAACAAACTTACTGTTGAAAGACATTATAAAACTGAATTTAAAAAATTAAGATTGCTTGTTTGCAGGCATCAGAAACAACCAGGGCATCCAGGATTTAAGGGCCAAGATCCTGGAGAGAAGGGGAATGCATAGAAGTGGGTCAGATGTTCTCTTTTTTCCCTTGGAGCACTGCCAGTATGTCACAGTACATAGAAGGCAAGTCAAAAATGGTGGCCTAGAGATGTCAGAGTTCCCAAAGTCTAGGGATATTTGTTTGAAATAAAACAAACAAAACTAGGAGTTCTGAATTATTAAGACAATTAGAACTTGATGAACCAAAGTGCCAGGGAAAAGGGAAGCGTACAGTGTGAAGGCTACATAAAGTTATAGATAACATTATAAACAATAAAATGCATGACTCAAAGACTTGACACCTGCTCATTAATAAAATTTTAATAAATAGCCTTTCTCATAGTTGTGGTATGTCTATGTGTGTGGACGTGTATATGTATATGCACATGTAAGTGAGGTAATATTATATATGCTCTTATTATACATTCTGCCTCTTTTCACTCAGTGGTATGTGACAGGAAGTTTCCTTTTAAATTGTTGTTTATTTTTCTATTGTATGACCCTAGCAAAACTTAATCAATCCATATTGTTGGTTCCAACTTTTACCGTTTAGAGAAGTCTTCAGTGAACATTTCTGTGGTTATTACATGAATTCCCTATTAGAATATCTTCCTAGAGTAAATCTCTAGAAGTAAAAATGCGGAGTCAAAAGGCACACACAGTTAAAGTGTTTGATGACACATTGGCAAACGAGATTCAAGGAACACGGATGTTTGCTTCCACCAACAGTGCACAGAAGAACCTGTATTTCTACTCTTCAGCATTACAACATATTGAAAATCTTTTCCCCCTTCACCAACTGAAGTGGTGAAAAAGTTGTTCTCTAATTCTTGTTTTAGTTTATAACTAAACGTAAAAGATGAGGTTGAACATCTTATTTTTATCACCTCATCTCCGCCCATTCATGTCTTTCACCCATTTAAAAAGTTAGGATATTACCTCTTTTTATTAATTTGTAAGAGTTGATTTTATATCAGGGATATTAATTTTTATTGCAAATGTATTTCTTAAATTTGTAATTTGTTTTTACATTTTGTTTATGATTCATTATATAGACATTTTAAAGTGTGTGTGTGTGTGTGTGTGTGTGAGAGAGAGAGAGAGAGAGAGAGACTTCGGTAGCAGATTCCTCTTTATTAATTCTCTTTCTCATTGTTGCCAGCAGCAATCTTCTAGAAAACCATGAAGGAATATGAACTTCTTCACAGGTGTGAAAGCAAAGGAGATTGTGTTGTATTCATCAGTAACTTAGGCAGAAGAAAACACGAGTGCTACTATAGGCAATATGGTGATGACAGAAATAGATAAACCCTTGGGAGAAGAGAAAGGGAATTACTGTAGATGCAACTTCATAAAGTCTCCTATAAGGTTTTATATTAATAGAACATTCCAGTTCTTTAGAATGCTCCGTACTTCACCGTCATCCATTCCAAGTCTTAGTTTCTTAAATAGACCCTGCAATAGGCCATAGCAGCTTCTATTAATGATTTAGAAAGGGGAGAATCCCCAATTCTGATATTATGTGTGCAACAAAGGGAGGTGTGCTCTCAGAGTCTCAATTTGAAGTAAAGAATACATTCGCCTACAGACACATTATTATGAGGGCTGACTAAACTGACAGGTGAAAACACTGTGATAAAGGCAAACATCCAGACACTTACAGGTTACTTTGCACTGTTTGGCATCTGAATATTCTTCCATTTTGGGAGCAATTCCTCAGAAGTTCAGAGAAAAACCCTGTCATCCCGTGGATGCCAATGTATGGCATCTATTTCTTCCTCGTTGGAGCATCCATTGGAGATTCTGACTCTGAAGCAAGCACCAAAAAGAAGGAAACGACATAGGTCCATGACAAGAATGTTCCTGTCACTGCTTCTCTTCAACAGTGGACTGACTAAAGATTACAGGCAATACAACGAAACAAGAAAGTAAGTACATGAGGTAAGAAAAGAACAAATAAAACAGTCATTATTTGTGGATGTTATAATTATCTACATGGAATATTCAAAAGAATGTAGAGAAAAATGGTCAGAATTAATGAGTTTAGCAAGATTTCTAGATGTAGTATCAATATAAAAAGACAATTGCATTTTTACTTATTAGCAAAAACAAACAGAAATGTAGTAGCATAAAGTAATATGAAGCATCTAGGAATAAGTATAAGAAAATATGTATAGATCCTTTGTACAGAATATTATGTCTCTACTGAAGCATTTTAAGAAGATTCAAGTAAATAGAGAGACATATCTTGCTTCTATAAAGACAAAATATTTGACAACAAGCAATTCTAGTGAAATTCCCAGTGGGTTTTTTCATGGAACACAAAAGGCTTAATTTAAAATTCATTTGGCTCCTTTGTGTAAATTAATTGACCAAATATACATGGGTTTATTTCTGGGCTATTTTGTTCCATTGATCCATATGTCTGTTTTTATGCTGATATCACACTGTTTTAACTACCTTAGTTTTGTTATGCAGCCATGTAAGATAGCCAAGACTATACAATGGGGGAAAGACAGTTTCTTTCAATAAATGATGCTGGGAAAACCAGAAAGCCACATGCAAAAGAATGCAACTTGACCACTATATTACACCACACACAGAAATTAACTCAAAATGCATTCAAGACTTGAATGTAAGGCCAGAAATCATAAACTCCTAAAAGAAAACATAGGTGGTAAGCTCCTTGACATAGGTCTTAAAGAATAATTTTTTTAGTCTAACACTGAGAGTGCAGCAACAAAAGCAAAAATAAAAACATGGAACCACATCAAACTAAAAAACTTCTGCACAACAAAGAAAGCCACCAACAAAGTGGAAAGGCAGCCTACTAAATGGAAGAAAATATTTGCAAATAATATATTTGATAAAGGGTTAATATCCAAAATGTATAAATAACTCCTAAAACTTAATAGCAAAAACAAGGAATCTGATTTAAAAATGGGCAGAAGATGGGGCATCTGGGTGGCTCAGTCAGTTGAGCATGTGACTCTTGATCTCAGCTCAGGTCTTGATCTCAGGGTCATGAGTTCAAGCCCCATGCTGGGGCTTGAGTTCAAGCTCAATTTCAAGTTCAAGTCATGAGTTCAAGGCTCCATACTGGGCATAGAGCTTACTTAAAAAAAAAAAAAAAGTGGACAGAAGACCTGAATAGACATTTTTCCAAAGAAGATAAAGAGATGGCTGGCAGACTCATAAAAAGATGCTGGGCATCATTCATCATCTGGGAAATGGAAGTCAAAACCACAATGAGAAATCACCTCATACCTGCTTTAAGGGTTACTATAAAAAAGACAAATAACAAATGTTGACGAGGATGTGGAGAAAAGGGAATCCTTGTTGCACTGTTGGTGGGAATGTAAATTGGTGCAGCCACCACAGAAAATAGTTTGGAGTTTCTATAAGAAATTAAAACCGCAGCCACCATATGATTCAGCAATTCTGCTTTTGGGCATTTATCCAAAGAAAACGAAAACACTAACTCAAAAAGAGATAATATACACCCCATGTTCATTGAAGCTTTATCGACAATAGCCAAGATATGAAAATAACCCAAGTGTCCATCGGTGGCTGAATAAATAAAGAATTGTGGTATATACATGCAGTGGAATATTATTCAGTCAAAAAAAGAATGAAATCTTGCTTCTTGAAGCAACATGTATGATCATGAATGCATTATGTTAAGTGACATAAATCAGAGAAAGACGAATACCATATGATCTCTCTTACAAGTGAATCTCAAACAAACTCAAGCTCATAGATATGGAGAACAGATTGGTGATTGCCAGATACAGGTGGCTGGAGGTGGGAGAAATGGGTAAAAATCTTAAAAAATTTTTAAAAATTTAGAAGCAAAGACAATTTGTGAGATCGTGTAATTAAATTAGAGGAAAATATTTTCTCAAATTTAATTAGCTATGCATGCTGCTGTAAAAATCAAAGGTCTTAAAACCCACAACATTTTTGATGATTCTTGCACATACAACAAGCAATTCTCAGACACCACCTGGACGGTGTCTGAGAATGCAACTCAATTCTGACACTAACTACCTGGAGACAACATCAGATTCCACAGATCAAAGGTTCAGTCCTGCAAGACTGCCCTCCCTGACCCATCCCACTTCGGACACCAGTCCCAAGCTCAGGTCATCGTTATCTGTGTTTCCGACCAGCTACCGACCTGAAGTTCCAATGACTCTTCCAACTCAGGATGCCAATCACAGTCTAGGTTGTTACTTGTACTTCTGACTGACTGACTATAAATTAGAGGTTCCCTTGAGTCCCTCCTTAGGTTCAATTAACTTGCCACAATTAAGTGGCTCACAGAACTCAGAGAAACATCTTACTACAAATCACCAGCTTATTATAAAAAGATACAGCTGTGGAGCATCCAGATACAGATCTGCATAGGACAAGGTAGGTGGGAAGGAGTGCTGAGCTCCCAGGCCCTCTCTAGGCAAGCCTGTTTTCCCAAATCTCCACATGTTCACCAGCCTGGATGTCCTCTGAACCCCGTCCTTTTGGGTTTTTATGAAGGTTTCATTATATAGGCACAGTTGACTAAATCATTGATCATTGGCAATTGATTCTAATTCTAGCCCCTAGCCCCTCACCACACCTCTCCCCAGAGGACCAGAGGGGAGAGGGAAGATTTCCTGACCCCTCTGCTTAGGTAAGGGTGGGAGGACTGCAAATTCCCACCCTCCAGTCACATGGTTGTGTCTTCTGGCTGCCAGCCCTCATCCTTACATGGGAACCAGAAGTCATGCACTAATGCATTGATGTAACCAAAAACACCCTTAGGGCTCTCACCATTTAGGAAATTCTAAGAGTTTTAAGAGCTCTATGCCAGATATGGGAGGAGGACCAAGTATATATATAAATTACAATCTCACATGTCACAGAGGAACATATAAGTGTGATTTCACTTATATAAGGTAAAAAAAAAAAGTGGTAGCTGTATAGAGTTTGGGGACACAAATATGTAATAAAACTGTATAAAAAATCCAGGATTTCTGTTTCCTCCAAGATAAGGAAAGTTATTAGAAACGTACTCAAGAAACTTCAAAATCATGATTTAGCAGTAGCTATAAAATTGCTCACTTTATTATTCTTTAAACTGTACATAAATGTTATATCCCTCCCCCCCTTATTTTGGGTATGATTTCCCCCTACAACTAAACAAAATGAAGAGACAAGGGACAGTTTGGAATCATTCCCGCACTGATACGCAATGATTCCTACAGCATCTGGTGGCAACAGCCAGGTGGAGCCAGGTGTGGGGTGGCTGGTTAATCCACCCCCTGCCTGGAGACTTGATCTGGAAACCTCTTCACTTGGTCTCCTTTGGATTTGGCCTGTTTTCTAAGCCCAAGTTCTTCTGCTTTTCCATTTAAATTCTGTGAACTACCA